>NC_135879.1:233498203-234098203 GCF_964194155.1 Cetorhinus maximus
GAAGACTTGGAAAACTTCCCAAAGATACTTGAAAACCAAGAGGTGAACAGAAAGGACAAACTTAAAACAATCACCATCACTAAGAAAAAGGTGCTGGGAAAACTACTAGAATCATAGAAAGTTTACGGTACAGAAATAGGCCACTTGGCCCACCGCGTCTTCACTCTTATGGAGTGGAGCAATTCACACCATAAGCCCACATCATTTAGGCCACAGAATTTAGAATGCAAGAATCAGTTCTTCAATACCAAGTATATGCAGGGGTACTTCCGGAGTTTAACCAGAATCCTGGTTGTTTCCCAATGTCTATACACCTGAGGCCATCCTACCTATGTTGCAAAGTTATCTGTGGAGCTGAGTGAGCAAGAACTACAGCTACCTGTGACATTTCTACCCATCTATATGCCATTAATAGGCCAAGCCAGCTGTCAATCAAATATGAAATAAAGTACGGCGGGCCTGCCTTGCCGATGAACTGCCACCAAGGATCAACTTATTTCCCATTACTAAGGCTCTCATTTTTGACAGTGAAGAAACTCTCACATCGTAACAGGAAGTATCCAATTATTACTTTCATATTTCCTCCAACTAGCAGTGATAATATACAAATAAAGAATGAGAGAGGTAGGCAAGCAGCTAGGTAACAGTTTTGATTGCCTCCAGTATTGTTTACATTAAATAAATATGAAAATTTGAAATGGCCAACCAATGTTTATGACATTACCTATTTTAAAAAGATTTGAACTGTTAACCAAAGTCAAACTGTACAGGTTTATCCATCTGGTTTCCTTTGACACTAAGTCAGCTTTTTAATTTCATGGGGCATATAGGTAGTTCAGTCGTTTGACACTGGCTTTTCACCTTTGACATAGGGGACTTTTATTCCATCGTCTATTTGCTGCCTTGCTGCAAGAGTCCTCCATGAAACGCGTGGGTATGAAAACACTGCACAAAACTGCCAGAGTTTGTCATTAAACTGGTAGTCTCACCAGAAATGGCCACAATATGCATGTGTGATAAATGGAAATGATGCAATAGATATCTTTGTGTTTGAGCTGAAGTACGTCATTAGCTCTCTAAAACTTCAATCCAACCATTGCGTGGAAGCACATGGTGATGACACTGGGTGCCCACATTAGAGACACATTTCAGCAAAGACATCATTGACCTTGAGCACAAAATTAACACAGCAGAAAAAAAAAATCCACAGTGCCAAACTCTTTAAAAATCAAAATAATCTCCCAATGCATCACCCTTCAAAAAAAAGCGATGCAGTGGTAAACAAAGCCACTTCTGAGGCTACATTAAAACCTACTTATATGAAATTTGCTTGCCAGAACTCCCTTACTGCATCTTTGATTACATGTATAATTGTGATAATTGGACATTGTTAACTTTGGTGGTGTGTAACATGCAGAAATATAATTTAAACACTTAAATATCTAATCTGTCAAGAACATATTTGTTTCCATTATAAAATTACACAATTAACTACTTAAATTGAAAGTCTGTGCTCAGACAATGCTGCCTAGTTAAGGTCAGCTGCAATGAAATAAAGCCTGAAACTGGGATAAAGGGGTTCAAAATCTATATTATATTATCAGGGCACCACATAGCATTCCTTGGCTTCTGAGGCCCATCACTATAATGCAGAATTCAGGGAATTTTTATCTTTAATGGGAACAACAGTGATGGCAGCCATGAGGGATACAAGTTACTCACCTTCAGGTCTACATGCAAATTACCTTTACAAGGTGGGGTGTTTTGAGCATGCACAGAAAGAAAGCTTTGAAGCATGATAATCAAGGTAGAGAAAAGGAGGCACAGAAGTTCAACTAAGGATGACGGAAAGAACAACAATAAAACCTGCGCAATTACCACAAAATAGGACAATGAAAGAGACTTCTTGCCTGACTAGGGTGGTAAAACAGGTCTGACCTATGTTAAATGATTTTTAATTTTCCACAAAATAGCCAGGATCAGCATGTGAGGCATTAAACCAGCATCAGAGAGGGAGGAAAAACGTCAGTAAGCATGTTTGTAACTTGCAGTAATGAGCTGGAAATGTTAAATGGTATAGAATGCAATACGAGACTGACAAACAAAATAATGTCTAACACCTAAGTTAGGTAGAGAAAAGCTCTCTCTGATAACTTCATTCAGTTAATTCACGTGAAGACAACCAATTGTTCTTTTGAGGCCTGTGTCTTGATTAGCTAAAAGGGCTATCCAGTTTTCAGTCTATAAACAC
This sequence comes from Cetorhinus maximus, assembly GCF_964194155.1. NCBI lineage: Eukaryota > Metazoa > Chordata > Chondrichthyes > Lamniformes > Cetorhinidae > Cetorhinus > Cetorhinus maximus. The sequence goes on from NC_135879.1 coordinate 233,500,455, forward strand.
ATGGTGAGATATGTTGCATTCCAATAGCCAGTGTACACAGCAACGGTATTCCTTATGATTCTTGGGTTACGGTGTCATTTATTTGGAAAGAGGGCAAAAAAATATGCTTGCGGATCAAAAGAGAAGTAAGATCCACTTATAGGTTCATTATGACATAAAAAGCCACCAACTATTATGCTGAGGAGCAACATTTTGGGGCAGTGAATTCAAAGAATGAGAAGGGGAATGTTGTTGTTTTGTAAAATGGAGAGTATGCATTGATATATTGAGATATTAAGATTAAATGCAAGCCTTGGAATTGATGCAGAGGTTTACCAAAATGCCACCAGGGATGAACAACGTCAATTTTGTGGAGAGGCTAGAGAAGTTGGAATTGTTCTTGGTATAGAGCAAATATTTTCACATTATTTTGGCGTATATAAAACACATTAAAACAGTATTTAAGCAAATAAAATTCCTTAGCATGGCAATGATAAGTAAATTTCGAGAGAGCTTTAATGAAGATTTAAAAAGTCCACCTAGAAAAACAAGCAGCTTCAAGTTGATCACAATTAGAAATCATCAAACTCAAAGTAGAGGAATATGTGGCAAGAACCACAAACAATGGTAAGGCAGAAAGGAAATTAATTTTTACTCACGTTGACAGCTATTCTTGGTGTACCACTCCATACACTGGCCAAATGGAAAGGAAGGCACATATGCATTTGCGTCCACACAGTGCTTCATGTTACTACACCACATACACTCAGAGTTGCCACTGGTGCACTCACCGCAGGTTATCCTCAGTGCACAAGGTGTGCGGCACTGCTTTGCACTGTGGTTTGCTATGAATGGAAAAGATAACACTGATTTCAATGACGCTTTAATTTCCTGCCCTTATTTCACTTTGATGCATCTTCCTCCAGCTGAAGGATGATCAGAATAAACCTCAATTCCATTGCTAAAATTCTTGGCAGCAACGTAAACTGAAAAATGTTATTTTCTCAAACTTTTCCAAAATCTCCCTTTTCCGCCCCCAAGCCAGTATCTGCTAAATTAACTACATTGCACTGCAATGTTTTACAAAGCAGTAAACATGAACAATTGTGTCTAAAATCCACCATGTTTCTGATCATAAGCTAAGCACTGGAAAAAGCCAATTCACAATCTGTAAACCATGCCTTGGGAGACCACTTCGTTTTAAAACTTAAATTAAGAGCTTTTTTCAGGGTGCAAGCTCATCACAATGTTCATTTGCCAGTTATAAACGAGATTTATTTTTCCAATTTAGAAAGCCATTTAGCTGTGTCAGATATTCCTATAGTATTATTCTGAAATCCCCATTATTCTCTGCATCAACATTTCTAGAGATCTCAAACCTTTCAGCCTTCAGGAGCCCAAAACTCAACTGAGAGATTTCAAGCTGAGAGTAATTCACTATCAGATTTTCAGAATGAACATCCATTTCTTCTATCTGAGGGCCAAAACAGATGATCTAGGATCAACTTTAACTGGAAAGGAGGTTCAAGTAAATTCAATATCTCCTGGCAATATTATTCTGCTCAGACTTGCTTGCTTTAATGTGGGAAGAGTGGGAGAGGTGACAAGAAAATAAAAATTATATTTGTCTTGGATCACAATGACAAGATCTAAAGGGCTTTTAAAGTAGATAAATTGTTCAACAGCATCTGTCACTGATTTCTTCCACACTGAAGGAAGTTTGTTTTTAATCCAAACCTGTATTCTGAGAAGACATGGACAGATGTCAGCCATTAGGGAGGGAGTGCCATTAGGGAGGGAGTTCCAGGATTTGGACCCAGCGACAATGCAAGGACAGTGATATATTTCCAAGTCAGGATGGTGAGTGGCTTGGAGGGTAACTTCCAGGTGGTGGCGTACCCATGTGTCTGCTGCCCTGATTCTGCTAGATGGTAGTGGTTGTGGGTTTGGAAAGTGCTAGCTAAGAAGCTTTGGTGAGTTCCTACAGTGCATCTTGTAGATGGCACACAATGTTATCACTGTGCATCAGCAGTGGAGGAAATGAATATTTGTGGATGGGTGCCAATTAAATGGGTTACTTTGTCCTGGATGGTCTCAAGCTTCTTGAGTGTTGTTGGAGCTGCATTCATCCAGGCAAGAGGAGAGCATGCCATCATACTCCTGACTTGTGGCTTGTAGGAAGTGGACAAGCTTTGGGGAGTCAGAAGTTGAGTTACTCGCTGCAGGATTCTTAGCCTCTGACCTCCTCTTCTAGCCATAACATTTAGTCCAGTTCAGTTTTTGGTCAATGGTAACCCCCCCAGGATGTTGATAGTGGGGGATTCAGTGATGGTAATGCCATTGAATGTCAAGGGTTGTGGGTTAGATTCTCTCTTTTGGAGATGGTCATTGCCTGGCACTTGTGCGGTAGGAATGTTACTTGCCACTTGTCAGCCCAAGTCTGGATATTGTCCAGGCCTTGCTGCATTTGGTCATGGACTACTTCAGTATCTGAGGAGTCACAAATGGTGCTGAATGCTGTGCAAACATCAGCAAACATCCACACTTCTGACCTTATGATGGAAAGGAGGTCATTGATGAAGCAGCTGAAGCTGGTAGGGCCTAGGACTACCCTGAGGGACTCCTGCAGTGAGGTCCTGGGACTGAGATGATTGACCACCAACGACCACAATTATCTTCCTTTGTGCCAGGTATGACTCCAACCAGTGGGGAGTTTTCCCCCTGATTGCCATTGACTCCAGTTTTGCTAGGGCTCCTTGATGTCACACTCAGTCAAATGTTGCCTTGATGCCAAGGGCAGTCACTCTCACTTCACCTTCAATGCTTTTATTTCCATCATCCTAGTTGTTCACAGGTTCTGACTTTGTCATTTTTATCTTTTGCTAAAGAAAAATATGAAGCATTTTCCTGGTCCAGCATTAAATAATGCCTTTTGATTTAGGTTAATAATGACAACAGTACATCACACAGAAGGTGTCTCGCACGTTAGGCCTTCATCAGCTTTCAATTCCATTGCCATTTCTCCCCATGTCCAGTGGAATTCCTTTAATAAAACCTGCACAAATCAAACTAAAAACTGCAGTGACAGAAAATTTATACTGCACACTGTGACTTTGTATTTGAAAACTTAATTCATGCGTACATTAATTCATTGCTCAAACCAACCTGTCAGGCAGAAATCTGACCAGTCTATAATTTCCTGCTTCTGTGCCAAGTTCCCTTTTCTCTCAAGAAAGTGTTCACGTACTCAAACTTTGAAAGCCATTCCCATCACATTCTGTGCAGAAACCTACCAAGTAGAGCCCTGCAATTTCACTGTCTTTCAGTCATTGAAATTGCTTTGTGACATTTTCAGCAAGTACGTGCTGACGTATCTTGACATTTAGTAGAAATTGTTTTATAAAAACGTGACATACCCAAAATGTCAGTTGACAGAATTCTTCAAATTTTCTTTTTTTTAAAAAAAGTCAGTTAAAACTGTAACTTCCTTTTTCAGAAAATAGATCTGGAATAGATAAAACTACAGCTTGACAAATCTGTCAAGACATTTTTGAGGTTGTAACCAGCAAGTGGATAAGGGGGAACCTGTGCACCTAGATAAAAGCAAAATACAGCAGATGCTGGAAATCTGAAACAGGGAAATCTGAAGGGTCATATGGACTCGAAACACTAACACCGTCTCTCTTTCCACAAATGCTGCTAGACCTGCTGAATTTTCCAGCATTTTCTGTTTCTGGATCCTGTGCACCTGCTTGGAGCCATCTTTCTCCAATGCCTCTCCACCGCCGTTGAGCCAGGTTGGACTGCATTCACCTGATTCCATTCTTATCTATCTATCGTAACCAGGGAATGGCCATCAATGACTTCTCTTCCCATTCCCATAACCTCTCGTGTCAACCCCCCCCCCCCCCCCGCCACCCCCGACCCCGAGGATCTATCCTTGGACCACTCCTATTTTTCATCTATGCGCTACCTCTCAGTGACATCATCCAAAGGCACGTCAGTTGCCACATGTATGTCAATGACACCCAGCTTTACCTCACCATTGCCTCTCAATCACTCCACTGTCTCCAGCTTGTCAGATGGCTTATCCGACGTCTGATATTAATGAATGAGCAGAAAATTGCTCCAATGAAATATCGGGAAGACCACAGCAATTGTCCTCAGTGCCCACCACAAACTCCGCTCACTCACCATTGACTCCACCTCTCTCCTTGGCTCCTGTCTGGGTTTGAACCAGACAGTTCACAACTTCGGTGTCATACTGCACTCCAAAATGAGCTTACAACCACATATCCACGCCTTCACTAAGATCACCTATTTTCAACTTCGTAATATTACATGACTTCAGCTCTTCCGTTGCCTTCATTAATTCCAAATTTGATTATTCTCTCACACTCCTGACTGATCCCCCACATTCTACCCCCCTGTAAACTTGAGTCCTGTTCATCCATTGCCCCTTTGCTCAGTGACCTACATTGGCTCCTGGTTAAACAATGCCTCTATTTTAAAACTCTCAGCCTTGTTTTCAAATCCCTAAATGGCCTAACCCCTCCCTACCTCTGATATACCCTCCAGTCCTACAATCCTCAAGTATCTGCACTTCTCTAATTCTGGTCTTGTGTCAGCGATTTTAATTGCTCCACTATTGGTGGCCATGCCTTCAGTTGCCTGGACCCTAAGCTCTGGAATTCCCTCCCTAAAACTCTCCGCCTCTGTACCTCACTTTTCTCCTTTGAGGCACTGTTTAAAACCTACCTCTTTGACCAAGCTTTCAGTTCTCTGCCCTAATGACTCCTTATGTGGCTCGTTACGTGGTTATGTTCTAAAGTATGCCTAAGCATCATGAAAACACAGATGAGGGGAAAAAAATAACCTCGAGGTACACAAAATGCACATAATGCAACCCTAGTCACAGTTAGTACCTGAAATCTCAGCACACACCAGACCTTGGGTAAATTCCAATAAATGGGTTATCATGCAAAAATTCAAGACCTGAGACATTGGGCAGAATTTTGCCCTTGGATGGCAGGCGGACCCCACCGGCTTGGCGGTGGGCGGGCAGCCGAACCCCGCCACTGAAACGGGGCCCACCGCCATTTTAAGTGGGCGGGCCAATTAAGGCCCGCCCAGCGGCATCCCCAATGGGAAGCGCTATGCGCTTCCTGTGCGAGGCGTGGAGGATTCCCCATCTTTCGCGCGAGCGCACTTCTCCCTGAGGCAAAATCCTGTCTCAGGGAGAATACTGACAGTGGTAAAAACTTTAAAAATAGAAACATTTAAAAATTAACATGTCCCCCTCATGTGACAATGTCACAGGAGATGGGACATGTTAATAAAGAACAGATAAACTTTATTATTTTTGTACAAAACGGACATGAAACTTCATCCCGCCAGTGGATGAAGTTTCATGAATAATCAGAAGCCCGCTGGGGCTCCTGGCCTGCCCGCCAGCCTTAAGATTGGCCGGGGAGGTCTTTAAGTACTTTAACTAGCCTGTCAATGGCCTCAATTGGCCATTGACAGGTCGGTGGGCGGATAGCTGATTTCACTGTCCACCCGCCTTCCTAAAAATTTAAATGGCCCGGGATGACGTTGGTGATTCCTCCCGACGTCATCCCGCATCATTTTCCCCTCAGCGACCGGGCCTCGCCCCCAAATCGCCGAGGGGAAAATCCTGGCCATTGTGTTTCATAATGCCTCTGTGAAACACTTTGGGGCATGTTATTATGCTAAAGGTGCTATTTAAATGTAAGTCTGTATTGTTGTTGATCTATTCAAATGTTCAAAAAGCATTCGATAAGTTACCACACAAGATGTTATTATATACAATTAGGGTGCATGGGGATATATATTAAGATGGATTGAGCACTGGTTAACAAACAGAAAACAGAGAAGGAATAAAGCAGACATTTTCCATTTGGTAGGCTCTTACAGTGGGGGACTGTAAGGGTCACTGCTTGCACCTCAGCTATTTCCACTCTATATCAATGATTTAGATGAGGTGACCAAGCACAATATATCCAAGTTTGCTGATAATAAAAAGCCAGGTGGGAAAGCAAGCTCTGAGGAGGACGCAAGAAGGCAGAAAGGAAAAAAAAACAGGTTTAGTGAATAGACAAGACCATGGCAGATGCGATAAGTGATGGAGAAGTTTGAAGTTATCCCCTTTAGAAGAAAAAATAGAAAAGCAGAAACTTTAAATGGTGAAACACTGGGAAATGCTGATATTCAGAAGCACCTGTACGGGGCTTTGGTGAGACCACAACAGGAATGCCTGTGTGCAGCTTTGGTCTCCATATTAAAGGAAGCACATACCAGCATTGGAGGCAGTACAGCCTCCTAGTTCACTAGATGAGAGGCCTAGAAGAACAAGAAGTGATCTCATTGAAACACAAGATTCTAAAGCGGCTGAACAGGGTAGACAGAGTGAGGGTGTTGCCACTGGTTAGAGAGTCTAAAACACAGAAGCACAGTCTCGGATGAGCGGGCGATCATTTAGGAATGACGTGAGGAGAAATTTCTTCGCTCAAAGTGTTATGAATCTTTGGAATACCCTGCTCCGGGGGCTTTCTTTTATTCATTCATGGGATGTGGGCGTTGCTGGGTAAGCCAACATTTAAAGTCCATCCCTAATTGCCCTTAAGGTGGTGGTGAGTTGCCTTCTTGAACCGCTGCATTACATGTGGTGTAGGTACGCCCACAGTGCTGAGAGAGAGGGAGTTCCAGGATTTTGACCCAGTGACAGTGAAGGAATGGCGATATGTCAGGAATGTCAGGATGGTATGTGGATTGGAAAGTAATTTGTAGGTGGTGCTATTCCCATGCGTCTGTTGCCCTTGTCCTTCTAGAAAGCAGTGGTCGTGGGTTTGGAATGTGCTGTCTAAGGGGCCTTGGTGAGTTCCTGCAGTGCATCTTGTAAATGGTACACATTGCAGCCACTGTGTGTCAGTGGTGAAGGGAATGAATGTTTGTGGATGGGGTGCCAATCAAGCAGGCTGCTTTGTTCTGGATGGTGTCAAGCTTCTTGAGTGTTGTGGGAGCTGCACTCATCCAGGCAAGTGGAGAGTATTCCATCACACTCCTGACTTGTGCTTTGTAGATGGTGGACAGGCTTTGGGGAGTCAGGAGGTGAGTTACTCATTGCAGGATTCTTAGCCTCTGACCACCTCTTCTAGCCACAGTATTTATATGGCTAGTCCAATTCAGTTTCTGGGTAATGCTAATTCCCCAGGATGTTGATAGTGGGGGATTCAGCAATGGTAATGGCATTGAATGTCAAGAGGCGGTGGCTAGATTCTCTCTTGTTGGAGATGGTCATTGCCTGGCATGTGTGTGGTGTGAATGTTGCTTGCCACTTGCCAGCCCAAGCCAGGATATTTTCCAGGTCTTGATGCGTTTGGACATGGGCTGCTTTAGTACCTGAGGAGTCACGAATTATGTTGAACATTATGCAATCAATCATCAGCAAACATCCCCGCTTCTGATCATATGATGGAAGGGAGGCCATTGAAGGAGGAGCGGATGATGGTTGGTCCTAGGACACGACCTTGAGGAACTCCTGCAGTGATGTCCTGGAACTGAGATGATTGCCCTCAAAAGACCACAACCATCTTTTTTTGTGCTAGGTATGACTCTAGCCAGCGGAGTTTTCTCCCTGATTCCTATTGACTCCAGTTTTGCTAGGGCTCCTTGATGCCACACTTGGTCAAATGCTGCCTTGATGTCAAAGGCAGTCACTCTCACCTCACCTCGGGAGTTCAGCTCTTTTGCCCGCATTTGAACCAAGCCTGTAATGAGGTCAGGAGCTGAGTGGCCCAGGCGGAATCCAAACTGTGTCAGTGAGCAGGTTATTGCTCAGCAAGTGCCACTTGGTGGCACTGTTGATGAACCCTTCCATTACAGATGATCGAGAGTGGACTGATGGGGCGGTAATTGGACGGGTTGGATTTGTCTTGCTTTTTGTGTACAGGCAATTTTCCACATTGCCGGGGAGATGCCAGTGTTGTAGCTGCACTAGAATAGATTGGCTAGGGGCATGACAAGATCTGGAGAACAAGTCTTCGGTATTATTGCCGTATTATTTTAAGGCCCCATAGCCTTTGCAGAATCCAGTGCCTTCAGCTGTTTCTTGATATCATGTGGAGTAAATCAAATCGGCTGAAGACTGGCATCTGTAATGCTGGGGACCTTCGGAGGAGGACAGAATGGATCATCCAATTGGCACTTCTGGCTGAAGATTGTTGCAAATGCTTCAGCCTTATCTTTTGCACTGATATGCTGGACTCCCCCATCATTAAGGATGCGGATATTTGTGGAGCCGCCTCCTCCAGTGGCAGGACTGCAGAGCTTAGATCAGATCCGTTGGTTGTGGAATCACCTAGCTCTATCACTTGTTGCTTAAGCTGTTTGGCATGCAAGTAGTCCTGTGTTGTCATTTCACCAGGTTGACACCTCATTTTTAGGTATGCCTGGTTCAGCTCCTGGCATGCCATCCTGCACTCTTCATTGAACCAGGGTTGATCACCTGGCTTGATGGTAATGGTAGAGAGGGGGATATGCCGGGCCATGAGGTTACTAACTGTCGTTGAGTACAATTCTGCTACGGCTGCTGATGGCCCACAGTGCTAGTCTTGAGTTGTTAGATCTGTCCAAAATCTATTCCATTTCGCAGTGGTGGTGCCACACAACATGGTGAAGGGTATGGTCAGTGTGAAGATGGGATTTCGTCTCCACAAGGACTGTGTGGTGGTCACTCCTCCTGTTGCTGTCATGGATAGATGAACCTGCAGCAGGCAGGGTGGTCAGTGTGTGGTCAAGTGTGTTTTTCCCTCTTGTTGGTTCCCTCACCACCTGCTGGAGACCCAGTCTAGCAGCTTTATGCTTTCGCACTCTGCCTGCTCGGGCTGTCATGATACTACCAAGCCACTCTTGGTGGCGGACACCGAGGCCTCCCAGAGTACATTCTGCACCCTTGCCGCTCTTAGTGCTTCCGCCAAGTGATGTTCAACATGGGGCTGATTCATCAGCTGAGGCGGGGACAGTACGTAATAATCAGCAGGAAGTTCCTTGCCTATGTTTGGCCTGATGCCTTCAGGCTTCATGGGGTCCGGAGTCGATGTTGAGAACTCTCAGGCAACTCCCTCTGACTGTATATCACTGTACCACCCCTGCTGGCAATGGTGATGTCTAGGACATTGAGAGGTATGATTCCGTGAGGATGACTACTCAGGCTGTTGCTTGACTAGTCTGTGGGACAGCTCTCCCAATTTTGGCACTAGCCCCCAGATGTTAGTAAGGAGGACTTTGCAAGGTCGACAAGGCTGAGTTTGCCATTGTCATTTCTGGTGCCTAGGTCAATGCCGAGTGATCCGTCCAGATTCATTCCTTCTTGACATGTTTTTAGCTGTTTTGATACAACTGAGTGGCTTGCTAGGTCATTTCAGAAAGCATTTAAGAGTCAATCACATTGCTGTGGAGCCAGACCAGGTGAAGACAGCAGACTCCCTGAAGGACATTAGTGAACCAGAGGGGTTTTTACGACAATCAACAATGGTTTTATAGTCATCTACAGACTTTTAATTCCAGATATTTATTTAATTCAAATTTCGCTATCTGTCGTGATGGAATTTGAACCCGGGTCCCCAGAGTTTTTCTCTTGGTCTCTGGATTATTGGTCCAGTGACAACACCACTATGCCACCACCTCCCGTTGTGGATGTGCCATCGTTGAATACATTTAAGACTGAAATAGACTGATTTTTCCTTTTTCAGGGAATCAAGGCACGTGGGGTAAAAGCAAAGTACTGCAGATGCTGGAAGTCTGAAATAAAAACAGAAAATGCTGGGAAAATGCAGCCGGTCCAGCAGCATCTGCGGAGAGAGAAAGAGTTAACGTTTCGAGTCCATATGACTCCTCTTCCTTGGAAGAAGAGTCACATGGACTCAAAACATTAACTCTATTTCTCTCTCCACAGATGCTGCCAGGCCTGCCAAAGCATGTGGGGAGTGCGCAGGGAATTGGAGTTGAAGCCCAAGGTCGCATTGAATGGCAGAGAAGGCTCAATGGGCCATATCGTCTACTCCTGCTCCAATCTCATGTGTTCTTGTAATTTTGTACAAGAATCACACAAATTGACATGCAGGTATGCAATCAATTAGGAAAGCAAATGGTACATTAACCTTTATTGCAAAGGGATTGGGGTGCTGAGTAAAATTTTACTGTAACTGTATGGAACCTTGGTGAAATCACATCTGAAGTACTTTGTGCTATTTGGCCTCCTTGCCAACGGAAGGATAAAGTTGCCTTGGAGCGACTGCAACAAAGGTTCACAAGACTGATTCCTGGGATGAGGAGAGATTGTCCTGGGAGGAGAACGTGGCCTGTGAGGCTGATATCTCCCCGAGTTTGAAAGATAAACATAAAATTGAAACACAAAATTCTGAAGAGGCTTTGTAGGGTAGATGCTGCGAGGATCTTTGTCCAGCCTGGGGAGTCCAGAACGAGGGGTTACAATCTCAGAATAAGGGATTAGCTAGTTACAGCTGAGATGAGAAATTCCTTTATCAGAGGATTGTGAATCTTTGGAATTCTCTACCTCAGAGAGTTGTGAATGTTCAGTCATTCAGTATATTTAAGACTAAGATCAGTAGAATTTTGGATACCAAGGGAATCAAGGGATATGGGAAAGTGCTGCTGAGGTACATATGACGTAGATTGGTCAGTAAATAGCGGAGCATGCTTCAAGGGCCAAAAGGCCTACTCAAGCTCCAAATTCTTTTTTTTTATGTTCTACAGTATACCTAAGAATCATGAAAATGAGGTGAGGGGGAAAAAAAATAAGCTTGAGGCACACACAATGTGACTCCGGCCACAGCTAGTGCTTGAAATTTCAGCACAGACCAGATCTTGGGTGCATTCCAATAAATGGGTTATCATGCAAAAGACTCTAGAAACGAGACCCACAGACCAGACCTAATGTTATCAACCTAATGTTAGTTCCTGCCTGATAGCACTGTAGGTGTACCTACACCAGATGCACTGCAGTCGTCAGGAAGGTAGCTCACCACCACCTTCTCAAGTGCAACTGGATGGGCAATAGATGCTGCCCTTACCAGTGATGCTTACATCCCAAGCACAAATGAAAAAAAATCTGACTTCAAACCCCTGACTCGGTAACATTGAAACCACCTACAGTTTGAAACTCACTAAACTTACATTGTGGTTCAGTTCTGAATTCCAAAATTCTAAATTCCAAAAAGAATCCAATGTAAAAGATGCACTCTGGAGTGCTGTAAAGGCCTGGGCCAATGTGCCCCAAGATATTTTGATAAATGGGTGGCACAACTTGTGACCATTTACCATGTTCCCGAAAAATGATGAAATTGAATGTGATTTTCGTGGTTTCAGTGTATCTGAGGAGAAAAATGTTGTTGAAGATTTACTGGCATGTGCAAAAGGTTTGTCATGTGTTGAAGCCAAGTTGTTGGCCAAAGAAGCTGTTGACGATTGTCTGAATGTTAACAATGATGTTCAGGTTCACCTTCAGCTCTCAGACAGTGAAATATGCGACATGGTCATGAACAAGAATGAAGAGAATGAGGGCAATGGTGATGATGATGAGAATGGTGCGTTGGACGAACAGGAAAAAGAGTCTATTGACAGATGCATAAGCATTACAGAGGGATTGATTGGTGGAATGGAGCAGAAGAGCTTCAGTATAGAGCAGCACGCTATGTGGGTCTACAAAATAAAACCTTCAACTTCCTCAGCCTGTGTCTGTACACCAGGCATTCCTTCTGATGTTCACTCTTGTTCGGTTGAGATGAAATTTAATAAAATGAAAAAATAAAATAAAATAATAGAAGGAAATAAAACCCTTTTATTCCTGATTTCTCTTATTTTATTGCATGTATTATAAGTGCACTGTACATGCTAACCTAGGACCCAAAATCCGCAAATCCAGCAAACCACCCGTCCCGAGCTTCCCAGATATGGGGTCCAGTACCTTCACATTCACTCCTTCATTTTCTATATTCTAAATCTCCCCACATGTTTCAGGTTGGATTAATGGATATCCAAAAGTCCATGACCATTAATTGCACAATAAATTCATTTGGATTTGCAACTGCTGAAACCGACGCAATTGACTTCCTGGTTTCTTTTTACTTTTAAAATCTGGCTGAACTAATGAATTCCAAAAGCAGTGGATCCAAGTAAAAGACTGTCTCAATTAAAAACAAGCATCTTCTGCTTTGACTAATCTACAAAGGGAAGTCTGAGGCAGAATATGTCCAGTGTAACCTGCACTTTTTTAAAAACCAGAAAAACAAGCCTGTTCTCATCCCAATCACAGAATTCAACAACTTCTTAAATGATTCCAGAGCATTTATCAACCACCTGGAAATCCATTTCGAGTGTTGGTCACGTTTATGAAAATCTTGTTGGCATCATTTGAGTCCAAGCCCTTTTTTCTACACATCATGACTTAAGTAACATTATGGCCTGTAGCTTGCGAGTCCGATTAGTCAGTGGGCGTGGGGTCAAAGGGCAGGGGTGGGAGGGGGGTTTTCAGCAAGGGGATGGTCATTGGGGGGAGGGGGTTAGGTGGGGGTTGGGGAAGGTAGTTGGAGGGAGGTGAGGGCAAATCAGGTGGTCCTGTGGGGTGGCTGGATGCTACCATCGGGGGGGGTCGATGGGGGGCGGGGAGTCCTGTGGGGGGTCGGGGGGGGAGTAGTGGGTAGTACTATAGTTACCCAGAAGTTGGAAGTGGTTTTAATTCTTTTAACCTTTTAATTATTTTAATCTTTTCTCGGTAACTAATCCTGTAAGATAGTCGGAACCTTCCGAAGTTTGCAATTTATATTATACTTTCAGATGATTCCCATTGCAGTTTGAACTTCCAGGCCAATTTTCCATACAATCCTTGCTTCTTTCAAACATTGAAATGCCCCAATTTCTCCAGGTGTTCTTCAGAACTTACTGCTCTGCAGGACGTCAGCTTTTAGGCCTGTCAATGTGCAGATGCCAGTGCAAGGATACCCTCTTGGGTCTCAGTAATCAAAACTGGGCAGAGTATTTAATAAATACAATTAGAGTATTTAGCAGTTTAAGCACAATTTTACCTAACTTACTTGCTTGATTAATTTGGTCACACAGTTCAGCATCTTGTTACTCAGCTGCTTCTTGCTAAGTGGCCAGTCTACCAACATGTCATGATGTCTAAACTTAGCTTTCATATGTTTTAATCAACTTTATTCTTGCTCTTAAAGATGCAACATAACAAATTACAATACTTCTAGGAAACTGAGCAAACAATTTCAAGTCATGTCACTTACCTGGTCTTTCACACACACTTCCATTCACTGGGTTGATGCAGGTAGCTGCTTTCAAACTAGCATAATTAGGTTCTGCCAAATAACCACAGAATCCTGCATCACTTGGCTCTTCCATCATCCACTGCAGTGATGTGTTTGTGAAGGGTGACATGTCTTCCCAGCACCAATATGAAACATTGATTTTCCGTAATCCAACCCATGGGGTTATGGTAGCTTTGGACTGTAATTTTAACAATTGCACCAGTGTTAATGTGGATAATATATGCTAAAATAGGAACAGAAAAGACATGTATTCCTGAATTGGAGATCTTGCAGCATTAATCTGACTTTGCTTTTTCAGTTTGACTGAATTAATGCAAATTTCCAAGATTATATGTTTTAAATGTTTTTTTCAGATCAGATTATTTTCTGTGATTTTACACAAGAACATAGCAACATAGGCCATTCAGCCTCGACAAGATATATACAGCACTCTGTGACATCATGATTAATCTGCACCTCAATTTCATTCCTCAATCTTTTCTGCATTTCCCGTGATACACTTAGCTAATATTACAACCATACCTTTACTTCAAAGTATTACATTGGCTGCAAAGTGCTTAGGGTCATCCCGCAGTTGCAAAAGGCTCTTTATGAATGGAAGTCTTTCTTTTAACAAAATTCTTTTGATCTCAGTCTTGCAAATTTCAACTGTCCCAGAATCCACTGTTTCTTGCAGAAAGTGTTTTCCAGGTTTTCGCTAGTGTGGAAAATAAAGTTCCTGATATCACTCCTAACTGTCCCAGCTCAATATTTCGTCATGCTACCTTGTTCTGTATTATCCCATGAAAAAACTGTTCCTCTCTATTTACATTAAAGAATAATTTTGTCATTAAAAATACCAGATTAGATCGCCCCCTCAATCTTTTAACTGCACGGTAATGCAAGCCACGTTTGTGCAATGTGTCCTCATGATTTAACCCTTGGAGTCCTAGTTTAGTTCTGGTGAACCTGCACAATGCATAGTAACACCACCACCTGCAAGCTCCCCCCCAAGCCACACACCATGCTAACTTGGAACTATATCGCCGTTCCTTCACTGTCACTGGGCCAAAACTCCCTTCCTAACAGCACTGTGGATGTACCTATACCACATGGACTGCAGCTTCTCAAGAGCAATAAGGGATGGGCAATAAATGTTGCCCTAGACATTCCACAAAAGGATTAAAGAAGTCAAGAGGCCAATATATCCTCTTGAGTTTAGTTGCCCAAAACTACAGGTGGGATCTGGCTTAACCTCCAGAAATGCAGCATCATTTGCTCACTATTGCATTCTAATCTCTCGAGATAGAGGCCAACATTCCATTAGGCTTTGATTGCTTTTGCACCAGTGCACTAAGTCCCATTGCTCCTCTACAGTTCCTACTCTCTTATCCTTGAGAAAATATTCTAATTGCTCTTTCTTGGATCCAGATTGAATGACCTCACACTTACCCACATTGAAGACCATCTTTCCAGTTTTGTCCAAACACTTAGTCTGTCCATAAGCCTTTAGTTTCCTGCTTCCATCCTCGCAACTTCCTATGCCTTCTAACTACTGTTATCTGTAAACTTGGGCCTACAAAGCTCTATTCCTTAATTTAAACCATTAATATTTCTGGTGAAAATCTGAGGCCTCAGTACAGATGCATGCAGAAAACTGCTTCTCACAGAGAATGTTCTCTTTGTCACTACTTTGTTTCCTAACGCACGACCGAATACCAACCTATATCAAATGACTATGTCAATTCCATGCGCTTTAATTTTTGATGATTGCCTGTAAGGAACTAGATCCAATGCCTTTTGGAAGGCTACACAGACACTTCCTATTTTTGTATCTTTGTTTTTTTTATTTAATTTTTCCAGTCTTCTAGATTTAAGTTACTCCTTGCATTTCTGTAAAGCATTTCTTTTAGCTTGATACTGTCTTTTATTTTATTTGTTCACCGTGATTACTTTACAGCAAAGATGAAGGCTTAACCATTTGGGGGTATGTATGAATTCTGAATCTAACAAATACTTCTCACTTTGTCTGTAGGGTTTGTCCATTAACAATACAGCCCAGTTTACTGCAATTAATTTATCGTCCCTTTGAAGCTCTCCTTACTTATTTTATTCATTCATGGGATGCGGGCATCAACGGCAAGACCAGCCATTGTGGCCAACTGTCCCATAATTAGGCTTTTCATCTCACATCCTGGATCAGGCCTTCCTGGGATGTGTTTTGTCCCGGATCTCTTGTGTCTCAGCAGGCTGTGTGTCTGCACATCGGTCAGCTGAGGCCGGTTGGTGCTTTGTGTTTGGTCCCAGACTTTAATTTAAAACCTTGGCGCATAACTCGCTTCTCCTCAATCGCATTAGGGTCACTATTCCCCAAATATTTTCTTAACCATCAGATTGCTAACTAATCACAGTTCCTTACTCATCGTTAAATCTAGTACGGCCTAGTTGTTTGTCTCTTCTGAAAAAGCTAAATATCCAAGGACATACAGCCTATCGAAAAGATAGGCAGGTTGGCAGAGGGGGTGGGGTTGCTTTGTTAGTAAGAAATTAAATTAAATCGATAGCAAGAATTGATGTAGGGTCAGATGATGTAGAATCTGTGTGGGTAGAGTTGAGGAAACGCAAAGGTAAAACAACCATAATGGGAGTTATGTACAGGCCTCTGAACAGTAGTCAGGATGTGGGGCACAAGATACACCAGGAGATAGAAAAGGTGTCTAAGAAAGGCAAGGTTACAGTGATCATGGGGGATTTCAATATGCAGGTAGACTGGGAAAATCAGGTTGGTAGTGGATCCCAAGAAAAGGAATTTGTGGAATGGCTACGAGATGGCTTTTTGGAGCAGCTTGTGGTGGAGCCCACTAGGGAACAGGCAATTCTAGATTTAGTGATGTGTAATGAGGCAGATTTGATAAGGGAGCTTAAGGTGAAGGAACCCTTAGGAGGAAGTGACCATAATATGATAGAATTTACCCTGCAATTTGAGAGGAAGAAGCTGGAATCAGATGTAACGGTATTACAGTTGAATAAAGGCAACTACAGAGGCATGAGGGAGGAGCTGGCCAGAATTGACTGGGAGATGAGCCTAGCAGGAAAGACAGTGGAACAGCAATGGCAGGAGTTTCTGGGAGTAATTTGGGAGACACAGCAAAAATTCATCCCTAGGAAGAAGCAGCATACTAAAGGGAGGACAAGGCAACCATGCCTGACAAGGGAAGTCAGGGACAGCATAAGAGCTAAAGAGAAAGCATACAATGCAGCGAAGAGCAGTGGGAAACCAGGGGATTGGGGAGCCTACATAGACCAATAGAGGACAAATAAAGAAATAAGGAGGGAGAAGATTAAATATGAGGGTAAACTAGCTAGTAATATAAAAGAAGATTGCAAGTGTTTTTTTAGATATACAAAGAGAGAGGCAAAAGTGGACATTGGGCCGCTGGAAAATGACGCTGGAGAAGTATTAGTGGGGAACAAAGAAATGGTGGAGGAACAGAATAGGTACTTTGCTTCAGTCTTCACAGTGGAAGACACGAGTGACATCCCCAAAGTTCAAGAGAGTCGGGGGGGGGGGGCAGAGGTGAGTATGGTGGCCATTACCAAGGAGAAGGTGCCAGGTAAACTGAAAGGTCTGAAGGCGGATAAATCACCTGGACCGGATGGATTACACCCCAGAGTTCTGAAGGAGATAGCTGAAGAGATAGTGGAGGCGTTAGTGGTGATCTTTCAGGAATCACTGGAGTCAGGGAGGGTCCCAGAGGACTGGAAAATCGCTAATGTAACCCCCCCTGTTTAAGGGAGTGAGGCAAAATACGGGAAATTACAGGCCGATTAGCCTGATCTCGGTCGTTGGTAAGATTTTAGAGTCCATTATTAAGGATGAGATTTCAGAATACTTGGAAGTGCATGGTAAAATAGGGCAAAGTCAGCATGGTTTCATCAAGGGGAGGTCATGCTTGAAAAATCTGTTAGAATTCTTTGAGGAGGTAATGAATAGGTTAGACAAAGGAGAGCCAATGGATTTTATCTACTTGGACTTCCAGAAGGCCTTTGACAAGGTGCCGCACAGGAGGCTGCACAGTAAGATAAGAGCCCATGGTGTTAGAGGCAAGGTACTAGCATGGATAGAAGATTGGCTGTCTGGCAGGAGGCAGAGAGTGGGGATAAGGGGGTCCTTCTCAGGATGGTGGCCAGTGACTAGTGGAGATCCGCAGGGGTCAGTGTTGGGACAACTTTTCATTTTATACATTAATGATCTAGATGAAGGAACTGAGGGCATCCTGGCTAAGTTTGCAGATGATACAAAGATAGGTGGAGGGACAGGTAGTATTGAGGAGGCGGGGAGGCTGCAGAAGAATTTGGACAGGTTAGGAGAATGGGCAAAGAAGTGGCAGATGGAATACAAAGTGGGCAAGTGTGAGGTCATGCACTTTGGTAGGAAGAACAGAGGCATAGACTATTTTCTAAATGGGGAGAGAATTCAGAAATCTGGAGTGCAAAGGGACTTGGGAGTCCTAGTCCAGGATTCTCTTAACGTTAACTTGCAGGTTGAGTCAGTAGTTAGGAAGGCAAATGCAATGTTGGCATTTATTTTGAGAGGACTAGATTATAAAAGCAGGGATGTGTTGCTGAGGCTTTATAAGGCTCTGGTCAGACCACATTTAGAATATTGTGAGCAATTTTGGGCCCCGTATCTCAGGAAGGGTGTGCTGGCCCTGGAGAGGGTCCAGAGGAGGTTCATGAGAACGATCCCAGGAATGAAAGGCTTAACATATGAGGAACGTTTGAGGACTCTGCGTCTATACTCGATGGAGTTTAGAAGGATGAGGGGGGAGCTGATTGAAACTTACAGAATACTGAAAGGCCTGGATAGAGTGGACATGGGGAAGATGTTTCCATTAGTAGGAGAGACTAGGACCCAAGGGCACAGCCTCAGAGTAAAGGGAAGACCTTTTAGAACAGAGATGAGGAGAAACTTCTTTAGCCAGAGAGTGGTGAATCTATGGAATTCATTGCCACAGAAGGCTGTGGAGGCCAGGTCATTGAGTGTATTTAAGACCGAGATAGATAGGTTCTTGATTGGTATGGGGATCAAAGGTTACGGGGAGAAGGCGGGAGAATGGGGTTGAGAAACTTATCAACCATGATTGAATGGCGGAGCAGACTCGATGGGCCGAATGGCCTAATTTCTGCTCCTATGTCTTATGGTCTAAATGTTTTCATACAACCATAGAATGGTTGCAGCACCTTCTCATTCCTGCCAGATTCTCTAAGAACTCAGCAACTTCCACTCCCTGTGGTTTTCCCGTAGTTCTGCAATTTCTCTTTTTCTGTTCAGATAATTAGCCAATTCCCTTTTCAAAGCCACGACTGAATCTGCCTTTACCACTCACTGACAGTGCATTCCAGTTCCTCAGCACTCGCTCCAAAAAAAAGATTTTCATGTTGCCTTTAATTCTTTTGTCATTCATCTTAAATCAAGTGTCCTCTGTTTCTCAACCCTTCCACTAATTGCTTTATTAAACAAACCCAAGTCCATGCTAGACATTTACTGCCTTTACTACTCAAGTTGTCGTTCTCCTATTCCATGCAAAGATTAAAACTTGCCATCAAAAGCACTTAATTTAACTGCATGGTTCCCATATTTATACATTTCTCGCAACAATTTCACTCCTAGTTGTCTGCAAACAACAAGCAGAGACTTACATCATTTGTTAATTCTTAATTCATTGCTGTTTTCACTGCCTGATCACCTCACTGAAATCCCTTCATTCCCCTAATTTTATCACAAATGCCCCATTCTTTCGCCAATTCCCCTTTCTCTTCTAAATATCCTGTAGCCTGGAATATTTAGATTCCAATCATGCCCAGTTTTGTTCATGAACAGGTTTGCTTTAAGTTTTAGGAATATAACAGGTGATATTTCCGAATGCATTAGTTCAGGCTTGTTCAGTGGACTGAGCCTTTTCCAAGCTCAGGGGGTTGCGTTAAAATTTCAGTTGAAAACTTAAACTTTATTTCCAGTCAATTAAGCTTTCAATTCAAACATCAATAATTTTAGCTACTTTAAGTTGCTCAATTTTTTAGCTTTTGGTTTGGGACTTATGCCTTTGTTGTGGGAAATATTCTTAGATCTGCTCAGTCCCAAACCACATAATCAATGCATTCACCAATCACAAAACAAACAGAAATGCTACTTTCACTCATGCATAGATGTTTGATTCAGAATGGAGAAAAGTTCAGTTTAACCCAAAACTCCCAAGTAAGATCTGCTGAAAGCAAATGAAACTCACCAAAACATGCATTATCTGTAATTCCTTGAGAACAAATTCGACTTTCTTCTGCGATGTAAGTGAGGCAAGTGCTGCATTCTGACCCCTACAGAACAGCTTAGCATTATCATAGTTATCCTTTGCGGTGGTGATCGTCAGACATGAGTTTCCCACCAAGTGCCAACTCTCTCCACAGATGGTTTCTGTAGTTGCCAATTTGAAAAGTAAACACTTCAAAATGAAACACAATACTGTTTTCCTTCTATTTCCATTTGAAAATCAAGGATACATAACTGCAACCACATTATGAAGGCCATACAGGAGACTGTTTCAAGGTTGCTCAAAAATATGCATCGCTTTTTTACTAATTCATTCACGGGATTTGGGCTTCACTGGCTGGGCCAGCATATATTGCCCATCCCTAGTTGCCCTTCAGAAGGTGGTGGTGAGTTGCCTTCTTGAACCGCTGCAGTCCATGTGGTGCAGGTACAGCCACAGCGCTGTTAGGGAGGGTGTTCAAGGATTTTGACTCTGTGACAGTGAGGGAACGGCGATATATTTCCAAGTCAGGATGATGAGTGGCTTGCAGGGGATTCCCATCTACCTGCTGCCCCTGTCCTTCTAGATCGTAGTGGTTGTGAGTTTGGAAGGTGCTGTCGGAGGAGCCTTGGTGAATTCCTGTAGTGCATCTTGTAGATGGTACACACTGCTGCTGCTTCTGTGCATCAGTAGTAGAGGGAGTGAACGTTTGTGGATGTGGTGCCAATCAAGTGGGCTGCTTTGTCCTGGACGTTGTCCAGCTTCTTGAGTGTTGTGGGAGCCACACTCATCCAGGAAAGTGGGAAATATTCCATCACACTCCTGACTAGTGCCTTGTAGATGGCGGACATGCTTTGGGGAGTCAGGAGGTGAGCTATTCGTTGCAGGATTCCTAGCCTCTGAGCTGCTCTTGTAGTCACAGCATTTATATGGCTAGTCCAATTAATTTGGTCAATGGCAACCCCCAGAATGTTGATAGTTGGGGGATTCAGTGATGGTAATGCCATTGAACATCAAGGGGGTGATGGTTGGATTCTCTCTTGTTGGAGATGGTCACTGCCTGACACTTGTGTGGCGCAAAAGTTACTTGCCAATGGTCAGCCCAAGCCTGGATATTGTCCAGGAAATTACAGGCCGGTGAGCCTTACATCAATGGTAGGGAAATTATTGGAGAAGATTCTTCGTGACAGGATTTACTACCATTTGGAAGCAAATGGGCTTATTAGTGAGAGGCAACATGGTTTTGTGAAGGGAAGGTCGTGTCTCACTAACTTGATCGAGTTTTTCGAGGAAGTGACAAAGATGATCGACAATGGAAGGGCAGTGGATGTTATATACATGGATTTCAGTAAGGCCTTTGACAAGGTCCCTCGTGGCAGACTGGTACCGAAGGTAAAGTCGCACGGGATCAGAGGTGAGCTGGCAAGATGGATACAGAATTGGCTTGATCATAGAAGACAGAGGGTAGCAGTGGAAGGGTGCTTTTCTAAATGGAGAGCTGTGACTAGTGGAGTTCCGCAGGGTTCTGTGCTGGGACCTTTGCTGTTTGTAGTATACATAAATGATCTGAAGGAAAATGTAACTGGGCTAATTAATAAGTTTGCAGACGACACGAAGGTTGGAGGAGTTGCAGATAGTGAAGAGGATTGTCAAAGGATACAACGGGATATAGATCGGTTGGAGACTTGGGTGGAGAAATGGCAGATGGAGTTTAATCCGGACAAATGTGAGGTGATGCATTTTGGAAGGTCTAATACAGGCAGGAATTATACAGTAAATGGCAGTACCCTTAAGTGCATTGACGGGCAGAGGGATCTGGGTGTACAGGTCCACAGGTCACTGAAAGTGGCAACGCAGGTGGATAAGGTAGTCAGGAAGGCATATGGCATGCTTGCCTTCATTGGCAGGGGTATTGAGTATAAAAGCTGGGAAGTCATGCTGCAGTTGTATAGAACCTTGGTTAGGCCACACTTGGAATATTGTGTGCAATTCTGGTCGCCACATTACCAGAAGGGTATGGAGGTTTTGGAGAGGGTCCAGAGGAGGTTTACCAGGATGCTGCCTGGTCTGAAGGTTATTAGCTATGAGGAGAGGTTGGAGAGACTCAGTTTGTTCTCACTAGAGCGACGGAGATTGAGGGGCGACTTGATAGAAGTTTACAAAATTATGAGTGGCATGGACAGAGTAGATAGTCAGAAGCTTTTTCCCAGGGTGGAAGAGTCAATTACATGGGGACATAGATTTAAGTTGAGAGGAGAAAACTATAGAGGAGATGTTTTAGCTTGACAGGCAATATGATCGGTGCAGGCTTGGAGGGCCGAAGGGCCTGTTCCTGTGCTGTACTTTTCTTTGTTCTTTGTCTTGCTGCATTTGGACATAGACTGCTTCAGTATCTGAGGAGTCGCGAATAGTGCTGAACTTTGTGCAATCATCAGCGAACATCCCCACTTCTAACCTTAGGATGGAAGGAAGGTCATTGATGAAGCAGCTGAAGATGGTTGGGCCGAGGACACTACCGAGGAACTCCTGCAGTGATATCCTGGAGCTGAGATGACTAACAACCGCAACCATCTTCCTTTGTGCTAGGCATGACTCCAACCAGCAGGGAGTTTACCCCCTGATTGCCATTGACTCCAGTTTTGCTAGGACTCCTTGATGCCACACACGGTCAAATGCGGCCTTGATGTCAAGGGCAGTCACTCTCACCTCACAAGTTTAGCTCTTTTGTGCATGTTTGAACCAAGGCTCTAATAAGGTGGGGGGCTGAGTGGCCCTGGCGGAACCCAAACTGGGCATCAGTGAGAAGGTTATCGCTAAGCAAGTGCCGTTTGATAGCGTTGTTGATGACCCCTCTCATTACTTTACTGATGATGGAGAGTAGGCTAATGGGGCGGTAATTGTTCGGATTGGATTTGTCCTGCTTTTTGTGTACAGGACATATCTGGGCAATTTTCCACATAGCCGGGTAGATGCCAGTGTTGTAACTGTACTGGAACACCTTGACTAGGGCCGGAATATTGTCAGGGCCTAAAGCCTTTGCAGTATCCAGTGCCTTCAGCTGTTTCTTGATATCGTGTGGAGTGAATCGAATTGACTGAAGAATGGCATCAGTGATGCTGAGGACCTCCGGAGGAGGCCAAGATGGATCATCCACTCGGCACTTCTGGCTGAAGATTGTTGCGACTACTTCAGCCTTATCTTTTGCACTGCTGTGCTGGGCTCCTCCATCATTGAGGATGGGGATATTTGTGGAGCCTCCTCCTCCAGTCAGTTGTTTAATTGTCCAGCACCATTCATGGCTGGATGTGGCAGGACTGCAGAGCTTAGTTCTGATCCATTGGTTGTGGGATCGCTTAGCTCTGTTTATCATTTGCTGCTTATGCTCTTTGGCACACAGATTGTCCTGTATTATAGCTTCACCCGGGCGACACCTCATTTTTAGGTATGCCTGGTGCTGCTCCTGGAACGCCCTCCTGCACTCTTCATTGAACCAGGGTCGTCCCCTTGGCTTGATGGGGGATATGCCAGGCCATGAAGTTACAGATTGTGTTGGAGTACAATTCTGCTGCTGCTGATGGCCCACAGCCCCTCATGGACGCCCAGTCGAGCTGCTGGATCTGTTCAAAATCTATCCCATTTAGCACGGTGGTAGTGCCACACAACACAATATCCTCATTGTGAAGGCGGGATTTCGTCTCCACAATGTGCCGTAGAGACTCCTACCAATTCAGGGACAGATGTATCTGCGGCCGGCAGGCAGGCTGGTGAGGATGAGGTCAAGTATGTTTTTCCCTCTTGTTGGTTCCCTCACCATCTGCCGCAGACCCAGTGTAGCAGCTATGTCACCTAGGACTCAGCCAGCTCGGTCAGTAGTGGTGCTACCGAACCATTCTTGGTGATGAACATTGTTGCTACATTGGCATGTTTACGACCATTTGCATCACATGGATGAGCAGCATTTGTCTGCTTGGCAGAGCAGGGGAGGCGGTGGCGTAGTAGTATTCTCCCCCAGCCAGAGTACATTCTGCACCTTTGCCACCCTCAGTGCTTCCTCCAAGTGATGTTCAACATGGAGAAGGGGTACATGGTAATCAGCAGAAGGTTTCCTCGCTCATGTTTGACCTGATGCCATGAGACTTCATGGGGTCTGGAGTCGATGTTGAGGATTCCCAGGGCAACTCCCTCTCAACTCTATACCACTGTGCCGCCACCTCTGCTAGGTCTGTCCTGCTGATGGAACAGGATGGGGAGTCTGGGACATTGTCTGTAAGGTATGATTCCATGAGGATGATTATGTCAAGCTGTTGCTTGACTGGTCTGAGAGACAATTTTGGCAATTGACAACTTTGGCACTAGCCCCCAGCAAGGAGGACGCCAGGGCTGAGTTTGCCATCGTTGTTTCCTGAAGGGCATTAGTGAACTAGAAGGCGGGACTTGAACCCCGGTCCCCAGAGCATTACCCTGGGTCTCTGGCTTACTGGTCCAGCGACAATACCACTACGCCATCGCCTCCCCTGCTCTGCCAAGCAGACAAATGTTGCTCATCCATGTAATGCAAATGGCCATAAACACGCCAATATAACAGCAAACTTCTTCATTTCCCTCCATCACCACTATTCGTCTTCTACATGTCCATGTCACAGGCTGTATGAATGATGGTAAAACAAGTAAACTGAGCAGCTTCTTTATAGCAAGCTGAAATGGGAACTATTTGACACTACATGCCACCAATTCCCTCCTCCCTATTAAACAAAAGTACATACTGTTTTCAAAATTCAAATGCAGGTTATAACAGTCTTAAAGCACAATTAGGCTGACTTGATAACTGAAGTAATGATGACTCACATGCAACAAAAATGAACAATCAACAAACTAGGATATAAAATTGTGTCTCATGGCTCTTTACCACAAATAGAAATTACAGGTAAGTAAACTCAAATGTAAAATGTACCATTGTGCTGCTAGTGATGATGCGGGACTAGTCCAGGGAACCATTTTAATGCCATACTGTCTGTGTCAATAACGTAATCTTCATGAAATATGAAAAACATTCCATACAGATTAACCACAACATGCAGCATGACAGAAGTTGGCAATTAAGTAAGGGTGTTGGGGTTTGGGGTGATGTAGCTGCTCAAATTACCAACAAATGGAACACTCAGGAGTAGAACTATCCTGATAACGAGAATACACAGTTGCTAAACTTACATGTTATCCTCCCCACAATTGTCTACATGCACGAGTATTTCTTCTTTGTTCAACCAATGTAATTTACATTCCTGGGGAACAACACTTGCAACATCAAGGCTTGGGAGCTGGCAAAAGTCACCAGGGATGCCCTGAACAGATCGGAGCATTGCAAGGTATTTCAAGTGTGACAAACAAACACAAACTAAAAACCTACCAGGTAACGGGATGCATTCCTGGTTCCTGGGTTCCCATTGACAGTTCTGGTCCATGGCACAGCTTTTACAACTAGTCAGTTTATTACAAACGTACTCAGGTTTATCTTTTGGACAGGCCTCATAATCCCAGATTGATGCCTGAAAGAAAAATTAAAATTTGTTTGTTGCCTTACACGTTTCATAACATTATTTTATTACGATATGAACTAAAACTCAAGATCAGAAAACTTAAAGGTGATGGCATTACATCATTACCAATTTGTTACCTCAAATTTTGACTATTCCAATGCTCTCCTGGCGGGCTTTCTACCTTTCACTGTCCATAAACTTGGGCTCATCCCAAATGCTGCCGCCTGCATCCTAACTTGCTAGATCCTGATCACCCATTAACTCTGTTCTCGCTAGCCTATCTTAGCTTGTGGTCTATCAACAACCTCTGTCTTAATATTGTCATTCGTGGGTTCAAATCTCTCGATGGCCTCAACATCCCCATCTCTGTAACCTCCTCCTACCTGATAACGCTCTGATATCTTGCCGTTCCTCCAGTTCTTGTCCCTTGTGCATTCCTGATTTTCATCACTCCACCATTGGTGGCTACGCATTCAATAGCCTAGGTCTGGAATTACTTCACTAGAGCTTCCCATTCTTCTGCTTCCTGTCCTCCATTAAGATGCTCCCTAAAACCTACCTCCCTGATCAAGCATCAGTCCTAATATCTCATTTTGTTCAATAACACTGTGAAGCTCACTGGAGCATTTTAACTACACTAAAGATGCTATATGAGTGCAAGGTTTGTTGTTTCAACAACAAGAAGGTTCACGATACATTCCATCGCACAGCTGATCCCTCGTCACAACGTTTTGCGCTATTTATATCAATGCTACTAATGATGACCCGTCTTCCAAATTTGGCTCGATTGGTCCTCCAACACTTTAAAAATGCCATGAGATGCTCCTCATGCTGCATAAGATCTCTATGCCAAAATTAATCTTCAATCTCCTTTCCATCATCTACCAGCAACTCCAATCTGTGAAAATCCTTTTCTTTAGTCTTTCCATCCTCTTGCAACCTTCAAGGTTGGTGTTACCTAACCAGAACTTATTGATCCACTTCATCCTCTCCCACTTTTCTAGGTTGCATGTTGCCTGGCAAAGTGGATTGCTTAGCCCATCAACTAATATTGGCAATAAATATTCACCACAATATAGCCATTCCAACAATAAAGGACACACAATTGAGGGAAGATTTAAGCAATTTGTCACTTTAAGCAGTCGATTTCTTTCAGCCCTCCTTAGTTGCCATCTCTTCACCAGTATTATGGAAACACATCATTTGGTACTCACTACTATTGCCTCATTACTTGGAATGTTATTATTTGCTTATCAGTAGAAAAAGTTTAAGAAGTTTTTTTAATCAATCGCACAAAAATCATAAGATTGTAAGATTAATGATTTTTCTGTCTGAATGAACGGAATGTGTTTGCAAACAGTTCGTAAAGTGGGTACTATCTTATGTATTAACAAAATATATAAATGAAACACTTTATACTATTCATCCCAATTCTTGTTTTTATATATACAGTTAGAATTTATCAGCCCAGCATGAGCAATCGAACTTTAGTTTTCCAAGGTTGTGGGCTCAAGTCCCGCTCCAAGACATTGGCGCATAACCTGGGCTGACATTCGAGTGGTGACATGGGAGTGCTGCATTTCAAGGGGTGTCATTCTTCAGACACAATATTATATCAAGGCTCTAACTGCTGTTTTAGTTGGTTCATGTGGATATTAGGGATCCCAAGCCATTATACGAAGAGGAGCAGGTAAGTTTGCTCTGCTATTCTGGCTAACCTTCCTCTCTCAAACATCACCTCCATAACCAAACTGTGAATACCCATCTGCTACATTTTCTGGGATCTTGCTGTATGAAAATAGCCTCGAGGTTTGTTTAACTAATAATCACAAGTGTTTGAAGTTGTAAACGGACTTCAGGCATTTGACGAATTCTGAGGTGCTATACAAATGCAAATCATCCTTTTCCTTGGTACTTTATATCAAGATGAACAGCAGGGCATACACATATGTCCATCATATTCTGAACTGAAACAAGTCCATTGTTGTCATTTTGTTTCAACACAACCAAAAATAACTTGTTTTACAGTTCAAGACTATCCTTCTAGAAGGATGATAGTTAAAGGGCAATTAATTAAAACTCATTTTGAAGGATTGGTCACTATACTCACAGTGGCTTCTGTGCAGTTACTGTTCTTAGATGAGCACTTATCATGACACCACTGACAGCCATTTGTGTTTACTGTACAGCTGAAGCAATCAGTATACTGATCACACTTTTCATTCTCTGCATCTGTAGGATGGTTGGGAGGAAAAAAAATCATTTTTAATTAATGTACAGTTAAGACATGTTCAAGGACTGGCATTTCCTCCCATTCATGAAATTCATGTATGGAAATATGCTCTGCACCATCTAATAAGGGTAATTCCACCTTAACTGAACACTCAGCAATCCTACCACCAGCAGGGCCTAGTGGTTGTTCTGCTGTTACGACTCCAGGGAATTTCCAAACTGAGCTTGATCCAAAATAGTATAGTAAACATCAAAAGATTTCCATATAAATGGCTTTTTGTACTGCAACCCACTTAATGCATATTCTTAAGTGACAAATCATGGTAAATGCATTATATAAACTATGTGCAAATCAATTTTTTCACCAGGAAGAGGCCAAAAATGAAGTAAGCCCCATTTGTATTCCCTAAGCTGTTCTAATGAAGCATTTTGTAATTTTGCCACAATTAGTTATAGTAGTATTATAGCTATTTTGTTGTTGCTCAGTCAGCATTAACAATCCCCATGAACACGATCAAAACATTTTACTCAGTGTTGTGCAGCACTGCTCTCTTCATAAACACAACAGTTACAACAAGCCCTTTCATTGTATTGTATGTCAACCGAATCAAACGAGAAATCAGGCTCCACATAATACCTGACACAGGGAAGAGCCAAGTTGTCCATTTCCCAATGAAGAGAGCAGACTTCAAACTTGCCGTCACTAATCTGAGCTTAGAAGAAACAAATGAAAAGTGAAAGCAAGGCCACCACACCAGTGCTCACACCTAGCTTATCACACCAGCCAACTGTTTTTCATGCTTATTTCCAAGGTTTGGTGTCCGGTGTGGGGGGTTGGGGAACGGTGGGGGGAGCGTCAGGAAAAAAAGTCCTAGTCAACACTCGTGCAGATCTTATCCGTCCTTGAGGAAAAGCATTAATGGTGGCCTGTGGAAATCATGAAGGGTTTGGTCTTTCAGTTGAAGAATATTGGCAAGCCCCGAAGTTGCAAAATGCAAGCAGGAAAGCACATGGCATTTTTTAAAACATTCAGATACACAAAATGATACATTTAAAATGAACTTAGGAGTGTCAAAAAGGAGAAACAAACAATAAAAACATACATGTCTTGCTGGGGCACATGTCGAGAATCTGTTGCTTTTCTTTTGCCGTTGCCATTTCCCAGGACACACAACGCGCCATGTTGGTGTTCCACACACAGCGGATTCCAGGGGCTGCACCAACACATGCCGCTTCTTCAGAGAAAGCCTCACAGCTGGCTGGGGTATACATCAGAACATCGCTGAGCAGAAGACTGTTGAACCCGCCAAAAATGTACATTGTGCTGAAAACAAGCAGGAAAAACACTGATCAGAATCCTGCACTTGTCAGGATACTACTCAAAAATCTTTCTTGAAGACAAAGGTAAAATCTCCAGTGGGAAACGTTCATTCCTACTTAATTCCATCCAGAGCAACCAGTTGTTCGAAAATGACTTCCCCATCGCACGTTACTTGAACGAAATTTAACCTGGTCTTTCCCTGCCGTACAAATGCCACTGGCCCTACTGAGTGTTTCCAGAATTTTTTTTATTTACTTCAGATTTCCAGCATCTGCACTGTTTTCCTTTTTGCATCTTAAGCTGCAGGTATTCCAATAAATCACAAATAAAAATTGAATGGGATACAAGAATTGAGTCAGGAAGAATGGTAAAAAGACAGAATTAAAGGTTCTTTACCTAAATGCACACAGCATTCATTAACAAGATAGGTGAATTGATAGCACAAATAGAAATAAATATGATATAATGGCCATTACAGAGTCATGGCTGCATGCCCACAACTGGGACCTGAATATTCAAGGTTATTTGACAATTTGGAAAGGCAGGAAGAAAAGGAGGCGGGTACTCTGTTAATCCAGGATGAGATTAGTACAGTGATGAGGAATGATCTTGGTTTGGAGGATCAAAATATAGGATCAATTTGGGTGGAGGTAAGAAATAGCTGGTAGGAGTGGTTAATAGCCCTCTGACAGTAGCTACACTATAGGATAGAGTATAAATCAAGAAATAATGGGGGCTTGTAAGAAAGATATTGCAATAATCATGGGAGATTTTAATCTTCATATAGATCAGACAAATCAAATTGGCAAAGTAGGGTGAGTTCATAGACTGTATTCAGGACAGTTTCTCAGAACAATACATTCTGGAAACAGGCTATTTAAGACCTGGTAATGTGTAAGGGGATGAAACTAAAGGCTGGCACATCCCCTGAACTTGATGCCCTGCATCCAATGGTCTTAAAGGAAGTGGCTGAAGAGGTAGTGGATACAGCGGTTGTAATCTTCCAAAATTCACCAGATTCTAGAAAGGTCTCAGCAAATTGGCAAGCCTCAAATGTAACACGGCATTCAAGAAAGGAGGGAGGCAGAAAGCAGGAAATTATACACCAGTTAGTCTAACATCTGTCATTTGGAAAATACTAGAATCCATTATTAAGGACGTAGTTAAAAGGGCCTTTATAAAATCATAATACAATCATAATACAATGAGGCAGTCAACATGGTTGTGTGAAAGGGAAATAACATTTGACAAATGTATTAGTGTTCTTTGAGGATTTAACAAGCAGGGTGGACAAAGGGGAACCAGTAAATGCATGTATTTAGATTTCCAAAAGGTATTCAATAATGTGCAGCACAAAAGGTTAGTGCAAAAGGTAGAAAGGAACGCAAGTTGTGAAGAGGATACAAAGAGCCTGAAAAGGGATTTAGATAGGTTAAGTGAGTGGGCAAAAAATTGGCAGATTGAGTATAACATGGGAAAATGTGAGGTTGTCCACTTTGGCAGGGAGAATAGAAAAGCAGATTATTATTTAAATGGAGACCCCCCACAGAATGTTGCAGTACGAAAGGGGTCTAGGTATCCTTGTACAAGAATCAAAAAAAGTTAGCATGCAGGTATAGCAAGTGATTAGGAAGGCAAATGGAATGTTGGCCTTTATTGCATGGAGTGATGGAGTATAAAAGTAGGGAAGCCTTGCTACAATGGTACAGGGCAATGGCGAGACTGCACCTGCAGTACTGCGTACAGTTTTGGTCTCCTTACTTAAGGATATATTGCATTGGAAGCAGTTCAGAGAAGGTTCACTCGACTGATTCCTGGGCTGAAGGAGTTGTCTTATGTGGAAGGTTGAGCAGATTGGAGTTTAGAAGAATGAGGGGTGATCTTATTGAAACATAAGGTTCTGAAGAGCTTGAGAGAATGTTTCCCCTCATGGGGGAGTCTAGCAATAGGGGGCACAGTTTAAAAATAAGGGGTCTCCCATTTAAGTTAGAGATGAGGAAGAATTTATTTTTTCAGAGGGTCATGAGTCTTTAGAATTCTTTTCTAGGAGTAGTGGAGGCTGAGATAGCACAGGCAATCCAACCATACAATGATATGTCTAACCAAAGTTTAAATGATTTGTCTCAACCGTTGAACTCCTGTGGCCAAACTGTAAATACTACTTACAAGCCAACAAGCTCTGAGTTCCAGTATGCCTGCATGTGCACCCACATTCCCTGGAAATGCTAATCCCAAAAACTGTTTCGTTCGAGCAAACTTCAGTCATCAATCCGATGATATTGATGAGCCAGAATCTTCCCCATTGAAACACCTTCATATGTCTGATTGCCTGTGTTTTCTCTTGACTAGTATATTCACTTCTTTGTGTTTCATTTAAGGATGTTTATTTTAAGCCCAGTTCCAAAGACCCGTGGAACACTAGGAAGCGAAACTTGGTCTTTTTCTGAAAATTGTCCATTACAAATGGCCATTTTTGCTGTACTGTCTTTTGAACTTTTAAATGTTGGTTTCCTTTAACCTTTTATTTTCTTGAGCTATTCACAAACTCAGGATGTGCGAATGTTGCAAAATGCAAGGCGGCATAATCAAAAGCGGAGGGGTTTGTGACAATCATTGTCACGGGTTCACTTACCTACAATGATGCAAAGACTCTAATAATGAGGGGCAGTGCTGAGGAGAGATTAGAAATGTTGCTGAGGAGGAACATATCTGAAGACAGAGGAGCTCACAAGGGTGATTTTCATATATAAATAGGAAAACAGATGGTGTCCAAAAATGCTAATGTTGCAAAGAGCAAATACATGTTTCTGAAGGAAAAGTTGATATTGAAACATTTCTCAACTGTACTTAAACATCTAGCTTGTGATGCATGTAAACATTGAAGACTGAAAATATTACAATATCTCTAGATTTAAATAGAAAAAGTCTTAGCTGTGATTGCTATCAACGTTAACAATTAAATCTCTGCTCCTTACCCATTGCTGAATACTGCTGAATGACCAAACCGGTTGACATCATGAGAAAGATCAGGTGTTGGCAGTACAGACCATTCATCGCAAGCTGTGGACACATAAAAGCAAGTTCACCAAAAGACCATCAAGCTTGGCTATGAATTAAATCCAAGTAAATTCAACCATATTATAACGTGCATAAAATTTACTCTAATCACTGACACAATTAAACTGAGATTGATTCATTAGCATAAGGTTTACTTAAGAAATTTACAGTTTACGCTATATTTTTCACTAGAGGCTCAATAATTATGTGCTACTTGTTTTATTGTCATAGTTGCCATGAGGGTATCAACTAAATAGTGTAGGCATGGAGTCACAAGCAGACCAGTAGAGTTACTTAACATGATGAGGTGTGATCTCAGGAACTCTGGGTGACTGGTTTCATACCATAACAATCACACAGCCATACCCTACTTTGACTTAGACTCAGATCCCATTTCTCCACCTTCAGACTGAAATGATCAACTCATTGAATCTTAACATTTAAAAGCATAATGCATGGACAGACAAAAAAAGACATCAGTCGGTACTGAACCCATTCAATCGCCGGTGGGATGGTCCTATGCAAATCATCCTTAAAAATGAACAAATCTCAAAACTTATCTAGCCAGTCCCTTAACGTTGTTCAGAACTGCTCTACTGCCATCTAGAGATAATTTCCCTCCCACCCATCAGTAGCACAGGAAAACAACTAATGGAGTCAAATCTCCTATAGGTTACTGAAGCTGTCGAACACACTGACATTTGAGAATATGAAATGTGAATTTTTTTTTATTTATTCACGGGATGTGGGGTTCGCTGGCTTGGACAGCATTTATTGCCCATCCCTGGTTGCCCTTGAGAGGTGGTGGTGAGCTGCCTTCTTGAACTGCTGCAGTCCATGTGGTGTAGGTACACCCACACTGCTACAAGGGAGTTCCAGGATTTTGACCCAGTGACAGTGAAGGAACGGCAATATATTTCCAAGTCAGGAGGGTGAGTGACTTGGAGGGGAACTTCCAAGTGGTGGTGTTCCCATCTATCTGCTGCCCTTGTCCTTTTAGATGGTATTTGTCTTGGGTTTGGACGGTGCTGTCTAAGGAGCCTTGGTGAATTTCTGCAGTGCTTCTCAATGTTAGAAGGCATAAAAGGTTAAGCCAGAGTTAAATAGCACCTAGCAGAATTGTTCACTCTAACTCATTACTTGGAACAAACACAAAGCCAAATATACAGTTTGTAAATACAGTGGCTCATTCTGCTGGCAGAGCTCTTGTGACATAACTATGGAAGAGATAATTAAATGAAATGAAGCACCTAGCAAGCCTTAGTAGCTGAAACTTTATGGAGATCATTTTAATTGATACAGGCTATTAAGGTACCACTTCAGAAGCCTTCTATAAATAGGAAGGACGGCTTCAGTGCCAGAAACTCATGCTGCAGCTCCAGTCATGCCATTAGAGGAAGGACTGTTTATCTGATGCTGAACAGAGCGGGCCAACTTTGGGACAGTGCAAACCACCACCATCAAAAACACCATCAAAAAATATATTTACTGAGTGGGTTGAAACAGGATAAGTTTTAAAAAGACTGATGACAATATTTTTAATGCAGTTCTCAAAATGGCTGAACGTTTACATAACTTCACCCTGAAAATTACAGAAAGGAGTTGTGCTGTCTGAAAGCAGCCCATCAGGACAATCAGCTTAGCTGAGTGGCCCATCCTCTGAACTACTCTAAGGCATCCAGACATAATCCATCTATTCAGGTGGGTGCAGACCAAGCCATTAAATTCAATCATTTTGGAAATGGACCCAGGCTGAGGAGAGGCTTCACTGACCATTTAATCCAATCATGTAAACAATAGAGCTAGAAAGAGGGTTTCAGAGCTTGCAATAACCAGATTTTATAACTGGCTAATTTGTGAATGGAGTCTTGTGATAGTATGCTAATACTTTGTGCTAAAGAAGACACTGATATTTCCCAGAGTCGGCATCAGACAAACCACAAATGGATAACAGCGAGAAGAGAACTCGTGGTCCCCCTTCACTCTCTCCAGCCATTCTGCAAGTGTGAGACCTGCCTGTATCTGACCAACGAAACACCATAGGCAGCGTCTTCGACACAAACTGCTGACTTCAGAGGAAAAGACAGAGATTGCCTATCATCAAGATTTTAAATCATCTTTGTGCAGAATCTGGAAAAATCACTGATCATGCCTTGAAACCATCTATCACATCAAAGTACCAGATCCATATATGACTGACTTCCTTTTGGATGCTCTTAAACAATTTAACCTACCCTCCCTCCTTATAATCTACTTGTGTTTGTGTGTGTATATAAGAGAGTTGGATGTATTTGAGAGTGTGAGTTGGAGAGTTTTTATTATTTTTTAACCAATCAGGTGTTAAGGACAATAAACACTATTTCATTTTCTTTTAAATCTTACAAGAAAACCTGTGTGTAAGAGTCTTTCACAGTCACGGCACTTAAACAGTTAAATACTCACTAAACTAACAAGCAAATTCTTTTAAAAATGCCTGTTGCGGCCAACCAAGAAGTGGAAAGAAAGGGGAGCCATAGCGAATGGTACTCAATGCTGCTGATAGCAGTGTTGAGTACCATTCACAACACCTCAGA
Source organism: Cetorhinus maximus (assembly GCF_964194155.1). NCBI lineage: Eukaryota > Metazoa > Chordata > Chondrichthyes > Lamniformes > Cetorhinidae > Cetorhinus > Cetorhinus maximus. Next base: position 233,534,817 of record NC_135879.1, read on the forward strand.
TAGTGAAGCAGTCCATGCCTGTATACAGCAAAACCTGGGCAACATTCAAACTTGGGTTGTCAAGAGGCAAGTAACATTCGCACCTTAAGTGCCAGGCAATGACGGCTGCCATCAAGAGGGAATCTAACCACCTCCTCTTGACACTTAATGGCAAAACTATTGTTGAATTCCTGACCATCAACATCCTGGGGTAAACCATTGACCAGAAATCAGCAGAGAATGACTAAAATGCTAATAAGGAGGGAAAAATTAAAGTACGAGAGAAAGCTAGGTAGAAATATAAAAACCGAGCAAGAATTTTATAAATATTTAAAAAAGAAAAATTAACCAAGTGAGCACTGGGTCTACAGAAAGTAAGTCTGGAGAACTGATAATGACAAGGAGATGGCAGATGAATTGAACAAGTATTTTGCATCAGTTTTCACCATAGAGAATACAAGTAACATCACAGATGCAGCTATAAACCAGGGGAAGTAAGTCAGGAAAATTGCTGTCACCAGAGAAGTGGGACTGAGTAAATTGTTGGAGCTACGGGCTGACATGAGCCCGGGTCCTGATGGGCTTCAGCTCAGGGTCTTAAAAGAAGTGTCAAGTGAGATAGGTTGGTTTTAATTTTCCAAAACACCCCAGATTTGGCGAAGGTCCCATTAGATTGGAAGATAGCAAATGTAGCTCCCCATTTTTCAAAAAGGGAGAAAAAGCAGGAAACTACAGGCCAGTTAACTTAACATCTGTCATAGGGAAGTTAAGGACAGTTTCAAATTGAAAGAAAAAACATACAATGTGGCAAAGATTAGTGGTAAGCCAGAGGATTGGGAAAGTTTTAAAAACCAACAAAAGGTGACAAAAAAAATAAAGAGGGAGACAATAAATTGACGGTAAACTAGAAAGTAATATAAAAACGGACAGTAAGAGCTTCTTTGAATATATAAAAAGGATGAGAGGGGCCAAAGTGAACATAGGCCCCTTAGAGAATGAAGCTGGGCAAATAATAATGGGGAACCAGGAAATGGCAGAGGAGTTGAATAAACACTTTGCATCAGTCTTCACTGTAGAAGATGCTAATTGCATTCCAACAACACTAAATAATCAAGGGGCAAAAGTGGGGGGAGGGGGAAGGAAATAAATACAATAATTATTAGAGAAAAAGTAGTCAGGAAACTAATGGGGCTACAGGCCGATTAGACCCCTGGACCTGATGGGTTGCATACTAGAATATTAAAGGAAGTAGCTACACAAATAGTGGATGCACTGCTAGTAATCTTCCAAGGATCCGTAGATTCTGGAGAAGTCCCAGAGGATTGGAAAACTGCCAGTCTAACACCCTTATTCAAAAAGGGATGGAGGCAAAAATAGGTAACTATAGGCCAGTTAGCTTAACATCTGTCATTGGGAAAACGTTAGAGTCTATTATAAAGGATGTAATAGCATTTAGTGCATTTAGAAATACATAATCTAAGCAAGCAGAGTCAGCATGGCTTCATGAAGGGGAAATCATGCCTAACAAATTTATCAGAGGTCTCTAAGGAGGTAACAAGCAAGGTAGATAAAGGGGAACCAGTAGATGTAACATATTTGGATTTCCAAAAGGCGTTCGATAAGGTACCGCACATAAGGCTACTTAATAAGATAAGAGCCCATGGTGTTGGGGGTAGCATAGATAGAGGATTGGTTAACTAATAGAAGACAGAGAGTTGGGATAAGGGGTGCATTTTCAGGATGGCAACCTGTAACTAGTGGAGTGCCATAGGGATCAGTGATGGGGCCACAATTATTTACAATATATATTAATGACTTAGATGAGGGAAGTGAATGTACTATCACCAAGTTTGCAGATGACACAAAAATAGGTGGGAAGGCAAGTGGTGAGGATGACACAAGGAATGTGCAGAGGGGTATAGGCAAGTTAAGTGATTGGGCAACAACTTGGCAGATGGAACATAAGGTGGGAAAATGTGAGCTTATGCATTTTGGCAGGAAGAATAGAGTACAGCAAGTAATTAGGAAAGCTAATATAATGTTATCATTTATTGCGAGAGGAGTTGAATATTATTTAAATGGAGAAAGACTCCAGAAGGCTGCAGCACAGAGGTGTTTGGGAGTCCTTGTGCATGAATCTCAAAAAGCTAACATACAAGTTCAACAGGTAATGGGGAAGGCAAATGGAATGCTGGCCTTTATTTCAAAGGGAATGGCGTATAAAAATAGGAAGTCTTGCTAAAACTATGCTAAAACTATACAAGGCACTAGTTAGACCATACCCAGAATACCGTGAACAATTTTGCTCCCCTTATCTAAGGAAAGATATGCTGTCATTGGAAGCAGTCCCGGGAAGGTTCACTAGGTTGATCCTGGGTATGGAGGGATTTTCTTATGAGAAGAGGTTGAGTAGGTTGGGCCTGTACTCATTGGAATTTAGAAGAATGAGGCACGACCTTATTGAAACATTTAAGATTCTTAGGGAGCTTGACAGGGTAGATGCTGAGAAGGCTGTTTCCCCTTATGGGAGAGTCTAGGACCAGAGGGCATAATCTCAGATTAAGGGGGCGCCCATTTAAAACAAAGATGAGGAGGAATTTCTTCTCTCAGAAGGTAGTCAATCTGTGGAGTTCTTGACCGCAGAGGGCTGTAGAGGCTGGATCATTAAGTATATTCAAGGTTGAGACACAGGCAGATTTTAAATCAGTAAGGGAATCAAGGTTTAAGGGGAAAAGGCAGGAAAGTGGAGTTGAGGATTATCAGGTCAGTTGTGATCTCATTGAATGGCGGTGCAGACTCGATGGGCCGAAAGGCCTAAATCTGCTCTGTCTTATGGTCTTAAAATGTTAGAAGCCATTATGAAAGAAGTTGTAGCAGGGCACTTGAATAAGTTCAAGGCAATCAGGCAGAGTCAACATGGTTTTGTGAATGGGAAATCGTGTTTAACCAACTTATTGGAGCTCTTTGAGGAAGTAACATGTGCTATGGATAAAGGGGAGCCGGTGGGTGTACTGTATGTAGATTTCCAGAAGACATTTGATAAAGTGCGACTTCAAAGGTTATTGTGGAAAATAAAAGCTCATGGTATAGGGGGTAACATATTAGCATGGATAGAAGATTGGCTGGCTAACAGGAAGCAGAAAGTAGGCATAAATGGTCTTTTTTTTTAGGTTGGCAAGATGTAATGAGTGGTGTGCCACAGGAATCAGTGCTGGGACCTCAACTGTTTACAATTTATATAAATGACTTGGATCAAGGGATTGAAGGGATGGTTGCCAAATTTGCTGATGACACAAAGACAGGTCAGCAAATAAGTTGTGAAAAGCACATAAGGAGGGTAACAAACAGATATAGATATGTTAAGCAAATGGGCAAAGATCTGGCAGATGGAGTTTCATGTGGGAAAACGTGAAATTGCCCATTTTGGCAGGAAAAATAAGAGAAGCACATCTAAATGGTGAGAGATTGCAGAGCTCTGAGGTGCAGAGGGATCTGGGCATCCTGGTGCATGAATCACTAAAGGTTAGTATGCAAGTACCACAAGTAATTAGGAAAGCTAACAGAATGCTATCATTTATTGCGGGGGGAATTGAATACAAAAGTAGGGAGGTTATGCTTCAGTTGTACAGGGCATTGGTGAGGCCATATTTGGAGTATTGTGCACAATTAGAGTGAGTGGGCAAATACATGGCAGATGCAGTATAAAGTGGATAAGTGTGAAGTTATCCACTTTGGTCGGAAGAAGAGAATGGCAGAGTATTATTTAAATGGTAATAGATTGGGAAATGTTGATGTACAAATGTTGATGGGTGTCCTTGTACACCAATCACGCAGGTGCAGCAAGCAGTTAAGAAGGCAAAGGTTGGCCTTCATTGCAACAGGACTTGAGCACAGGAGCATGGGTGTCTTACTGCAACTGTATAGGGCCTTGGTGAGACCACACCTGGGGTAGTGTGCACAGTTTTGGTCTCCTTACCTAAGAAAGGATATACTTGCCATAGAGGGAGTGCAGCGAAGGTTCACCAGGCTGATTCCTGGGATGGCAGGATTGTCATATGGGGAAAGATTGGGCTGGCTAGGCCTGTATTCACTGGTGTTTAGAAGAATGAGGGGAGATCTCCTTGAAACCTGTGAAAATCTGACAGGGCTGAACAGACTGGATGCAGGGATGATGTTTCCTCTGGCTGGAGGGGTCTAGAACAAGGGGTCACCATCTCAGCATATGAGCATATGGAGTAGGCCATTTAGAACGGAGATGAGGAGAAACTTCTTCACTCATGAACCTGTGGGATTCTCTACCACAGAAGGCTGTGGAGGCCAAGTCACTGAATATATTTAAGGAGGAAATAGATTTCTAGACTGTAAAGGCATCAAGGGGTATGGGGAGAGAGCGGGAGTATGGTGTTGAGATAGACGATCAGCCATTATCATACTGAATGGTGGAGCAGACTCGAGGGTCTGAATGACCCACTCCTGCTTCTATTTTCTATGTTTCTAAATATGCAAAATTTAAATTTCTTGGGTAAGCAAGTTAACATTAGAAAGTTTGCACTGTACTGAATAGTTCCTACATTAGATATATAAAGAAGACATGAAGGATAAAAGTGAAATTTCTTTATTGTAGAGATAAGTATCAAACACCACGCCAAATGCAAATAGTCGAATTCTGAATTGCTCCTAAGTTTTTCAAAGTATGGGCCAGACTTCACCTACATATCCCAAAAATAATTGGATTGTGTAGGGACTTCAGGATTGCTGCATAAAACTGTCTGGCTATAATTTTAAATTAAAAATGTCTTTAAGCTTATTAATCTCAGGAAGAATAATATATCACCTTTATCCTCTCTAACCTAAACTGGTTTTTAGTGTATCAAAACCTCAAATTTCCTTGGGTTTAAATCCCTCCATAGTTTTGTTACAATTTCCGTCTCTGTAATCCCCTTCAGTATTGCAACTATGTTCATTAAACTTTCCTTTCCTCCAGCTGAGACTTTTTGGTCAATTCCCTACTCGGAACCTCAACATTAGCAGCCATGCCTTCAGCTGCCCAAGCCTGATGTTTTGGAACTAACGCCCTATGTGTGATTCTGTGAGTAACCCCCCCACCAAGCTCCCCCCTACATTCCTCATTCCTCTGTCAAGTCCCCTTGGACAGTGTTAAGGATTCTATATAACTCCATGCAGCTGCTGGTGAAACCACCTGGTGCAACATTAAATCTGCCATTAACCTTGCGTTGCAACAGTGAAAGCACTTCAAAAATTCATTTCATGCTTTGGCATAACCTGAAGGTCTGGAAGGCAATATAAATTCAAGGTCTTTCTTTACATACCAGCTTTAGCACTGCCTGCTTTGAGGCGATTCTAAAAGTGTTATGTGGATGCACAGAGAGAAAGGTAAACAGAAATGAAGAGAGATTCAGAATTCTTTGTACAAACAGCCAAAGGAAAGCCTTAAAAAGCACATTACATTTAAATGGCAATGCTGCCCTCTACTGCACATTTTTACACAACGTACAGCACATAAAATGTCTATTTTAAGTCACAGCAAAATCAGGGCATTAATAAAACTTACCTTTCTGCTTAATTGAGCAGAAACTGCTCCTGATTGACTATTAGCCCTCTAGCACTCAAATACATATTGAAAGTGCAGGCTGCACAAAATAAAATCAGTTTAGAAAAGTGACGACAGCTGATATGAATTGTTCATATGTTTTTTTTCCCCAGAGTTCACTTCTTTTTGGGGGTGGGGGCGGGGGTGGAAGATGGGGTTTGTGTGTTTACACATCGAAATAACAGAAAGGTACCAAATCAGTGCCTAAAAGAAATGCAGGGACTGTTCTGAAAAAGAGAAAATATTTTAGGGCTGTAATCCTAAATAAGTACTTTGCTTTATCCTGATGCTGACTGGTTTGCTGTGCACTTCCAGTGTCTATTTGTTTTTAGTGCAGAGCTGTGGCATTCACAGAAAGTCTCAAAAAGAGAAAACCAGGTTAAATTATATGTCTTGTTTCAGATGCTGAATGACCTGCTATGCATTTCCAGCATTTTTTGCGTAACATTCAAAACGACTTTTATCAGCTTAGGAAACAGAAATAGTAGTTTACTGCACGACTGGACTCTATTTACTGTGGACATATTTTTTTCTGTGTTGAGCTTCATAAAACGCTTCAGCATGTAAAGAAGTACTTGCATTTATTTATACATCCTTTTAACAAATCAAAACATCTCAAACACGTGAAGGGGGCACACAGTAGAGTGCATAGCCCCATGCTGTGTTAATCACACAGCTCTTCCTTGAGGCTTTTCCTTGGTTGATGCTCTGTAACTACAAAACTGAAAAAGAATCTTCTTATTAAAAGCTTTCATCTCACTGAGGAGGCTTCAGGGCAATCCAGTTCCAACAACCTGCTTTGAAAACTCTGCTCACATTTTGACAGCTGTGACAAATTCCATCACAAGTGCTGAGATAATCCATAACATTCTAACACAATCAACAACATTCTAAATAAAACAATTTTTAAAAAAAAAAGTCAATTTGCCCTATTGTTAATGGATCCATTGTTAATGGATCCTTTAAAAAAATTCCAGGATGCAGATCTGCATCTTCGTCAAGTAGTGATCAGTTCTTCCGTGGGCCATACCCTATCTACCATTTGTTGAAATCAGTCCATTATTTTCGATAAATTGTTTATAAAAAGGAGCAAAACATTACCTCACCCATTTTCCGCCATATTTTCCATTTGTCTCAGCCGCCCCGCTCTGAGTGAATTTGATAAATTACTGCCAAATTAGGAGCAGCATTGTACTATAGGCCTGTGACTGCTTGGAACTAGATTGAAACTGGACACTTATTGGAGAATCTAGGTCTGATTTGAACCTCAATCACAAGGATGAAACGCCAGCGTTACCACACCATTCAGTTCTGTTGGATACTGTTAATCTGATCAGAACCTTTAGAGCAGTGCTTCCCAAACTTTTTCCCACTGACCCCCCACTTTGAGGCTTGGCAATTGCAGTGACCACAGAGTGTGAGACAGGTTGAGTGGGGGGGGGGGGAGAAGAGCTGTGAGATCTTGAGGCAAAGGGTGAGGGGGAAGGAGGAGCTGTGAGAGCAAGGCAGGTGTTTAAACTGCAGGGTTTTGAAATAAAAAGCACCTACCATTTCACTGGCTTTTCTGGAGCAGGAATCAGACCTCAAAATATTAGTCAGTTAGGCCATGCCCATCGTTAAAAAATGCAAGTATTTAAAGGGGCCTCGCAGCTGTTAACACTCGGTCAGAGCTCCACTTCTGCCTTGGAGCTCGCAACCCCAAAATTTCATCTCGTGGTCCCACTGGGGTCACGACCCACAATTTGGGAAGCCCTGCTTTAGGGTTTTTGAATAAAGACAAGATCTTTTTCTATGCCTCAGGTGTGACATACAGCTTTAAAAGTGGGGATGGCTAACATGCAAATTATCAGCATGTGTGGCTGGTCTTCTCCTGTTGCTCCCTTTGCACAGTTAAATAGTCAAACAGCTAATATGAGCTTCTTCCAGAAGGGAAAAAGGGTTAAGTACTGCATCTGCATCCCTCCTTGAACAGTGAAGCTCAACGCAAACTGGAGGAACAGCACATCTTCCGACTTTCCGACTAGGCACTTTACAGCCTTCCGGGCTGAATATTGAGTTCAACAATTTTAGATCATGAACTCTCTCCTCCATCCTCACCCCCTTTCTGATCCCCTTTTTCCAATAATTTATATATATTTTTCTTTTCCCACCTATTTCCATTATTTTTAAATGTATTTCCATTCATTATTTTATCTCTACCTTTTAGCCTATTTCGGTTCCTTCCCCCCACCCCACGCCCACCAGGGTTATCTGCTCCTTGCTCGTCCTGCTTTCTGCCCTTAATGTCACCATTAGCACATTTCTTAGCTAATATCACCACCGTCAACACCTCTTTGTCCTTTTGTCTATGACATCTTTTGGCAATCTCCACCTATCACTGGCCCTCTATCCAGCTCTACCTGTCCCCCCCCCACCCCCCCCCCCCTCCTTAAACTAGCTTATATTTCACCACTTTTCTATTTTTCCTTAGCGCTGGTGAAGAGTCATACGGACTCAAAACGTTAACTGTGTTCCTCTCCGCAGATGCTGTCAGACCTGCTGAGTTTTTCCACGTATTTTTGTTTTTGCATCCAATCACAACTTTTGGGATCAAGTAAATTAGTGGATATTTTCAGCTGATGTCTGATTCTGCTGGCCGGTACAGCATGAAGCGCTAGCATGAATATCTCCCTTCCCTCAGTTGGGCATTATCCAGTTCCCAGAATGTCTGCACTGCAGATACAATGGGATTTATAACTGTCAGTTTTTGACAGCAGATTGCACTGTCAAGCAGCAAGTAACCTAACAACGGCCGCCTATGAAAAGGGACAAGAAAGGTACTTTTGAACCTTGCCATTCTTAACTGCATTGAAAATCATCCGAATATATGCATTTGTCACTAAGGAAGCAGAATTATGTTTTGTTCAGAAAAGCAAACCTTCACAATCATCACCAAAAATTAGTTAAACAAGGTAGCCACAATGGCTCACTTGGTGGCTAAGCCATATGAACCAGAAGGTCCCAGGCTCTTCTCTAATCTATGCTCAGCCAACTGATGGCAGATGGGGGTGGGGGGGGGAAGAGTAATTAACATTTGGGAAGAGAGCAGTAAGCAAGTGGAGTTCCTGCTCCTGAAAACATTTTCTTTAACTATTGCTGGAAAGTGCAGAAGTAGAGATATCAATTGAGAGTAAGATTGGGTTTGGCTGTGAAGCTTCCCACACTCAAACAGCCTCTCCATCTCATTATCCAGTTTTACATACGAAGAATCAGCCCTTGGGAAAATACTGCAGGTCGGCAGCCAAAGGTGTCAATCCCTCCAGTAACAAGGGGGAAGAGAAGGAGACAAAGTTACTTAAGGCTACATGAACTGGATTGGATAACATGAAACCTGAGCTTTATTTAAAAGTAATAAACAGTAATAAGCAGTGTGAGGCACCGGGAATAAATCAAAATTAAGTGAGATGGTGGAAGGTGGCCTGAAGACCCAACACAACGCTGGAACATCACTGCACTAAGTACCCCAATAAGTTAATATGCATGTTTAGATATATTGCCATTGAACCAAGTGCTCCATAACACAGGTCGAGTATCCTTTATCTGAAACCCTTGGGGCCAATTGCGTTTCAGTATTCAGATATATGCGGATCTACCGTATATACGGTAGGCCTACTTACATTACGAGAGCCTAAGTCTAAGCTAGCTATAGTTTACAAATACTAGGTTGTTTCTCAATTTGCCAACTCTCTCACACCCTACTTCTTACCTGTTAACACTTAATACACCTGTAGTGTAATATTACATTGCTTTATTAACATACAAATTAACTGCATATCCATTCAAAAAAACGTTCGATTTTTGAATGTGTTCGGTTTTCAGACGTATGGATAAAGGATAGTCGACCTGTATAAAACACAGATCATCCAGCAACTTACCCAAGTCATAAGCCAAGAAGTCCGAAGAGAAGCATTTAGCTCCATGGCTCATCGAAGTATCATTGTGAGTGTTTCCACCAAATACCAACATGGTTCCACTTTCAATAATAGCGGTGTGCAGGTAACGGAAGAAGCCTCGGTCTTTCAAGATTGTCCTTTTGAAATGGAAAATGCACAACTATCATTCCATTAACGAGTTAGTACCACTTTAAACTAACAGTTTCCAAACGTTTGTACATCTGGAGCATGAGTGGTGGGGGCAGGGGGGCTCTCTTACAGTATCAGAACAGTCTGGAGAGACAATGCAAGCATAGATAAATTTCCAGGAGCTCCTCTTCCATAAACTAATAAATTGCCAGGAAATTCCTGTAAAATATTGTCACATGCTTGGAAGCTCCCTGCCGATACACTCCAATGGCCCTGCAGCTATTTGAGATCATCTCAAAAATGCAGATACATTCCCAGGCAGCTACTGACATGCACCAGGGAAACTTTGCACCAGTTTTCAAAAAAAAAAAGTTACTCAAACTAAAACACTACTAGTGGGAAAAAATGCTTTGTACAAAGATAAACAATGTGCTAGCAAATCAAAAATACTGAATACATTGATGAAGATCTTGTACCCCTGGCAGCAAACGAACAAGAAACTCCAAAACAATCTCTTAGACTCTTAAGGTCCATATATCAGTTAGACACCTAGTGTGCAAAAGTAAGACTTTACCCAATAATCTCTCAGTGAAAGCCAATAAGTAGTGAGAGCAAAAATTCCATTTTTAGGTTAGCTCCTAATATCCAGTGAGCTGCCATTACACTAGTACAATTTTTTTAATGTTTTTTTTTTAAGTAGTCCAATGTAAGGTCCTCATTATAATGGCACTTAATTTGAAATTTATTGCCTTCCGTTTCTCATCTTTACCATCACGTGGTCATCTACTGCAAAATGGCTCTGGAGAGATTCATGTTATGGGTTTGTAACCCAGAACAATGAAAGCCATATTTCGGTCCCCAAATACCACACTTTTTGTGTTGACAAGATTGTCATCAATTTTAAGGTTTTCTCAACAAAATTAGCATTTGTTATTGAATTTCTCAATTGAATTTCTCCTCTCAGGCCCTTGTTTTTAGGGAGGGAGGTGCCAATCAGAAAAAGCCAAGCCACCTCTTGAACTTTAAGGATACCATTATTGCCGGGTTCCTCCACCATCGATTTCTTTGAAGACACCACTGACCAGCAGATTAACTTGACCAGCCGGATCAACATCATGGCCACGAGCAGTGCAAAAAATAGGGTCATCTGAAGATGGCTCATTACCTGATCCCTCAAAGCTTCACAAACATCGGCATTGTGGATAGAAGCATTGTGAACTGTGAGGATAGTGCAGAACTTCGAAAGGAAATAGACAAGTTGGAGGCATGGACGGGCAAGTGGAGATGAAATTCAATGAAGGCAAGTGTGAAATGATTCATTTTGAGAGGAAGAACTGAGAGAGGCAATATAAAGGGTACAGGAGCAGAAGGACCTGAGAATATATGTACATAAATTATTGAAGGTGGCAGGATGGGTTGAAAGGGCAGTTAGTAAAGCATAAAGTTTCCTATGATTTATTAATACGGGCATGGAGTACAAAAACAAGGCGTTTATGTTAAACTTATATAAAACACTGGTTCAGCCTCAACTGGAGTATTGCATCCACTTCTGGGCGCCACAGTTTAGGAAAGATGTGAAGGCGTGAGAGAGGGTGAGGAAAGATTCACGAAAATAGTTCTAGCGATGAAGAACTTCAGTTACGTTGATAGATTGAAGGTGACTGCTTTCCTTGGAGAAGATGAAGAGGAGATTTGATAAGAGTTATTTAAAATCAGGAGGGGTCTGGAAAGAGTAGATAAGGAAGGTGGAAGGATCAAGAACCAGAGGGCACAGGTTTAAGATAATTGGCAAAAGAAGCAATGGAGACATGAGGAGAAACTTTTTCACACAGCGAGCGGTTAAGATCTGGAATGTGCTGCCTGAGAGTATGGTGCAAAGCAGGTTCAGTCGAGATATTCAAGAGGGAACCGCATTATCTGAAAAGGGACAGTATGCAAGGTTAGGGGGAGAAGGTGGGGAAATGGCACTAGGTGAATTTCTCATTCAGGCAGCCAGTGCAGACATGACAGGCCAAACAGCCTCCTTCTGCACTGTGACAACACTGTGAATCTGCGAACACTCACTTGAGTGAGAGCAGTGAAAATTGGTCAAGCAGTTTGTCATCACTCATGTGCAACCCACTTGATCAGCTCACATTATTGGACTCAAAATCTGCAACCTGCCAAGGACAGTACATACTATCTACAAGAAAGACTGCAACAACAGGCAATGCATAGTGCTTAGTTAAAACCCCACAATATATAAGACTCAGAAGGACAAGTTCAGCCTTGTCGTGGAAGACGATCAATCTCACCCTGACTTGAACATGCAACACCATCCCTTTGTAATCTCCAGATCAAAGTCCTGGGATTCTTCAATGGGGATTCTATTGTCACAGAAACTCCAATAGTTCAAGAAAGCAGCCCAGCACCTTCACAGGACAATCATGGATAAAGGCTAAATGCACTTGCCAAAGTCACCCAAATACAAGAAAACTGAAAATTCAAAGCAGCGACTCACTCCTACTCTCTGCTTGTCTCCCAGTAACAGGCTACAATCCACTCATCAACACAGGAATTCATTTTTGACAATTAGTCAATACAGCAACTTGAAATACACCTATACATCACCGACTGAATTCCTTTCATCTCTGTACACTGTGATCTCAATAAAATTCAACAGCATAGAAATATCAGATGCACTCCCTTTAATAAATCAATGCTGATTGCCTATGATTTGACAGTGCCATTCTAAATTGCCCACAATCTGACCCTGTCTTTTCAACTCACCAATCTTGCATGGTTATAAAGTTCATTGAGCTTCTAATTTTTTTTGTGATCACTTTGTGTGAAAAAGGGATTATCTTCAGGATGAAAACTTAATCCTCAAATTTAAAGCAAAAGCTACTTCAGGCAAAACCAACAAAAAAACATCAGCCAATTGCACTCAATTTCATTGTAAACACTCACCATGTACTTGTATTCACATCATACTTGTACAGGTCATCTGTAAGGCCATACTTATTAGTGCTGACAGCTTTGTATCCACCATGTATGTAAATTGCCCTTGTCTTGGGGTCATAAACGCTGCTGTGACCATATCCTCCTTGAACCAAGGCCCCATTTGTTTGCAGTATATTCCATGTATTTTTACCTGTTTAAAAAAACTGCATGTTACTTCAAAGTCATATCTGAAACACAATCAATTCACGTTGAATCGTGAAATACGGCAGGTCTACATTACGACAGAAAAGAGGTCACTTGTTTAAGTTATGCAGGTGCCGCCTGCCAAATAATAATATATTTAGTTCCTTTGCTCTACTTTCTCACCATACCCTTTTAATTTTTTTGAAAAAGGAATAAACTCAGATGTTTTTTCATGCAAGTCATCTTAGACATCAACTCCCACTCAGTTTCACTGTAGGGCCTTCATTTCCTCAATGGCTGTTTGTGAGACAGGAAAGCCAACAGCACAAAACTGCAGCCAAGCTGATCTGAGAGCAGATAGGTTTAGCCAGGGGTTCTGATGCGGGCGTGTTGGTGAAGCGGGTGTGTCCAACGATGGTCAGAGAAGTCACTGGGTAGCTTGCTGGGCCTGGAGGAAACACCATTTACCAACAAGTAGTGCTGTAAAGATACTTACTTCATGGATTCAGCCCTTTCACACCTGCTGAGTTTCCCAAGGGCTAGGAAACTTAGCCAATTGTGGATTAAAATTAAACCACGGTTAAAATGAAGGCATGCAGCCTTATTAAAATGCTTAAAATGGCCGACCCACCTTTTGCAAACCAATTGGTCACCCACCCATGGACTAGTTCTGTTAAAACAGAAAGTTGTCAAGACCAAGACGAGTTGGGTTCCTGTTTCAGACTTTGAATTTTAACTTCTGACCCCATCCCCCTGTTCTTGAGAGTTAAGACTCATCCCAGTGTTTCACTCCACAAGCCATATATTTTTAGCACAATCCCCATGACTTTTAATGTGGACTCTGTTTCGACAATGGCTTGTGATAAAGTGCTCCACAGTCTAACCACCTTTTGTGTAAAAAAAAAAGTCACTAATTAGGGCAGTCACAATCCAGCAACACCCATTGCAAGTGTTAACTGTGTAGGCGTTGGGCAAAGATGGATTTGGTATACAAAAGCAATATAGTTAAATAGTCTCTCCGCACTTAGTGCCATGTAACAGAACTATAATAGCTACCAGGGAAAATTCCAGACAGTAATTAGCACCAGTGGGACTCAGTTCCTTCAAGAAGGGCAGAATCCTGAAAGTGTCTGTTTTAATATTTAAAATAAAACAGTCCTTCACGCACATAAACCAACTGAATCTGTAGATTTCCAAGGAAACCTTTTTCCGAATACCCATCATTGGAACATGACCGTTCCACAACCTTACAGAAGAGTAACTTTACTTATTTATCCATTTAATGTTATACTAGTTTCCAAAGCAACCTCAACAATGACTTAAATGACTCAACTGCCTAAGCCACACTGCCTGCAAACAAAACATTCATTCAAGCAGAAAATATCTCAAATCATCCAGCTTTTAATGCTCAGCAACACCAGTGAGTTCATTATGTTTCACATTGCCAACACAAGCCTTTCAGTGGTCTGACCAGTGCCATAAAGAATGGTTGTTACCATTTGTAGAGATTGAATTGAGAATCACAGAATCACACAGTGCAGAAGAGGCCCTTCAGCCCAATGAGAAACACCTGACCTACCTACCTAATCCCATTTATCAGCACTTGGCCCACAGCCTTGAATGTTATGACATGCCAAGTGCTCATCCAGGTACTTTTTAAAGGATGTGAGGCAACCCACCTCCACCACCCTCCCAGGCAGTGCATTCCAGACCATCAACACCCTCTGGGTAAAAAGGTTTTTCCTCACATCCCCCCTAAACCTCCTGCCTCTCACCTTGAACTTATGTCCCCTCGTGACTGACCCTTCAACTGAGGGGAACAGCTGCTCTCTATCCACCCTGTCCATGCCCCTCATAATCTTGTACACCTCAATCAGGTCGCCCCTCAGTCTTCTCTGCTCCAATGAAAACAACCCAAGTCTATCCAACCTCTCTTCATAACTTAAATATTTCATCCCAGGCAACATCCTGGTGAATCCCCTCTGCACCCCCTCCAGTGCAATCACATCCGTCCTTTCATGTGGCAACCAGAACTGCACATAGTACTCCAGCTGCGGCCTCACCAAGGTTCTATACAACTCCAACATGATCTCCCTACTTTTGCAATCTATGCCTCGATTGATAAAGGCAAGTGTCCCATATGCCTTTTTCACTACCCCACTAACATGCCCCTCCGCCTTCAGAGATCTATGGATACACATGCCAAGGTCCCTTTGTTCCTCAGAACTTCCTAGTGTCATGCCATTCACTGACTACTTCTTTGTCAAATTACTCCTTTCAAAGTGTATCACCTCACACTTTTCAGGGTTAAATTCCATCTGCCACTTATCTGCCCATTTGATCATCCCGTCTATATCTTCCTGTAGCCCAAGGCACTCAGCCTCACTGTTAACCACCCGGCCAATTTTTGTGTCATCCGCAAATTTACTAATCCTACCCCCCACATAGTCATCTATGTCGTTTATATAAATGACAAATAATAGGGGACCCAGCACAGATCTCTGTGGTATGCCACTGGACACTGGCTTCCAGTCACTAAAGCATCCTTCTGTCATCACCCTCTGTCTCCTACAACTAAGCCAATTTTGAATCCACCTTATCAACTTACCCTGTATCCCATGTGCATTTGCCTTCTTTATATGTCTCCCATGTGGAACCCTGTCAAAGGCTTTGCTGAAATCCATATAAACTATATTCCACTGCACTACATCTACACACCTGGTCACCTCCTCAAAAATTTCAATCAGATTTGTCAGGCATGACCTCCCTCTGACAAAGCCATGCTGACTATCCCTGATCAAACCTTGCCTCTCCAAGTGGAGATAGATACTCTCCTTCAGAATTTTCTCCAATAGTTTTCCTACCACTGACGTGAGACTCACTGGTCTGTAGTTCCCTGGCTTATCTCTACAAACCTTCTTAAATAGCGGAGCCACATTAGCTGTTCTCCAGTCCTCTGGCACCTCCCCTGTGGCCAGAGAGGAATTAAAAATTTGGCTCAGAGCCCCTGCGATCTCCTCCCTTGCCTCCCTCAGCAGTCTGGGACACAAATCATCTGGACCTGGAGATTTGTTCACTTTTAAGCCTGCAAACACCTCCAATACCTTGTCACTCCCTAAATCAATTTGCTCAAGAACCTCGCAGTCTCTCTCCCAGAGTTCGATACCTTCATCCTCATTCTCTTGGGTGAAGACGGATGTGAAGTATTCGTTCAACACTGTACCGATGTCCTCTGGCTCCACCCATAGGTTGTCCCCTTGGTCCCTTATGGGCCCTACTCTTTCCCTGGTTATCCTCTTCCCATTGATTTACTTAAAGAATATCTTGGGATTTTCCCTACTTTTACCAGCCAGAGCTTTCTCATATCACTTCTTGCTCTCCTAATTGCTTTCTTAAGCTCCACCCTGCACTTTATGTACTCCACTAATGCCTCCGCTGATTTGCTTCCCTTGTACCTGCTAAAAGCCTCTCTTTTCCTTATTATTAGATTATTAAATGGCCTCATGCAGGAGGATTTGCACATATGGAAATATTTAAAATATCAGAAATCTTGACAAGCAGAAAAATGTCCCGATAAAATCAATTTTTACTTTTGATTGCTTCATAATTGAATTCTATCAGATCCAGAAGTGTGTAATATTCCAGGTGGTAAACTGGAGCCCAATCTTTGCACTTTATTAACTTATACTTAAAGAGATATACGTTAAAGCATACACCTCTAAAGTCAACGACTGCAGTTTCAATCTGCTCCTATACAAAAGGAGCACAAGTGAATCCCAAGTCAATGCCTCCCATCCCACCAGCATACAATTAAATACTCAATTACTGTACAATTAACAGTAAGATCTGGATGCAGGGATGATGTTTCCTCTGGCTGGGGGCTCTAGAACAAGGGATCACAATCTCAGGATACGTGGTGGGCCATTTAGGGCCAAGATGAGGTGAAACTTCTTCACAGTGGGTGGTGAACTTGTGGAATTCTCTACCACAGAGGGCTGTGGAGGCCAAGTCATTGAATATATTTAAGAAGGAAATAGATAGCTTTCTAGACTCTAAAGGCATCAAGGGGTATGGGGAGAGAGCAAGAATATGGTGTTGAGATAGAGGTTCAGCCATGATCATATTGAATGGCGGAGTTAGCTCAAAGGGCCAAATGACCTACTCCTGCTTCTATTTTCTATGTTTCTATCAAGAGCAAGAGCAATGGGAAAGAGTTGTAGTTTTAATCAATCCCCTGGAACAACATCTTTAGACAAAAAGATTCTTAGATGCCCATTGTTCAATCATACTGACGATATAGCACAGGAACAATTTACAGATCATCTCTCTTGCAGATGCGATAAAATGTGCTCTATCCATGTCTGGTCTCCACAACTGTTCACTCAGTGGGATTCTCTTGCCAGTAAATGGCAGAGTAAAATAAACACCCCAATTTCGATACAAGTAAAATGCTCCGCATGGAAACTAGTTAATGAAGCAATTGGGTTCAACCCCTTGTTTTCCTGTTTTGAAAACAAAAGCTTTCCATCATCTACAAGCACAATTATTAAAAAATTCTTTCATGAGACGTGGGCGTCTCTGGCTAGGCCAGCATTTATTGCCTGTCCCTAATTGCCCTTGAGAAGGTGGTGGTGAGCCACCTTCTTGAATTGCTGCAGTCCATGTGGTGTAGCTACACCCACAGTGCTGATCAGGGGGGAATTCCAGGGTTTTGACCCAGCGACAGTGAAGGAACGGCAATATAGTTCAAAGTCAGGATGATGTGCGGCTTCGAGGGGAACTTGCAGGTGGTGTTCCCATGCATCTGCTGCCTGTGTCCTTCTAGGTGATAGAGGTTGCAGGTTTGGAAGCTGTTGGCAAAGAAGCCTTGGTGAGTTGCTGCAATGCATCTTGTGAATGCTACACACTGCTGTCACATTCAGTGGCGAAGGTGGTTGATCAGGTGCCAAGTGGGCTTTGTCCTACATGGTGTCGAGCTTCCTGAGGGTTGACGGAGCTGCACTCATCCAGTCAAAGGGAGAGTATTCTATCATACTCCTGACTTGTGCCTGGTTGATGGTCAACAGGCTTTGGGGAGCCAGGTGGTGAGTTACACGCTGCAGAATTCCCAGCCTCTGACCGTTTCTTGTGGCCACTGTATTCATATGGCTGGGCCATTCATGTTTCTGGTCAACTGTGACCCTCAGAATGTTGATTGTGGGGGATTCAACGATGGTAATGTCACTGAACATCAAGAGCCAATGGTTAGATTCTCTCTTGTTGGAGTTGGTCATTGCCTGGCACTTGTGCGGTACAAATGTTACTTGCCACTTGTCAGCCCAAGCCTGCATGTTGTCCAGGTCTTGCTGCATATGGGCACAGGCTTTTCAGGAGTGTGATGGAATACTCTCCACTTGACTGGATGTGTGGGGCTCCAATTTCATCATCCAGAGTGGGAGCTGGGCTGAGGGACACAAGGGGCTGTGCTGCAGTACCATGCTCGTCAGGTACTCGTTTGACAATGCGCAGTCAGGATCCTTAGAGCAAAAAAAACTTTTCATCAGACTGTGTTGGGTTTGAATGGAAATTTCAGGGATAAAAGAAAAACAAATTAACACTGTATTTTTTCAACTGGACAGCATAGAACAGCCATAATGCTATTGAAAGGAGCACATCTTCTATTTTTTGTACATTAATGATATCATTAAGCAATTTTTATATATGGCAGCAGTATGTTATCACCCTCAAATTCCCAACATCAACATCCTTAGGGGGCAGGGGTATTAACGTTGACCAGAAAGTTAACAAGCCCAGCCAAATATTGTGGGTACAAGGGCTGGTCATAGGCTGTGAATTCTGCAGCGAGCAATTTGCCTCCAGACTCATTCAAGCCTGTCCGTCACCTAGAAGCACAATTCAGGAGTGAGATGGAATGCTCGCCACTAGATGAATGCAGCTCCAATATCATCATCCACAGCAAAGTAGCCTACTTAACCGGCACCCCATCCACCATCTTAAAGATTCACTCCCATCACCACCTGCGCATCATGGCCTGCAGGGGCTATCATCCACATGATGCACTGTAGCAACATGCCAAGGCTTCTTCAGCAGCACCTCCCAAACCCATGATCTCTGGAACTTAGAAGTACAAAGGTAGCAGGTGCACGGGAACACCACCACCTGCAAGTTCTCCAAGTCACACACCATCCTGATTTGGAACTACATTGCCTTTCCTTCACTGCCAGTGGGTCAGAATCCTGAACTCCCTCCCTGACAGCACTGAGAGTGTACCTATATCACATGGACAGCAGTGGTTCAAGACCTTCATCACCGCCTTCTCAAGGGCAAATAGGGATGGGCAATAAATGTTGACCTAGCCAGAGACGCTCACAATCCGTGATTAAAAAATTGAAGATCCAATGTGAGCATGATGCAAAACCATTATAATAAAGCTTTACATTAGTGTTGAAACTGACATCTGAATTTCATGTTGTTTGTCTGCTGTCCCAACTGCCCATTTGCCACTTTGTGCACGAAAGTGACACTGCTGAATTAATTGTAAACCATGCTCAACACCAATCATTTTACAAACGAGACATTTTTATGCTATTAATATCTGATTCCAACAACTTGTACATAACACCAAACTGATTAGGTTCAAAAAACCATAGTAATAAATCCCATGTGAAAATAAAGCAAATGGCTTGATTCAATCCTAGCTGCAGTGGCTGAGGAATAGCAGCTTGTACATGGCTATTCCAGGAAACGTCACTGGTTTTCAATTTCCCTAGAGAACCAGGCAAATTTGTGCAACGTAATCCTCTAAACTCCAGTAAAACTGCAAATCAGGATCTGGTTATGCACTATTTGTCTAACCAGAGGACTGTGCTTTTTCCTGTATTTTCCCTTGAATTTCTCAGTTAAAGTCCATGCAAATTTGATGCCAACTTTAAGCAGCAGCAAAACCTGAGCAACAGCATAAAAATAAAGCACAGATGCAGATTCAAAAGGCATTTACTGAAAAACAGCCTTGAATATAGATCTGTTACAATGAAAGTGCAGTGTGACACTTGAAATGCATCGTTTAGACTGCAGCTATAATCCACATTCCAACACTTGCAGCAACAATGGTGTTCCCCTATTCCTTGTAGAGACACAAAGCTCTAGAATCGACTCCTCCTGCTGCTAATTCTGATTGCGAAATCGTTCAAAACTTCTTTGTGGTTTCCAGACACAGAGACGCACCCTTTTCCTGGCCTATAACCAGCCATGATGATCTTCAGTTACCTTAGTTTTATTCCAGCGACATTCACATTCCTCCCACCAAATATAGACAAGCAGTTGCCAAACAGCTGCTGATCTGTAAAATCCAGGTACATGATGAATCTAATGAGCTTTTTTTATTCTTTCATGGGGCATGGGGGCTGTTGCCCATCCCAACTTGCCCTTGAGCAGGTGGGGCCGTGCGATCTTTCAAAACAGCTGCAGTTCATGAGGTGTAGGCACACCCACCCCACACAGTGCTGTTAGGGAGGGAGTTCCAGGGTTTTGACCCACCGACAGTAAAGGAACCAAGTCGGGAACGTGTGTGGCTTGGAAGGGAACTTGCAGGTGCTGGTGTTCCCTGCATCTGCTGCCCTCATCCTTCGAGGTGGGTAGAGGTCACAGGTTTGGAATATGCTGTTGAAGGAGCTTTGGTGAGTTCCTGCAGTGCACCTTGTAGATAGAATCTAATGAATTCTTCACATCTATTTCACAAATTTTCTTTCCCCAACAGACAATGCGCATGCAATATTCTATTCAGCCAGCAGATGCCGTCAATATTAGAAAGAACACTTCCTGTTAAAAAAATTGCACAAAGACTATGGGCGTAGGATTACACTTTCAAACGTCTGAAGCAAATTGGTGCTGCCTCTTTTTCACCTGCTTAAATAGGAACAAAAGCTTTGGTTGGTGTTCTCATCTTGTTAATACTCACCAAGATTGTATTCCTGTATTTTGCTGATGTATCCATAAAGCGGACAGTGCCCAAAGATGACCAACATCACAACACTACCATCTTTCAACTGCACAATATGTGCGGAGTGGCCCACAACGGCATATTGTTGCTTAGCCTTTGGAATCAGTGGCATCCATGATTGATTCTGAATGTTAAACACCCAGAGCTGGTTTGTGACATTCCCTGTCGAATCGATTTTACCGCCATACATATAAATTTTATCCTAAAAATTTAAAGAAAAGTTTCTAAATGAAGGTCAGCATTGGTTACACTGATGAAAATAAAAACGGAGCATACATATTCGAAAGATTAAACATGAATAGAATACATAAAGTAAAATCAGTTTCAATGAAGTGACATTGTGAACTTCAGGCATCAGAAAATAATAGAAACCCTGTTCACTTTACAATTATATCTACACAGGGCTTGGATTGCATCCTGCACATGAAGTAGCAAAAATCAACTACAAAATAACATGTCGAATAATTTTACTAGTACTGGAGAGCCAGGCAAGTCCCACAGATGTCCCCTCACCAAGGAAGCTCTTCAGTTTAACAAGTTATGACTAATTCCATATAGCCAAGATTGCTGAAAAAAAGGGGCAAGTCGAAACGTTTCATCTTGCACTCAATAGAACACTTCACAAGAATACCAACATCAGGGGAAAAAAGCAATTTATACTGTATAAAACAGTGCTGATTGGTCGGCAAGTGGAGTCTGAATGGTAGAGGCATTGCCATGGCGAATACACCAATTGATGGTGATTGACAGTTAACTGCTACGCACTGTCTAAAATTTAAAGCAGGCAGCTTGACCCTGTTTGGTCAAGGCATTGCCCTGAGGAATGAGTCAACGAATGGCTGTTTAGTCGAAACAGGCACAATGTGTGTACACGTTCTTTCTGTCAGCAAAGAACAGGGCCTTGTGTATTAACATAAGTAGCTCCCAGTACACGAGTTCCAAACAGCAAGCCCGACTGACAATCTTAAATTGGTTGTCGGTGTAATGCTTAGCACACTGAGGATTATTTAGAAAATGATGCCCAATCGCAGAATCATATCTCATATTAGACACTGTTTTGAGTTTTGCAAATAATCCTAAGTGTGCTAAGCATTACACTTACAACCAATATAGGATCCTCAGTCGGACTCGCAGTGTGACATATTCGCGTGTACTGGAGGCTACATATATTAATACACGGGGCCCTGTTCTTTGCAGACAGAAAGGACATGTACACACATTGTGCCTTTTTCAGCTAAACAAAATCAGTAACAGCCATTCGCTGACACATTCCTCAGGCCATGCCTTGACCAATCAGGGTCAAGCTTCCTGCTTTAAATTTCAGACAATGCTTGGCAGTTAACTCTAGGTCATCATCTATTGGTGCATTCTACATGGCAACACCTCTACCAATCAGAGTCCACTTGCCAACCAATTAACACTCTCTTATGCAGTATAAATTGCTGTTTTCCACTGATGTTGGTATTCTTGTGAAGTGTCCTATTGAGTGTAAGACGAAAACTTTCAACATATCTCTTTTTTCAGCAATACTCAAGCTTTGTACTATCAAATGACTATTTGTACAGCCAAGATCACTGTTTTTCCTTTGTAGAAGCATGGCGGTAGTTTCGTTCATGAATTTGCAGGCAACTGACACCTGGGTAATCCACTGCTGGGGGAGTGGGAGCACTGGGACACCCCAGAGAGGGGGGAAGTGGAGCACCAGCATTTCCCACAGACAGACAACATCAGGAGTACTACCAGATGCAAACTGCATGGCTAAAAGAACAAACAAAACATGGTGAACATTGCAAGCCTCCTTGCTGTGAAGCACCAATGCTGCTAAATACTGAAGCAGTCCATGACCAAATGCAGCAAGGCCTGGACAATACCCAGGCTTGGGCTGACAAGTGGACTGTAACATTCGTGCCACACAATGGCCACGCATTGACCATCTCCAACAAGAGAGAATCCAACCATCTCCCTTTGATGTTCAATGGCATTACCATCGCTGAATCCCCAACTATCAACATCCTGGGGGTTACCATTAACCAGAAATTGAACTGGACTAGCCATATAAATACTGTGGCTACAAGAGCAGGTCAGAAGCTAGGAATCCTACAGCAAGTGGGCAAAGATCTGGCAAATGGAGTATAATATGGGCAAATATGAAATTGTTCATTTTGGCAGGAAGAATAAAAAAGCTTATTGTCTAAATGGTGAGTGATTGATGAGCTCTGAGACTCCGAGTGATCTGGGTGCATAAATCACAAAAGGTTAGTATGTGGGTGCAGCAGGTAATTAGAAAAACTGATAGAATGTTATCATTTATTGTGAGGGGAATTGATTACAAAAGCAGGGGGGTTATGCTTCAGTTGTACAGGGCACTGGTGCGACCACATCTGGAGTACTGTGTACAGTGCTGGTGTCCTTATTTGGAGAAAGACATAAATGCATTAGCAGCTCAGAGAAGGCTTACTAGACTAATACCAGGAATGGGCAGGTTGTCTTATGAGGAAAGGATGAACAGACTAGGCTTATATCCACTGGAATTTAGAAGAATAAGAAGCGACTTAATTGAAACCTTTAAGACCCTGAGTGGTCTTGACAGGGTGGATGTGGAGAGGATGCTTCCTCTTGTGGGAGAACTAGAACTAAGGGTCACTGTTTAAAAAAAGGGGTCACTCATTTAAGACTGAGATGAGGAGAATTTTTTTCTCTGAGGGTTAAGTGCCTTTGGAGCTCTCTTCTTCAAAAGGCGATGGAAGCAGAGTCTTTGAATATTTTTAAGGCAGAGCTAGATAGATTCTTGATTAACAAGGGAGTGAAAGGCTATCGGTGAGTAGGTAGGAATAATGGTTGAGGTTACAATCAGATCAGCCATGGTCTTATTGAATGGCGGAGCAGGCTCAAGGGGCTGAGTGGCCTACTCCTGCTCCTAATTTGCATCTTCGTATGAGTAACTCACCTCCTGACTCCCTAAAGCCTGTCCACCAGCAACAACACACAAGTCAGCGGCGTGACAGAACACGCTCCACTTGCCTGGATGAGTGCAGCTCCAACAACACTCAAGAAGCTTGACACCATCCAGGACAAAGCAGACCGCTTGATTGGAGCCACTTCCATAAACATTCACTCCCTCCACCACCAATGAACATTGGTAGCAGTGTGTACCATCTACAAGATGCACTGCAGGAACTCAGCAAGGCTCCTTAGGCAGCACCTTCCAAACCCATGACCACTACCATCTAGAAGGACAAGAGCTGCAGACACATGGGAACACCACCACCTAGAAGTTCTCCTCCAAGCCTCACCATCCTTACTTAGAAATATATCGTCGTTCCTTCACTGTCACTGGGTCAAAATCCTGGAACTCCCACCCTAACAGCACTATGGGTGTATATACACACAGGGACTGCAGCGGTTCAAGAAGGCAGCTCACCACCACCTTCTCATGGGCAACTAGGGATGGGCAATAAACGCTGGCCTAGCCAGCGACGCCCACATTTTATAAATTAATTTAAATAATGCAAGTTTATTACCTTGTATAAAGCCACGGAATGCCCATATCTCCCAACTACCATGTCTGCAGATTTCTTCAATGGAAACCATTTCAGATCTCGCAGATCATATCTGTGGGCAAGAAGCAAAGATTTTTTTTTTTACAGCCAACTCTTATATGAATAACAAGCCTGTTGAATTTTCCACCACAATCTGAAACCAAATTAAAACAAACCTGGGACAGAAGGAGGAAGGTGAGTAATGAATTGTAAATTGCTGCTGAACAAAAAGAGACATTTTGTCAAAGCTTCTCGAATTGCACTCATCCGGACAATTGCAAGAATGGCAATGTCAGGAGAAGCAACAACTTTATATTGTATGAGAAGAGTGTGCTGATTGGTCAGCAAATGGACTCTGATTGGTAGAGGCATTGCCATGGAGAATGCACCAGTTAATGGTGACTGATATTTAACTGTCAAGCATTGCTTGAAATTAAAACCAGGCAGCTTGACTCTGATTGGTCAAGGCATTGCTCTGAGGAATGAACCAGCAAGCGGCTATCGCTTATTTAGTTTAGCTGAAACAGGCGCAAAGTGTGTACATGTTCTTTCTATCTGCAAACAGGGCCCTGTGTAGTAATATATCTGGGTTCCAGTACACGCAAATGCACCACACTGTGAGCCCGACTGACAATCTTAAATTGGTTGTCAGCGTAATTTGTAGCACACTGAGGATTATTTAGCAAATCCAAAACAAAAACAGAATTACCTGGAAAAACTCAGCAGGTCTGGCAGCATCGGTGGAGAAGAAATCAGTTAACGTTTCGAGCCTTCACGGCCCTTCGGCAGAACTGAAGCATAGTTAGGAGAGAGGAGAAATATAGCTGGTTTAAGGTGGGGGGGCGGGGGGAGAGAGAAATTGAGGGTGTGGTGATACCCTCAATTTCTCTCTCCCCCCGCCCCCCCACCTTAAACCAGCTTATATTTCTCCTCTCTCCTAACTATGCTTCAGTTCTGCCGAAGGGCCGTGAAGGCTCGAAACGTTAACTGATTTCTTCTCCACCGATGCTGCCAGACCTGCTGAGTTTTTCCAGGTAATTCTGTTTTTGTTTTGGATTTCCAGCATCCGCAGTAGCTTTTAGCTTATTATTTAGCAAATGTTGTCCCATCGTGGAATCACATCTAATGTTGGGCACTATGTTTTGAATTCAGTTGAGTTCAAGGTACAGTCTGTACCTTGCCCATTGCAAACAGCAGAAGGGACATGCTATTTGATATGATCCGCCAGTCTTTAGGACGTGTGCAGCCTACATACCTAGTATCACACTGGCACTGAAATTCTACGTGACTTATTTGTGAGGCAAGCAGAACGTCTTTTTGGCTTACCAGCAGCATCCTGTTAGTGGCAAATACCACTTGTGTTGCTACTGCATAGTAGCAGTGTAAAACAGCTAACTTCACCTGTTGCTCAAATTTTTGAGATACCTTGCTCTCCCATGGTAATCTCAAGTATACTGGGCCTTCGGCCCATTCACGAGTTTGTGCAATATACAGCGTGAAATATCTGATCAGGGTAGCCATTATCCCGCAGGATGTCTTTGATGCGCCCTATTTCAGCATTAAGCTTGCATGGTGAACAAATGGCTTGAGCCCTATTTACGAGGTTGCTGATAAGACCATTCTTATAGCGCATGGAACTGTAAGAATCCTAAGGCGTGTATTGACCAGTGAAGGTAGGCTTCTGGCACACCGTAGTAGAGAACCCCGTGCAGATTTCTCAACTAGTACGTCAAGGAAAGGGAGTTCATTTGACTGCTCCATTTTAAAGATGAGTTTGAGCACAGATTTGGAGCCCATTACGACATGCAAGGAAATTATTACATGCTGCTACGTATTTAAATATAGCAAACGTATCATCCACATATCAGAAGTGTGCAAGTGGTAGGAGGTTCTAACAAAGATGTGCGTGAGAGCTGAGCCTAGAAGTGATCCCATGGCAACACCATCTATTTGGGCATACATGGTGTCGTTAAAGCTGAACTCAACTGTGAGAGTTACTGGGTTCATAAGCTCAATGAATATTGATTCACGCAATGGTGGCAGGTCTAGGTCTGCCATGATATAATGCTGTAGCGCAAATATCTATGGCTTCCTTAAGTGGAACATTGGTGAATAGGCTAGCAATGTCAAATGAGAACATGGAGACAGCATTGGTATTGATATGCAAATCCTGTATGGTCTTCACAAATGTGAAGGAATCCTTCACCGTGTAACTGGAAAACTTATTCAAAGCCGTTTGTAACAATTCACCCAGTCATTTGGCCAATTCATACTATGTAGAACCGGTCATAGTTAAGATAGGACATAAAGGGGCATCACTTCTGTGTCTTGGTCAGCCCATACCTATGCGGACACAGCAAGTCATGAGGACAAACCCTGTCATATATACCATGCTCATTGCTCTTACACAAGTCCAGCAAGTGTTTTTTTTAAACTTACTTTCAATCAAGGCTGTCCTGTTATGTTGAGCGGCAGGTCCAATGGATTTGAATTTGGACCTGTCATTAAGAATATCGTGCATTTTGTTGACATAGTCACAATTGTTAAGGATGACTGTTCCTGTCCTTTTGCAGTTAAATGTTAGTCATCGTTAACTGGTGCATTTTCCATGGCAAGGCCTCGACCAGAATCCACGCCAACCAATCAGCACTCTTGTCATACAGAATAAAATTGTTGCTTCCCCTGACATTTGTATTCTTGCAATTGTCCTGATGAAAAGCATCGAGAAAATGTCTCTTCTTTTCAGCAATCCTCTGTACAGCCAAACGATTAATTGTAAATTACTGCCATCTCTGCAATGCAAACTAGCATCATCCTTCATCCAACCTTACTGTCATACATTATAATTCTAGGCGGTTGGTGAAATACGAAACAAAGCAAGACTGTTTTCTAAAAACACTATTATAAATCCTCACAATTAGTTAGTGCAGAGGCACTGCAGATCCAGCAGGGGGCATTTGTTAACAGAATTTGCATCCATTGGCAGAACCTGCTGGACAGATGCAATTAACTTTTGATCATGAAGATAGAGCTTGGATAAATTAAGTTGACACTACAGTACATTAACCTAACATATTCCAAGTACTTCGGAATGCAAGATCCGATTGAAGGATAAATAACAATGGAATCAAACAAAGTCAACTAAACTTACACTTGCTGAACCTGCAGCATACAACATTACTCTCGGGAGCATTTATATTTAGATCTGTTTTTATTTAATAACTAATGCAACCTCAAGAATGACATCTGAGACACTTTGCTTCTGCAGAAGTTTGAAGAGCCTGTAATGTTAAATGGAAAGGAAGTGATCATGCTTACAAACTTGTTCTGAAACATAAGCACACAGACAGACAAAAAACATGAAAAGGTGACAGCAGATTTTTCCCAGGCGTTAAAACCTTTCAGGACTGGGAAGAGAGCAAATTCAGAGAAAAGTGGATATACCGGCAGGAAGACGCAGCATGAAATCGATGACAGAGTGATCAAAAGGTTAGCTTCAAAACAGTGTGTTGATTTGCTCTACTTACGCTGCAACCATCTGGTACTCTGAGTAATTAAATACGTAGCCTCCAATAACCCACATGACGTCGTCACTGACGACTGCCTTGTGGGAAGCCCGAGCGAGCATAGGTACCCCATATTCTTTCCTGTCCCAAAAGGGCTGATTACTAGGCAATGAGCAGTCAGGACCTGCAGGATAATTGAAAAAGAAGAGTATTCTGTATAAACGCAGATTTGCAGAATGCATGATCACCCCATTAAAGACAAATTTCAAAGGCAAACCGTCATAAAACCTTTCTGACCATGGACTGCAAACAACCACCTCATTAATGTTTGATATTCAACGGAACAAATACATTTTGGCAAATATTCAACCTTCATCAGCAATAACACATTGTAGAATTTCTTTGGTACAGCCTGTAGACAAAAATACAATAAATTTCACCACTTATCCCACACATAAGTCCTCAGCAATTTGAAGGAACAGATCTCCAATTTACGCCTATCCACTCATATTTAACATTTATTAGCCATTGTTCACAGTAATGAGCTAGGCGCAGGTGATCATGAGTTGTAAAAACCTAAACTGGTTTACCAACATTCTTCATAGAAGGAAACCTGCCATCCTTACCCAGTCCTAAAAGTGGCTCCAGATGCACAGCAACGTGGTTGACCTTTCACTGCCACTAAAATGGCCTAGGAAGCTGCTCAGTTGGATCGAAACCACTTTGAGAAAGTATAATAAATATAAATACCAATAAATGGATCATCCATCATTGGCCTCAGCAATGGATTTGGACGTGACAAAAGGCACGTCCAGCCCAGTCAACCCTCCATAGTCTTCCTCACTAACTTGAGCCAAATTAAAGAGCTGCCCCATACATTAGTCAAGCAACAGCCTCTCATCGTCATAGTCAGAATCACAGCTTGCAGCCAGTGTCCCGCACTCCTACATCATCCCTATGTACATTTTGCCCCACCGACAGGACAGGCCCATCAGAACTCACAGGACAGTGATGTACAGACGGGAGGGAGTGACCTGGAGAGTCCTCAACATTGACTCCAGGCATCATGATGTTGCATGGCATCGTGTCAAAGGCGGGCAATGAAACTTTCTGAACCTACCAACATACCTAAGTACATACTGTCCCCCACCAACCCACTCCCCCTCAGCTAATCAGTACGCGCTTCTCCACATTGAACATCACTTGGAAGAAGCATCGAGCTTAGAAACAAAATATACTCTGGGTGAGGGGACTGTCCATCACCAACAATGGCTCAGTCGGACTGGGCTGGCAGAGTCCTAAACGGCATAGCTACAGACTGGGCTTGTGGCAGGTGGTAACACAAGGGAAAATATTACCTAACTCGGTCCTCAGCAATCCAGTAAGTCGTAGATACACCTGTCCGTGACAGAATTGGTAGGACATTGCCTTAGGGCATTTTATTGTGTTAAAAGTGCAAGTTATTGTTGTTGAGTGACCGCCCGCACAGGCTCTGTCCATCACACTGAGACGACCATACATCATTTTGTGTGGTCCACCACCGTGCTAAATATGATAAATTCAGAAAAGATCCAGCAGCTCAAAACTGAAGAAAAATGAGGCACTGTGGGCCATCAGCAATAGGAGAGTTACATTCTAGTACAACCTGTAAGCTCATGGCCTACTACGTCCCTCACCCCACCATTACCATCAAACCAAGGGACAAAATTTGGTTCAAAAAGGGAGTGTAGGAAAACATGCCAGCAGCACCAGCAAAACATGTGCCTAGAAATGAGCTGCAAACCTGGTGAACCTACAAGTGCAGAAGCAGCGAAGTGATCCTACAAACAGCTATCAGATCAAAGCTTTACAATCCTGCCATATCCAGATCTGAGTGGTGGTAGACAATTAAACAACGAACAGGAGGAGACAGCTTCAGAAACATCCCTATCCACTATTCCCAATGGTGTCGAAGTCCAGCACACAAAAGCAAAAGACAAGGCTCATGTGTTTGAAACTACCTCCAGTCAGAAGTGCTGAGTGGATAATCTGATAGAATTCTGTCCATTTGCCTGAATGAGTGCAACTCATGACATTTAAAAAGCTCAAAACTAACCAGACAAAGCAGTCTGCTTCAGTCAAAGAACTTGCTGAAGGAAGTGACTGAAGGAGGATTAAGGTGATGTAGAACAAGAGGGAAAAAGACACCGTAAATATTCACTCCCTCCACCTCTGGCACAATATGACAGCAACGTGCTCAATCTGAAACAGTTAGCAGCAGCAATTCAATGAGGGATCTCCAACAGCACCTTCCAAACATGCAACTTCTGCTGCCTAGAAAGAAAAGGGTAGCAACTGCATGGAAACACCAACACTTATTAGTCTGTCCTGACTTCAAAAAACATTGCCGCTACTTCATTCCCCCGGGTAAAAATCCTCGAACTCCCTCCCTAACCCTTATTTAGCAAATGTTGTCCCATCGTGGAATCACATCTAATGTTGGGCACTATGTTTTGAATTCAGTTGAGTTCAAGGTACAGTCTGTACCTTGCCCATTGCAAACAGATGGTGGAATTTGAATTCGATAAAAATCTGGGATTAATAGTCTAATCTCTTCTTTTTATCGTGTCCACCGACAGTCTCTACATGGCCCAGCCAGAACTGGACACATTTTTGCACCTTGCTGTTGAATTCAGCAAGATCTGCAACAGTGCAGGGTTCCTCTAGCGATAGGCATTGCAGGAGATGTTGCATAGTCTGTGGCTCAGTTCCACATTCACAAGTTGTCGGGCTGGTTGTATATCCCCATTTGCTTAGTGACACCTTTGAACGACCTACACCAGTCCTAAATCTGTTAAGGCACTTCCAGGTTGTCCAGTTGCAATTAGCTCCTGGGGGAAGGCTTTCATCCAGTAGAATTTCCATTGCTGGGGGTTGTTCGAGACTGGCGAGCCGGTCTTTCCACAAGGTGATGCGGGCTTCAGATGGGGTTGATTGTAATGGAACAACACTGTTCATGAAGCTCTTCCTTGACTTTAGGCGGTTGGGTGTAGGTATATAACCCAAGTAGAGGGTGCCTCTCATCTGATGTTTGACGGAGTCGCTCTTTCTTGCTGGCTACCGTTCTTCTTATATAAGGGGGAGCAGTACCCGCCAGGATATATAGGCTGTTGGTGTTTGTTGGTTTTAAACAACCTGTGATAAGTCGGCAGCTTGCATTCAGAACGGCATCCATTTTCTTAGCATGAGTAGATCTTTCCCATGCAGAGCAGGCGTATTCAGCAGTGGAATAGCAAAGAGCAAGTGCACTGATTCGTAATGTTTTCGGGCTTGCTCCCAATTTTGTGTTAGTGAGCTTATTCAGGATGTTGTTTCGTGCGCTCACTTTTGCCTTTGTCTTTTCGATGTGGTTCTTGAAGTCTAACTATGACCATGAAAGCATTGTCGATTGCCGCAAAAACCCATCTGGTTCACTAATGTCCTTTGGGAAAGGAAGTCTGCTATCCTTACCTGGTCTGGCCTACAGGTGACACCAACCACAAAAATGTGGTTGACTCCTGAATGCCCTCTGAACAAGGGCAATTAGAGATGGGCAATAAATGCTGGCCTAGTCAGCAACGCCCACATCCCATGAACGAATAAAAATGCCCCCTGGTAATTGACTCCTCAGCTAGGGGGAACAAGTCTTTCCTCTCTACCCTATCTAGGCTCCTCAATTTTGTATACCTCAATAACCTCCTCTGTTCTAAGGAAACCACCCTGGCCTATCCAATCTCTCCTCATATCTGCAATTTTTCAAGCCCTGGCGACATTCTTGTAAATCTCCTCTGCTGTCTCTCCAGAGCAATCATGCCCTTCCTGTAATGTGGTGGCCAGAACAGCACACAAAATTCCAGCTGTGGCTTAACCAGCATTTTATACAGTTCCATCATTACATCCCCACTTTTGTATTCAATACCTCGCCCAATAAAGGAAAGCATTCCGTATGCTTTCTTGACCACCTTATCCACCTGTCCTGCCACCTCCAATTAACCTCTCCAAGAACAACAGTCCCTGCTTTGCCAATTTATCCATATAACTGAAATCTTTCATCCCCAGAATCATTCTCAGGAACTTTTTCTACACCCTCTCCAGTGCCATTGCATCCTTCATAAAATGTGGTTCATAATTGTATTAATTGAGGTTAAGTACAAGAGGTGGTGGGCAGTGATTGGATGGTTACTTGAGCATATATAAAGAGACACTTACTGACACAGGTGAGACTCGAATGAAAGCATTATTCAGTTTGTCTCCTGCTTTTGGCACACAAACATGAGCAAGCTTGAAGATTGGGCATTGAATATGCAGGGCTTGGCTATAATCACACTACATTTATCTTCTCCATCCACAACCTGCTGTATGTCAGCAACAAATCTGCTTCTCTCATGTTTCTTTTGGGCTGTAACTTAAAATCTGATTATCTTAATCCTGAACTTTACTTTTTTAATTTTTTAAAGAAAATCATGCTTTGCTTTCTGATAATTTTAAGTTGCGCGTGACGAAGAATGAATATCAAGCTGCCTGTTAGTAAAAAAAAGGACAGCTGATCATTTATGACATACTACTTAGTAGAGTGGAGTCAGGAGATTATATACCTGTAGTGTTTCACTCTGTGAATAAATCTATTCCAAGTAAAGACTGGCTCAGGTTTCTGCCTTCACCAACTGGTTATCCGGAGTATAACAGTGGTGCGCAGAATTGGACACAATACTCCAGAAACACAGAAAAATAGGAGTAGGTCATTCCGCCCTTCGAGCCTGCTCCACCATTCAATATGATAAAGGCTGATTATCTATCTCAATGCTGTACTCCCGCGCACTCCCCATACCCCTTGATGCCTTTAGAGTCTAGAAATCTATTTCCTTCTTAAATATATTCAATGACTTGGCCTCCACAGCCTTCAGTGGTAGAAAATTCCACAGGTTCACCACCTTGAGTGAAGAGGTTTCTTCTCATCTCAGTCCTAAATGGCCTACCCCGTATCCTGAGACTGTGACCCCTTGTTCTAGACAACCCCCAGCCAGAGGAAACATCATCCCTGTATGCAGTCAGTCCAGCCTTGTCAGGATTTTATATGTTTCAATGAGATCCCTTCTTATTCTTCTAAACTCCAGTGAATACAGGTCTAGTTGGCCCAATTTCTCCTCATACGACAATCCTGCCATCCCAGGAACAGTCTGGTGAACCTTTGCTGCACTCCCTCTATGGCAAGTGTATCCTTTCTCAGTAAAGGAGACCAAAACTGCACACAATACACCATGTGTGGTCTCACCAAGGCCCTGTACAGATGCAGTAAGACATACTTGCTCCTGTACTCAAGTCCTCTCACAATGAGGCCAACACGCCATTTGCTTTCTTAATTGCTTGCTGGCTGCGTACTGGGTGACTCCTTTACAGTGAGCAACTGTTTTGCACGTTGACTACGATGCAGTATATATACTGATGAGAGGTAGATTGTGTCTGTCCCTCCCAGTTTCTTTGTCTTCAGGTGATGAAGATGATGATGATAGGTCTGAGGATGCAATTCCTCTCACAATGAAGGCCAACATACCATTTGCCTTCTTAACTGCTTGCTGCACCTGCATGCTTGCTTTCAGTGATTGGTGTACAAGGATACCCAGGTCCCTTTGTACATCAACATTTCCCAATCTATTACCATTTAAATAATACTCTGTTATTCTGGTTTTCCTACCAAAGTGGATAACTTCACACTTATCCACGATACTGCATCTGCCATGTATTTGCCCACTTACTCAGCCTGTCTAAATCACCTTGAAGCCTCTTAACACCCTGTTCGTCGCTCACATGCCCACCAAGTTTTGTACCATCAACAAACTTGAAAATATTACATTTGGTTCCCTCATCACAATCACTGATATATATTGTGAATAGCTAGGGCCCAAGCACTGATCCCTGCAGTACCCCACTAGTCACCACCTGCCACTCTGAAAAAGACCCACTTTTTCTTGTCTGCTAATCAATTCTCAAACCATGCCAATATATTACTCCCAATCCCATGTTCTTTAATTTTACACACTAAACTCATATGTCAGACTTTATCAAAAGCTTTCTAAAAATCCAAATACGCCACATTCACTGATTCTCCCTCATCTATTCGCTAGTTATGTCCTCAAAAAACTCCAGTAGGTTTGTCAAACTTGATTTCCCTCTCATAAATCCACGTCGACTTTGTCTAGTCCCTTTGATATTTTCTAAGTGTCCTTGAGATCGAACCGGAGGTGTTTATTTACTCTAAGCCTGATTTTAAAGAGAAATGTTTCCAATAGCTGAAAAGCCAATCATCAGGAGCACAGATTTAAGATAAAAGAACATGAGGGAAAACTTTTGTAGGCAATGAGGAATGAGGAATTAGGATTTAGAGTGCACCTGATAAAGTGGTGGATATAGATTCAATACTAGCCTTAGAAAGGAATTGGGTAATACATAAAGGAGAGATTTTTGCAGGATTTGGAGAAAGATCTGGGAGTGGGTCTAATTGGGCTCTTAGGAAGAGTGGGCCCTTCGGAGCTGTACTAATCTTTGGTTCCAAGTTGCAGTTGCTAACTGGTGACACAATAGAACCTTATCCCAGCAGCTTCAGTAGTACGGGGAGAAAATTTATTTGGGAGGGGGTGGAGAGCAAGTGGGGAAACAGAACAGATCAGGTAAACTTGCTTCCTTTCTTTTAGAAGCATCCACAAAGAGACTCACCTTGCCAGTTATCACTGCACAGACATGCTTTGGTATCATTCAGGTCACACATCCCACGATCTGGATACCCACAATTGTCCCTGCAGTAAGGGACATTGCATGATTCTCCTTTCCAGTATTCACTGCACACACAATACACAGTGCTGTTGTCAGTATCTTCCTGGCATTCTCCATGGCCTGAACAGTTGTTTGGGCAGGAGTTGATGCTGTTTGAAAGCAAAGGAAAAAATAATCAATTAAACTATACCTGAAAAATAAAAGGCAACACACTAATATTGAAACTGTAAACTTCTTCATTATTAACCACCCTGAAACATCTCAACATCTGAGTGTTCTTTCTAGAAGACTCAAGCTCCACAATGGACACAATGACCATTCAACAGTTTGAGAAGGTGCTGCACCACACAGAGTAAGAAAATAACAGGTATTACCTCTCTCATAATGGCTTTCAGCCAAGTTATCTGATCGTAGATGAAACTGCAAAAGGGGTTCTGAAAGTTCGATATATGTCTCCAAGCAAAGTGGCTGATGCAGGACAGCGAGGTGCAAAAGGGCAGTTTTTGCTTTCAATGATCGCCCAAAGCATGAGAATCAAAATTTGCTGGCAACACACAAGTAAGGGATTTAGCAAAAAGCAGAGAGGACAAAGAATGACTTTAATGTGTAGTGCTGAATGCCACATTACAGGAAAGACATGAAAGCTATAGAAAGCATACATTGCAGATTCACTTGGATGACACATGCGAGAAACAATTATCAATAGTGCAGATACTCAGGATATTTCCACTTAAGCAGCTAAGGCCAACGAGTTTAACAGGGGTTTCTAAAATCATGGAATGTTCTGATATTTTGATTGGAGAAATGAATAAAAAGACATCATGTAAAAATTATGAATGTAACGAGTAATAGACCATTCAGCCCCTTGAGCCCACTTGTCAATCAATTAGATCATGACTAATCAGTATCTCAAATTTGTCTCTTAAATAATGAGGTGTGTGTTTTCAGAGGAGATTCCTTACAGACAGACTACTACATTTTTAAGGGAAGACCACACAAATAAGGGGTGCAGAAGGACAACAGGGCAGTGAGGTTAAATTGCTCCAAAGAGCTTCAGGTTGCAATGGATTAAATGGGCTTCATGAATACTATAAATGTTGATAGTTCTAAGACAGATGTTCTAAATTCCCTTTAAGCCGTGCACCTGCGTGGTCACATACCACTCCATCAAGTGCTGCGGTCTTGATTATTAGCGCTGCTCATATGGTGTGTGGAGAATGTTCTGCTGTTCAGCCAATCAATGCTTCGTGAAGCTATGACACCAGGCATGGCCAGATCTCCACTGGTTCCCGATCCCGCTCAATGTAGCCAGCCAGACCACGTGGCAATAGCTGACTGGCTGGCAGCCTGCTCAGTAAGAATGCAAGAAAAGAGAGCGAGCTCTGGAAGGCAAAGGAGCCATCATTTGAAAACTTGAGGAATTTGAGTGAGCAGTTATTGAGGGACCCTGAGTTCTGTGGGTCTGGGTTAGATTTATGTTAACCCAACAGAGATGTGGCTGCTCACATTGGCTGGAAGGGATGTAGTGTGGACCCGGAACATGTACAGAATAAGTTGTGCTTGGGAGAGGCAACAAGCCGAAGGATTCAGGGGGGGACTCTCCCAACTTGCCAACCCCCTCACCCGCCATTTCTCCCACTTTATCGCTTCGTTCCTGTTTGCCACTCCCCATCAGAATCCTCCTGCTCACCATCTCTCCCACTTCGCCATCATCACAACCCTCCCGCTCACCATTTCCTCCCGATCCCTCTTGCTTGCCGCCTGTCCTGACTCACCGCAGCAAGTGAAAGGGTCAGTGAGTGGGGGCTTCAGGGGGGGAAGAGACGAGGCAGGAGAGGTATCAAGTGGGAGGGAAGCGACAAGGAGGAAGGAAGGAGCGGTGGTGAGCAGAAAGCAAGTGGCAAGCGGGAGGGTCAGTCAGGTAGGAGAGCTGGCGGTGGGAAGCAGCGAGCAGGTGGTGAGTTATTGATAGTTGCTAAGTTATTAAGAATTGGGAATTTCAGGCATAAAGAAAGCAAAAAAATTATTTTATGCATCAATACCAATAAAATATTTTGTCACCAAGATGATAATTTCTTTTATTCCTCAAAGGTATAGATACATCTAAGATTGTAAAAGGATACTAGAAATTTTCTTTTTATTTGATTTGTGAACACATCCACACAACCCATGTGAATATTTCTTCAGCTCCAAGTCAGGTTTAGAGGGAAGACCAAAACATCAATATCTGTTAAAGAGCTGGCCAACATCTACACTGCCAATTCCCTTAATCATGAGCAAAGGCATT
Source organism: Cetorhinus maximus (assembly GCF_964194155.1). Classification (NCBI taxonomy): domain Eukaryota; kingdom Metazoa; phylum Chordata; class Chondrichthyes; order Lamniformes; family Cetorhinidae; genus Cetorhinus; species Cetorhinus maximus. The sequence goes on from NC_135879.1 coordinate 233,571,711, forward strand.
TGAAGGAGCTATCCAAGCGCTGCTATTACCTTATAGAATGTTAACTCCAACATCGCTAACTCCATAAGCAGAAACAAAATGCATAAATTTCAGGCTCCAATAATGTGCAATCACAACATAAGGGAAAAAAAACGCCAACCTCCATTTTCCAAGGGCCATTGCCAAGTCATCTGACATATGACGAGAAAAGAAATCATTTTCTATGTATTACAGCAGATCTCCATCAGTCAGCTATGATCCACAATATAGACATAGCAGCATTCAGACACCAATGGAACTGCAGATATTCAAAAACCTGAGCCTAATCATGCATCACCAGGCTAAAGGACACGTGTCAGTGACATATATGTTAAGGCACCTATCTCTGTTTTTTACATTCTGCATAACAGTACAGCCCAGCAACAGATTGTGTGTAAAAATAGCAACTGTACTAAATAAAGGTCCTGCAAAAATGCATTCAGAAACGGACAGTGCACAAGAGTCGATTTTATTTTCTCTGATGTCTGGGTTGAAAAGCAATGAATTCTTCTGAGAATCGTATCTCAAAAGCTTCTCAGAATACTAAATAACATCTGAGAATGGAAATTTCTTTTTTGTTAATAGCAGTGCAAATTGGTTCCAAATGCACATAACCCTGTTTCAACACCATTAAAATTCTGTTTTGTTTCCTACCACACAGTTTCAACAGAGCAGAAAATCTCCTTCAATTATTTCCTCCCCAACAAGTTAAATTGCATTTCCGCCAGCTAAGTGCACCAGATATCAGTTTGTTTACTTCAAAAATGGAGCTAGTGGATAAAACAGAACTATCTAGTATTAACTGGGACAAAAGGGTCACATTTTGCAGTCACTTGGAAATGAATGTTTGCTTTAATGACTTCAAAATAGTCAAATCTCATTTTCAAAATGCACAACAAGTATTTGTGAATGAAACTTCTTCAACTCTACAACTTAAAAATTACAAGTGGTGAATGTAGAATATGAAGCAGCATTTTAAAAATGCTAACACTGTATCAGTGCCCCTACTTTAGCCATCAAAGTTGGGCTCGTCTCCAAACGAAATGTCATTTCACTAGAATGTTTCAAATTTCCATTGAAAGCAGGCTACAGGGAATATAACCTTAACTCCGGCTGCAGGTACCTCTCAGGTAATGATTTACAACCAGCAGGACCTTAACTTTACTGCCAACTGCAAATCCATAATACCCATGTTATTCATGGTTTGACGCTGTAGAAGATGACAACTTCCTCAACTTGGCTTTGAATTAGTCAGTTTGGGTGAGGTGGCAGTACTCTCACCTCAGACACTCCAGGACTTGAGCACAATCTACACATGAACCTTCCAATGCAGGGCAGAGGGGACAATGTGTGCTGTATTGCTAGAGATGCCTTTCTGCTGATCACACATTAAGCTGAAGGTTTGTGTCTATTCCAATGGCTGTTAACAATCTAAGAGCAGGAAGACCTTTTCATGTCCTGGACAACATTAATCCCTCAACCATCACTGGCAAAATACAGTTTAACTGGTTAGTAACCATATTGCTGTGCAGAAATTGGCTTAACAGACACCAAACTTAAAAATAAATCATACTTTATCATGTGCTGGGGCATTTCAGACGCATGATAGGTGTTTTATATATGTGCAAGTCTTATGGCAATGCCTTAACTTTCATTAAATTTTTTTTATCTGCAAACAATGGAAGGTAGGCTGGCCATTTAGAGCTGCGTTAACATTAGAGTATGAAAATGGTACAATAAGGTACACATTAACTGTGACCAATGAGTTGCAAATAAATTACCAATGGCTAAAACTAATGGACTTAAATGGCAACCGTTATCATCAACATCATTCTCCCTCTAATTTACCCCACACAAAGAAACATTTAGAATTTCATCAACTACCCTCATTAAAAACGATCATTTAACAACTCGGTGTTTGTCTGTCAGGCTGTTTGATTGGTCGGTGGGTTGATTTGATAGGCAGAGCCTAGTGCACACAGAAGCACGTGGGGTACACAAAGAACTGGAGCGTGTGATGCGCGCTCAGCAAACATGCAAATGACTATAGGTCAAGCGCTGGAAAATGGGATTAGTGTAGTCAGATCTTTGTTGATCGGCGCAGACAAGATGGCCCAAATGCCCTCCTTCTGTGCTGCAAACGTCTATCAGTCAATGAGTCAAATGTTTGGTGGAGGTAACGAAAACAGCGGAAGATAAAGGTGTGAAATGAGATACTTAACACTGTTCCATTGCACAAACAGGGATATAATTGGTACCAGGGAATGGAAGACAATGTGGGAACCATACAAGATCCTGAGGGTTGTGGGTTCATGTCCCACTCCTGGAAACCAAGAACTGTGATTGTACTCAAAAGAGTTGCAATCTGTGACTGTTGATAACTCGAAAGAGTATCCTGAGGGAATTTGACAGGGTGGATGCTGAAAGGATGTTTCCTCTTGTGGGAGAAACTAGAACTAGTGGACAGTTTAAAAATAAGGAGTCTCCCATTTAAGACAGATGAGGAGAAACATTTTCTCTCACAGGCTCATGAGTGGTTGGGACTCTGTTCCCCAAAGAGCAGTGGAGGCAGGATCAATGAATATTTTTAAGGCAGAGATAGATAGATTCTTGACTAACAAGGGAATCAAAGGTTACAGGGGGTAGGCAGGAATGTGGAGTTGAGGCCACAATCAATCAGCCTTAATCTTACTGAATGGCAGAGCAGGCTCGAAGGGCTGATTGGTCTACTGCTGCTTCTAATTCACATGCTCCTATGTTCATATATTATCTATGGACAAATTTAACTTAGTGAAATCAATGCAATCTTGCTTATAGTGCTGGAATCCAAAATGCTTCAATGTCATGTTCAAGTGTTGCACCACTTAACATTATTCCCATTACTTTAATAACCAGTGAGACACCTGTAACCACCCATATCACAGAATCACTCCAGGACCTTCACCATCCTTCACCAGTTTCTCCAGACTTAACACATTTGGAAGGATAAAATCCAAAATTGGATGACTGACTTTCACTATTCAAGTGAATAAACTTTTCCATGCTCATTGTCAGACTATGTTGTAAACCCATGACAAATATTTGGATGGAACTTTATCGCCATTGTGAGCTTCAGTTTATGCTAACCCTGGCCAGAAAGAGGGTGGGATGGGGATGGCATCAGAGAGATGGAAGGTATGGAATTGGGATAGTGAGAGGAATAGCATTGGAAAGGTGGAATGTATGCAGAGCTATGAGAGGAGTGCAGAGGACTAGAACACAGGGTGCAAGTGTAACTGCCAACAGTTAGTGGTGCCAGCAGCAACAAAAACAGCGGAAGATGAGGAACATGAAATACCTAATACTATTCTATTACACAGTCAGGGATATACCATATATGTTGGCGTGTGAGTCGACCTTGGAAGCCTCAAAAAATCCCTCCAAAATGGGGGTTGACTTATACGCTGGGTATAAAAGTGAACTGCTGGTGTGGGTGTGGATAGCTGCCATCTTGGTTATTCGCTATGCGGGGTCCACTCTGTGTGGACATGCCTTAAACTTCCACGCACCTGCGCAATGCAGCCCAAAATGCCTGCTTGATCCCTTGCATATAGTTAAACACGTAAACAAGTAAAACGTGCATTTGTGAGGTGAAAAATTGAGGCTGACTACTTCTGTAACTACAGCATGTCATGGCTGAAAAGGGACGTCAACTAATATGCCCGAGTATACGCAAAAACATCATTTTTGGTGCCGAAAAAATGGAGTTGCCCTGTATGCTGGGTCAACTTATATGCCGCAATATATGGTAACTGGTAGATAGGGGTGTATTAACTCTCGACCAAGTTAACATATTTGGACCAAAGTCAGTTTAAGGGATGCATCCGTTAGTGGGTTTGCTGCTGAACAGGGGTGTAGAGAAGGCCTGTGCACAGTGGGGTGCGGGATGGAAAGAGTTGGAGGAAAGGACTGTGGTGTTGGAGGGGGAGCTTAGAGGAGTGGGGAAGGCCTGCTAGGGAATGTGGAGTTGCGGCTGTTGAGAGGGCCTGCCTGCGAAGAGTGCTTGTTTTCTTTCACGGGATGTAGGCATTGCTGGCAAAGCCAGCATTTGTTGCCATCCCTAACTGCCCTTGAACTGGGTGACTTGCTATGCCATTACAGAGGGCAGTTAAGAGTCAACCACATTGCTGAGAGTCTGGAGTCACATGTAGGCCAGGCCAGGTAAGGGCAGCAGATTTCAGTCCCTAAAGGACGTTAGTAAACCAGGTGGATCTTTATGACAAAAGCAAAGTACTGTGGATGCTGGAAATCTAGAACAAAAACAAAAATACCTGGAAAAACTCAGCAGGTCTGACAGCTTCTACGGAGAGGGATACAGTTAACATTTCGAGTCCGTATGACCCTTTATCAGAACTAAGACATATAGAAATGAGATGAAATATAAGCTGGTAGAGGGGGGGTGGGTGGGGCAGGTAGAGCTCAATAGGGGGCCAGTGATAGGTGGAGGCCAAGAACAGACTGCCAAAGATGTCATAGACAAAAGGACAAAAGGGTGTTGACGGTGGTGATATTATCTAAAGGATGTGCTAATGGGGACATTAAGGGTAGAAAGCAGGATGAGCAAGTGACAGATGGCCCTGGTGGGGGTGGGGTGGGGGGAAGGGATCGAATCAAAATGGGCTAAAAGGTGGAGATGAAACAATAGATCGAAATAAATTTTAAAATAGGAGGGAAAAGAAAAATATATTTGTAAAAAAATTATAAATTATTGGAAAAAGGGAGATCAGAAAGGGGGTGGGGATGGAGGAGAGAGTTAATGATCTGAAATTGTTGAACTCAATATAAGTCCGGAAGGCTGTAAAGTGCCTAGTCGGAAGATGAGGTGCTGTTCCTCCAGTTTGCATTGAGCTTCACTGGAACATTGCAGCAGGCCAAGGACGGACATGTGGGCATGAGGGCAGGGTGGAGTGTTGAAATGGCAAGCGACAGGGAGGTCTGGGTCATGCTTGCGGATAGACCGAAGATGTTCTGCAAAGCGGTCACCCAGTCTGCGTTTGGTCTCTCCAATGTAGAGGAGACCGCATTGGGAGCAGCAAATACAGTAGACTAAATTGAGGGAAGTGCAAGTGAAATGCTGCTTCACTTGAAAGGATTGTTTGGGCCCTTGGACGGTGAGGAGGGGGGAAGTAAAGGGGCAGGTGTTGCACCTTCTGCGGTTGCATGGGAAGGTGCCGTGGGAGGGGGTTGAGGTGTAGGGGCTGATGGAGAAGTGGACCAGGGTGTCCCGGAGGGAACGATCCCTGTGGAATGCTGCCGGGGGGGGTGAAGGGAAGATGTGTTTGGTGGTGCCTGCTGAGTTTTTCCAGCTATTTTTGTTTCTGTTGCAATAAAGATACTGATTTCACTGCAAATGCTTTGCTTGTCCCTGCTTATACTTTCATTCTATTTACTGCTCCAGTCATTTTTAGCAGTGGCTTAGTTGATCTAACTGGTCTTTCTTTTAAAAAGATTGATAATTTTTTAAAATTCATTCATGGGATGAGAGCTTTGCTGGCTGGGCCACCATTTATTGCCCATCCCTAAATGTCCTTGAGAAGGTGATGGTGAGCTGCCTTCTTGAACCGCTGCAGTCCATGTGCTGTAGATACACCCACAGTGCTGTTAGGAAGGGAGTTCCAGGATTTTGACCCAGTGACAGTGAAGGAACGGCAATATATTTCCAAGTCAGGATGGTGAGTGACTTGGCGGGGAAGCTTCCAGATGGTGGTGTTCCCATCTACCTGCGGTCCTTGTCCTTCTAGATGGTAGTAGTCATGGGTTTGGAAGGTGCTGTCTAAGGAGCCTTGGTGCATTCCTGCAATGCATCTTGTAGATGGTACACACTGCTGCTACTGTGCACCGGTGTTGGAGGGAGTGAATGTTTGTGGATGTGGTGCCAATCAAGCGGGCTGCTTTGCCCTCGACAGTGTCAAGCTTCTTGAGTGTTGTGGGAGCTGCACTCATCCAGGCAAGTGGGGAATATTCCATCACACTTCTGACTTGGGCCTTCTAGATGGTGGACAGGCTTTGGGGAGTCATGAGGTGGGTTACTCTTCGCACAATTTCTAAACTCTGACCTGCTCTTGTAGCCACAGTATTTATATGGCTAGGCCAGTTCAGTTTCTGGTCAATGGTAACCCCCAGGATGTTGACAGTGGGGGATTCAGGGATGGTAATGGCATTGAACATCAAGGGGTGATGGTTAGATTCTCTCTTGTTGGAGATGGTCATTGCCTGGCACTTGTGTGGCACGAATGTTACTTGCCACTTGTCAGCCCAAGCCTGGATATTTTCCAGGTCTTGCTGCATTTGGACATGGCCTGCTTGTGTCTGAGGAGTCACGAATGGTGCTGAACATCTGGATTTATCATTCATATAGTGCCCAAGGAGACAACAGAGGTCAGCAGTGGAAGGAGAAAGATATGCAGTGATGGACTGTGTGATTATTTACGTTGGTCACCTTCCCTAATTCTATTATCAATGCTCATTATCAGCTTTTTATCTTCTGTGTTTATGATGTTAAAATCACTACAAAGTGTGAGCAGTGGTTCAGTCAGAGCACTCTCACCCGAGTCAGAGGTACTGGGTTCATGTCCCACTCCAGAGACTTCAACACAAAAAAGCTAGGCTGACACTCCAGTACAATACTCAAGGACTGCCTCACTGTTAGAAGTGCCAATTTTTGAATGAGATATTAAACAGAGGTCTCAGGTAGCATAAAAGACCCCACTGGCACTACTTTGAAATAGGGAAGCCATCCCTGGTGTAGCTCAACGCAAGCTTGAGAAAGAGCATCTCATCTTTCGATTAGGCACTTTACTGCCTTCCAGACCCAACACAAGTTCAGCAATTTCAGATCGTAGTCCCATTTTGTTTCCCTTTATTTGCATGTTGCAGTTTCTCTCTTTTTTCCTCTCTTTTTTTATGCTTTCAGTCATCAGCTCTAGGCACATCTTTCATTTCTTTATTTCTTTTCTTCCCAATCTTCATTCCCTTTGGCCCTATAAGACTAACCGTTCTGTCATTCAATCTCTTCTGTCTTCCACCCTATCACCCTTGTCCCATCCACCCCTTGCTCAAAATCTATTATACCTCTAACTTGTTCCTAGTTCTGATGAAAGATTGTCGACCTGAAACATTAACTCTGCTCCCTTTCCACACATGTTGCCTGACCTACTGAGTACTTCCAGCATTTATTTCAGTTACCCCTGGCACCCTGGCCAATCTTTGCCTCTGATCAAAACTTCTAAAAACAATGTCTGATATGATTGCTGTTCGTGAGAGCTTGCTGTGCACATATTGTCACATTTCCTACATTATAACTAACAACGCTTGAAAAGTACTTCACTGGTTGTAAAACTTTTCTGGGGTATCCAGAGATTATGAAGTGCACTACATAAATGCAAATATTGCTTTTATATAGGAATACAATTTATGCTGGTGAACAAGAATGAATGAGAAATAACACTGAACAATCTGTTCAAGCATCAGCATTTCATCAGCTTTAGCTAATATGCTGAACTAAATTCAGCAGTATGAGCTTCCTTCGCTGCACAGAATAGGTTTATGAATAAAACAAGATGTTACTGCTTAGTGTACTTCTTTCCCCTCAGATGCCCACTGTAGTGGTGATATTATTTCAGAGTCTATCAGATGTTGCTGACGTCCTGAATCATTTAAAATTGCAGCCTCCTTCAGAGATCCCCAGCATCACAAATGCCAATCTTCAGCCAATTCGATTCGCCACACGACATCAAGGAATGGCTGAAGGCACTGGACATTGCAAATTGCAGGCCCTGACAATATTCTGGCAATAGTTCTGAAGACTTGTGCTCCAGAACTTGCCATGTCCCTAGCAAAGTTGTTCCATTACAGCTACATCACTGGCTTTTACTCGGCAATGTGGAAAATTGCCCAGCTGTTTCCTGTACACAAGCAGGACAAATCTAACCCAGCCAATTACCACCTCGTCAGTCTACTCTCGATCATCAGTGAAGTGATGGAAAGAATAATCAACAGTGCTATCAAGCGGCACTTGTTTAGAAATAACCCGCGCACAGCTGCTCAGTTTGGGTTCTGCCAGGATCACTCAGCTTCTGACCTCATTATAACCTTGGTTCAAACATGAACTAAAGGCCTGAACTCCAGAGGTGAGGTCAGAGTGACTGCCCTTGACATCCAGGCAGCATTTGACAGACAGTGGCATCAAGGAGCCCTATCAAAACTGGAGTTAATGGAAATCAGGGGGAAAATTCTCCGCTGGTTGGAGTCATGCCTAGGACAAAGGAAGATGGTTGTGGTTGTTGGAGATCAATCATTTCAGTTCCAGGACATCACTGCAGGAGCTCCTCAGCCTGGGTTCCTCGGCCCAACCATCTTCATCTGCTTCAGCAATGACCTTCCTCCCATCATAAGGTCAGAATTTGGGGATGTTCGCTGATGATTGGACAATGTTGAGCACCATTTGCAGCTCCGCAGATACTGAAGCAGTCCATGACCAAATGCAGTAAGACCTGGACAATATCCAGGCTTGGGCTGATAATGGCATGTAACATTCACGCCACACAAGTGCCAGGCAATGACCATTTCCAACAAGAGAGAATCTAACTATCGCTCTTGGACATTCAATAGTATTACCATTGCTGAATCCCTCACTACCAACATCCTGGGGGTTACCAATGATCAGAAACTGAACTGGATTAGTCATATAAATACTGTGGCTACAAGATCCAGGTCAGAGGCTAGGAATCCTGCAGCGAGTCACTCATCTCTGCAGGCACAGTGTCCCCACAAAGGAAAAGGGCGGTAATGCCAAATCTAGAGCCCCCTGGTTATCTAGAAGTATACAAGGTAAGGTAAAGCAAAAAAAAAAGCTTATGACAGTCACAAACAACTTAATACTGTAGAAAACCTAGAGGAATATAGAAAGTACAGGGGTGAGGTAAAGGAGGTAATTAGGAAAGCAAAGAAAGGATATGAAAAAATATTGGCAGGTAAAATCAAAGAAAACCCAAAGGTGATTTACCAGTACATTAAGAGCAGAAGAATAACTAAGGTAAGGTCAGGGCCAATCAGAGATGCACATGGTAACCTGTGCTCGGATGTTGAAGATGTAGGCAGGGTTCTCAATGAGTACTTTGTCTCTGTCTTGACAATGGAAAGGGATGAAGCAGATATTCTAGTTCAAGAAGAGGAATGTGAAATATTAGATACAATAAGTATAGTGAGAGAGGAAGTACTGGAGGGACTGGCATTCTTGAAGGAGGGTAAGTTACCAGGGCAGGATGGATTGTATCCCAGACTGTTGAAGGAAGTCAGGGAGGAAATAGCGGATGCTCTGACAATCATTTTCCAATCCTCACTAGATGCGGGCAAGGTACCAGAGGATTGGTGGTCTGTGAATTTTATACCATTATTTAAACAGACCAAATAATCAGGGATAGTCAGTTTGGTTGCGTTAGAGGAATGTCGTGTCTTACAAATTTAATCATATCTTTTTGAGGAAGTAACTAGGAGGATTGATGCGGGTAGTGCAGTGGATGTTATGTACGCGGATTTTAGTAAGGCATTTGACAAGGTCCCACACGGCAGACTGGTCAGAAAAGTAAAAACCCATGGGATACAGGGGAATGCGGCGGGTTGGATTCAAAATTGGCTCAGCGACAGGAAACAAACGGCAATAGTTGATGGGTGCTTTTGTGAATGGAAAGCTGTTTCCAGTGGCGTTCCACAGAGCCCAGTGGTGGGTCCCTTGCTGTATGTTGTATATATTGTTTCGGACTTAAATGTGGGTAGCGCGATTGGGAAATTTGCAGATGACACAAAAATTGGCCATGTAGTTGATAGTGAAAAGGTTAGAAGCCGTCTCCAAAACAATATAAATGGTTTCAGAGTGAGCGGACAAGTGGCAGGTGGAATTCAATCCAGGGAAGTGTAAGGTAATTAGGGAGGACAAACAAAGCTAGGGAATACACAATAAATGGGAGGATATTGGGAGGGGTAGAGGAAGTGAGACCTTGGAGTGCAGGTCCACAGATCCCTGAAGATGGCAGGACTGGTGGATAAGGTGGTAAAGGAAGCATATTGAATGCTTTCCTTTATTGGACGAGGTATGGAATACAAAAGCAGAGATGTATTGATGGAACTGTATAAAACACTGGTTAGGTCACAGCTGGAATTTTGTGTACAGTTCTAGGACCCTTGCTCTTCCTTATATATATTAATGACCAAGACTGTGGTGTGCAGGGTATGATTTCAAAATTTGAAGGTGGTATGAAGATTGGAAATGCTGTCAACTGTGATGAGGATGGTCTTGAACTTCTAATGAACTTAGAAACATCGGTGGATTGGGCAGACAAGTGGCAGATGAAGTTCAATGCAGAGAAGTGTGGGGTGATTCGTTTTGGCAGGAAAGTTACGGTGAGACAGTATACAATAAAGTGAGAGCCTCTAAAGGAGGTGCAGGAACAGAGGGAACTCGGTGTATATGTAGATAGGTCATTGAAGATGGCAGGGCATGTTGAGAGAACAGTTAATATAGCATATAGTATCTTAGGCTTATTAATAGGAGCATTGAGTACATGAGTTAGAAGGCCATGTTGAACTTGTAAAAGACACTAGTTAGGCCTCATCTGGAGTACTGCGTCCTGTTCTGGGTGCCACACGAGGAAGGGCGTGCCGGCATTGGAGAGAGTACAGAGGAGATTCATAAGAACGATTTCCGGGATTGAAGAAATGTAGCTATGAAGGTGGATTGGAGAGGTTGGGTCTGTTTTCCTTGGGGAAGAAAAGGCCGAGAAGAGACTTGATAGAGGTATTCAAGGTCCTGAGGGGTATGGACAGGGTAATAGTGATAAACTGTTCCTACTCAAGAAAACATCAAGAACTCGAGAGCACAGATTCGAAATAATTGACAAAAGGAGTAAATGTAATGAGGAATTTTTTTTCACCCAGAGGGTGGTCGGAGTCTGGAACAAGCTTCCCGAAAGGGTGGTTAGGGCAGGTTCGATTGAGGTATTCAAAAGGGAATTGGGTTGCTACCGGAAAAGAGAGGATGTGCAAGGTTACGGGGATAAAGCCGGGTGTGGGACTAGGCGGAATGCTCTTTCAGAGAGCCAGTGAAGACTCAATGGGCTGAACGGCCTCCTTCACACTGTGAAGATACTGCGATACTGTGACATAATTGCTCCGGAAGGAGTACAGAGGAGATTTACAAGATTGCTGCCAGAGCTTGACAACTGCAGCTATCAGGAAAGACTGGATAGGCTGAGGTTGTTTACCTTGGAACTGAGGAGGCTGAAGTGTACAAGATTACGAAGGACCTAGATGGAGTAGGCAGGGGTGCCCTGTTTCCCCTAGCAGAGAGGTCAATCACCATGGGGCACAGATTTAAGGTGATTAGTAGAAGGATTAAAGGGAACACAAGAGAAAACATCTTCATCCAGAGGGTGATGGGTGTTTGGAATTCACTGCCTGGCTTGGTGTTAGAGGCAGAATGCCTGAACTCATTTAAAATGCACCTGGATCTGCACCTAAAGTGCTGTAACCTGCAAGGCTACAGACCAGATGCTGGAAGGTAGATTAAAATGGGCAGCTAGTTTTGGCCGGAACAGACACGATGGGCGGAATGGCCACTTTTTGTGTTGTAATGTTTCTATGGCTCTGTCTCCTGACTCCCCAAAGCCTGCCCACCGTCTCCAAGGCACTAGTCAGGAGTGTGATAGAATACACTCCACTTGCCTGGATGAGTGCATCTCCAACAACACTCAAGCAGATTGACACCGTCCAGGACAAAGCAACCAGCTTGAATGGCACCCCACCCACAATCATTCACTCCCTCCACTGCCAACGCACAGTGGCAGCAGTGTGTACAATCTACAAAATGCATTGCAGGAAACCACCAAGGCTCCTTGGAAAGTCTGGCACACTGACCTCTACCTCGCGGAGGCTGAGCGTCAACTCGCAGACGTTTCCTCCTACCTCTCCCTGGACCATGACCCCACCACAGAACATCAAGCCATTGTTTCCAGGACTGTCACTGACCTCATCTCCTCTGGAGATCTTCCTCCCACAGCTTCCAACTTGATAGTCGCCCAACCTCGGACGGCCCGCTTCTACCTCCTACCCAAAATCCACAAACAGAACTGTCCTGGCAGACCGATCGTGTCAGCCTGTTCCTGCCCCACGGAACTCATTTCTCGTTATCTTGACTCCCTTCTCTCTCCCCTTGTCCAGTCCCTTCCCACCTACATCCGTGATTCCTCTGACACCTTACGTCACATCAACAATTTCCAGTTCCCTGGCCCCAACCGCTTCCTCTTCACCATGGATGTCCAATCCCTCTACACCTCCATCCCCCACCAGGATGGTCTGAGGGCCCTTAGCTTCTTCCTTGAACAGAGGCCCCAACAATCCCCATCCACCACTACTCTCCTCCGTCTGGCTGAACTTGTTCTCACACTGAACAATTTCTCCTTTAACTCCTCTCACTTCCTCCAAATAAAAGGTGTGGCTATAGGTACCCGCATGGGCCCCAGCTATGCCTGTCTCTTTATGGGGTATGTGGAACATTCCTTGTTCCAGTCCTACTCCGGCCCCCTCCCACAACTCTTTCTCCGGTACATCGATGATTACTTCGGTGCTGCTTCATGCTCTCGTCGGGACCTGGAAAAATTTATTAATTTTGCTTCCAATCTCCACCCCTCCATCATTTTCACATGGTCCATCTCTGACACTTCTCTTCCCTTCCTTGACCTCTCTGTCTCAATTTCTGATGATAGACTGTCCACCAATATCCATTACAAGCCTACCGACTCCCACAGCTACCTCGACTACAGCTCCTCACACCCCACTTCCTGTAAAGACTCCATCCCATTCTCTCAGTTCCTTCGCCTCCGTCGCATCTGTTCTGATGACGCTACCTTCAAAAACAGCTCCTCTGACATGTCCTCCTTCTTCCTTAACCGAGGTTTTCCATCCACGGTCGTTGACAGGGCCCTCAACCGTGTCCGGCCCATCTCCCGCGCATCCTCCCTCACGCCTTCTCCTCCTTCCCAGAAACATGATAGGGTCCCCCTTGTCCTCACTTATCACCCCACCAGCCTCCGCATTCAAAGGATCATCCTCCGCCATTTCTGCCAACTCCAGCATGATGCCACCACCAAACACATCTTCCCTTCACCCCCCCTGACGGCATTCCGTAGGGATCGTTCCCTCCGGGACACCCTGGTCCACTCCTCCATCACCCCCTACTCCTCAACCCCCACTTATGGCACCTCCCCATACCCACGCAGAAGATGCAACACCTGCCCCTTCACTTCCTCTCTCCTCACCGTCCAAGGGCCCAAACAATCCTTTCAAGTGAAGCAGCATTTCACTTGCATTTCCCCTAACTTAGTCTACTGCATTCGTTGCTCCCAATGCGGTCTCCTCTACATTGGAGAGACCAAACGCAAACTGGGCGACCGTTTTGCGGAACACCTGCGGTCTGTCCGCAAGAAAGACCCAAACCTCCCTGTCGCTTGCCATTTTAACACTCCACCCTGCTCTCTTGCCCACATGTCTGTCCTTGGCTTGCTGCATTGTTCCAGTGAAGCCCAACGCAAACTGGAGGAACAGCACCTCATCTTCCGACTAGGCACTTTACAGCCTTCCGGGCTGAATATTGAATTCAACAACTTTAGATCTTAAACTCCCCCTCCCCCCATCCCCACCCCGTTTCTCCCCCCCCCCCTTTTTTTTTCAATAATTTATATAGATTCTTCTTTCCCCACCTATTTCCATTATTTTTAAATCTAAAACTAAAACCTTGTTAGTCTGTCCACCCCACCCCCACTAGAGCTGTACTTTGAGTATCCTGTCTTCCATTCTTAATTAGCACTTTTCTTAGATAAATATCACCACCTTCAACACCTCTTTGATCCTTTTGTCTGTGACATCTTTTGATTATCTGCTCCTATCACTGCTTGCTTATCTCCACAATCACCACACCCTCAACTTCTCTCTTCCCCCCCCGCCCCCACCACCTTAAACCAGTTTATATTTCTCCTTTCTCCTAACTATGCTTCAGTTCTGCCGAAGGGCCATGAAGGCTCGAAACGTTAACTGATTTCTTCTCCGCCGATGCTGCCAGACCTGCTGAGTTTTTCCAGGTAATTCTGTTTTTGTTTTGGATTTCCAGCATCCGCAGTAGCTTTTAGCTTTTTGTTTTTAGCTCCTTGGAAAGTACCTTCCAAGCCCACAACTGCTATCATCTAGAAGGGCAAGGGTAACAGATGCATGGGAACACCACCAGCAGAAATTCCCCTCCAAGGCACACACCATCCTGACTTGGAAATATTTTGCCGTTCCTTCACTGTTGCTGAGTCAAAATCCTGGAACTCCCTCCTTAACAGCACTGTGGCTGTACCTGCACCACAGGGTCTGCAGCAGTTCAAAAACCATCACCTTCTCAAGGGCAATCAGCCAGGCCCACATCCCATGAATGAATAAAGAAAAAATTTAACATAAGACTGAAAACATGCTTGTAACAGAATCAGATTAAATACAAGTCTCTGTACACTTCTGCATCACTGAGGACACAAGCAGCAAGCAAACAGCTTGTAATGGGATAAAGAGATCTTAATCTGCAGTAAACTATATTTAGTTTTGAACAAACAGCATGCAGGCATCAATGACCCACATTTGTTTAGATTTACTTTGCCAGTTTGAGCAAGTCACAGTTGTGCATTTTACCTGGATGAAAAGCTCAAACCAAACCCAACATACAATTCTTTATTTTGAAAAACTGATCATCCATAACTGCTACTTAATTTTCACCAAATGGTAAAAAAGTTCAACTGTTATGCTCTCCAAAATGCAAACCTTTATTAATGAGGATTTAAAATATACATTAAAAAAGCAGGGCATGAATCAAAATTCAAGACGACAAATTTTACTCTAGTGAAACACAGCAAACACAGGTAAGCCCTAATAGGAGAATAAAAATTCAGTCTTCACAATACTTTCACCACATTAATTACCGCCTACAAACTACTCGGAGCTCACATTCTACAGCATCTGCTTCTGATCCTATTCATAGAAGGGGTGACAAAATTGACCTGTCACCATTCACTAGCCAATAAAAGAAAAGTGATGAAACTAAAATATCACCAGGACTAGATGTACGTTTCCACAGCGGTTAAGAAGGTTGTGAAAGAGACTGCAAAGCTGCTAACTTAAAACTTTTCAAAATAGAAATGGAAAATGCTAGAAACAGTCAGGAGGTCAGGGAGCATCTGTGGAGAGAGAACCAGAGTTTATTTTCAGATCAATGTCCATTTGTCAGAACTGGAAAATGTTAGATATAATTTCAAACAAGTACGGAGACAGGGAAGTTGCTTGGGGTGGGGTTAGATTGCATGTTAAGTTCAAAAGGCAACATGTTAGATGTCATGAAAATAACATTTTTTCATTATATTATTGCGGCTTATTGTAAAGTAGGTTTATGGGTGTGAGTGTAGATGGTTCTGTCTCACAGATTTAATTGAATTAGAGTCAGAAAGACTGCGAGCTTGAAATTATCAAAATAAGTTAGGGGTAAAAGGCATTTGAAATGTTAGTGAGTAAACATGGATGAGCGCAGCATTTAGGGTGTAAAGGAAATTTGCATTTTTAGGTAAGTGAAGGGGTTGTTTAGATTACAAAGAAATGATAGGATATTTGTAACTAACAAGATAAGCAAGGCCAAGCAGTGTATTTATTTTTCCCAAAGGTACTAACCACATTGGTAACGTGAAAGATTTTTACAAAAGCAAAAAACTGCGGATGCTGGAAATCCAAAACAAAAATAAAAATACCTGAAAAAACTCAGCAAGTCTGACAGCACCTGCGTAGAGGAGCACAGTTAACGTTTCGAGTCCATATGACTCTTCAACAGAACTCTTCTGTTGAAGAGTCATACGGACTCGAAACATTAACTGTGAAAGATTTTTATATTGTTAAATTTCCAAGGACATATAGAACAATGGAATTACAGATTAGAGAGAGAGAAAACATTTATAATGAGGGAAGAAAGACTATGTCGGGGTGTGGTCATGTAAAATCCTGAAAGGTACACATATGACAGACTTGGAGAAAGCCTCTAGCCACTTTTGTAGATGTCTGCTGTGTCCAGTAACTAAAGTTGTGTTAAAAAGCCTTTGGAATTCGACTGTAAAATGGGTGCATATAGTAAACCTGCTGGATGGTCTATCTAAATTTAAAATCTATTTTGGGACTGTTGCCTTAAAGGGGGTGTGTAGTTGGGAGTCAGGTCAATTAGGAATTTTGGGATTTGTTATGGTACTAAGTAACTGTAATGTTATGTGCTTGAAATCTTTTTTTTAATAAATATTTTAGTTTAGTTTTTAAAATCTCCAACGTTGTTAGTGGATCCATTACTTCTGAATTCAGTGCACCAATCTTCTCATAATAAATACAAATTGCAAAACCATTGTGATAACGTGGCCAAGTTTCCCTTGTGGACTTGGTCCGCCTGGCACACATCACCCACCACATAATAACAAAGGCAGGAGAGATTAAATGATAAATGGGATGATGGTGCAGGCAAAAAGAGATTATAATGGGACAAGAAACAATAAAGAGTTCTAAAGGAAGGATAAATGGAAATAACAGAATCAACAGCTGCCATTAAAAAAATGAATTAAATGGGGCAGAGATTAAGATCTCAAATTGTTGAGCCTTATGCTGGGTCCAGGAAGCTGTAAGTGCCCCATCAAAACATGATGTGCTATTCCCTAAGCTTACATTTGACGTCATTGGTACAACATAGGAGGACGAGGGCTAAGAAGACAGAGTGGGAGTGGGGCAGAGACTTAAAATGACCGGCCGCCAAAGATTGGGTCACGCATTCAAACTCAACTGAAACTTTCCACAAAATGGTTACTCAATCTCCATATGGTCTCCCCAATGCAGCGATGCCTGCACCATGAGCAGCAAATACATTATACTATATTGAAAGTACAAGTAAATCACAATTTCACCTTCAAGGAATGTTTGGGACCAATAATTTTAGATCATAAGTTCTGTACCTTTTTTCCCTAGCTATCAGGTGCTTATGATGAATCTGCATTTTCCATTCGCACCTCCGGCAATCCTGCCTTTGATTTCTTTACTTATCCCATCTCCTTTTGCCTTGTATCATCATGCCCTTTTGTCATTTAATCTCTCCTGCCCTACATTCTAACACAGACCTTCTCCCCATTCCCTTTGATGTCTTTGGCTTCTGTACCTGTAAAACTTTCTCTAGTTCTGACAAACGGTCATCAACTTGAGACGTTAACTTAGTCTCTCTCTCCAGAGATGCTGCTTGACCTAAGTATTTCCAACATTTTCTGTTTTTATTTTTGCATTAAAGCGTATGTAACACATGATTAAAGGGGTGGCTAGAGTAAGAAAGTACAGAGTAGGGATCAATCACATGTTTTGGTTTAGCCCCAGCAATCTGTGCTGGGACTGTTTTTGGTTTCCCATTTATACAAGCGATGTGTCACAACACATTACAAGGAAATATTTAAGCGACAACAAATTAGCAAAGTGGGCTAACATGTGAGAGATACAATTAAATGCAATAGATATGTGAATAAATGTACCCTGACAAAAACAGCTCAAGGGAGAACAGCCTAAATGATCAGATGGAACGTAAGATGCGTCTCGCCACATCCCTTTCCTCACCACATGGGTGAAAATTGGCCCTTTAGTTCTCATCTGCATACAATCACTGAGTGACATCACACCAAGACATCATCAGATTCCAAATGTCTTCCTTTTTCTTCTTAGACAGACCCTTGGGGCCGAGGATGACGTTTTTCCACAGCAGGTTGTGGGTCCGGGGGTGACACAAGTTCCAAATGTATAGTGACAACTAATGTCCTTTAAGGAAAGAAATCTGCCATTCTTACCTGTCTGGCCTACATATGGCTCCAGATCCACAGTAATGTGGCTGACTCTTAACCGCCCTCTGAAATGGCCTAGCAAACCAATCAGTTCAAGGGCAATTAGGCACAGGCAACAAATGCTGGCCTTACCAGTGGCAGCCACATACCATGAAAGGAGAAAGGAAAAGAAACACTCAGTTCCACCTTACCAGCATCAGCCTTGACTTATGCACAGCTTCCATGCTTGTCAGACTGCTTGGCTGACATCCAGTCCTGAATGAGGTGTATGTCCTCCGATTAAACATGGGAAGACCAGAAATACTGCATTGGCCACCCATAACCAAATTCATTCCTTCACCACTATTTCCAGCCCCTCACTGGCCACCACCGCAGGTTGAACCAAATTGCACACAACTTTTCGGTTTAATCTATAACAGTATCTGAGCATTGCTGGCAACACCAATATTTATTGTCTATCCCTAATTGCCTTTGAGAAGGTGGTGGTGAGCCATCTTCTTAAAGCCCTTCAGCCCATGTGGTCTATGTACACACACAGTGCTGGGAGAGTGTTCCTGAATTCTAACCCAGCGACGCGATGACAAGATGTTGTAGTTCCAAGTCAGGATGGTTGTGGCTTGCAGGGGGTGATGTTCCCATGTTTCTGCTGCTCTTGTCCTTCTAGGTGGGTTCAGAAGGTGCTGTCAAAAGAGGCTTGACGAGTTGCTGCAGTGCATCTTGTAGATGGTACATAGTAATATGCCACTGTGCCACGCGGGTGGTGGGAGTGAATGTTTCAGGTGGTGCATGGAGTATCGATTAACCAGTTGCTTTGTCCTGGATGGTGTCAATGTTTGACTGTTGTTGGAGCCCCACACATCCAGGAGTGTTGAGTATTCCATCACACCTTGACTTGCACCTTGTAGATGGTGGACACGTTTTGGGAGTCAGGAATTTGCCGCAGAATTCCCAGGCTCTGACCTGCTCTTATAGTCAGTGTGTTTATGTGGCTGGTCCAGTTCAGTTTTTGGTCAATGGTAACCTCCAGGATGTTGATGGGGGAGTTTCATGATGGTAATGCCATTGAATGTCAAGGGGAGATGGTTAGATTCTCTCTTGTTGGAGGGGGCCATTGCCTGGCACTTGTGTGGTGCGATGTTACTTGCCACTTATCAGCGCACACAACTGAATTTTTTCCCTGTCTTGCTGCATGGAGGCATGGACTGCTTCAGTATCTGAGGAGTTACGATTGGTACTGAACATTGCTCAATCATAAGCCAACATCCCCACTTCTGACCTTACAATGAAGAAAAGGTCATCAATGAAGCAGCTGAAGATGGTTAGACGTAGGACACTACCCGGAGGAATTCCTGCAGCGAAACCATGGGACTAAGATGATTGGTTTCTGACAACCACAATCATCTTCCTTTACTCTAGGTCTGACTCTTGCCAGTGGAGAATTTTACCACCACCTACCACTGACTTAAATTTTATTAAGCCCCTTGATGCCACATTCAGTCAAATGCTGCCTTGATGTCAAGGGCAGTCATTCTCACCTCATCCCTGCACCATTACCTATCGTTTATAATGATATGACACCATGGGCTTATTTACTGTACGAGACACAAGGCACCAATCGCTCATAAGGGATTGGGTAAATATGTTGCAGGTTTATTTATTAAGACTAGGCACATGAGAACAGAAATACATAGGTATAAAGCTTGCAAAGCTGTGTGTGTGCACTCTGCTCAAAGCAAAAGTGAAACTAATTCTGGATCACATGACATTTCACCTTTCGTGATGTCAAGCAAACATTGCATATTACAACATCCCCTTCCTTTTAAAAGATACTTGCCCCCCCCCACCCTTTCTACAGAAGTATAACTATTTACATGTTCATATTTAGTTACCATTACGTAAGTTCATAGAACCAATGAATCTGAGTATTTAAAGTGTAAAAGTAATCTGTGGGTATGCCCAGATCTTGTGATGGTAACATTGTCTGGAGGTTTCTTTAATTGCTCACAGTGATTTGTGGGATTGTCGTTCTTGGATGTCATTCCTGGTTGCCTAAAATGCAATAGGACTGTACGGTGGTTAAGGATCAGGAATAGATCTGGTTTGTCCTCAGTTACACCTCACATTTGCGCTTTTTTGTGTAATAACTTCATAGAGCTTTGGTTCTGAAATTTCTTGTCACCTCAGCTGGTTGCCAAGTACCTTCTGTGGGATCCTGAATGCAAACTTGCTGTCCCAACTGTAAACTTGGCAATTCTGTACCTACATTTTTATCGTGCATGTTGGCCATCTTCTCTTGTACTTTTAGAAGCTGCTCTCTCGTTTCTCAGGGACTAGAATGGGTAAATTGGTATGCACTGGTCTGTCAAACACGACCTCTGCTAGTGATGGAATAACTGCACTTAAAAGTGCCGCTCTCAAATGTAACATTGCAATGTGTAGATCTTGCTTGGTCGGTCTGTCTATATTTGAGCATTAGGGATTTCACCATGCGGATCGCCTGTTCAGTTAGGCCACTGGATCGAGAGTAACGATCAGGAGAAGCAGTAGCATAATCGATATTCCACTTCTCACACCTGAAACGGCTTACCAATAAATTGTAGGCCGTTTTCCGTAATGATTTCTCCCGGCACACCAAATAAACTGAAAATAGACAGTTGTGCTTTATGTATTGGGCAATCATTGGATAATGGGGTACTTAGTAGTAGTCAATGATGACGAAGTCAGTGCCATGGACATGAAAGAGGTCAGATGTGATTTGGGACCAAGGACAGGTAGGAACTTCATTTGGAATCAACAGTACTTTGTGCTGACTTGGCATATGCTCTTGACATGCTTCGCACATCTTGACAACAACTTCAATATCATTGTTCACACCCGGCCAATAGACTGCCTCTCTTCCGGGTCTTCTCATGCAATCTATGCCCATGTGTGAATCATAAAACTGAAGAATATAAGGACGCAAAGATTCTAATATGACAACCTGCTTGCTTTTAAAAATGTCTTCCCGGGAGATGTCTGGCTCATCCCAATAAGGTCAAAATGGTATCTCGTGTTCGTGGGCATGTTGAATTGAATCAGGCCATCCTTCGATGATGGCTTTCCACAGTTTCTGTCGTGTAGAATCTTTTGCCGTTTCTTCTTGTAGCTGCTGGCATTTATATTGCATAAAATGTACCTGATCAATTTGGAGAGCATCTTCAAGTTTGATGGCAATTAACTCAACTTTGGATCTAAAGAGATATTTTTTCTTTTCGCTGGGTTAGGCAATCTGCTCAGTGCATCCAATGTGTCCATTAAGTTACCCTGGCTTGTACCTAATCTCACAGTCGTAACCTTGAAGCTTTATCAAGAGATGCTGCAATCTCAGCGATGTACTGGTTAATGGTTTTTGCCAAATCATCTCCAGTGTCTTGTGGTAGGTCTCTAACACAAATCTTTTGCCAAATAGATAAGTATGAAAACGCAGGATTCTGAACACTAAAGCTCACATTTCATACTTAATATTGGAGTAGTCGGACTGCATTACGGACAGAGATTTTAAAGCACATGCAATCGGTTTATCTTTTTGTAGTATGCATGTTCCCAGACCTTTCTGCAAGCTATCTATATCCAGGGGATCATAAAATTACAATGTTGATGCTTCTAATAATGACTGTTTCAGTGCTTCAAAGAGGTATTGGCGGTCTTCATGCCACAGGAAAGGTACATCCTTTCTCAACCATTTCCTTAGCGATGAAGATTTTTGAGCGAAATTGGGAATGTAAGGGGACAAAAAATTAAAGAGGCCTAGACATCTTCGAAGATTGTCCTTGTCTTGAGGAGTTGGCATGACATTAATATCCTATATTTTACTTGGAACGGGACATATACCAGCACTGGAAAAAATAGAACTGAAGAAATTGATCCGCTGCACATTGATGTCACATTTCAGTCTGTTGAACACTAATCCTTCATTACGTGTCGCTTGCATCAATAAGTGCAAATTATGGTCATTTCTTGCTTTGTTCTTCCCACAACAGCTTTATCATCTGCTATATAGATGCATCTTGGTACAGTGCATGTATATACAGTGCCTGTGAGCTTGAAACAGATACTGGCTAACAGATGGTCCAAAAGTAAGTCATTGAAAACAGTATTGCCCAAATGGAGTACAAAATGTGGTAAGCTCTTGGGGCTTCTCCGCGAGATGTACTGACCAGTAGCCATGCAATGGCATCAAACTTCCAGAAGAATTTTGCACCTGCAAATCTCTGATTTAACTCTTCTAATGTGGATATTTTGTAAGAACAACATATCAAAGCTATGTTTAAACATCATGGATCGAGGCAAACTCTCAGTGATCTGTCCTTCTTCATAATAAATGATTGAGCTGCATCAATCTATGCTCTTGTACTCTTATAAGGATTCCATCTTTCTCCATTTTGTCTAGTTCAACCTGCAACTTATCTTGTATGTGTATGCTGCACTTAAGTGGTGGATCAATTGATGGACTTGTATTCTCCTGCAAGTGTAACATTGCAGCTCCCTTGAAACTGAAATTTGTCAAAACATTCTGAATATTTCAATGTTAGGTCGTGAACTGAGGTGATGGTAGTTGTTTCTGAGGCTAGTCTGCCTTGTGACCACTGACTGATTCCAGGATTGTTACTAATGTGAAGTCACGACATGCTGTTAGCCATGCCACCACAATGCCTTTAGTTTCCACAATGCAGAGCATCTGTGACACCCAGCAAGGTCAATTGTACTTCAGTTCTAGGACTATAGATCCTGCACATAGAATTAGTCAACCAAGTTTTACAGTAGTAGGTTTCTCTATGGCCTTCCACGTCTGTGGATATGTGTCTTTTAGAATTCGCAGAGGTAGTATGTTGACGCTTGCCCATGTATCACTATTGGCCAATAGTTACCAACTCTCTTAGGACAGATCATTTGAATCTTGGGAAATACTTCAGGCTGTTTGATGGCATTATATTTTCCGCGAGATTGAGGTATGAAACATGTTAGTCTCGTCGTGCACGTAAACGTCATCGTCATGTTTTGGTTTGTCAACCACCTCATGTATATGTTTTTGATAGTCATTCTTATTACTTAAAAGTAATCGTTGTGTACGGTCAGACTGGATCAACGCACAGCTCTTTGTAGTTGCATCAGCCTTTGCTCTGGTACACTGCCACTGCCCCTTTCTGCCACATGCCATACAGAATTGATGAAAAACTGGGCATTTCCTTGGTGCATGCAGAAAACCAACCTTCCACATGTTTTGCTAGGTTTGGGTGTTCTAGTGAATGCATCAACAATTGGGGCTCTACTTAGGATCTGGAAGCTTTGTTGAACTGCAATGATCTCTTCATACTCATCCATCCTTGAGTAGCTCTTCGATACTGTACATTTTGGGCTTGCCCAGCAGATCATTCTGGATTGTTTCCTTGAGCATGTATGCAGTTACCAACTCAACAATTCTGTTTCCTAGCTCTGCGTTTGAAAAACCACAGTACGTACTCTTTTCTCTGCATCTGCTGACAAAGTAGTCCATGGATTCTGTAGGCTATTGTGGAAATGACATGAATTCTAGTCAATGACTATGGAAGTTTAACTTGATTCTGAACTGGTCTTTCACTGTAGTCTATCTTTTGGGGGTCCTTTAGCTCTTCTGCTGTTAATCCTGACATGTTCAGCCTGTGTAGATCTTCATTCCCAATTGCTAGGTAAATTTTTATGGCTTGCTTGTCTGGGTCAGACACACCTGGATCAAGAAACCATAGCTCTGCACACTGTTTAAACATTTTGAATTTGGATAGTAGGTCAGCTGCATCCCAAATCAAACTGGGGAATTTTGTGGACATTCTGACAATATCCCTTTGACCTTCCTTCTTCTGTAGTACCTGGGGTGAAGGTGGCTGCAGCCACTTTCGCATGCTTTTCTGAAACAACGGCCACAAAGGCATGTTGCAGCAGGGACGCACCACAGAGTAATGACATCTTTGCTTTTGCTTCAATTTAGTGTTCAGTAACTCCTGAAGCCACCCGTTGTAATCGCAACCAATCACAGCCTGATCACGATGATGGTTTTCTCGGGTTTTTATTGTTTGACTTCCTCATTATCGATCCGGCCCACACCCTGGTTACTTGCCTTCCTCCACTTGAGCTCACCTAGTGCTGGTCCTCTCAATGAGCTGGCTACTTATGGAACTGATAGGCTATGCACTGCAACCACACCATGAGGGATCTGTCTGCTTGCCAGCACTTTACTTGAGCACAAGCTCAGTGCTGCGTCTCCAAAGCTTTCCTTCGCAGTCACCACACTGCATTTTCAACGCTCGCTGATGCTGCAACATTATTGCGGACTGACCAATATATCGAGGGTCTCCTCATGCCAGGCAGCATGATCCGAGGCTGTTCACCATGTCATACCTGTACTTAATTTTGCTGCCACCTGTCTCACCGCCACTGATCACCATATTGTGTTACTATTGGGATATAATACACCGGGCTATTTACTGTACAAGGCACAAAGCACCAATCACTCATAAGGGTTTGGGTAAACACATTCTGGTTCATTTACTAGGACCAGGCACATGAGAACAATTATATAGGTACAAAGCTTGAAGAAGTCAGAGCTGTGTGTGCGTGTTCTGTTCAAAGCAGAAGTGAAACTCAGAATGGATCACATGACACATTTCCCTTCATGCTGATATCCCTTAATGGCATATTGTAACACTGTCCATGTTTGGATCAAAGCTGAAATGAGGTCTGGAGTTGTGGCCCTGGTGGAATACAAACTGAACATCATCAGCATGTTATTGCTTACTAAGTGAAGCTTGATAGCACTGACGATGACACCTTCCATGACTTTGCTGATGTCTGAGAATAGACTGATGGGGCGGTAATTGGCCGGATTGGATTTGTCCTGCTTTTTGTGGACAGAGTGTACCTGGGCAATTTTCCACATTTGTTGGGTAGATGCCAGCGTTGTAGCTGTACTTAAAACTGACCTCTTCACCTTGACCTCTATATCCTCTCTATCAGAGACCAAGTTACAATTCCATAACATTCCCCCTTTTTGCCTCAGAGCTTCAGCCTTCATTTTTGCCTTTCTCACCTCAAGAGTCAATTATGGCAGCTTTATCCTGGGCAGGTTCCACCTTGCACTATCCAAACCTCTGCTGCCCTTATCAATTTTTATCTGATTACACCAATGTTGAAAGCACCGTATCAATGCAAGTTGTTAAGTAAAATAACTAGAGCCAAAGAAACAATATTTTTGAGGGGGAACCAAAAGCTTGGAGAGTTGACTTTTCAAAAAAGGTCATAAATGCAGGAGGGCTTTCAAAGTGAATTCCATAGTGTGAGAAACAGCTGCTGAAAGCATGGCCACCAATTGCAGGCCAGTGATAGGGAGTGAGTGCAAAGCATTTTTCTGCAAGCTACTGAATAATTGTCAACCTTGTTGAGGAAAGCAGCACAATTTTTGTCGAAGTAACCTTGTTTAGATGGTATGTCTTTCATGAAGCCATTGAGTAAAGCACCGTCTCTATTGGTTATCTTATGCTTATAGAATCATGAGATGGAAACTCTTAGTTGTCGTTTACTGCTTATTGTGAAATGTGCACAAGCTAGCAGGTAGCTGTTTGACTTGGGAGACATTGAAATTGATCAAGGCATGTTCCAAGTCTCTTAAACTAATGGATTCTTTTGTTGTATACATGTCTGGGTTAAAGCATAGGTGTTACAGGGCCACCAGGATTTGACTACCTCGGAACCTGATGATCATTGAGCTTTGCCAGGTTGTATTGCAACATGTTAACAGAACACTTCGAATTTTAACACTTCCCTTCTTGTACTGTTGCCTCCATAACTGTTGGATATTCTGCAAATTGTATGAAATTTGTATATCTGCAAAACACGCTGGTTACTTTTACATGGATAAAAAACGTAACTTAATAGAAACAGAAGTAATCACCAAACTGTAGAATATTATGCCATCCTGTAAATTAGCACGCCCATGAATTCAAGAGGAACTCAAAAGAGCATGGTGTGACAGATGTTAAGGCTCATTTCAAAGCTGAAGTACATAATTTCAGGATATCAAAAAAAAGATGCACTATGACACTGGATGGTGGTAGGTTCCAGTTGGGACTTTGAGCTACCTTCGTACTCATCTAACTAAGTAGGCAGTAAGAATTCAAATCTTTCATCATGCAATTTACCAATCGACAGCAAGTTTAGGTTGGTATTGCATTTGAAGTCTTATTTACTGAACCCATACTCCCATACTTATCTATTTTATTAATTCTCTTTTGTGAATTTGGTTTAACTGTGAACTCTCAGTACGTATTTCCATACTGCTTGGTACTTACGTGTATGTTATGTTAAATCCAGTCAGATTATAGGCAGCATCGCTGAAAAAATGCAGCAAAGCATAGCCAGATCTTGAAACAACTTCAGGTACAGTCTCATTCCCATTCTTCTCGGGTACGATTAAACCACTGACGGAGAAAAAGAGAACAAAAAAATCAGTTGGTGTTTTGGAAACTATAAAGCACTCAATTTTAATCAGTCGTGAAGTGCGCATTTCATAAAATTTATACAAGCTATCTGGGCAAGTCTCTGTCTCCAAATTCTGCCCAGGGTAGGCAGACAAAAAACAAATGGAGAGGACATTTCACCAATCATCCCTTCTGCCAAAAAGCATCACCTCACTTCTCTGCATTAAATTCCATCTGTCACTTGTCTGCCATTCAGTTAGTTTATGTCCTGTTTTTGTCAATTAATATCAGCCTCACTGTCTACCACTTCTCCCAGTTGGTTGCCATCGGCATATTATGCAATTTCACTCGGTATTCCAATATCCAAGTCATTTTTATACATCACAAGAACACAAGAAATAGTAGCAGGAGTAGGCCATGTGGCCCATCAAGCCTGTTCAATACAATCATGGCTGATCTGGACTTCAACTCCATTTTCCCACCACCCGCTCCCGACATCCCTTAATTCCCCGAGACACCAAACATCTGTCCATACCAGGTTAAAATGTATTCAACAATGGAGCATCCACAGCCCTGTGGAGTGCAGAATTCCAAAGATTCATAACCCTCTGAGTGAAGTAATCCTGAAGACTATGCCCCTATGTTTTAGACTCCCTGACTAGTGGAAACAATCTCTCAATGTCTACCCTATTGAGCCCCTTCAGAATTTTGTAGATTTCAATGAGATTGCCTCTCATTCTTTTAAACTCCAGAGAATATAAGCCCAATTTACTCAGCCTCTCATTATAGGACAAGCACCTCATCCCAGGGGTCAATTAGTGAACCTTCGCTGTACCGCCTCCAATGTAAGTATATCAACATCCTGAGGGGTTACCATTGACCAGAAACTGAACTGGACTGGCCATATAAATACTGTGGCCACAAGAGCAGGCCAGACACTAGGAATTCTGTGGTGAGTAACTCACCTCCCCACTCCTCAAAGCCTTTCCACCATCTACAAGACAAGTCAGGAGTGGAATACTCCCCAACTGCATGGATGAGTGCAGCTCCAACACTCAAGAAGCTTGACACCGGGAAGTGTAAAGCAGCCTGCTTGATTGGCACCACATCCACAAACATTCGCTACCCCACCACTGACGCACAGTGGCAGCAGTGCGTACCATCTACAAGATGCACTGCAGGAATTCACCAAAGCTCCTTAGGCAGCACCTTCCAAACTCGTGATTGCTACCATCTAGAAGGGTAAGGGCAGCAGACACATGGGAACACCACCACCTGGAAGTTCCCCTCTAAGCCACTCACCAACCTGATATGGAATTATATCGCCACTCCTTCACTGTCACTGGGTCAAAATCCTGGAACTCCCTTCCTAACAGCACTGTGGGTGTACATACACATGCATTGCAGTGGTTCAAGAAGGCAGCTCACCACCACCTTCTCAAGGGTAATTAGGGATGGGCAATAAACGCCAGCCTAGCCAGCAACACCCACATCACATGAACGGATTTTAAAAAATCCTTTCTTTAATGTGGAGACCAAAACTGCACACAGTAATGCAGATGTGGTTTCACCAAAATGCTGTACAATTGTAGCAAGACCTTTTTATTCTTGTACTCCAATCCCCTTGCAATAAAGGTTAACATGCCACTTGCCTTCCTCATTGCTTGCTGTACCAGCAAGCGAATTTTCTGCATTCCTTGTATGAGCACACCCAAGTCTCTTTGAAACATCAACACTTATAAGTTTGACACCTTTTTAAAAATATTCTGCTTTTCTATTCTTACAACCAAAGTGAATAACTTCACACTTCCCTACATTATACTCCATCTGCCATCTTGTTGCCCACTCTATATCTCTTTGCAGCCTCTCTGCATCCTCCCCACAGCTTACCTTCCACCTAGCTTGGCATCATCAGCAAACTTAGATACATCTAAGAAGAATGGAGGTCACTCAAAATGTTAACTCTCTTTCTCTCTCCACAGATGCTGTCAGGCCTGCTGAGTTTTTCCAGCATTTTCTGTTTTTATTTTAGATATATTATTCTGTTCCTTCATCTAAGTATTAATATGGGTTGCAGATAGCTCAGGCCCCAGCACTGATCCTTGCAGCACTCCACTGCTTGCCAACTTGAAAAAGCACCATTTATGCCCACTCTGTTTCTATCCATTGACAAATCCTCTATCCATGCTAAAATATTACCCCCAAGTCCATGAGCTTTTATCTTGCCTATTAATCTATTGAGTGTGGCACTTTATTGAATGCCTTTTGGAAATCCAGGTATACTACATCTACCCTACTAGCTACATCCTCAAAAAAAAACTCTAACAAATTTGTCAAACAGGTTTTCCCTTTAGTAAAACCATGTTGCCTCGTTCTATTCATACTATGCTTTCTAAGTGCAATGTTAAAACTTCCTTAATAAGTGATTCCAGCATTTTCCCAACAATCAATGTTAGCATGTCGTTCACTGTTTTCTCTCTCCCTCCTTTCTTGAAAAGAAGTGTAACATGTGCCAACTTCCAATCTAATAGGGCTATTCCCAAATTTAGGGAATTTTAGAAAAATAGTTATCAAAAGCAGTTGCCCTAACACTGACTCTGCAGGAACTATCCCCCTGCCTGAAATGCAACAACTCACCACAATCACTCTTTTCGGTCCTTAAGCCAAATTTTTATCCATGCTGACAGATATGTCCAGTTTAATGTGGACAGTCTCTGTCTCATCCCATTAAAATCAGCCTTACCTAACTCTAGAATTTTAGTGGTTGTTTCACATTTCTCCCTTTCAACCACTACATGTAATTAAATCATAGTACGCCATCAGGTAAATGTTCTTGCACCATTAATAGCTAAACCAGGCTCAATAATTAAAAACACTCTGTCTTTGCTACATGACGATATGATGAACCTTTGTGAAACACTGGCTCAGACTCAATTGGAGCATTGTGTTGAATACTGGGCAGTGCTTCAGAAGGGGTGCTGAAAAGATTTGCAGTAGTCATCCAGGGATGAGGGAGTTCAGTTACATGGATAAACTGAAAAAGCTGGGACTGGTCTGAGGAGGTTTAGACAGAATTTGATAGGGGTGTCCAAAATCATGAGGAGTCTAGGCAGAGTAGATAAAGAGAAAATGTTCCCATTGGTGGACACAAATTTAAAGTGATTGCCAAAAGAACCCAAAGGCAACAAAGACCTGAAACAGTGGTGGAGGCAGGTTCAAACATGGCTTTCAGAAGGGAACTGGATAAGCACCTGAAGGAAAAAAAAATTGCAGGGCTATGTGGAAAGAGCAGGCAAATGGGGTGAGCTAAACTGCTCTTGCAGAGAGTCGGCATGAACTAGACAGGCTGAATGGTTACAACACTGAAGAAAGCCACTCTATGATTGTATACTTGTCTCATCTCTACATTTATAAGATCCAACACAACAGTTGCTACCATAGGGCCTATGCACAACTCTTGATTCTTTTTCTATTTCTTTATTTTTCCCCCAGAGTCTCTACTCATTTTCAACATATAAAAATCATTCATGCCAATTATTGGGGTTAATACATAGTTTGAATTGATGATTGGCTAATTGGCAGAAAACAGAATGGAGTGCTGCAAGGATAAATGCTTCAACCTCAAGTATTTACAATCTAAATCAATGCCTTAGATGAGTGCACCAAGGGCAAAAATTTCCTGTGTCGGACGGGCTCGGTGGGAGCGGGTGGGAACCCGACTGCCACCTGCGATTGGATACGCACCGCCATTTTACGCGGGTGGGTCAATTAAGGCCCACCCAGCGTAATGCGTGTCTCCGGGATCAACATGAAGGGGTGGGAGAGAGCTCAATATCTGCCATGTCCAATGGCAACCCAGCAGCCTATTCAAAAATGGCGCAGGCAGCCATGCGAAGACTGCCACTGACTTTGGAGTACCATAGCAATGCAGAACACGGCAGGCGGGAGGACAGGTTGGTGGGGCAGTCAGCCCCGAGGTTTTCTGATGAGTGTCTCGCTGGCCTCCTGGAGGAGGTGGCAGCACGCCGGGATATCCTTGTCCCAAGGTACAGGAGGAGGATGCCCCCCCACCCCACCTCACCAAAATGCCCAGGAGGTTGCATGCAGGGTCAGCTCCCATGATGTGGTGAGGCGCACATGGACTTTAATGGCCTCCTGCGATCGGGAAGGGCGAGTACCATGTTGGATTGGGTGACTTAGCACAGCAGTTAGGTGCCGCTCCCCCAACAACCCCCCCTTCCCCCGGCCCGCCACCGACCTCAAGAGTTCTTAGAATGCGAGTGGAAAATGTCAATGAGCCAGCATCAGGGCAAGGGGGTGAGCCCTGGCTGCTTGGACTGAGTGCGGCTCCAGAATCACGAATCGGCTGAGCCCTGCAAGGTTTTCCTCAGTTGGGGTTGGCCAGGCTGCAATGGTGCTGCAGGTACAGGGTGGACTAATCAATGCCCCTCTCTCCTTTCAGGAGAAGACAGCACACAATAATGCTGAGAGGCAGCGGACTGGCAGGGAACCACCCCACTTTCTAATCTTGACCAGGTACAAGCAGGAGGCACTGGAGTTGGAGAGGCACCATGCGTCGAGGTCAATCAGCTGCAGTTAGGTTGGAGTGCCACAGGGAGGTAAGAGTGCAGTGCACTGTGGTCAGAATGTCTGTCATAGCAACCATTCCTCTGTTGTCTCTATATTGATGTGAGCCTCCAACATGGAATCCCCATTGATAATCGAAAGACGAGAGCACCCTGATCCAAATGCCAGGCATGCACAGTAACAGTGTAATGACTTCAACTAATGACATGTCCTTGTTCTTCCTTTCAGGCTCACCAGGAGACCCGAGGTCAGGAGCCTGAAGGCTCACCCCAGAGGACACACAGGACACAACCGCACCAGCGTCACACCCTCTCAGCCAGGCAGGCACCAGCATAGATACCAGCACCTCGGTGGGCATTAGGTCATCGACTAGTATCTCAGTGCACAGCGGTGAGGGCACTTCACACTTGCTTGAGGTGCAGGTGGAAGCAGAGAGTGCCCAGAGCGGAGGCAGAGTGCACCCAGGGTGCCGACAGTCGGAGGACTGCTGGGGACCAGGAAAATGCTCAGTCAGTGGCTGATGATGTGCCTCTGGAGTTGTCCCTGAGGCAGCAGATGCTGGAAGTCCAGCAAGGTGTGCAGGAAGATCTGGCGGAGGTACATGAGGGAATGTGTGCCATGGTCTCTGTTGTGGAGGAGTCCATGCGGAGCATAAGCAATGCAATCACCCTCATGGCCGAGCGCACTGCCCACTCCATGGAGAGAGTGGCCACTCTCATGGAGAAGCTGCTCCAGGAGCTCAGAGATTCTTGAGGACGCACTCGGACCTGCAAGCCCTCACACCAGCAATATCCTCAGGTGGTCACTGTCAGTGTGGGAGATGGATTGAGCATCCAGTATCCCAGCTCAGTGACCATCCATCAATGGTGAGCAGGGAGGTCCAAAGCGACCTAATGTTAGCGCATGAGCTGCCTGTCGTCTCTGCGGGTTCCTCTCAGGGCGCTCCAGATGATGGCAGCAGTTCCTCCGCCCCTCTGCCAGTGACTGTGGCACCCAATGAGGCTGCGTCAACTGGGGAGATGCCAGCCATGGCACTGGCCGCTCCCTCCCAGGATCCCCAGCACAGGCTCCATGAGCCAGAGGACGCCCGCCAAGGTCATCAAGGTCAACAGGACAGCGGAGTGAGCAGGCTGTCTCCAATGCCGGTGCCAATGAGGGGGGGGGGACACCTAGATGTAGCACCCATAAACGCAAAGTTAAAGCACCTGAGGCACAACGCCAGCTTATAACTGGTGTTTTTTTTTGCACCACTTTTAAGTTGTTTATGAGTTGGTGTGATGGAGGATACCTTTATGTTTAATTTGATTTATATATGCCAGGCACCACACTAGTAAATGTGTTTGTTTTCAACACGCCTCATTTAATGCTTCATTAGCTCTGCAGGTGAAGGGTAACCCATGATGTTATGAGTGACTTGTTTATCATTGAGCTTTATTAAAATGGCATATAGTGCGTGCTGTTCACCAAGCAAATGCTCCTGTCAGGTATCGAGCATGGAGCCTGCAGCCCTGGCACATGGTGGCGGTTCATCTTTGGTAGGCTAGCTGAAGGAGCGTTGAATCAAAGCCCCCTGGGTGTCCCTGCCTTCCTGGAGGTTGCCCAGGTCAGCGTCCATCCCTTCAGCGTTCTCCTGGCCGTGCTCGTCCTCGGATTCACTACTAGACTCATCATCTGCTGCCAGAGCAGCTACGTCAACATCATCTTGCTCCACTGCGCCCCCCTTTCCAGCGCCAGATTGTGGAGAGCGCAGCATGCAATCACGATCAGAGAAACATGACCTATTGGGTTTGGCAGTGCACCCCCTGAACATCGGTCCAAGCATCGGAAGTGCATCTCAAGAAGACCGATGGTTCTCTCTACCATGGCACTTGTGGAGGAATGGCACCTATTGTACTGCTGCTCAGCCTCTGTTCTTGGATGAAGGAGAGGCGTCATCAGCCACCTTTTGAGGGGATAGCCCTTGTCGCCCAGCAGCCATTCAACCAGCCAGGCTGGAGCACTGAAGAGCCTCGGCACCTGGGAGTGTCTCAGGATGTAAGCTCATGGGAGCTGTCTGGGTACCTTGCACAGACTTGCAGAATCTGCATCCTATGGACACACAATATCTGCACCTTCATGGAGTGGGATCCCTTCCCATTGACGAAGGCTCCCGGCTAACCCGATGGCGCCTTGATGGCCACGTGTGCCGTCGATTGCACCCTGGATGGAGGGGAGCCCAGCAATCGCTGCAAAGCCTCTAGCTCGTTCTGCCTGGCTGGCCTTGTCCGTGCGGTAATGAATGAAAGTCAATGCACTGTCACCAGCTTGACACAACTATGGCCAGCTGATTGGGAGACTCCACAAAGATTACCCACCAACCCCTGAAAAGAGCCGGAGGCATAGCAGTTGAGGGCCACCGTGACCTTCAGTGGCACTGGCATGGGGTGTCCACCCACACAGTTGGAGCTGATGTCAGGGCCGATCATCTAACAGATGGAGGTCACACTCTCCCTTGAGGCAGAGCCTCCTGTAAACTCTGGCAGCAGGATAGTGGCGTCTTCTGCGGCCACTTCCGCCTTGGACTTCCTGTTGGCCCTGCGCCCGTCCTCCCACAGGTTGCTCGCCTGGGAGACTGAATAGGGACACCTGGCCTCCTCCCCCTTCTGGCACTCTATTCCTCCTCAAAGGAGGTGCCTCCAGCAGAGACCACAATCCCTGATACCTGGAAAGCCCCAAGTGTTATGACTCCTCCGGAGTTCTGAACTGAAGCCTGTTATTTCTGTAAAAGCAGTTCTGAAGCGAAATGAAGTTGTCCTGTTCACACAAGCAAGTAGCAGTAATTTCAAATATAAAGTACTAACAACTCGCATTAGCAAGCCCACTCACCCCTCTAATCGCACCCGTGAATGAGGTTTTTGAAAATGTGGCCTACCCGCCTGCCTGTTGCGCCCGTGCAACGCCCTGAAAATTGCACGGGCTGCACAAAATCAATTTCAATTGATGCCCCAAAAGCTTTAACTGGCCCGTTAATTAATGGTGGGCATGCCTCCGTCCTCATAGCGTGGCCACTTTCCGAGATATCGCAGTGGTGCATGGTGACGTTGGGCTTGCCGGCGTGTCGGGCCTGCCCCTGCACACCAACCACAAAACCCTGGCCCAAGCGTAATGTATCCAAGTTTACTGATGACATAAAATAGGTGACAGAGGTTACAGTTACATAGGAACATAGAAAATAGGAGTAGGCCATTCGGCCCTTCGAGCCTGCTCTGCCATTCATCATGATCAAAGCTGATCATTAAACTCAACAGCCTGCTCCCGCTTTCTCCCCATATCATTTGATCCCTTTCATCCCAACAGCTATATCTAACTCCTTCTTGAAAACATACAATGTTTTGGCCTCGCCAATTTCTGTGGTAGCGAATTCCACAGGCTCACCACTCACTGGGTGAAGAAAATTCTCATCTCAGTCCTAAATGGTCTACCCCGCATCCTCAGATTGTGACCCCTGGTTCTGGACTCCCCCACCATCAGGAACATCCTTCCTGCATCTACCCTGTATAGTCCTGTTAGAATTTTATAGGTTACTATGAGATCCCCCCTCATTCTTCTGAACTCCAGCGAACACAATCCTAACCGACTCAATCTCTCCTCATAAGTCAGTCCCGCCATCCCAGGAATCAGTCTGGTAAACCTTCGCTGCACCTCCTCTACAGCAAGAACATCCTTCCTCAGATAAGGAGACCAAAACTGCACACAATATTCCAGGTGTGGTCTCACCAAGGCCCTGTACAATTGCAGCAAGATATCCCTGTTCCTGTACTCGAATCCTTTCGCTATGATGGCCAACATACCATTTGCCTTCTTTACCGCCTGCTGTACCTGCATGCTGACCTTCAGCGACTGGTGTACGAGGACACCCAGGTCTCGTTGCACATTCCTCTCTCTCAATTTATAGCCATTCAGATAATAATCTGCCCGTTTTTGCTACCAAAGTGGATAACCTCTCATTTATCCACATTATTCTGCATCTGCCATGCATTTGCCCACTCACTCAGCTTGTCCAAATCACACTGAAGCATCTCTGCAACCTCCTCACAGCTCACCCTCCCACCCAGCTTTGTCATCTGCAAATTTGGAGATATTACATTTAGTTCCCTTATCTAAATCATTAATTTTTATTGTGAATAGCTGGGGTCCCTGCACCGATCCCTGCGGTACCCCACTAGTTACTGCCTGCCATTCGGAAAAAGACCAGTTTATTTCTACTCTTTGTTTCCTGGCTGCCAACCAGTTTTCTATCTAGCTCAATACACCACGCCCAATTCCATGCGCTTTAACTTTACACGCTAATCTCTTATGTGGGACTTTGTCGAAAGCCTTCTGAAAGTCCAAATAAACCACATCCACTGGCTCCCCCTCATCAACTCTACTAGTTACATCCTCGAAAAATTCCAGTAGATTTGTCAAGCATGATTTCCCTTTCATAAATCCATGCTGACTTTGTCCGATTCTGCCACTGTTTTCCAAGTGCTCAGCTGTTAAATCTTTTATAATGGACTCTAGAATTTTCCCCACTACCGACGTCAGGCTGACTGGTCTATAATTCCCTGCTTTCTCTCTGCCTCCCTTTTTAAATAGTGGGGTTACATTAGCTACCCTCCAATCTGTAGGAACTGTTCCAGAGTCTATAGGATCTCAGAAGATGACCACCAATGCATCCACTATTTCTAGGGCCACTTCCTTAAGTACTCTGGGATGTAGATTATCAGGCCCTGGGGATTTATCGGCCTTCAATCCCATCAATTTCTCCAACACCATTTCCCTACTAATATTGATTTCTTTCAGTTCCTCCCTCTCACTAAACCTTGTATTCCCCAACATTTCTGGTATGTTATTTGTGTCCTCCTTTGTGAAGACAGAACCAAAGTATGTATTTAGTTGGTCAGCCATTTCTTTGTTATCCATTATAAATTCTCCTGTTTCTGACTGTAAGGGACCTACATTTGTCTTCACCAATCTTTTTCTCTTCGCATACCTATAGAAACTTTTACAATCAGTTTTTATGTTGCCTGCAAGCTTACTCTCGTAATCTATTTTCCCCTTCTTAATCAATCCCTTGGTCCTCCTTTGCTGAATTCTAAACTGCTCCCAATCCTCAGGTCTGTTGTTTTTTTTTATAGCTAATTTGTATGCCTCTTCCTTGGATCTAATACTATCTCTCATTTCCCTTGCAAGCCATGTTTTGGCCACCTTTCCTGTTTTACTTTTGCGCCAGACAGGAATAAACAATTGTCGCAGTTCACCCATGCGCTCTTTGAATGTTTGCCATTGCCTATCCACCATCATCCCTTTAAGTAACATTTCCCGAACCATCATAGCCAACTCGTGCCTCATACCACCGTAGTTTCCTTTATTAAGATTCAGGTACCTAGTCTCAGAATCAACTACGTCACTCTCCATCTTGATGAAGAATTCTATCATGTTATGGTCACTCATCCCCAAGGGGCTTCGCACAACTAGATTGCCAATTATTCCTTTCTCATTACAGAATGCCCAGTCTAGGATGGCCTGTTCTATAGTTGGTTCCTCAACGTATTGGTCCAGAAACACATCCCGTGTATACTCCAGGAATTCCTCCTCCACAGTATTGTTACTAATTTGATTTGCCCAATCTATACGCAGATTAAAGTCACCCATAATTACAGATGTTCCTTTATTGCATGCATCTCTAGACAAGGTAAGAATGTGGGCAAGAAGGTGGCGTATAATGTCGGGAAATATGAAACTATCTGCTTTTAAAAGGTGAGACACGAATAAATGGTGTGCAAATGAATTTGGATCTCCTTGTACTCAAATCACAAAGTTAACATATTGGTACAGCAAGCAATCAGGAGAGCAAATGGTCTGTTAGCTTTTATTGCAAGAGTGTTGGTGTATAAGAACTGTTATTGTGTTGAGAGATTAAGACCTACCGAGTCATGGGGTGGGGGTGTGGGGTGTGGCAGCGTCGGAGGGATCAGGGCGGGGGCTGGGAACTACAACTCTCAGGGTGCCTTGGCAGTTTCCACGCATGCGCAGACTGGGAGCAGGCAGCACAGATGCAACACAGCATTTTGGAGTTCTCAGGGCACCTGCATGAAGAGAAAATACAAAGAAACATGGCAAAAACAGAGCCATGGGACCTGGGAATAGAGCGCCATAACCAGAGAAGAGGCCCAGGCAGGGGACAGGGAGAGGGGAGAGGGAGATGACCTAAATAAAAAGAGAGGAGCAGAGAGAAAAGGCTCCAAGTAGAAAAGGGCTTCGCTTGATAGACCTTAAATCGAAGAGAGCTCAGGAAAAGCCGAGGCAATCAAATACGGGTCACAAGAAGCCCTGGCGATCAAAGGCAGCAGAAGGTTGGTGATTACATGCTGCCAGTCATTGGGGAAAGGTACTCCTTTGGAGCAGTAGCATTCTGGTCGACGCAGCCAAAGAGATGAAGTTGTGCCTGTGAGTTGGTGCTGGAGTGCAGACTTGGAAATCCAGGGGAACAGAGTCTCAGGCAACGAGGCTGGAAGTCTGCGAGGTGTGTCGTTGTTGATGCCAGAGATGGGGTGACTTCTGGAAAGAATTCCAAGACGAGATCTTCAAAGCTGAAGTTTGGAATCCCTTGTGGGAGAGACAAAGTTTCAACGAGATTGGTTGACTCACAGTGTATGTCTGGGCGGGTTATTGAGAAATCCATGGAATCTGTCTTGGTCACATCTGCCATTTATTGTGCAATATGGTGTGTTCAACCATAGTTTGCCTGTTAATTCACTTTATCTTATATTCACCCTGAATGTTACAGAATAAGATAGATATCACAAATTGTTTTATCTTTCTGACCTTGTATCGCAAAATGTTTTATTTGTTTCTTCAAAACCCGTGGAATCTTGTGTCTTGAATCTCAAACTTTGCCTACTTTAAATTAAAAGTTACTGGTCCCTAACCAGGTCTTACCAAAGACTTGGGGGTCTGGTCCAGGATCATTACAAATAGAGTACTGTGTACTGCTTTGGCATCCTTAACCAAGGAAGGTATACTTTCCATAGACAGAAAGCAACAAAGATTCACTAGATTGATTCGTGGGTAAGAAAATAGTCCAATTAAGAAAGATTGAGTAGACTAGACCTATATTCTCTAGAGTGTAGAAGACTGAAAGGTATTTAAAAAATAAGGGGAGTTTTTAAATCCTACCATGGGATATGGCAAGGTAAGAATTTATTGTCCATCAAGAAATGTTCTCAATAAGATAGTGGCGAGCTGCCTTCTTGAACCACTACGGTCCATTTGGTGCAGGTACACCCACAGTGCTCTTAGGGGCAGGGTTCTAAGGTTTTGGTCCAGCGACAATGAAGGGACGGTGATATAGTTCCAAGTCAAGATGGTGGGTATCTTGGATAGGAACTTGTCGGTGATATTACCATGCACCTGCAGTCTATGTTCTTCTAGGTGGAGGAGATTGTGGGTTTGGAAGGAGCTGTCAAAGGAGGCTTGGCAAGTTGCTGCATTGCATCTTGTAAATAGAAATATAGAAAATAGGAGGAATAGGTCATGCGACACTTCGAGCCTACTCTGCCATTCAATTTGACCATGGCTGATCCTCTATCTCAACGCCATACTCCCACTCTCTCCCCATGCCCCTCGATGCCTTTAGAGTCCAGAAATCTATTTCCTTCTTAAATATATTCAATGACTTGGCCGCCACAGCCCTCTGTGGTAAAGAATTCCACAGGTTCACTGCCCTCTTATTGAAGCAGCTTCTCTTCATCTCAGTCCAAAATGGTCTACCCCATATCCTGAGATTGTGATCCCTTGTTCTAGGCCCCTGCCAGAGGAAACATCATCCCTGCATCCAGTCTGGCCAGCCCTGTCAGAATTTTATACGTTTCAATGAGAACTCCTCTCATTCTTCTAAACTCCAGTGAATACAGGCCTAGCTAGTTTCTGCTCGTTCGACAATCCTGCCATCCCAGGAATCAGTCTGGTGAACCTTCGCTGCACTCCCTCTATGGCAAGTATATCCTTTCTTAGGTAAGGAGGCCAAAACTGCACACAATACTTCAGGTATGGTCTCACCAAGGCCTTGTTTAGCTGCAGTAAGACATCTTTGCTCCTGTACGTAAGTCCTCGTGCAATGAAGGCCAACATACTATTTGCCTTCTTAACTGCTTGCTGCACCTGCATGCTTGCTTTCAGTGATTGGTGTACAAGGACACCCAGGTCTCTTTGTACATCAACATTTCCCAATCTATCACCACTTAAATAATACTCTGCCATTGTATCTCCTACCCAAGTTATGCTGCATCTGCCTTGTAGTTGCCCACACACTCAGCTTTTCTAAATTGCCACGAAGCCTCCTAACATCCTCATCACCACTCACATTCCCATCTAGTTTTGTCGTCAGCAAACTTGGAAATATTACATTTGGTTCCCTCATTCAAATCATTGATATATATTGTGAATAGCTGGGGCCCAAGCACTGATCCTTGCACTATTGTTTTACTAATTTCCTTCAGTTGCTCCTTCTCACTAGGCCCTTGATTCCCGAGTATTTCTGGCAAGTTATCTGTGTCTTCCTCCGTAAAGACAGAGCTAAAGTAGTTGTGTAATTGCTCTGCCATTTCCTTGTTCTCTATTATAAATTCTCCCATTTCAGTCTGTAAGTGACCTAGATTTGTCTTCACCAATCTTTTTCTTCTTACAATACTTAAAGAAGCTTTTATTGTCTGTTTTCATGTTCCTTGCAAGTTTACTCTCATACTCTATTTTTCCCCTCTTACTCAATCTCTTGATCCTCTTTGCTGAATTATAAACTGCTGCCAATCCCCAGGCTTGCTGCTTTTTCTTGCAAATTTATATGGTTCAGAGGGGGGCGGGATTGGCAGGTCAATATTCCAGGATATAGAGTCTTCAGGCAAGACAGGGAAGGAGGTAAAAGAGAAGGTATCGCAATATTGATCAAGGAATCAATTACAGCAGTAGCGGGGGGTGGGGATGACATCTTAGAAGGCTCCTCAAATGAAGCCATATGGGTAGAACTGAAAAACAAAAAAGGAGCAATCACATTGCTGGGGGTGTACTGTAGGCCCCCAAACAGTCAGAGAGAAATAGAAGAGCAGATATGTAGGCAAATTTCAGAGAAATGTAAAAAAAAAATAGGGTAGTAATAGTGGGGAATTTCAACTTCCCCAACATTAACTGGGTTAGTCATAGTGTGATAGGTTTAGAGGGAGTGGAATTCTTAAAATGCATCCAGGAGAGCTTTTTAAGCTAGTACGTAGAAGGTCCCACGAGAGGGGGCAGTTCTGGACTTAATTTTAGGGAATGAAGCCAGGTAATTGGTAGAGGTATCAGTGGGGGAAGCATTTTGCAGATAGTGATCATAACTCCGTTAGATTCAAGGTTGTTATGGAAAAGGACAAGGATGGGCCAGAAATCAGAGTTCTAAATTGGGGGAAGGCCAGTTTTAATAAAATCAGATATGATTTGGCCAGAGTGGACTGGGAGCAGCTACTTTTCGGTAAACCTGCGTCAGAGCAGTGGGACTCATTCAAGAAGAAAATAGGGAAAGTACAGGGCCAACATATTCCAGTAAAGATAAAGGGTGGGACCGACAAATCCAGGAAACCCTGGATGCTGAGGGATATACAGGATTAGATAAAGAGAAAAGGGGAGGCTTATGGCAGATACCGATGGCTCAAAACAGCGGAAGCCCTAGAGGAGTATAAAATGTGTAGGCGGGAAACTTAAAAAGGAAATTAGGAGAGCAAAAAGGGGGCATGAAAAATCACTGGCAGGTAAAATAAAGGAAAATCCAAAGTTATTTTACAAGTACATTAAGAGTAAGAGGATAACTAGGGAAAGAGTAGGGCCCATTAAGGACCACAGTGGTAATTTGTGTGTGGAGCCGGAAGATGTAGGTAGGGTTCTAAATGAATACTTTGTGGTGGTGTTCACAATTGAAAGGGACAACGTGGGTATGGAAATCAGGCAGAAGGACTGTGATATCATTAAAGAAAGTGGCAGAGAAAGGGAGGAGGTTCTAAGTGGTCTGACAGGCTTAAAAGTAGATAAATCTCCAGGCCCGGATGAAATGTATCCCAGGCCGTTGAGTGAGGCAAGGGAGGAGGTAGCAGGGGTGCTGGCAATAATTTTCAATACTTCTCTGGCCACAGGAGAGGTGCCAGAGGACTGGAGGACAGCCAATGTGGTACCATTATTCAAGCAGGGAGGGAGGGATAAACCAGGGAACTACAGGCCAGTCGGTCTAACATCAGTGTTGGGGAAACTATTGGAAGCAATTCTGAGGGACTGATTTAATCTACATTTGGAGAGGCAGGGATTAATCAAGGGCAGTCAGCGTGGTTTTGTTAAAGGGGAGGTAATGTCTGACCAATTTGACTGAATTTTTCGAAGAGGTGACCAGGTGTGTAGATGACTGCAATGCATCTGATGTAGTCTACTTGGACTTCAGCAAGGCTTTTGATAAGGTCCCGTATGGGAGACTGATAACGAAGGTAAGGGCCCATGGGATCCCAGGCAGTTTGGCAAATTGGATCCAGAATTGGCTGAGTGGCAGGAAGCAGAGGGTAATGGTCCAGGGGTGTTTTTGTGACTGGGTGCCTGTGTCCAGTGGGATTCCACAAGGATCGGTGTTGGGTCCCTTGCTGTTTATGGTATATATAAACGATTTAGTCTTGAATGTAGGAGGGTTGATCAGTAAGCTCGCGGATGACACGAAAATCAGTGGGATGGTAAATAGTGAGGAGGATAGCCTTAGATTACAGGAAGATATAGACGGGCTGGTCAGATGGGCTGATCAGTGGCAAATGGAATTTAATCCGGATAAGAATGAGGTGATGTACTTGGGCAAGACAAACAAGGCACGGGAATACAGGATGAAAGGTAGAACCCTGGGAAGTCCTGAGGATCAGGGGGAACTTGGTGTGCATGTCTACCGGTCCCTTAAGGTAGTGGGACAGGTAGATAAGGTAGTTAAAAAGGCATATGGGATACTTGCCTTTATTAGCCGAGGCACAGAATAAAAGAGCAGGGAGGTTATGCTGAAACTGTATAAAATGCTGGGTAGGCCGCAGCTAGAGTATTATGTGCAGTTCTGGAATCCGCATTATAGGAAGGATATGATTGCACTGGAGAAAGTGCAGAGGAGATTTACCAGGATGTTGCCTGGGCTGGAGAGTTTCAGTTATGAGAAGAGATTGGATAGACTGGGGTTATTTTCCTTGGAGTAGACGAGATTGAGGGGGAACATGATTGAGGTGTATAAAATTATGAGGGGAATAGATAGGGTAGACAAGAAGGAACTTTTCCCCTTGGCAGAGGGATTAATAACCAGGGGGCATAGACTTAAGGTAAGGGGCAGGAGGTTTAGAGGGGATGTGAGGAAGAATTTTTTCACACAAAGGGTGGTGGGAATCTGGAACTCACTGCCCGAAAGGGTGGTAGAGGCAGAAACCCTCTTAACATTTAAGTATTTGGGTGTGCACTTGTGATGCCATGGCATACAAGGCTATGGGCCTAGTGCTGGAAAATGGGATTAGAATAGTTAGATACTTGTTTGACCGGCGCAGACTCGATGGGCCGAAGGGCCTTTTTCTGTGCTGTATACCTCGATAGATCTAATACGATCCTTAATTTCTTTTCTTAGCCATGGTTGGGCCATTTTTCCTGTCGGCGCACACGCACCGGCGATGGAGGGAGTTTATTTTTATGGTGGTGGATGGGGTGCCGATCAAGCTGCTGCTTCGTCCTGAATGGTATCAAGCTTCTTGACTGTTGTTAGAACTGCACCCACCAGACAAGTGGAGAGTCTGGAACTAGGGATCGTTGCCTCAGAGTAAGTGGTAAGCCATTTAGAATTCCCTGTCTCAGTCACTGAGTATATTAAAACAAAGGTCAACAGATATTTGGGCACTCAGAAAATCAAAGCACATGGTGGGAAAGTGAAGTTGGGGTAAATTATCACGAGCTCACCGAATGGCACAGTAGGCTCGAGAGTGTAATAGGCTGTAATTTCTTTGACTGACTTAATCATACTTTTGAACAAAATTTGTGGCTGAGATTTACAGAAGCTTTTCAATCCCAAGGGAGGATCTACTGTTTATTTTTTTTTTCCTTTTATCTTTCCTTCAACCTGGGGCAGTGCTGGTTCTAGTTCCTCTGCCTCATCTTAGCTGAGAACACCTAACTCAGACTTCAGACATAGGACACTGTCAGTCTGCATGGCTCAGTTTCACACTCTGCAGCGAACTCATCCACACTAAACTATCATGGGTAATTTCTTCGAGATAGATCTCAGAATCCATTTAATGTTGATTGCTCTGGACAGCTTACAATTCAAAATGCAGGTCACAAACAGAGGTCTGTTGGCTGTAACAGCTATAAACAAACATGTTTAAAAGCTATGCTTTTCTGTCAGATCAGAACTTTGAAGAAGTTCCACATTTACAAAAAACCTGGAGACATGAAACAACATTTAATGGAGCATGGGGTTTTGTTCGTTTGGAAGGCCCACGTAATTCTGTTTAGGGAATGTGCACTAAATTAAATTTTAAAATTCTGTACCCTCAACACCACCCCCCACCCCCACCCCACACCCT
Organism: Cetorhinus maximus; assembly: GCF_964194155.1. Taxonomy (NCBI): domain Eukaryota; kingdom Metazoa; phylum Chordata; class Chondrichthyes; order Lamniformes; family Cetorhinidae; genus Cetorhinus; species Cetorhinus maximus. The sequence continues at coordinate 233,615,379 of NC_135879.1, forward strand.
CAACGACCACCCCCCCGCCACCCAGAAACTGGCAGCTGTGCGATGCTTGGCAGTGCCAGCAGAAGCAACGGTTCCTGCTGGAAAATACACCCACCGGAGGTCCCGGATTGTCAAGGGACCCAGGCCACATGTGAGTGATGGTGGGATGGGGTTCACAGGGGAGGCAGCAAGGGCATGGGTTGGCGCTCAATGCCTCTCACCTCCTTGCCGATGCTGGTCCCTCAATTAGGCACTGAGTGCCATTGAATGAGGGACCTCCTCTGGAAGCCTGCAAGAACCCCCAAGAGGATTTGCTTTTCAGGCTTCCCAAATGGCGGGACGCCCAGCCTCCATTGGGTGAATACCAGCAGCAGCGGGATGTGGCCCTTAAATGGGCTCACCCATGACCCCTCCGCCCAATTATACGGCCCACTCTTCCTCCACACTTGCCTTGGGGGAGGGCATTAAATTACACCCATGATGTCTGAGGTCGGTTTAAAAAAAAAATGCTAATACAGTTTGTCTCAAGTATTTTGAAGGCTACAAGAGAGAACATAAGCTGATGTTGATCACCAATATCTCCTTTTGAAGTGCACAGAAACTAGAAATCTCCAGTATTCTGATAGCAAAAGCTTCTACAAGTATATAAAAGGAAAGAGAGTAGCTAAAGTGAATGTTGGTCCCTTGGAGGACGAGACTGGGGAGTTAATAGTGGGAAAGCAGAAATGGCAGAGACGCTTAATCAATATTTTGCTTCAGTTTTCAGTGGAGGACACTAGTACCACCCCAATAGTAATAGATAGTGCAGAGGGTATAGAGAAGGAGGAACTTAGAACAAAGAGAAAAAATACTGAGCAAACTATTGGGATTAAAGGGTGACAAGTCCCCAGGCCTACATCCCAGGGTCTTAAAGGAAGTGGCAGCGGAGATATTGGATGCATTGGATATAACATTCCAAAATTCCCTGGATTCTGGAAAGGTTCCAGTGGATTGGAAAAATGCTAATATAACGCCCTTATTCAAAAGGTGGGAGAGGCAGAAAGTAGGAAACTATAGACCAGTTGGTTTAATGTCTGTCGTTGGGAAATTGTTGGAATCCATTATTAAGGAAGTAGTAATGGGACATTTGGAAAGTCAAAATGCAATCCATCAGAGTCAGCATGGTTTTATGAAGAGTAAATCGTGTTTGACTAATTTGCTAGAGTTCTTTGAAGATGTGACAAGCAAAGTGGATAATGGGGATCCTGTAGATGTAGTATATCTGGACTTCCAGAAGGCCTTTGATAAGGTGCCGCACAAAAGATTAATACACAAGATAAGATCACACGGAGTTAGGGGTAATATATTAGCTTGGATAGGGGATTGGCTAACCAACAGAAAGCAGAGAGTCGGGATGAATGTGTCTTTTTCTGGATGGCAAGCTGTAACTAGTGGAGTGCCACAGGGTTTGGTCCTTGGGCCCCAACTATTTACAATCTATACTAATGACTTGGATTCAGGGATAGGAGGTACTATAGCTAAATTTGCAGATAACACCAAAATAGGTGGGAAAGTAAGTTGCAATGAAGAAATAAGAAATTTACAAATGGATGTGGACAAGTTAGGTAAATAGGCCAAAATCTGGCAGATGGAGTTGAATGTGGATAAGTGTGAAGTTATCCATTTTGGTCAGAAGAATAAAAAGGCGACTTATTATTTAAATTGAGAGAAACTTCAGAAGCTTCAGTACAGAGGGATCTGGGTGTCCTGGTGCATGAAGCGCTGAAAGCTAGTATGCAGGTACAGCAGGTAATAAGGAAGGTAAATGGAATTTTGGCAGTTATTGCTAAAGGAATAGAGTATAAAAATAGGGAAGTGTTGTTGCAACTGTACAAGGCATTGGTGAGACTGCACCTGGAGTACTGTGCACAGTTTTGGTCCCCTTACTTGAGGAAGGATGTAATTGTACTGGAGACGGTTCAGAGGAGGTTCACTAGATTGATTCCAGAGATGCGGGGCTTGCCTTATGAGGAGAGATTGAGCAGTTTAGGCCGATACTCGCTAAAGTTTTGAACGTAGCTACAAGGAGAGATTGGATAGGTTGGGGTTATTTTCCTTAGAACAAAGAAGGCTGAGAGGTGACTTGATTGAGGTGTACAAAATTGTGAGGGGAATAGATAGAGTGGACAGGATAAAATTGTTTCCCTTGTTAGAGAATTCTACAACCAGGGGATATAGATTCAAGATAAGTGGCGGAAGGTGTAGGGGGGGCATGACAAAGAACTTTTTTACGCAGAGGGTAGTGGGTGCCTGGAATTCGCTGCCCAAGTTGGTGGTAGAGGCAGAAACTTTAAACACCTTTAAAAAGTACCTGGATCTGCACCTAAAGTGCTGTAAGCTGCAGGGCTATGGGCCAGGTGCAGGAAGGTGGGATTAGAAAGGGCACCTGGGTGTCCTCGGGCTGGCATGGACAAGATGGACCGAATGGCCTCCTTCTGTGATGTAACGGTTCTATGGTTCTATGAGAGGAATCTAATTGAGGTATATAAGATGCTAAAGGGGATAGACAAAGGAGACGTGGAACGGATGTTTCCCCTTCTGGGGCATTCTAGAACGAGAGGCCATTGATTTGAATCTACTACCCCTTAACCTAAAACTGAGATGAGGAGGAATTACTTTTCTCAAAGGGTCGTGAATCTGTGGAATTCACTACCTCAGAGTGCAGTAGATGCTGGGACGCTGAATAAATTTAAGGAGGAGATAGACAGATTTTTAATTAGTAATGGGTTGAAAGGTTATGGGGAGGGGGCGGGAAATTGAAGTTGAGGCCAAAATGAGAACAGCCATGATCGTAATGAATGGCGGGGCAGGCTCGAGGGGCTGAATTGCCCACTCCTGCTCTTAATTCTTATGTTCTTATGTTCCAAACAGCAAGTTATAAAAAGTCAGGGAATTATTTTATTGTCCAATGATCTAGGAAGGAAGTTACTGATAAAAACCTTAAAAGCATCGGCAACAACCAAGAGGGATGGAAATTACTGAAGGGGCAAAATCAAAGTGCTGGAAAAACTCAGCAGGTCTGGCAGCATTTCTGGAGGGAGGTACAGGGTTAACATTTTGAGTCGAATACGACTCTTCTTTGGAACTCTGTTTCTCTCTCCACAGATGCTGCCAGGCCTGAGTTTTTGTAGCACTTGGTTTTTATTTCAGACTTCCAGCATCTGCAGTACACTTTGCTTTTAAATTACTGAAGGAGGGCTTTAAACATATGGACATTGTCAAAGGAGTGTCTAATATAATTGGACATCTCACTGGACAACTGTAGCGTAAGCTCGATTTAGATAAGACAGTACGGTCTTATCAATGAAATATCCTTCCACCTTGAAAGAATGTATAAAAATTGTTGCAAAAAGGTGAGTCAGTGCTTAGCCGAGCAACCTAGTCAGCTGCCAGAAATATGATTAGCAGCAAGGTTGACCGTTGGTTGGATGATGGTCACAAATACATGACAAGATAGAAAAATGTACTAATTGCAAAGGGTGCATTGCAATGGTGTTTGGTATTGTTCAAATCTAGTAAAGACATGAGTGTTACTTTCAGCGGTGTCTCATTATTCCTCATAGTTCTTATGTAGTGCAACCTGTTGGGGTAGAAGGTTATGTCTTACAAGAGGCCATCTCCCCTGCTCCCATTTCTTATATTCTCTTTCTGTTACTTAATTAGCTGAACAACTGCCAATATAGAGAAATTAAAATATGCAGTTTGTGGAATGATACACCTTCAAAAATCAGAGACATATTTTCCTTCTTTTTGATCCTTTCATGGGATTTGGACATGGCTTGCAAGGCCAGCATTTGTTACCCATCCCTAATTGCCCTTGAACTGAGTGGATTGCTAGGTTATCTCAGAGAACAGTTAAGAGTCAACCATACTGCGTGGGTCTGGAGTCACAATATAAGCCAGATCAATTAAGGATGGTAGATTTCCTTCCCTAAAGGACATTAGTGAAAAAGATTTTTTTTAAAAGCAGCAACCCATGATAGTTTCATTGCCACCACTACTGAGACTAGCTTACAATACAGAGTGCTTATTAATTGAATTTAAATTCCACCAGCTGCCTTGGTGGGATTTGAACCCTGAACATTAGTGAATTGTTAATGTTTTTCAGAGATTTTTCTTTTGAACCAAAGAGCCAAGACAACAGAGATTGAAAAGTGCACTAGAGAAGATCAAATAGTAAACACAGCCAAACTTAAGAGTTTACAAAACTGTCACAGAAAGGGAAGCCTAAGAGGTAAAGAATTTCAACAAATTTACAAATGTGACACTAAGAAGTAAGAAATTAAGTGTCAGGGAATACAAATAAATTTTGAAGGTTGCATAGAAAGCAAACAGGCTAGAAGCTGAGGTCATCTCACCCAGAAACGGGCTCCAACCTAACATGAGACCACATATCTGTTAATTCACGACTGACTTTGAATAGTTCTCAGAAATACATTCCACTCTGGACTTTAAAAAGGTTTTTTGTTGATCTTGTCTTGGGAAAAACGTCTCTCCACTGACAAACAGTGACCTCCACTCATGGAGCCTAGTAATCTATTGCTGAAAGCGTGCCAGTGTCAGAAAGTAAAATTAAGGCAGCATCAGTGCTTTGCACTTCAAAGAAACATTACTGGCATGTTTCACAAAATAGCATAGAAATCTGATTTCAACTAATGTTTCCAGCACAGTACATAGTCTTCTGAAAAACTGATTGTGCCAGTTCTTTTCTATAACAATCCAAAATTCATGTCTTTGGTCTGAGCTCTCCCTATAGCCCCATGTCTCTCTGCATCAAATGCTTATCTGATGACATGTGTGTCTTATATTCCAAAGTTAAGTCTTTCAATTGATAAAATTTGACTTTTCCCCACACACAAAGCACCACCTACCCCATTCATTTAATATCCTCGGGTCAAGTTATGCATGATTTTCCCAATTCCCAAAAGATAAAGAATTATCAAACCCACATACAACATTTTCACTCTGGAATCTTGGCCTGCTGTCCTTTGTAAATAAACTTTTCATAAAAACACAAGAATATGTCTTGACCTCCAAACAGGTTATAAAACTAGCAACATTCATTTACTTCTTGGTCTATCAATGTCCAGAGATAAACGACACAATAAAGGAAGTACAACCAGTAAAATAAGCAGATAGCAACTTGTTCGGAAGTGGTGGACTGATAACAGACAAGGGACAAGGAGGTCTTGTAAGCATCACCCATACCGCAAGAACATTGACAAAGTTGTCAAACTACATTTTAGTTAGATTTACTTTAATGTAAAACAAAAGCCCTGGGGAGATGATACTCAAATTTGCAATGATACTTGAGAGCAGGTAAACTGAACTCCAATATTAATTTCAAGACTGCCACAAACTCGCTCTTAAAAAGAGGGAAGATTCAGAGGTAGTTTATATATTTAATGCAGAGGAGGTCAGGATAGGGAATGGACTATCAGGCGAAAGGCAGTGGAAGCAGGCAATACAAATATTGAAGGGTGCAATTAAGAAAGTAAACAATTGAAGAGATGTTAGTTTTTGAGTTGCCTTCCAGAGCCTCGAGTCCTGCGCTTTGGTTTACTTCTCAACTATCCTATAAATTTGAAGAATTAGATCGCAATACAATTAAAACATGCACTAATCTGGCATATCTTTATAACGTGCAGATGGCTAAGATTTGAAATACAGTCAGACGTAAAAAACTCGCTCAGGACCCAAAATATTTGGGCTATGAAATCGTACCAATTCCTGCAACAACATTTTTACCCCTGCAAACTAGAAAAATAGCACATACACCATTTGAATTATCTCCGAAACTAAATGCAATAGTGATAAATAGATCTCCCAGACTGATACAACAGTTAAAAGACAATGCAGATTATAAGCAGCTGCAATAAGTGGTAATGAATGCACCACCTTCTGTAGACTAAGATTAGTAGCCAGAGCTCAGAAACTGTTGCAGGTGGCTAAGCAAGAGTAGGATCACTATTAAAATACCAGAAAAAAGTACATCAGGGAAAGGTTGGTTGATGGCAATGGGGTAAAGCTTAATTACTTGATTAAAACCAAACGGAACAAAGAAACATTTTTCAGCAAGAGAGAAACCACAGTCAACACAAAAGTACTTCTGCATGCTGAAGCCATATATGGGGTGATGAGCTTCAGAAAAAGAAACAAACACCAAGATAATTACATTCTAATCGATAGCATGGCATTCAGGGTAAAAGACAAAAATAACCCCAGAAAATCTAAATCCAAATCCTGATTCAAGCATAGTGATTTTAACTTCGCGAGTGTTGAAATTAAAAGATAAAAAGGCTGAAAAAGGAAAACACTGAATGTATAATGACGGCAATAATTTGGATACTATAGAAAGATGATTTGAGCAACATGATGATAATTGTTGAATTGACTTTCCATTCCTATAATTAAAGTGATGTTTTTCACTCCCATAATCAAATGGTGACTTTTAAATTCCCGCAATAATTCTCATGAGAGAAAGCTGTCACATGATACTGTGATGTATTAAGTAGAACCCAACTCAGGGATAAGAAGAACTGATTCAATTATCCAAGAGATTAATCAAACAAGTAAAAGGTTTTAAGAAAGCTGTGAAAGTTAAATGCTCACAACATGACATGATTAACCAACATAAGAAATAGGAGAAGTAGGCCATTCCACCCCTTGAGCCTGCTTTGCCATTCAATAAGATCATGGCTGATCTGTCTGTGTTTTGAATTCTACATTCCCGTCGACAGCCTTTGATTCCCTTACCTAACAAGAATTTATCTACCTTTGCCTTATAAATATAACATGACCCCGCTTCTGAGGCAGAGTGTTCCAAAGTCAAACAACCCTCAAACATTTGCTCCTCATCTCTGTCCTAAAAGGGCAATCCCTAATTTTAAAACAGTGGCCCCTAGTTCTGGACTCACCCACAAAAGGAAACATCCTTTCCAAGTCCATCTTGTCAATACCATTCAGGATCTTATGTGCTTCAATCAAGCGACCCCTCAATCTTCTATACTCCAGTGAAAACAAGCCCGGTCTATATAACCTTTCCTCATAAGACAACCTGCTCATCCCAGGTATCAATCTAGTAAACCTCCTCTGAACCACCTCCAATGCATATATATCCTTCTTTAAATAAAGAGACCAAAACTGCACACAGTATTCAAGATGCAGTCTCACCAATTCCCTGTATACCTGCAGCATAATATCCTTACTTTTATATGCAGTTCTTCTTGTAATAAAGGACAGCATTCCATTCACCTTCATAATTACTTGCATATCAACTTTTTGTGACTCATGCACTAGAACACCTAAATCCCTCTGCACCTCGGAATTCCACTTAAATACTCTGCTTTATTATTCTTCTTACCAAAGGAAACAACTTCAGATTTTCCTAATTACATTCCACCTGCCAGATATAAGCCCACTCACTCAACCTATCTATATCTGTCTGCCACCTCCTTCAGAAAGTCCTCTTCACAACATACTTGAACTCAATGAAAGAGAGAATGTGAAAATTGCATTGAGGATATGATTGCCCTTCTCAAAGAATGTTAAAATATAGTCACACAGAAGGAAGACCTCCCCAGGGGTCTCAAAATGACCACCTATAAAAGTATCCTGGTGTCACAGTCATGGTGACAGCCAAGAAGAATCTCAGCTGATCACATTTCCTCAACCCTTACAGGCGAGATTCTAAAATGAGCCCCTCATTTGACTGGAGAATTATTCCTCACAAATCATCACCAAAGGAGTAATTTCCTAGATGGCCAAACGAACAGAGAAATTTCTTTTTTTTTGGAGTTTGACATTTCAAATATAATCGTCTGGTCTTTGCTGCAGTACCACTGAAATCAGAAATACAAATTAAAAAAACAATGAGAACTACTTTGGCTTTCAAATTGTGAACAAGGAATCTGACTGAATTTATAAATGAATTTACAGGATTACAAACATTTCTAAAGTGTAGACATGCATCAATATCCAAACTCCTTGGAACATATATCCAAAGGCACCAAGCAATGGAGTTGTAAGTGGGATGGAACTGTGTCTTAAACTTCTTTTCACCTTGATTATATGCAGAAAAAGAGCAATTGACTGGAAAATTGACATGTTGCATCAATTTTTTCAAAGTCAAAAATTAGGCTTGGGTATTGTTAAACTATAAACTGTTACAACACATCTGCTACCTGACATATATTGCTGGCAAGTCACTGGAATAGAAAAGAATGATGATCCACCCTTGTTATGAAGAATTTTACTGAGGGGCCCCATTTTTACACGGGCCTGTTAATCTGCTTCGATCTAATAATGTCTGTGCTTCAGAATTTATCCATTGGTTGTCAAGCTCTTGGGTTACCTTGACAACATGATGAGGTGCACCCATCAAATGCAAGTTGTTAGTTTTTATTTCTCCATAACATTACTCCATAAATGCTAGTATGATTGGTTTGCCAATCATTAAGCTTTCGTGAGGCTTAGTTTGTTTTTCAAAAGTTTCTGCTCTTCTATACAATAGAGTTTTGTTTACAGACATATTTTGGCCTAGTTTATCTAATTATAATGCCACTGACAACGCATCAAAATGAATGAGTACCCTCAAAGCTATTATAAAACCCAGGACTAAGTTTTCAATATAATCATCAGCAAAATATAATTTCAAACGTTTTGTACAGTGCTATTACTGATCTTTAGTTAGAATTTCTTGCTAATTAATTTAACTCTTCATATCCTTGGTTATTCAATTTGAAACTTTGTTTTCATTCCAAAAAGTACTTTTATATTCCATCCCCCTTGCAATAAAAGCCAACACTCCATTTGCCTTCTCAATTACTTGCCTTACCTCCTTGCTAGGGCAAGGAGAAAGGAATGAAGGAATATAATTAACTGAGAAAGAACCTTAAGAGTCAACAACTTGAGGACTAGATTTCTGAATTAGGTGCTGACTGAAGTTGAATATAATCAACTTAAATGGTACCTGGATAACTTAATGACGCAATGAGCAACCAATTTTGTAAAGTCAGGGAACCAGCTTAAAACAGTTGAGTCAGCAAGTTACACATAGCAGATTCAACCATTTTTTGGCTTTAACTGATGACTGACTTTTGTTGAATGAACATTGTGCAGAAATCAAAGTGTAATCTCTTATTGCTCTGAATGACTTCACCTGGTCCCATGTGAAGAGCTTGGCAATCTATTAACTGTGCGAAGTATTACAAAGCAGTCATTTAGTGACAAGTTTAGATGACATCAACCATGAAAGCAAATCTATTATGAATTTTCATCCAAGGCCCAAAATCAATTTAAGGCTTTATAATTGCCTTCGGCTCCAATTTTACTTGGAGGTTTTATTCCATAAATTTTTCACAACAACAATCAATTATCTATGTCTTAGATTTTAAATATTAGCATGGCACATCCATCATGTAGGACATTATGGCTGCGGCTTTAATTCAGCAATCATTTGCATTTAGTGGGAAATTTGATAATGAAAGCATTCTAAATCCAGTTGAACAAGCTAAGCAACTCTCCTTACCTGAACACGGCTAATAATGGTGCATAAACCGAGTCGCCATCATACACATATAAATGATCCCAGCTGCACTCTGTGGCAAAGTGAATGAATCGAAGCCTCAATATTGTGTTTGGCCTAGATGTTAAAAACAAATTCAGGTTAAGGCATTTTTTATTTATAATCAGCATTAAAAACTGTCCAAAAAGTTCATCTCACAACAACCTCAATGTCTATGAACAGTATGATAAGACGATAAGACATCGGAGCAGAAATTAGGCCATTCGGCCCATCGAGTCTGCTCCGCCATTCAATCATGGCTGATAAGTTTCTAAACCCCATTCTCTCCCTTCTCCCCGTAATCTTTGATCCCCTTACCAATCAAGAATCTATCTATATTGGTTTTAAATACACTCAATGACCTGGCCTCCACAGCCTTCTGTGGCAATGATGCAGCACTGAATCACATAAAACAAGAGAGATTCACGATAAGATCCACTGAACTATGTTTACTCAAATCAGCAAGCATGGTAATAAGCTTGGTCCAATTATTTGCAAGGTCCCTCCAGTAGTTTGAACAGGTTGGAGGGGATGATTAAACAGAGGGGGAGAAGATTAATAGGGAAACATAACCAACAGTCAAGATTCTCTATTCTGACTGCTAGCCATTGGTCTTCCTTGGAAATGGCATTATGCAGATATGCACTTGAATTCCTAATGTAAACAGAGTGCTGACACTTGCTTTCCAGACCCACACTGAAAAATCCCACTTGGATAAAGGATCAAAAGCTTCTCCGTACCAACCCCTTCACTCATGGGATGGGTGCTTCACTTCCTTATTATTATTGTCATCCTTAAGGATGACAATGCTATCCGTCAACACTGGAAAGAACATTTTCAATAACTCAATTGTGAATCCACAGTGGCAGTTAATACTCTCCAGGCTGTGTCTCAGTATCCTTTGGTAGAATCCACGGGTGAACCACTTTCAATGGGAGAGCTGCAACAAGCAAACAGATGAAAAACAACAAAGCTTGCAATCCCAATGCTATTCCAGTGAAGATCTTCAAAGCTGGCAGACTTTTGCTCACATTAAGACTCCACGCACGCATCTTACAGATTTAGGAGGAAAAATAATCCCCCACCAACTTCAGGAATGGGACAATTGCAACTACTTCAAGGAGAGAGAGAAATAAATCATGAATTAGAACCGTCAAGGTATTTCCCTTTTGTCCTTGGCAGGGAAAATCCTGGCACACATTCCCTTGAATCACCTACTTCCTACTGTGGCTGAGGAAATCCCCCCACCCATAGACACAGTGTGGCTTTAGATCTTCAAGAGGAAGCTCCAATAGTCTTTGTTGCCAGACAAATCCAAGAAAAATGTCAAAAACGCCACCAGCAATTCTTCATTGCATTCATCAACCTGACCAAAGCATTTGACTCAGTAAATTGAGGCTCTGTGGATTATGCTCCAAAGATTTGGATGTCCAAGAAAATTCATCACAATCCTGCAACTGCGTCATGATGATATGACTGCAATGCCAGAGTGAGAAACCTGAAACAGATGCCTTCAAAATCTGGACAGGAGGTCAAGCAAGGTTGCATGATAGCCCCCAAAGTATTACAATGTGGCTATAAAACTCAAAGATCAACTGCCCTCTGGTTTCAGTATTAAATACCACCTAAATGGAAAATTCTAATCTCAGTCACCTTCATGCCGAAACTAAACTGACCACATAGAGGCACAGATGATCTACAGTTTGCAGATGAATGGTGCCGTTGCATACTTGCATCCGATTTGCAAGCCACTCTCGATCTCTTCCATTCTACGCACAAGAAACTCAGCCTTCCTTGAAAGTTGCCAAAACAAACTCATATCACCCCACACCTGGTCAGTCAAATATTCCACCTCCCATATATGGCAAGTAGAGACTCTGGAAGATGTCAAGCACTTCCCACATCTTGGCAGCCACCTCTCTGAAAAGGCCACCATTGATGAGGAGATCCAACGCCAGATCAGCTGCATCAACTCAGCCTTCTACAAACTATGGCAGTGAACATTTGACAACAAAGGACTCCGGAAGTCAACAAAACCCCTAGCGTACTAAGCAGTCCCACACTACACTGAGACCTGGACTGTCTATCAGCAACACATAACAGCGCTCGAAAAATTCCATCACCAGTGCTTCCGTCGCATCCTCCGGATTAAATGAGAGGACTGTCGGACAAACACTAGTGTCTTTCTTCAGGCCAGCTCCACAGCATTCAGGCAAAACACCTGCAAGAACAACTTTGATGAGCTGGACACTCTGCCCAGATGGCACAAATACACTGATTTCAAAAGCCAGAAGTCACAGTATTTGAATGGGCTGACGTTGTGTCAAGGAGAAGGCAAGAATGGTTAATTAAATAAGTGTAGCTAGTACATCCAAACTGAAGCACAAGTCCATTATGACTCATCGCAGATAAAGTAAAGTTTATTTTCTCCTCGTATACATCTCTTGAAGGAGTTTATGATGTACTGTCTTACTATATTATAGATTCAGCCCCCTCCAATACCTCAAACAAATGGTTATTTGTGTGCGAACCTTTATAGGGAACAGCAATTTTAACATTGTAAGGGCTAAAGACATTGCACACATGCCACACTGGGAAGGCCACAAATTATTTCCTAATCCTTATTGCCCTGTAAAGTGTTCTTGCACCTGCATTGAGCAACTGGTGGCAGAAAGAGGTGCGCGGTACACAAGGCTACACCCAAACGAGACGTAGATTGATTGAGAAATTAGGAATTTAGTTCAGGTGGAAATTTTGGTAAAAGGGGACAAGAGATAGTCCAATGTCATCTCCAATCTCAGTACAGAACACTGCATTCATAGAACAAAAACAAAAATACTTGGAAAAATTCAGCAGGTCTGACAGCGCCTGCAGAGAGGGATACAGTTGACGTTTGAGTCCGTATGACCCTTCATCAGAACTAAGACATATAGAAATAAGATGAAATATAAGCACTTCCCTCAATTTAGTCTACTGCATTCACTGCTCCCAATGCGGTCTCCTCTACACTGGAGACACCAAACACAGACTGGGTGAGCGCTTTGCGGAACACCTTCGGTCTGTCTGCAAGCATGACCCAGACCTCCCTGTCGCTTGCCATTTCAACACTCCACCCTGCTCTCATGCCCACATGTCCGTCCTTGGCCTGCTGCAATGTTCCAGTGAAGCTCAACGCAAACTGGAGGAATAGCCCCTCATCTTCCGACTAGGCACTTTACAGCCTTCCAGACTTAATATTGAGTTCAACAATTTCAGATCATGAACTCTCTCCTCCATCTCCACCACCTTTCCGATTCCCTTTTTTCCAATAATTTATCATTTTTTTGACAAATATATTTTTCTTTTCCCTCCTATTTTTAAATTTATTTCGATCTATTGTTTCATCTCCACCTTTTAGCCCATTTCGATCCTTCCCCCCACCCCCACTAGGGCCATCTGCCACTTGCTCGTCCTGCTTTCTAGCCTTAATGTCCCCAATAGCACATCCTTTAGATAATATCACCATCGTCCACACCCCTTTGTCCTTTTGTCTATGACATCTTTGGCAGTCTCTTCTTGGCCTCCACCTATCACTGGCCCCCTATCGAGCTCTACCTGTCCCACACACCCCCCTCCACCAGCTTATATTTCATCTTATTTCTATATGTCTTAGTTGTGATGAAGGGTCATACGGACTCGAAATGTTAACTGTATCCCTCTCCGCAGGCGCTGTCAGACCTGCTGAGTTTTTCCAGGTATTTTTGTTTTTGTTCTAGATTTCTAGCATCTGCAGTATTTTGCTTTTAATTGCATTCATTCATATCATTAATAAAAACTGAGGCCCCTGTACAGATCTCTGAGGAACATCAGTTGTCAAATCCAACCAATTAGAGTACATTTTCTTTGTCCCATCCCTCTGTCTCCCATCTCCTAAGTAATTATCAGCCCATATCACGAGGTTACAATTCCACTCTTGCTAATAATTAATACCCTGTATGAAAGATTGTAGAAAGCAAGGGGTTAGGATCAGGAAAACACTGCCCGGGTGTCTGTTTGAGGCAGGTTCAATCGTAGCTTTCAAAAGAGAATTAGACAATTATCTGAAGATAGATAAAAACTGGAGGGTTAAGGGGAAAAGGGGTGGACTGGGATGAGGTGAACAATTCTTGCAGAGAGCCGGCATGGAAACAATAGGCCAAATGGCCTCCTTCGGTGCTGTAACCGTTCTATGATTCTATATGGGTCGAGCTCAGCAATACAAAAGGAGCAGACACACTGCTAGGAGTGTATTATAGACCCCCAAATAATGAGAGGCAGATAGAAGAGCAAATATGTAGGCAAATTTCTGAGTGCAAAAACAATAGGGCAATAATAGCTGGGGACTTCAACTATCCTAATATCAACTGGGATATGAACAGTGTGAAAGGCAGAGAGGGCACAAAATTCTTAAATTGCATACAAGAAAACTTTTTTTTAGACATAAACTAACAAGCCCAATGAGAGGGGGCACAATTCTAGATTTAGTCTTAGGAAATGAAGCGGGGCAAGTAGATGAAGTAGCAGTGGGTGAGCATAACACATTTAGACTTAGCATCATTATGGAAAAGGATAAAGATAGAACAGAAGTGAAAGTTCTAAATTGGGGAAGACAAATTTTACAAAGCTGAGAGGTGATCTGGCAAAAGTGGACTGGTTACAGCCACTTGAAGGAAAATCAGTGACAAATCAGTGGGAGGCATTCAAAAGCGAGATTCTACGGGCACGGTGTAGACACGTCCCCACAAAGAAAAAGGACAGTACTGCCAAATCTAGAGTCCCTTGATTATCCAGAATAACGGGTAAGAGAAAGCAGAAAAAGAAAGCTTATGACAGTCACAAAAAACTTAATACTGTAGAAAACCTAGAGCTGTATAGAAAATACAGGGATGAGGTTAAAAAAAACAGGAAATTAGGAAAGATAAGAGAGGAATGAAAAAATATTGGCAGATAAAATCAAGGAAAATCCAAAGATGTTTTATCAGTACATTAAGAGCAAGAAGACAATTAAAGGTAGGGCCTATCAGAGATGCACGAGGTAACTTATGCGTGGATGCAGAAGATGTGGGCAGGATTCTGAATGAGTACTTAGTCTCTGTCTTCACTGAGGAGAAGGATGATGCAGACATTTTAGTTAAAGAGGAGGAGTGTGAAATATTAGATACAATAAGCATAATGAAAGGGGAAGCACTGGAAGGGCAGACATTCCTGGAGATGGATAAATCACCAGGGGCGGATGAAATGTATCCCAGGCTGTTAAAGGAAGCCAGAGAGGAAATAGCAGATGCCCTGAGGACCTCACTATATACATGCGAGGTATATTACTTAAAGGGATGATGGTGGATAGGCAATGGCAAACATTCAAAGAGCGCATGGGTGAACTGCAACAATTGTTTATTCCTGTCTGGCGCAAAAGTAAAACAGGAAAGGTGGCCAAACCATGGCTTGCAAGGGAAATTAGAGATAGTATTAGATGCAAGGAAGAGGCATACAAATTGGCCAGAAAAAACAACAGACCGGAGGATTGGGAGCAGTTTAGAATTCAGCAAAGGAGGACCAAGGGATTGATTAAGAAGGGGAAAATAGATTACGAGAGTAAGCTTGCAGGCAACATAAAAACTGATTGTAAAAGTTTCTATAGGTATGTGAAGAGAAAAAGATTGGTGAAGACGAATGTAGGTCCCTTACAGTCAGAAACAGGGGAATTTATAATGGGGAACAAAGAAATGGCTGACCAACTAAATACATACTTTGGTTCTGTCTTCACAAAGGAGGACACTAATAACATACCAGAAATGTTGGGGAATACAAGGTTTAGTGAGAGGGAGGAACTGAAAGAAATCAGTATTAGTAGGGAAATGCTGTTGGGGAAATTGATGGGATTGAAGGCCGATAAATCCCCAGGGCCTGATAATCTACATCCCAGAGTACTTAAGGAAGTGGCCCTAGAAATAGTGGATGCATTGGTGGTCATCTTACGAGATTTTATAGACTCTGGAACAGTTCCTACAGATTGGAGGGTAGCTAATGTAACCCCACTATTTAAAAAGGGAGGTAGAGAGAAAACAGGGAATTATAGACCAGTCAGCCTGACGTCGGTAGTGGGGAAAATTCTAGAGTCCATTATAAAAGATTTAATAGCTGAGCACGTGGAAAACAGTGGCAGAATCGGACAGAGTCTGCATGGATTTATGAAAGGGAAATCATGCTTGACAAATCTACTGGAATTTTTCGAGGATGTAACTAGTAGAGTTGATGAGGGGGAGCCAGTGGATGTGGTTTATTTGGACTTTCAGAAGGCTTTCGACAAAGTCCCACATAAGAGATTAGCGTGTAAAATTAAAGCGCATGGGATTGGGTGTAGTGTATTGAGGTGGATAGAAAACTGGTTGGCAGATAGGAAACAAAGAGTAGGAATAAACTGGTCTTTTTCCGAATGGCAGGCAGTAACTAGTGGGGTACCGCAGGGATCGGTGCAGGGACCCCAGCTATTCACGATGTATATTCATGATTTAGATGAGGGAATTTAATGTAATATCTCCAAATTTGCAGATGACACAAACCTGGGTGGGAGGGTGAGCTGTGAAGAGGATGCAGAGGTGCTTCAGTGTGATTTGGACAAGCTGAGTGAGTGGGCAAATGCATGTCAGATGCAGTATAATGTGGATAAATAAGAGGTTATCCATTTTCGTATTAAATACAGGAAGACAGATTATTATCTGAGTGGCTATAAATCGAGAGAGAGAGGGATGTGCAACGAGACCTGGGTGTCCTTATGCACCAGTCGCTGAAGGTAAGCATGCAGGTGCAGCAGGCGGTAAAGAAGACAAATGGTATGTTGGCCTTCATAGCCAGAGGATTCGATTACAGGAACAGGGATGTCTTGCTGCAATTGTACAGGGCCTTAGTGAGACCACACCTGGAAGACTGTATGCAGTTTTGGTCTCCTTATCTGAGGAAGGATGTACTTGTTATAGAGGGAGTGCAGCGAAGATTTACCAGACTGATTCCTGGGATGGCGGGACTGACATATATGGGGAGATTGAGTCAGTTAGGATTATGTTCGCTGGAGTTCAGAAGAATGAGGGGGGGGGTCTCATAGAAACCTATAAAATTCTAACAGGGCTAGACAGGGTAGATGCAGGAAGGATGTTCCTGATGGTGGGGGAGTCCAGAACCAGGAGTCACAGTCTGAGGATATGGGGTAGACCATTTAGGACTGAGATGAGGAGAAATATCTTCACCCAGAGAGTGTGAGCCTGTGGAATTCGTTACCACAGAAAGTAGTTGAGGCCAAAACATTGTATGTTGTCAAGAAGGAGTTAGATATATTTCTTGGAGCGAAAGGGATCAAAGGGTGTGGGGAGAAAGCGGGAGCAGGGTACTGAGTTGAATGATCAGCCATGATCATAATGAATGGCGGAGCAGGCTCTAAGGGCCGAATGGCTTACTCCTGCTCCTAGTTTCTATGTTTCTGGGTACCAGAGGATTGCAGATCTGTGAAATTTAAACCATTGTTTAAAAGGGGTGCAAGGGATTGGCCAAATAATTATAAGCTGGTCAGTCTGACTTTGGTGGTCGGCAAATTATTAGAATCAATTCTGAGACACATGATAAACTGTCACTTAGAAAGGAACAGATTAATTATGGATAGTCAGCATGGTTTTGGTAGGGGACAGCCACGTCTTACTAGTTTAATCAAACTTTTTGAGGAAGAGACAAGAAGGATTGATGAGGGGAGTGGAGTTGATGTTGTCTACATGGGTTTTGGTAAGGCACTTGACAAGGACAGACTGGTCAGAAAGGCAAAAGCCCATGGGATACAGGAGAATGTGGCAAGTTGGATCCAAAATTGGCTCAGCAACAGGAAGAAAAGGGGAATAGTCAATGGGCGTTTTTGCAGTTTTCAGTGGTGTTCCACAGGGCTCAGTGGTGGATACCTTGCTGTTTGTTGTATATATTAAAGATCTGGACTGAAATGTGGGAGACACGATTGGGAATTATGTAGATGACACAGAAATTGATTGATTGTGAACAGGATTGTTGATTCCAAAATTATATCAATAATTTGGTTGAGTGGGCAGGAAAGTGGCAAATGGAATTAAATCCAGAGAAGTATGAGGTAATACATTTGGGGAGAGGTAATACATTTGGGGAGAGCAAACAAAGCAAGGGAAAACAAAACGGGAGGATATTGAGAGGGGTAGAAGAAGTGAGAGATCTTGGAGTGCATGTCCACAAGTCCCTGGAGGTAGCAGGACAGGTCGATAAGGTGGTAAAGAAAGCACATGGAGTGCTTTCCTTTACTTGACGTGGCATAGAATACAAAAGCATGGATATAATGCTGGAGCTATACAAAATGCTGGTTAGGCCACAGCAGGAATTTTGTGTACAGTTCTGGTCACCACAATACAGGATGGACATAATGTGAGGTGAGGTGAGGGCGACTGCCCTTGACATCAAGGCCACATTTGACTGAGTATAGCATCAAGGAGCCCCAGCAAAACTGGAGTCAGTGGGAATCAGGGGAAAATTCTCCACTGGTTGGAATCATACCTAGCACAAAGGAAGTTGGTTGTGGTTGTTGGAGGTCAGTCATCCCAGCTCCAGGACATCACTGCAGGAGTTCCTCAGGGTAGTGTCCTCAGCCCAACCATGTTCAGCTGCTTCATCAATGACCTTCCTTTCATCATAAGGTCAGAAGTAGGGATGTTCGCTGATGATTGCACAATGTTCAGCACCATTCGCGACTCCTCAGATACTGAAGCAGTCCATGTCCAAATGCAGCAAACCCTGGACAATATCCAGGTTTGAGCTGATAAGTGGCAAGGGACATACTCGCCACACAAGTGCCAGGCAATGACCATCTCCAACAAGACAGAATCCAACCATCACCCCTTGGCGTGCAATGGCATTACCATCACTGAGTGCCCCACTATCAAGGTCCTGGGGCTTAGCATGGACCAGAGAATTAACTGGACTAGCCATATAAATAGTCTGGCTACAAGAGCAGATCAGAAGCGAGGAATCGTGCGACGAGTAACTCACTTCCTGACTCCCCAAAGCCTATCCACCATCCGCAAGGCACAAATCAGGAGTGGGATGGAATACTCCCCACTTGCCTGAATGAGTGCAGGTCCAACAACACTGAAGGAGCTTGACCACCATCCAGGACAAAGCAGCCAACTTGATTGGCACCACATCCACAAACGTTCACTCCCTCTACCACTGATGCACAATAGCAGCAGTGTGTACCATCTACAAGGCGCACTGCAGGAATTCATCACAGCTCCTTAGGCAGCACCTTCCAAACCCACGACCACTGCCATCTAAAAGGGCAAGGGCAGCAGATAGGTGGGAACACCACCACCTGGAAGTCCCCCTCCAAGTCACTCACCACCACATTCTCAAGGGCAACTAGGGATGAGCAATAAATGCTAGCCCAGCCAGCGAAGCCCACATTTACAAGATTTGCAAGAATGTTGCCAGGGATTGAAAATTGCAGCTATGAGGAAAGATTGAACGGACCAGGGTTCTTTTCCTTAGATAAGAGGCTCAGGGGTGACTTAATTGAGGTGTACAAGATTATGAGGGTCCTAGGTAGAGTAGCAGAAAAGACCTGTATCCCCTAGAGGAGAGGTCAATTACCAGGGGGCACAGATTTAAGGTGATTGACAGAAGGATTAGAGGGGGCATGAGGAAAAGCCTCTTCACCCAGAGGGTGGTGGGTGACTGGAATTCACTGCTTGGTTTGGTGCTGGAAGCAGAAACCCTCAATTCATTTAAAAGGTAGCTGGACCTGATGTGCTGTAACCTGCAAGGCTACAGACCAGGTGCTGGAAAGTGGGATTAGAATGGGCGGATAGTTTTTTTATTTTTTCTATTTCAGCTGTGCAGACACGATGGGCTGAATAGCCTCTTTCTGTGCCGTAACTTTTCTGTGGTTCTAAGTGATTCCAGCTCCACACCAATCTGGTTGAGTCAAGGGCTGACTGAAACGGCCTCAAGAACTACGGAGTTGCATCAAACTGGTACAAGGAATGTGGTTTGCAGTGGTTCAAGTCCCCACCACCAGCTTCTCAGGGCAACCAGGAGTGGAATAAAAATGCCAGCTTTTCCAGCAATGCCTACATCTAAAAATGAATAGGAACAGGAGTAGGACCCATCGAGCCTGCTCCGCCATTCAATACAATCATGGCTGATCATCCACTTCAAAACCTTTTTCCCCCACTCTCCCCATTTCCCTTTATGTCATTGGTATTTAGAAATCTGTCAATCTCTGCTTTAAACATACTTAATGACTGAGCTTCCACAGCCCTCTAGGGTAGGGGATTCCAAAAATTCACAACCCTCTGAGTAAAAAAACATTCTCCCCATCTCTCCCAAGTGGCTTACCTCCTCATTTTGAAATTGTGCCTCCCTGGCTCTAGACTTCCCAACCAAGGGAACATCTTACCTGCACCTGCCCTGTTTATCCCGTCTGTCGGTTTCAAAGAGATCATCTCTCATCTTTCAAAACTCTAGAGAATACAGGCCCAGTTCCCCCAATCTCTCTTCATCAGACAGTCCTGCCATCCCAGGAACTCGTCTGTTGAACCTTCACTGCAGTCCCTCTGTAGCAATAATATCCCTCCTCAGGAAAGGGGACCAAAACTGAATAAAATTGGAGCTGGCTGGATTTCTTTTGTTCAAGATGGTTATTATCTGCCACTTAAAAAGTGAGAATGTAACCTGCCACTTGTTTGCTCAAAGCAGGATGGTTCCAGATCCTGCTGTAGGCTAATTATGGGATGCTTCATTTTCAGAGAAATTATACACTGTGGAGCTTTTCTTTATTCTTTCATGGGATGTGCGCATCGCTGGCAAGGCCAGAATTTGTTGCCCACGTTAACTGCCCTTGAACTAAGTGGCTTGCTAGGCCATTTCGGAAGGGAGTTAATACTCAACCACATTGCTATGGGTCTGGAGTCACATGTAGGCCAGGCCAGGTTCCTTCCCTAAAAGACATTAGTGAACCAGAAGGGCTTTTACAATAATAGATGACAGTTTCATGGTCACCATTACTGAGGACAGTTTTTTACATTCCAGATTTATTAACTGAATTCAAATTCCACCAGCTTTTATGGTGGGATCTGAACCCATGTCACCAGAGCATAAGCTTGGGCCTCTGGGTTACTAGTCCAGCAACATTACCACTATGCCACCTCATGACCAAGAGTGGGACATTTTTGAAATCATCTTGGGTCCAACCACTTTCAAAGTTCTGTAGTGAATTACTGGGCTACAATGACTGGCCTCTTGATCACCATAATATCTTCTTTTACATCAGATTTGACTCCTGAAATTTCCCCTCAACTCCATTCTCTTTGACCTCGGCTTTGCTGAACCTTGTTTCCAAAGTAATTGAATAGTGTCCTGATGTCAAAGGCAGTTATCACAGAATCACAGAGTGCAGAAGAGGCCCTTCGGCCCATCGAGTCTGCACCAACATGTGAGAAACACCTGACCTACCTACCTAATCCCATTTACCAGCACTTGGCCCATAGCCTTGAATGTTATGACGTGCCAAGTGCTCATCCAGGTACTTTTTTACGACCACATCTTCTCTACTAATAAGCTTCCCCCATGTATATACAGATCAAAGTTGTGATGAGCACTGCTGCTGACTCCTGCCATCACTTTCCCAGATTATTGGGGAGAGGTCAATGAGGCTGCAATTGACCAGCTTCGACATCGTGATTTTTGCAGATATAAAATTCACTGGGCAATCTTCTGCATAGCTGGGAAGACACCAGTGTCATAGCTGCACTTCAACAGATTGGTTGGGGAAGCAGTTAGCTCTGGAGCACAGGTCCTTCAGTATTTTGGATGGGATATTGTTTGGGTTCATTGCACTGACCTGCTTATTTGTCAGGTGGAATTAGACAAACTGGCTGGACACTGGCAACTATGATAATGGAACTTAGGGCACTTGCAAATACCTCAGTCTCATCTCTTTCACCTGCGATCTAGGCCACACTTGGTTGAGGTGAAGGATGCCTAGATTTGTTGTCTCCTTTTATTTGCCTGGTCCTCAGCCACTATACTCAACTGAATGTGGTGGGACTTCAGAGTAATGCTTTGATCCATTGATGGGGACTGTTTAGCTATCCACAGCCCACTGCTTTTAGTCTTTAAGCACACAGGAAGCTGTTTGGTAGCTTCACTAGATTGATTCCTCATTCTATGATATGCCTGGTGATATTCCTGTTGTATCATGGAATAGGGAGTTTCCTGGCTTGACCACAACCCATGGCTTGAGGAAGTGTCAGCACATGAGAGGGCATACGTGAGAATTATTTACACTGTCCGGTAGATGACTTGTGCCTTAACTTGTAATTGAAAACAATTCTGCTGCTATGAAGAACACACAACACTTCCTAGTACAGGCCCTGCATCAAATGGGAATCATTTGGTGATCTTTACAGGTCAGCTGATCACTGAATGCATTTAGAGATTCACTGGGGAGTGATCAGCTTTCTGAGCTGCTCAGGCACTTCCTCAGCAGTTGCTGGGGCTTGAGCAGCTATGCAAATAGAAAACCCCTTTCCCTGCGCTGATGACAACACCTGAAAATGCAAATTGAAGGAAAGACTTTAACACAAGATTAGACATTGTACTTTGAAAGAGGAAGACTCAAATACTCACTGTCCTTCAATGAGCCAAGTGCATTTTGTTTTGTATTTATAGTTCCCAGGTCCATCAGTAAGATATCCAAATGGTCCAGTTAATCTGTAAATTAAACGAAACTACAGTTATCGTCTGTACATTCAAAATGTAAGGTTCCTTTTACAGTTTGGCACTATCGAAAAATAGATCAATACAATTATCAACTTCTGGGAGCGGGTAGGTGAAGAAAGAGGAGACAAAGCATATAACCAAAGAACTACTGGTCATGATTGGCTCTTAAATGCTCTCTGAAATGGCCTAGCGAACCGTTCAGTCGTAACAAAACCATTACAAAATCACAAAGAAGGAATGAAGCCGGACGGATCACCCGGCATCGGCCTAGGCACCAGAAACGACAACGGCAGTCTCAGCCCTGTCGACCCTGCAAAGTCCTCTATACCAACATATGGGGGCAAGTGCCAAAATTGGGAGAGCTGTCTCACAGGCTGGTCAAGCAACAGCCTGACGTAATCATCTTCACGGAATCATACCTTAGAGGTAACGTCCCAAACACCACAGTCACCATCCCTGGGTATGTCCTGCCCCACTGGCAGGACAGACCCAGCAGAGGTGGCGGCACAGTGGTATACAGTCAGGAGTTGCCCTGGGAGTCCTCAACATCGACTCTGGCCCCAGTGAAGTCTCATGGCATCAGGTCAAACATGGGCAAGGAAACCTCTTGCTGATTAACACGTACCGTCCTCCCTCAGCTAATGAATCAATGCTCCTCCATGTTGAACTCCGACTTGGAGGAAGTACTGAGGGTAGCAAGGGCACAAAATGTACTCTGGGTGTGGGACTTCAATGCCCATCACCAAGAGTGGCTCGGTAGCAGTACTACTGACCGAGCAAGCAGAGTCCTAAAGGGCATAGCTGCTAGACTGGGTCTGCGGCAGGTGGTAAGGGAACCAACAAGAGGGAGAAGCATACTTGACCTCATCCTCACCAACCTACCTGCTGCAGATGCATCTGTCCGTATCAGTAGGAGTGATCACTGTACAGTCCTTGTGGAGACAAAGTCCCACTTTCACATTGAGGGTATCCTCCATCTTGTTGTGCGGCATTACTACCATGCCAAATGGGATAGATTTTGAACAGATCTAGCAACTCAAGACTGGGCATCCATGAGGGGCTGTGGGCCATCAGCAGCAGCAGAATTGTACTCAACCACAATCTGTAACCTCATGGCCTGGCATATTCCCCACACTACCATTACCATCAAGCCAGGAGATCAAACCTGGTTCAATGAAGTGTGCAGGAGGGCATACCAGGAACAGCACCAGGCATACATAAAAATGAGGTGTCAACCTGGTGCCAAACAGCATAAGCAGCAAGTGATAGACAGGGCTAGGCGATCCCACGACCAATGGATCAGAGCTAAGCTCTGCAGTCCTGCTGTATCCAGTCGTGACTGGTGGTGGACATTTAAACAACTTACTGGAGGAGCAGGCTCCACAAATATCCCCATCCTCAATGATGGAGGAGCACATCAGTGCAAAAGATAAGGCTGAAGCACTTGCTACAATTCTCAGCGTGAAGTGCCCAGTGGATAATCCATCTCGGCCTCCTCTGGAGCACCCCAGCATCATAGATGCCAGTTTTCAGCCAATTTGATTCACTCCATGCGATATCAAGAAACGGCTGAAGGCACTGGATACTGCAAAGGCTATGGGCCAGGACAATATTCTGGCAATAGTACTGAAAACTTGTGCTCCAGAACTTGCCGCACCCCTAGCCAAGCTGTTCCAGCACAGCTACAACACTGGCATCTACCCGGCTATGTGGAAAATTGTTCTGTGCACATAAAGCAGGACAAACCCAACCCTGCCAATTACCACCCCATCAGTCTACTCTACATCATCAGTAAAGTAATGGAAGGGGTCATTTACATTGCTATCAAGCGGCACTTGCTTAGCAGTAACCTGCTCACTGAAGCCGAGTTTGGGTTCCACCAGCTCCTGACCTCATTACAGCCTTGGTTCAAACATGGACAAAAGAGCTGAACTCCCGAGGTGAGGTAAGAATGACTGTGCTTGATATCAGGGCAGCATTTGACAGGGTGTGACATCGAGGAGCCCTAGCAAAACTGGAGTTAATGGGGATCATGGGGAAAACTCTCCACTGGTTGAAGTCATATACCTAACACAAAGGAAGGTGATTGAGATTGTTGGAGGTCAGTTATCTCAGCTCCGAGGCATCACTGCAGGAGTTCCTCAGAGCAGTGTCCTAGGCCCAGCCATCTTCAGCTGCTTCATCAATGACCTTCCTTCCATCGTAAGGTCAGAAGTGGGGATGTTCGCTGATGATTGCACAATGTTCAGCACCATTCGCGACTCCTCAGATACCGAAGCAGTCCATGTCCAAATGCAGCAAGACCTGGACAATATCCAGGCTTGGGCTGACAAGTGACAAGCAACATTTCGCACTGCGCAAATGTCAGGCAATGATCATCTCCAACAAGAGAGAATCCAACCATCGCCTCTTGATGTTCAATGGCATTACTATCACTGAATCCCCCACTATCAACAATCTGGGGGTACCATTGACCAGAAACTGAACTGGACTAGCCATCTAAGTACTGTGGCTACAAGA
Organism: Cetorhinus maximus; assembly: GCF_964194155.1. Lineage (NCBI taxonomy): Eukaryota > Metazoa > Chordata > Chondrichthyes > Lamniformes > Cetorhinidae > Cetorhinus > Cetorhinus maximus. The sequence goes on from NC_135879.1 coordinate 233,640,277, forward strand.
GCAGGTCAGGGGCTAGGAATAGTGTGACGAGTAACTCACCTCCTGACTCCCCAAAGCCTGACCACCATCTACAAGGCACAAGTCAGGAGTGTGATGGAATACTCCCCGCTTCCCTGGATGAGTGCAGCTTTTCAAGTGCTCATCCAAATACTTCTTAAATGTTGTGAGCATTCCTGCCTCTACCAACCCCTCAGGCAGTGTGTTCCAGATTCCAACCATCCTCTGGGTGAAAAGATTTTTCCTCAAATCCGCTCTAAACCTCCTGCCCCTTACCTTAAATCTATGCCTCCTAGTTATTGACACCTCTGCTAAGGGGAAAAGTTTTTTCCTATCTACGCCCTTCATAATTTTGTATACCTCTATCAGGTCCCCCCTCAGCTTTCTCTGCTCGAAGGAAAACAAGCCTAGCCTATCCAGTCTCTCGTCATAGCTGAAACGCCTCTGCCAAGGCAACATCCTGATGAATCTCCACCTTCTCAAATTTAACTAGGGACAGGCAATAACAATGCACACATCCTGAGGAGCAATTTAAAATATCTGCCTAACGTTTTAATCTTTATTTCATTTGAGTATAATTATAAGAAAACTGCCCTGCCCTTTAGCAGCATGAAATATTTCAGCTAATTTCCCGAAGGCAAGCAGATGAAAAGAAATTGTACCAAACTGATTTGCTGTTAATGATGTCTTTTTGCTTTAAATTTCTTTGCTTTAGATCAAGTAGGAATGACTAAAACTTTGATATAAAACATAATTCAGAATAAAATCTTACCGGGGGCTGTTACTGTACTGTTTGAAGTAAGGTTCTCTGAGGGCTTTTTTGTTACAGTGACACACTTGGTAGTTCACTGGCATAAGCCTATAGCTCTCAGTTTACTTTGATGCTATTACAGTAACATTGAACCACACTGCCTTTCAGTATTCAACAATGCTGCTATTTTACAAACTGTTAGTTAAGAAAAACAACACATTTTAAAAGATCACAAGCTAAGAATGATGATCTGATTTATCTCAGGCGATCTGTAAAAAATCCTATGATTCCCCCGAACCCCAACCTGGTCATAAAATACAAATGGCACAACTTCCACAATCTGACGCAAAACTCTATTTGAAATCACAAAAGAAAGTATTTCCAGAATATTCGCCTTAAATTTTCCCAATTAGAGCATCTAGTAACCTATCAATTGAGCCCAGTGGCCTGGGCTCAGCTACCTTCCTTGGTAATACACGAAGCTGAACACCCTATGCGTAGAACTGTGTCTTGATGTCTGTCCTAAATATATTCTTCACAACTCCGAGCTTGCACACTGCTCTCCTCCTGCCTCAGCATATCTAATCATAATGTTTAAGATTTACAAATTTAAGTGAGTATATTACTGTATTACTGCTTATTAAGTGAGTATATTACTGTAATAGCATCAAAGTAAACTGAATGCTATAGGCTTATGCCAGTGAACTACTAAGTGTGTCACTGTAACAAAATTTAAGATTTACAAAATGTCTAGCAAGGGTGTTGATGACTTATTGTGCGAAGGGCAGCTTCTGAGTTTTCTTGAACCCCATATTTTCCTTTCACAAGTTGCACCTGAGTCCACTTATCTAACAGCTGCCTCTTTTCACAATATGTAAGCAACTGAGACAGTAAATTCATTCTAGTTTGGGGGGGGGGGGGGGGTGGGAACAAGTTCCATATGTTGTACAGAGCTTAAATTAATTTGTTTACAGCCTGTACATAAATAAGCTTCAAGTAGTTGAATATAAAATAAATTAGGGACTTCAGTTATGTGTAGAGACAAGAGTAGTTGGGATTGCTCTTTTCAGGGAAGAAGAGGCTGACAGGTTTAATAGAGGTGGTCAAAATAATGAGGGGTTTCCATAAGAGTATACAGGAAGAAACTGTTCCTACTGGCAGAAGGGTTGGTAGCCAGAGGACAGATTTATGTAGTTAGCAAAAGAAGCTGAGGTGGGATGGTTTAAATTGTTCTGGCCAAGAACTAGCAGAGGCATGACTGCATTAATGGCCTCCTTCCGCATTGTCAACTTGTATATCTGCCTAAGTGGTCGTCATTCCCAGCTGGAGTTCAACAAAAGTCCATTTAATCTTTCAACATCCCTACGAAGTTCATTCAATCCTTCAATATCCACTTACTTAAGACACTAGTTCGGCCTCAGCTGGAGTACTGCGTCCAGCTCTGGACGCCTCACTTTTGGAAGGATGTGAAGGCAGAAGACGTTTAGGAGAATGGTCCCAGGGATGAGGAACTTGAGTTATGAGGATAGATTGGAGAAGTTGGGCTGTTTTCCTTGGGGAAGAGAAGATTGAGAGGAGATTTGATTAAAGTATTTAAAACCATGAGGGGCCTGGACAGAGTAGATAGGGAGAAACTTCCCACTTGTGAAAGAATCGAGAATGAGGAGGCGCAAATTTGAAGTAACTGGCAAAGGAAGCAAAAGCCATATGAGAAAAAACTTTTTTCACACAGCGAGTGGTTAAGGTCTGGAATGTACTGCCTGAGAGTGCAGTGGAGGCAGGTTCAATTGAGGCTTTCAAAAAGGAATTAGACAATTATTTGAAAGGGAAGAATGTGCAGAGTTATGGGGAGAAAGCAGCAGAATGGCACTAAGTGAATTGCTCATTCAGAGAGCTGGCACAGACACAATAAGCCAAATGGCCTCCTGCGCTACAACAATTCTATGATGCTGTGATAATTATCCTGCGCTGGAAAGAAAGAGCAACTCACATTGCTCACCTTAACCCAGCATCACTTAAGGCTCTTCACTGCTCCAGGTAAGATCAGTTAATGAAACAACTGCAATGTTTTCTGATTTTCATGGCTCGGTTACTAACTGGATGAACTAGCAATCAGGCAGCGTCAACATGATTTTGTGCAAGGGAAATCATGTTTAGCCAATTTATAGAATTCTTTGAAGGAGCCACATGTGCTGTGGATAAAAGGGAACCAGTGGATGTACTGTACTTGGATTTCCAGAAGTCATTTGATAAGGTGCCACATCAAAGGTTATTGCAGAAAATAAAAGCTCATACTGTAGAGAGTAATATATTGGTATGGTGGAAGATTGGTTAGCGAACAGAAAACAGTGGGTAGCCATAAATGGGTCTTTTTCTGGTTGGCAGGATGTAATGAATAATGTACCACAAGGATCAGTGCTGGAGCCTCAATATCTTACAGTTTATATAAATGACTTGGATTTAGGGACAGATGGTGTGACAAAGATAGGTAGGAAAGTAAGTTGCGAGAGTGACAAAAGGAGCGATAAAGTGACAGACAGGTTAACTGAGTGGGCAGAGATCTGGCAAATGGAGTATTAATGTGGGCAAATGTGAAATCGCCCATTTTGGCAGGAAGAATAAAAAGCATATTATCTAAATGGTGAGAGGTTGCAGAGGGATCTGGGTGTCCGAGTGCATGAATCACAAAAGGTTAGTATGCAGGTACAACAAGTAATTAGGAAAGCTAATAGAATGCTATCATTTATTGTGAGGGGAATTGAATACAAAAGTAGGGAGGTTATGCTTCAGTCATACAGGGCACTGGCGAGGCCACATCTGGAGCACTGTGTACAGTATTGGTCTCCTTATTTAAGGAAAGAAGCAGTTCAGAAAAGGTTTACTAGATTAATACCAGAAATGGGCAGGTTGTCAGAAGAGGAAAGGTTGGACAGTTTGGGCTTGTATCCACTGAAGTTTAGAACAGTAAGAGACGACTTGATTGAAACCTTTAAGATCCTGAGGGGTCTTGACAAGGTGGATGAGAAGAGGATGTTTCCTCTTGTGGGAGAATCTAGAACTAGGGGTCACTGATTTAAGGGAGGGATGAGGAAATTTTTTTCTCTGAGAGAGTCAATAGTCTTCGGAACTCTCTTCCTCACAAGGCAGTGGAAGGGGGTCTTTGAATATTTTTAAGGTAGAGTTAGATTGATTAATAAGGGGGTGGCAGGTTATCAGGGGGAGGGGGAGGGGGGGAGTTACAACCAGATCAGCCATGATCTTGTTGAATGGTGGTAGGCCGAGTGGCCTACTCTGCTCCTAGTTTGTATGTTCGTAACTTGCTGAGCCACTGCAGAAAATGGATTACTTTTAATTTCAAGATCTTATTACATGAATTTCAGCATTTTAATCAACTAGGCATTGAAGTTACATTCAGTAAAGGTTTCAAATGACAAAGTACCTGGAAATTTTTAACAGCAATTAGAAACCATTACTTGCATGGAGCTTTGTTGTGTGGTGGCCTTGACAACTATAGGGAGCCCACTCAGTATTGAAAGGGTTAATGGAGAAATTGAATTAAATGCTTAGGCCTAAGAGAAAAATACTGCAACCTTGAAGAACAATAGCATCTTGTCTGACCACTATAGCAGGATGGGCCTTGAGACATTCCATGTGTCTCTCTCTTGGGCCGAATGTAATCAAAGTTGTGATAGTCAAATTATAAACTACTGCACTTGTGGTGTAGGAATGGAAATTTACTGGAACATGGATTGGACAGTTAACATGTGCAAATAAGTGGATTGAGATGTGCAAAATTTACTGATTGGCTGTAAAATGCTTTTAAGCAAGTGTTTGGCAGTTCTGCCGAAAGGGCCATGGAGGCTCGAAACGTTAACTGATTTCTTCTCCGCCGATGCTGCCAGACTTGCTGAGTTTTTCCAGGTAATTCTGTTTTTGTTTTGTTTTGGATTTCCAGCATCCGCAGTAGCTTTTAGCTTTTTGTTTTTATGTTTGTGTATTCTGCTTGGAGACGGCACAATAGCTCTCGTTGTATTGTTCTCCCTTGTGCACAAGTAATAAATGGGGTTTCTATGTATTAATGATGCCTCGGTGTGATTAATCTCCAACAGTTGTTCCCCATCAGATTCAAAACAATAAATAAATGATTATCTAGTTAGCTGGGGGGAGGAATTCTCAAAGCATTAAATGATCCTCTGCCAGGATTTTCTTTTATTCAATCATGGGATCTGGGTAGCACTGGCTTGACCAACATTTATTGCCTAAGGGCATTTAAGAGTTAGCCACATTGCTGTGGGTCTGGATTCACATTTCCTTCTCTAAAGGACATTCGTGAACCACCAATGGTGGTTTCATGGTCATCATCAGACTTTCAATTCCAGATTTTTATTGAATTCAAATTTCACCATCTGCCATGGTGGGATTTGAACTTGGGTCCCCAAAGCATCACCCTGGGTCTCTGGAATACTAGTCAATGACAATACCACTATGCCACCGCCTCCCTCTGAATGCACATAGCAACAATGTTGTGTTCATTTTGCTCATAAAATTGAAAACCAAAATATCAGACAATCATCACTGATTTATTTACAAGCCTGTGACCTCAAGCACAAATAAGAGTTTATTCTACACACAAGACTGGATTTAACATTCCCCTGCCAGCAGGTTTAAAGGCAGGAGGGAATATTAAATTCAGATGGCCTTCCAGGTGCCTACCCGGCCACCCTGCCTACCGCAAGTTTACCAGCGGACGGGGTGGCATAGGTGGCCCATCCATGGCCATTTAAAGGTCTCATTCCACCAGAATTAACCCGCGGCAGGAAAGGCCAACAGCTTTCCCTGCGTGGGCTGTTGGTGGGGCCGCTGGGTTTGGGTGGGGTGGGGGGGGGGGGGGGGGGGGGGGGGAGGGAGAGGGTCCTCCTTAACTAACCCACTGGGCCCATCGGAGGCCCTCCCCCATGGCATTGACGCTAAACGCTTCCACAAGCTCCCAGTGTGCAGTCCCGGCAGTGACCATAGTGGCATGGCTGATATTTGAGATCTGCCAGTCTCTGATTGACCAGCAGCTCTCTGAGGCAGGACTTCCTGTCCCTGAAGGGCAGAAATGCCATCTCCAGCCTATTAACAGTCAACAGCTATTTTTCCCTTGGGTAAGCTGCCCCACCAACATTTTAACCAGAACGGGGAGAAGTAGTGAGTGCATGTGGGGACCTCGGCACCTCATATAATTCAGTATATGATAAAAAGAACCACTTGTCCCATGAGGTATAAGCAATTTAAATACAACTGTGCGTTTGCTATTTCAGCTAACAACTGTAACCGTGGCAATTCCTAACCAGAATCAGCTGGTATTCTGCAAAGTAGTGTTAAAAAATACATAAAATTTCATTTAGATGTTGAGGAAAAACCTGTAAAAGTTTTGAATATTAAAACGCTGTTCCCTTTAACAAAGCAGCCCCACTTGATTAGCACCCCATCCACAAACATTCGCTCCCTTCACCATTGACAGCAGTGTGTACCATCTACAAGATGCACTACAGGAGTTCACCAAGGCTCCATAGACGGCACCTTCCAAACCCACTACTGTTACCATCTAGAAGGACATGGCCAGCAGATACATGGGAACACTACCACCTGCAAGTAGTCCCTTCCAAGTCATTCACCATCCTAGCTTGAAAATATATCGCTGTTCCTTCACTGTCGCTGGTTCAAAAATCTGCAATTCCCTCCCTAACAGCACTGTGGGTGTGCCTACACCACCTGGACTGCAGCGGTTCAGGAAGGCAGCTCACCAACATCTTCTCAAGGGCAATTAGGGTGTGCAATAAATGCTGGCCTAGCCAGCAACGCTCCGATCCCATGAATGAACAAAAAAAAACTCCTCTAAGACCTCATTTTCATTCATTCAGCACTTCTCACACCCTCAGAACACCCTGAAGTGCTTTAGATCCAAGGGTGACCTCTTGAAGAGCTCACTCACTTTTTATGCAGGCAAACAGAGAACCCATTTAGACACAGCAAGGTTCCAAAGAGGATTAATCTGCTTTTGGTGGTGCTGGTGAAGGCACAAATGTTGGCCATGACACCAGATAAATGCGCTGCGTGTCTTCAAATAATGCAATGGGATCCTGATCAAAGCTGATGGATGGAGTCTTGGTTTTAAGCTCTTTAATCAAGAGACAACATCAACAACCCGACAATCCTTGTACAAGGGCACAAGCTTAAATTGCATCATCAAGCCCCTAGTTAAGCCTCAACAAGGAACCTTCTAACTCAGAGCCCAAAGTCCTACCAACTGAGTCAAACTGAACTCCTTCCATGATTCAAATGCTGATCCCATCTCTGGGAAGGCCTTTCAAGAAATTACTGTAACTCCCAGACAGTGTACAGGAAAATTACATAATCAGATGGATACTCAATTAATCTCACCTCTAGCAGAACATTTCCCAGCTGAGATCTGTTATAATTTTCCTTGCCTTTAGCTTATGCAGCCAGGTGCAATTCTGAACTTTTTGTTCTTGTTTCCTTGAACCAAAATGCTGCTTCATTGAAGAGTTCTGAGCAAATTCAATGTTTTCAGATTTATTGTAGACTTAATATAGGCCTGAATTTTGTGCTCGTCGGGCACGCACAATTGGCAGGCCCAGAAGCGGACACAAAATGCGCTTCCACCCACAATCGGCTCCCCCCACCGTGATCTTATGCTGGCTAGCCAATTAACAGCCAGCCAGCATGAAACGCCCCCAGAGGATGGCACAGCACTGCCGTTGGGGGAGGGAAGACGGCAGGCGCTGACATCACCGCAGGCACACTGCGAGAGCGCTCCCTGAAGACAGACAGCTGCCAAACCTGTCAAATACGACCTGCAAATAAGAAAGTGAAGCCCAAAAATGTTGCAAAATAATGTCCACGCAGCACAAACAAGCACCTGAAAGCAGACTTCAAAAAAAACGTCCCCAGATATTTATTTTAATTTTAAATCCTAACGGTGATTTCATCCTGCCCTTGGTTTCTTCAAAAAATGTAAAGCCCGCTTGGCTGATTGGCCATCTGCCAACCACAAGGTTGGACAGGCCATGAAAAATCGCTGACAATTGGGGTGTTAATGGGCTTAATTCCCACTTAATTGTTGGCAGGTGTTCTCTGATTTTTGCGTGCACCTGCCAAGCGAAATGTCGCACGAGTGCGCGATGTCATCTCACACGATTTCATGTGCGTTCAGGTCTGGCACGTGTCCACCCACGGGATGTAATACTCAGGCCACAAAATAGCACCTGTGCCTATTCAGTTATTTGGAATTCAGGCTAGCACTATGATTTTGGCTCTTTTACTCTATTGGATTAAGCATTCAAAGACAGAAATATTCCTGCATCCCATTATGATGATTCGGGGCCATGCAACCAAGACCAAAGCATTTCAAAATTTAAGCTGTAATATTTAGAAGCAAATGTAAAGAGATTTCTGAAATATCTTAGCATTTTAAACATGACCTCCATTTAACCAAAGTACAACTATTAAGCCTAGACCCAACCATCTTCAGTTGTTTCATTCGTGGCCTTCCCTCCATCACAAGGTCAAAAGTGAGGATTGTTCACTGATGATTACAGTTTCATTACCATTTGCAATTCTACAGATGCTGAAGCAGTCATGCCCGCATGCAGCAAGACTTGATGGAATACTGTCCACTTGCCTGATGAATACAATTCCAAGAACACTCAACACCATCCATCATAGAACAGTCCACTTAATCGGCACCCCATCCAACATCTAAAAATTCACACCCTCCACCATTGCCACACAGTAGTAGCAAGGTGTACCGTCTACAAGATACATTAAATCAACTCAACAAGGCTCAATCTAGGCGTCCAAAAGAGAGTGAGAATTATCTGAAGAGAAAAAGTTTGCAGGGGTGCAAAGAAAATGCAGGGGAATGGGACTAGGTGAGCTCTTGTTGAGAGCTGGAATGGATGCAACAGGCCAAATGGCCTCCTTCTGTGCTGCAACCATTCCCGGATTCTTTCGGCAGTACCTTCCAAACCATTACCTCCACCATCTAGAATGACAAGGGAGGCAAACTCAGAAAATGACCACATGCAAGTTCCTCTCCAAGCCAGACATCATCCTGACATGAAACTATATTATCTATCCTTTACTGTTGTTAGGTCAAAATCTGGGAACTCCACTGCTAATAGCAGTGTGGATCTACCTACGCCATGTGGACTGCAGAGGAGCAAGAAGGCAGGTTGTCATCACCTTCTCAATGGCAATTAGGGATGAGCAATAACTGCTGCATCTTACTAGCAACTCACCCATACAGAATCAGAGTGCAGAAGAGGCCCTTCGACCCATCGAGTCTGCACTGACACCTGAGAAACACCTGACCTACCTACGTAATCCCATTTACCAGCACTTGGCCCATAGCCTTGAATGTTATGACGTGCCAAGTGCTCATCCAGATACTTTTTAAAGGATGTGAGGCAACCCACCTCCACCACCCTCCCAGGCAGTGCATTCCAGACCGTCACCACCCTCTGGGTAAAAAAGTTCTTCCTCACATCCCCCTAAACCTCCTGCCCCTCACCTTGAACTTATGCCCCCTTGTGACTGACCCTTCAACTAAGGGGAACAGCTGCTCTCTACCCACCCTATCCATGCCCCTCATAATCTTGTACACCTCAATCAGGTCACCCCTCAGTCTTCTCTGCTCCAATGAAAACAACCCAAGTCTATCCAACCTCTCTTCATAACTTAAATGTTTCATCCCAGGCAACATCCTGGTGAATCTCCTCTGCACCCCATCCAGTGCAATCACATCCTTCCTATAATGTGGTGACCAGAACTGCACACAGTGCTCCAGCTGTGGCCTCACCAAGGTTCTATACAACTCCAACATGACCTCCCTACTTTTGTAATCTATGCCTCGATTGATAAAGGCAAGTGTCCCATATGCCTTTTTCATCACCCCACTAATATGCCCCTCCGCCTTGAGAGATCTATGGACACACACGCCAAGGTCCTTTTGTTCCTCAGAACTTCTTAGTGTCATGCCGTGCATTGAATACTTCCTTGTCAAATTACTCCTTCCAAACTGTATCACCTCACACTTTTCAGGGTTAAATTCCATCTGCCGCTTATCTGCCCATTCGACCATCCTGTCTATATCTCCCTGTAACCCAAGACACTCAACCTCACTGTTAACCACCCGGCCAATCTTTGTGACATCCGCAAACTTACTAATCCTACCCCCCACAAAGTCATCTATGTCGTTTATATAAATGACAAATAATAGGGGGCCCAGCACAGATCCCTGTGGTACAACACTGGCTTCCAGTCACTAAAGCATCCTTCTGTCTTTACCCTCTGTCTCCTACAACTAAGCCAGTTTTGAATCTACCTTATCAAATTACCCTGTACCCCATGTGCATTTACCTTCTTTACAAGTCTCCCGTGTGGGACCTTGTCAAAGGCTTTGCTGAAATCCACATAAACTACATCAACTGCACTACCCTCACCTACACACCTGGTCACCTCCTCAAAAAATTCAATCAGATTTTTTAGGCATGACCTCCCTCTGACAATGCCATGCTGACTATCCCTGATCAAACCTTGCCTTTCCAAGTGGAGATAGATACTCTCCTTCAGAATTTTCTCCAATAGTTTCCCTACCACTGATGTGAGACTCACTGGCCTGTAGTTCCCTGGCTTATCTCTACAACCCTTCTTAAATAGCAGAACCACATTAGCTGTTCTCCAGTCATCTGGCAGCTCCCCCGTGGCCAGAGAGAATTAAAAATTTGAGTCAGAGCCCCTGCAATCTCCTCCCTTGCCTCCCTCAGCAGTCTGGGTCACAAATCACCCAGACCTGGAGATTTGTCCACTTTTAAGCCAGACAACACCTCCAATAACTTGTCACTCCCTATATCAATTTGCTTAAGAACTTCGCAGTCTCTCTCCCCGAATTTTATACCTTCATTCTCATTCTCTTGGGTGGAGACGGATGTAAAGTATTCATTCACCCTCTAGCGATGTCCTCTGGCTCCACCCATAGATTGCCCCCTTGGTCCTTTATGGGCCCTACTCTTTCCCTGGTTATCCTCTTCCCATTGATATACTTATAGAACATCTTGGGATTTTCCCTACTTTTACCATGAACAAATAAAAAAAACTGTAGCTATTGGACTCAGCTAAACAAAGTAATAAAGGTAGAGGTTTATGACATTAATAGAGCGAGTCATTCATAAATTCTATTTCAACTGATTTTCCAAGGGAGGGGTACAATGCAACCTTGCTGCAAAGGTTTCAGTCTAGTGTCACGGTGCAGTGAAAGTTTCATAATGAAAAGACACAATAGAAGAACTGGAGTCCATTTTATTGAACTTGCAAGTTCATTTGCAACTTGCAAGCCGTAAATGTGTCCAGTAAAATGTAGCTTACATGCACACAGTAGAGTAAATAATGGCAAGTAACTAATTGGATGCGATAACTTAAGGATATCTGAAGGAAACACATTGGCTCAGTGATCTTTCCCATAGCAAACTGGTACTAATAAGATAAATATGCTTACTGTTAAGATGCAGAACAGTTACCACCATTTATTCAGAACGTTTCACAACATTAAAACCTGTAACAAGGCAAACTGGAAGTGTCATATATATTGCAGGAATAAGCTTTCAGAAAACTTTTATAGAAGTGGTGACGTCAGACACAAGTTACAGAAAACAATATCTAATAAGGGCACAACTGAAGCGTGCAATAATCTACATAATGCAAACATTATAGTGGTGCACAGAAATAGAGCTATGTGTAACAGTTCACAGATAAGAGTTTCTTGTGATTCAGTGTTCAGCACAATACGTGTCAGAAGATTGTACGGTACAGTGGGGACTGTTGCAATTAAGGAAATCATTCTCCTGTATTTGTTGGCACATGGTTGAGCACATTCAGTGTGGCACTAATGCAGAACGTCACAATCCAAGAATTTCCAATTATCAATTTCTAATACAAACAGGGATATTTAGAAAGCCCAGTGATTGGAAGGGGAATTTCCAGGTGATGGTGTTCCCAACTATCTGCTACCCTTGTCCTTCTAGCTGGTAGCAGTTGTGGGTTACGAAGATTGGAAGATATGAAGATTGGAAATGTCAACTGTGATGGGGATAGTCTTGAACTTCAAAAGGGCATAGGCATATTGGTGGATTAGGCAGGCAAGTGGCAGATGAATTTCAATGTAGAGAAGTGTGAGGTGATTCGTTTTGGCACAAAAGATACGGTGAGACAGTACAAAATAAAGGGAGAGCCTCTAAAGGAGGTGCATGAACAGAGGGACCTTGGTGTATACGAACATAGGTCATTGAAGATGGCAAGGCATTTTGAGAGAGCAGTTAATAAAGCATATAGTATCTTAGGCTTTATTAATAGGGGCATTGAGTACAAGAGTAAAGGGGTCATGTTGAACTTGTATAAGGCACTGGTTAGGCCTCATCTGGAGTACTACGTCCAGTTCTGGGCACCATACTTGTGGAAGGAAGCGAAGGCATTAGAGAGAGTACAGGGGAGATTCACAAGAATGATTCCAGGATGAAGAACCGTAGCTATGATGACAGATTGGAGAGATTGGGGCTGTTCGCCTTGGAGAAAAGAAGGCTGAGAGGAGACTGGACAGAGGTATTCAAGATCCTGAGGGGTATGGACAGGGTAAATAGTGAGAAACTGTTCCCACTCAAGGAAACATCAGGAACTAGAGGGCACAGATTCAAAATAATTGGCAAAAGGAGTAAATGTGATGGGAGGAAAATAATTTTTCATCCAGAGGGTGGTTGGAGTCTGGGACAGGCTTCCTGAAAGGTTGGTGGAGGCAGGTTCAATCGAGGTATTCAAAGGGAATTGGATTGCTACCTGAAAAGGGAAAATGTGCAAGATTACAGGGATAAGACAGGGGAGTGGGGCTAGGTGGAATGCTCTTTCAGATAGCCAGTGTACACTTGATGAGCCGAATGGCCTCTTTCTGCACTGAAAAGATATTATGATAGTAAGGGGAATAGAAACGTTGGGAGAAACCATATCCACTGGTCAGGGAGTATAGGACTAGTGGGCAGTGTCTAGAAATTAGGCTCGACCTTGTTAGGATTTTGGAACTCTGCTCTGCCAACAGCTGGTGCTAGATCAATTATGGTAAAGCTAAGGTTGATGATAGCTTTGACTAACAAAAATCTAAGGGATATAGGGCAAAGGCAGGTATATGGTGTTAGTCTGCAGATAACAATAACCTCATTGAATTGTAGAACAGGCTCGAGGGACTAAACGGCCTACTCCTGTTCCTTTGGAGGGCTGCAGAGCCTTTTGTATCAATAAATTAAGATGGGTCAGGTGGCTTTCCTCACCTGCGCTTAGTGTGCATTGTGTTCCAGTTATCACAAACAATTTCAATGCCCAAATGACTTGGATCTCTACTCAGTAATCCTTCATCAAAACAGAAATTGCTCACAATTCCTCTAATTCAGGCAGGTTTTATCTTGGGTCAATGAAGGGCTGATAAACAATCTTCGATTATTTATTTTGGGAAAGGATGAAATTAAACACATTTGAAAAAGTACTAAAGCTCAGCCTATAAATCTAGCATGCAGTGTATTCCTCAACAGTTCCCAGGGACATTGCAAAATTTATCCCTGGAAATAATGAATTAACTGCGAGAAATAACAGCAATTACCTTTTTATCTCTGAAGTTGGTGGAAGAAGAAAATCCCAAAAATCCTCTTCTCAACTTTTGTTTAATTTTTTTTATTCTATCATGGAATGTGGGCGTCACTGACTTGGCCAGCATTTTGTTACCCATCCCTAATTACTCTTGAGATGGTGGTGGTGGAGAGTCGTCTAACTACTAGGCAAAACGCAGAGATCTCCAATGAACCTGTGAAGCCCCAGTCAAATGGCCAACTGGTGCAAAATGAGTAGAGGATCACACATGGAGTTTTAACAAGCTACCACTGGCTGCCAAATCTCACAAATCCATTCCACAATATCATGCTTTCAACATGAATAGAAAACTGGGGAAGAAAATATGAACTACACACAAAGTAAGCAATCAGACAGCACCAGCTACTGACACTAATCTTCATTTTACATAAATACCCAGGATAACCAAAACAAGCTTGAATTTTAAAAAGTGTGCTTCATGGACAGCACATAAAAGGTAGTCAATTCGTGAAGTGCACAGGTGCACGTGGACTACTCTCAGAAGCAGCAAATAAATAATGGCGGTGGCATAAGAATTTTTAAAAATTTATTCATGGGGTGTGGATATCGCTAGATAGGCCAGCATTTATTGCCCATCCCTAATCGTCCTTGAGAAGGTGACGGTGAGCTGCCTATTTGAACTACAGTAGCCCCTGTGGTATAGGTACACCCACAGTGTTGTTAAGGAGGGAATTCCAGGATTTGGGCCCAGCAATGGTGAAGGAACAGCGATATTTTTCCAATTCAGGATGGTGAGTGGCAATGACATGACCATCACTGAAAACCCACTATCAGCATCCACTGACCAGAACTATAGATTCTCCCTTGTCAGAAATGGTCATTGTGAGACATGAATGTTACTTGCCACTTGTCAGCTCAAGCTCAGGTATTGTCCAGGTCTTGCTGCATTTGGACATGGGCTGCTTCAGTATCTGAGGAGTCGCAAATGGTGCTGAACATTGTGCAATCATCAGTGAACATCCCCACTTCTGACCTTGTGATGGGAGGAAGGTCATTGATGAAGCAGTTGAAGATGGTTGCACCTAGGGCACTACCCTGAGGAACTCCTGCAGAGATATCCTGTAACTGAGATGACTGACCTCCAACAACCACCACCATCTTCCTTTGCCCTAGGAATGACTCCAACCAACAGAGTTTTCCCCAATTCCTATCAACTCCAGTTTTGCGAGGGCTCCTTGATACCACACTCGGTCAAATGCTGCCTTGATGTCAAGGGCAGTTACTCTCACCTCTGGAGTTCAGCTCTTTGGTTCATGTTTGAACCAAGGCTGTAATGAAGTCAGGAGCCGAGTCACCCTGACAGAACCCAAACTAAGCATCAGTGAGCAGGTTATTGCTAATAAGTGCCACTTGATAGCACTGTTGTTGATCCCTTCCATCACTTGGCTGATAACCGAGAATAGCCTGATGGGGCAGTAACTGATCACGTCGGATTTGTCCTGTTTTTTGTGGACAGGGGAAACCTGGGCTGTTTTCCACATTGACAGGTAGATGCCAGTGTTGTAGCTGTACTGGAACAGCTTGGCTAGAGGCACAGCAAGTTGTAGAGGGCAAGTCTTCAGTACCATTGCCAGAATATTGTAAGGGCCCATAGCCTTTGCAGTATACAGTGCCTTCAAGCATTTCTTAGTATCATGTGGAGTGAACTGAATTGGCAGAAGATTGGCATGTGTGATGCTGGGAACCTCTGGAAGAGACAGAGATGGATCACCCCCAAACCATATGCTCTTAGTTTGTGTAGTAACAAATCCCAATACATGGCATCTACTGAGTCCCTTTCATCCACCCTGTTTGTGGCGTACTCAACGTGCTCTAATAAATTTGTCAACACGATTTCCCTTTCACAAAATCACGTTGATTCTGCTTGATTGTATTATGATTTTCTAAGTGTCCTGCTACTAATTCCTTAACAATGGATTTCAGCATTTTCCCAATGACAGATGTTAAGCTAACTGGCCTATAGCCTCCTGCTTTCTGTCTCCCTCTTCTCTTAAGAGAAAGTGTGACATTTGTGGTTTTCCAATTTGCTGGGACCTTTTCAGGGAATTTTGGAAGATTATAACCAATGCATCCACTATCGCTGCAGCCACTTTTTTTAAAACCCTAGGATGCAGGACATCAGGTCCAGGGGACTCATCAGCCTTTAGTCTTATTAGTTTTCCTAGTACTTCTTCTCTAGTAACAGTGATTGTTTTAAGTTCTGCCATCCCTTGATTTTTTTTTTACTATTATTGGGATACTTGTATTTTCCACCATGAAGACAAATAGAAAATACTTGTTCGAAGTCTTTGCCATTATTAATTCTCCAGTCTCATCATCTAAGAGACCAACATTCACCTTAGGTACTCTCTTTCCTTTTTATATACTTGTAAAAGCTCTTACTGTCTGTTTTTATATTTCTAATTTTTTTTTGGTCATCCTTCATTGGTTTTTAAAATTTGCTGGTCGACCACTAATCTTCGCAGCAATGTACATCTCTTCTTTCAATTTGATACTATCCTTAACTTCCCTAGTTAGCCATGGACGGTGCAATTTCATTGATTCTTTGTTTCTCAGTGGAATATCTCCTTGTTATTAAATATCTCCTTCAACATTTGCCACTGCTTCTCTACTGTCTTGGACCTTTTAATCTATTTTCCCAGTCCACTGTAGCCGACTCGGTCTTCAAATCTTTTACGACAACTGGTCCAGGATATCTTATCCTTATAGAGTAAATGTTGATTCTACTTGAGTACTGACAAGTCCCGGTTTGGACACTGATACTTTGAATATTTCTCAAGCCCTCTTTAACTGAATACCTGTTATCAACTGCCCTCAGCCGACCAAGGGCCTCAGTTTCTGGCCTGTACACTGGGGTGTAGGGTTAGGAAGATTTCTCTTCACTTAAAAGAATGA
The DNA here is from genome assembly GCF_964194155.1 of Cetorhinus maximus. NCBI lineage: Eukaryota > Metazoa > Chordata > Chondrichthyes > Lamniformes > Cetorhinidae > Cetorhinus > Cetorhinus maximus. Next base: position 233,656,670 of record NC_135879.1, read on the forward strand.
GTTTATGGAATTGCTTTATGGCGAGTCTAAGGATGTCCCTTGACAAAAGGTGAATAAGCTTCAGTAACAGCAAAGACAGAATTTTCAGTGGTCTTAAAAGTAGCCATTAAACAAACTCATTTGGAGGAGTCTTGGCAGAGTAGATAAAAAGGAACTGATCCCAGTTGGTAACACTGCACAAGAACCAGGGGCAACATTAATTTTTTTTACGCAAGTGGTTAGGATCTGGAATGCAGTGCTTGAAAGTGTGGAGAAGACAGAATCCCTTGTGGTTTCCAAAAGGAAATTCGATACTGTGAATCATGGGTATAAGTTAACCCACTGTGACTCCATTTTATCCAACTCTAAAAATCATGATTTTGCAAATATTTGGTGAATAAGTCGACACTCCCTTTTTAGCAATGACATGCTATGCACGCATTAGTAGTCAGTCTCAAATTTTCACCCCACAAATACACGTTTTACTTATGGGTACTTTATAACTGGGTACAAGGAATCAAGCAAGCAATACGGGCTGTGTTGCGATGGTGTGTTGAGTTTAAGACATGCCCACTCTTTGAGTGGGATACTGATGATATTTCAAAGTGGCGACGACTCAGGCCGGCAGTTCCTTGGTATATAAGTTGATCTGATTTTGGAGGGAATTTCTGAGGCTTCAAAGGTTGACTTATAAATCAACATCTATGATAATTATCTGAAAGAGAAAGAAATGGCAGGTCTACGGGGAAAAGATGGGGAAGTGGGAATAGGTGAGTTGCTCGTGCACAGAGCTAACATGGACATGAAGGGCCTTCTGTGCTGTAACTATGCTTCAATAAACTGAAGTGGCTTTTCAACTTATTTTTCAATCAGATATAACTTTTAAGCTTTCAAAGTCAGATATAGTTTAGAATAAATGGAAACATGAAATTAATTCTAAAGAATTACATTTTTTACTCGCAGTGAACCAGACTTAAAACTCATTTATGGCAAAAAGACGACTTGGGATATTACCAAGATCACAACTTAGATGGATCAATATGGAAGGGTACCCGCTACAGGGTTCCCATACCCAACTACCATTGCATCACAATCTAGGGTCAACTTGAACCTCAATCCATAGAAACCAATTATTAAATTTTAAAATGGTCGCACATCCAAGGTAAAGTGCTTGACATTGTACTTGGTCTGGCAGCATCGGTGGAGAGAGAAACAAAGTTAATGTTTTGAGTCCATTGACTCCTCTTCAGAGTTAAAGGGTCAACCCACAGGTGGAAGAGACTTGAAACGTTAGTACTTGGCATGTCGACATCTACTTATCCTGTGCTTTATAAAGAATGGCAACCAAATAATCTGCAGCAATATTTAAATCACACTTTAAACAAGTTATTTAGTATTTAAATTCACACCAAGGAATGATCATTGTGTACTCGGGCCTAAAGCAAACAGTAAGATAAATGCAAAATACTGAGAATGTTGGAAATCTGAAATAAAAACAGAAAATGTTGGTGAAACTCAGCAGCTCTGGCAGCGTCTGTGAAGAGAGAAACAGAGTTAACGTTTCAAGTCCATACGACTCTTCCTCTTGCGGGCTGACCCTTCAACTCTGAAGAGTCATATGGACTCGAAATGTTAATTTTGTTTCTCTCTCCACAGATGCTGCCAGACCTGCTGAGTTTTACCAGCATTTTGTTTTTATTTCTTAAAGCCAACAGATTACTTTTCCACAGCAGTGAACTGTTGTTGCATAGGCAAAACTGAACAATATGCATAACAACAAGGTCTCACAAGCACCAAATAAATATATTTCTAGATAATACACTTTTCTTGGTGTTGGTGAAGGGAGGAATGGTGAGCTGGGTAACAGGAGAAAATCTCACTGTTCTTCAAAATGCCATTAATAGAATCTTTTGCATCCACCCCAAGGTTCAGGGTGTTCGTTTAAAATCTTATTAGAAAGATGATGCCTTCAACCATGCAAACACTTGCTCAGAGTTTTCCTACTCTTCCATCTGCTGTGTATCGCAACTTCTGTTTTTTTTATTCTTCAGGATGTGACTAATGTTAGCAATGCTATATTTATTGTGCACAAGTGGGCTGTTACCCTTTAGCAACTGAGAGGCTCGCTAGATGACTTAAGAGGTATTAAGTCAATTTGGGACTGAAAACATTCATTGGCCAATTGAGGTAGAGGTGCCAACCCATCTAAATCAGCAGAGATCTGGAAGTGAGCACCCCTGGCAAGGCTGCAATTACTGTCCATCCCTAGAGATTATTTTGTACAATTCATAGAACCATAGAAAAGTTACAGCACAGAGGGAGGCCATTTGGCCTATCTTGTCCATGCCAGCCCGAGGACACCCAAGTGCCCTTTCTAATCCCACCTTCCTGCACCCAGCCTGTAGCTCTCCAGCTTACAGCACTTTAGGTGCAGATCTAAGTACTTTTTAAAAGAGTTTAAAGTTTCTGCCTCTACCACCAACTTGGGCAGTGAATTCCAGACACCCACCACCCTCTGCGTAAAAAAGTTCTTCCTCATGTCCCCCCTACATCTTCTGCCACTTATCTTGAATCTGTGTCCCCTGGTTCTAGAATTCTCCATCAAGGGAAACAATTTTATCCTGTCCACTCTATCTATTCCCCTCATAATTTTGTACACCTCAATCAAGTCACCTCTCAGCCTTCTTTGTTCTAAGGAAAATAACCCCAACGTATCCAATCTCTCCTCGTAGCTACACTTTTCTAACCCTGGCAACATTCTTGTAAACCTCCTCTGCACTCTCTCCAGAGCTATTACGTCCTTCCTGTAATGTGGTGACCAGAACTGCACACAATACTCCAGTTGTGGCCTCACCAGTGTTTTATACAATTCCAACATTATATCCTTACTTTTATATTCTATACCTCTGCCGATGAAGGAGAGCATTCCATATGCCTTCTTTACAACCTTGTCTACTTGAGCTGCTGCCTTCAGGGACCTGTGTACTTGGACGCCAAGATCTCTCACTTCATCTACCCCTCTTAGTATATTCCCATTTATTTTGTAATCCCTGTAACTGTTTGACCTCACACTTCTCTATGTTAAAATCCATCTGCCACTTTATCATCCACTCCACCAACCCATCTATATCGTTGGAGATTATGGCTATCCTCTACACTATCCACTACTCGGCCAATCTTTGTGCCATCTGCAAGTGTCATTTGAAGCATCAGAGCATCTAACGGCATTAGTCTTGCCCTTTCACGTTTAGGTTTTTACATTTTTTGTGTGGCAAGAAGCTAAAAGTATGATCTACAACCGTACAGCAAGGGAAACAAGGCATCTGGCAGCCAATAAATCAGATTGAAAGACAGAAATAAACAGCACAAGGACAGAAAAGGAAGTGCAAATTATTGGGGTAAAATCAATATCAAATCAGGTAAAGAAAGAGGGGAAAATTGGAATAAGAGATAAAAAAAGGAATAAGTAATTTTTTAATTTTACATTTAAGTCTCCAATTAATGCCTAAAGGAATTTAATGGCATACTTATACTAGTTAATTTTGAATGTCAGAGGTTGACTGAAAGTAATTTACATTCAGCACATCAAAAACAACTTATATTTATCTTGCATCTTTTAATGTGATAAAACGCCCCAACACACTTCACATGAGTTTTAACAAGCAAAGTATGACACCGAGCCACATAAGGAGATACCAGGGCAGATGGCCAAAAGCTTGGTCATCAAGATAGGTTTTAAGGAGCATCTTAAAGAAGGAAAGTGAGGTAGAGAGGTTGAGAAGAGCAGGGAAGATATCCCAGGGCTTGGAGCCTTGCACCCGAAGGTGCAGCCACCAATGATGGATGATCAAGTCTCAAAAAAGGAATGAAACTGGACGGACCACCCAGCATCAACCATTCACAGAATCATACCTTACAGATAATGTGCCAGACACCATCATCACCATCCCACCGGCAGGACAGACTCAGCAGAAGTGGCGGCACAGTGGTATACAGTCGGGGGGAAGTTGCCCTGGGAGTCCTCAACATCGACTCCGGACCCCATGAAGTCTCATGCCATCAGGTCATGTTTGACCACGTACTGCCCATCCTCAGCTGATGAATCAGTGCTTCCTCCATGTTGAGCACCACTTGAAGGAAGCACTGAGGGTGGAAAGGGAGTAGAATGCACAATGTCCATCACCAGGAGTGGCTTGGTAGCACCACTGACCAAGCTCGCTGAGTCCTAAAGGACCTAGCTCCTAGACTGCGGCAGGTAGTGAGGGAACCAACAAAAGGCAAAAACCTGCTTGACCTCATCCTCACCAACCGGCCTGCTGCAGATGCATCTGTCCAGGACAGTATCGGTAGGAGTGACCGCCATACAGTCACTGTGGAGACCAAGTCCCACCTTCACATTGAGGGTAGTGCAGTTGATGTAGTTTATATGGATTTCAGCAAAGCCTTTGACAAGATCCCACATGGGAGACTTATAAAGAAGGCAAATGCACATGGGATACAGGGTAATTTGATAAGGTGGATTCAAAATTGGCTTAGTTGTAGGAGACAGAGGGTGATGACAGAAGGATGCTTCAGTGACTGGAAGCCAGTGTCCAGTGGCGTACCGCAAGGATCCGTGCTGGGTCCACTATTATTTGTCATTTATGTAAACGACATAGATGACTTTGTGGGGGGTAGGATTAGTAAGTTTGCGGATGACACAAAGATTGGCTGGGTGGTTAACAGTGAGGTTGAGTGTCTTGGACTACAGGAAGATATAGACGGGATGGTCAAATGGACAGATAAGTGGCAGATGGAATTTAACCCTGAAAAGTGAGGTGGTACTCTTTGGAAGGAGTAATTTGACAAGGAAATATTCAATGAACGGCATGAAACTAGGAGGTTCTGAGGAACAAAGGGACATTAGCGTGTGTCCATAGATCTCTGAAGGCGAAGGGGCATGTTAGTGGGGTGGTGAAAAAGGCATATGGGACACTTGCCTTTATCAATCGAGGCAGAGATTACAAAAGTAGGGATATCATGTTGGAGTTGCACAGAACCTTGGTGAGGCCACAGCTGGAGTACTGTGCGCAGTTCTTGTCGCCACATTATAGGAAGGATTTGATTGCACTGGAGGGAGTGCAGAGGAGATTCACCAGGGTGTTGCCTGGGATCAAACATTTAAGTTATGAAGAGGGGTTGGATAGACTTGGATTGTTTTCGTTGGATCAGAGAAGACTGAGGGGGTGACCTGATTGGGGTGTACAAGATTATGAGGGGCATGGACAGGGTGGATAGGGAGCAGTTGTTCCCCTCAGTTGAAGGGTCAGTCACGAGGGGACATAAGTTCAAGGTCAGGGGCAGCGGGGGGATGTGAGGAAAAACCTTTTTACCCAGAGGGTGGTGACAGTCTGGAATGCGCTGCCTGGGAGGGTGGTGGAGGCGGGTTGCCTCACATTCTTTAAAAAGTCCCTGGATGAGCACTTGGCACGTCATAATATTCAAGGCTATGGGCCAAGTGCTTGTAAATGGGATTAGGTAGGTAGGTCAGGCGTTTCTCACGTGTCGGTGCAGACTCAATGGGCCAAAGGGCCTCTTCTGCACTGTGTGATTCTGTGATTCTGTGAAGATGGCCCAAAAAATAAGAGTTTCCTCCATTTTGCACCTCCTTTATTTCTGACGCCATTTTATCAGCTGCCTCTGAATTCATGAACCAGATAGGTTTTTGCGACAATCCAGTCATTGCACAGTCACCATTACTGACATTAGTTTGTTTATTCCAGTTTTATTTAATTAACTGAATTTAATTTCCGCACCGTTGGTGGGATTTGAACTCACGTCGCCAGATACCATCCATCTATGTGAGATGCACTGCAGCAACTCTCCAAACCAGTTTCGAGAGCACCTTCCAAATCCACGACCTCCACAACCTAGAACAGGTTTTTCCAACATACGGCCTGCAGGCCACAACCCGGCACACAGAGCCAGCGTTCAAGAGAGATAGGAAGAAACTGTCCCCACTCGTAAAAGGGTTGAGAACAAGAGGACTAGAACGAGAGGACACAGATTTAATGTGATTTGCAAAAGAAGCAAATGCGATGTTGGTAAAAGCTTTTTCACAGAGTGAGTGGTTTGGATCTGGAATACACTGCCTGGAAGTTTGGTGGAGGCAGGTTCAATCAAGGCATTCAAGAGGGCTTTAGATGATTTTTGAATAGAATCAATGTGCAGGGTTATGGGGGAAAGGCAGGAGAATTGCACTAAGTCATGATGCTCATTCGTGAGCCAGTGCAGACATGATGGGCCAAATGGCCTTCTTCTACACTGTAACAATTCTGTGATACTGTCCTGAGAGGACTTGACACTGTGGATGTGGAAAGGATGTTTCCTCTTGTGGGAGCATCTAGAACTAGGGGTCACAGTTTAAAAATAAGGAGTCACCTATTTAAGACAGAGATGTGGAAAACTTTTATCTCTCAAGGTTGAGTGTCTTTGGAATACTCTTCCTCAAAGGCACAGTCTTTGAATAGTTTTAAGGCAGAGGAAAATAGGTTCTTGGTTAGCAAGGGGGCAAAAGGTTATCGGGGGTAGGCAGGAAGGTGGAGTTGAGGTTAAAATCAGATCAGCCATGATCTTATTGAACTGCAGAGCAGGCTTGAGGGCTAAGTAGCCTATTTCCTGCTCCTAATTTGTATGTTGCTTGACTGGGAGTCAATGTAAGTCAGCGAGCACAGGGGTAATAGTGAAAAAGGACTTGCAGCGAGTTAAGACATGGGCAGCAAGGTTTATGATGACCTTAAGTTTATGGAGATTAGAACCTGGGTGATCAGCCAAGGCATATCTGAATAGTTAAATCTAGAAGTAATAAAGGCATAAATGAGGGTATCAGCACCAAGTGAGTTGAGGCAGGTGCAAAGTCAGACAATGTTATGGAGGTAGAAATAGACAGTCTTAGTGATTGCATGAATCTAAGACTGCAAGCTCATCTCTTGGTCAAATGTGACACCAATGTTGTGAACTGGCTGGCTTAAGCTGACTTTATTGCCAGGGAGAGGTATGGAGACAGTACTAGGGAACTGAGTTTGGAGGGGGACTGAAAACAATGGTTTCAGTCCTCACAATATTTAACTGGAGGAAATTTCTGCCATCCAGTACTGGATGTTGGAAAAGCAGTCTGATAAATCCTTCACTGTTGCTAAATTGAGAGAGATGGCGGCGAGATAGAATTGGGTGTCATCAGCATACATGCGAAAACTAATTCTGCGCCTTTGGATGATGTTGTCATGGAGCAACATGTAGGTGAGAAATAGGATGGAGCCAAAGATAGATCCTCGTGGTAAACCAGAGGTAACTATGCGGAAGCAGGAAGGGGAGCAACTGTAAATGCTCCTCTGGTTCCGATTAGATAAGAATGGAACCAGGTGAGAGCAGTCCCACCCATCTGGATGACAGTGGAGAGGTGTTAGAGGAGGAAGCTGTGGACAACCCTATTAAAGGCTACAGACAGATCAAGAAGGACAAGGAGAGATAGTTATCCACAGTCACAGTCACAAATGTCATTCTATGCGACTTTGGTACTGTCGACATGTAGAGATTCAAGAAAAGATTTAGATGGGTGAATACAGCATATTTAAAGCAGAGAGAGTAAACACCTTAAGAGAACAATTTACAACATCAGCTAACATGGGGGCCAGGAGGAAAAGTTGGTGACGAGCAGTTTAATGGAAATAGGATCGAGAGAACAGGGGGTAGGTCTCATGAGCAAGATGACCTTAGAGGGGGGATGAGGGGAGGGGGGGAAATTAGAGAAAGATGGACATTCAGCCCTGGGGCAGCGGAGTATTATAGGAGGTTTGACCAGCTGGTCTAGTGAAAGGGAGCAACGCAGCACAGGCAGCTGATCGCATAGTCTCAATCTTAGTGTCAAAGAATTCCATGAGCTCCTGAATTATAGTTGATGAGAGGGGTTCAACAAGACAGTTTGCAGTAGAGAAAAGAAGTCAGGGGTTATCTTTGGAATCCAGGTTGCTTGTCAAATAGTAAGCAATTTTAGCAGATCAGAGCAGGACCTGAAAGTATTTTAAGTGATCCAGCCATATCTGGCAGTGGATCACTAAAAGAGCAGTCCATCATATTTGTTCAAATTTGCGCAAATTGGACTTAAAGCAGCAGAAATGAGAGCCATACTGGGGGAATGGCTAGGGTGAGAGAGAATAATAATTTCCTTGGGGACCGGAACAAAGGCGGAGGGGTGCCGCTGTGGTCGAGTAAATCAGTTGCTGTGATGAACACAGGGCCAAAGGCTACATAGTTGGGGTTTTCAAGTGCACTTGTGGCTTTCTCCCGGAACAGATACACAAGGAGATAGGGTTAGGCTGTGGAAGCGGTGGTGAATGATCAAAATAAGTGATCAGAGAAAGCCGTATCTGTATTTGTACCTTGTAACGTCAAGACTTATCTTTCTGTGACAAGTTTGTTTGCATCTACAATGCAAACACAGCAACTTCAAGCCATTCAACTTATATCAATAGTCAGACAAGCAGCAAAGTGATGTTTTCAAGTAGCTGAAGGTGGAGCTTCACATCTTGGACAGCAACAATATGGATATTTATATTTCATTATCTATACCAAGTCTGAAGCTACTGTACCATTTGCACACAAACACCACAAATAGCCTCAGCTTGAGAGCAAAATCTGGCCCAATGTATCCAATTCTGAGCACCACACTAAGAAAGATGTCAAGGCCTTGGAGAGGGTACAGGGGAGATTTACTAGAGTACATCAGGGTGGCACTTCCAAAGAGCCGGCACAAGCATGATGGGCCGAATGGTTTTCCATGTTGTATGATTTTACAATCAGTGCTTGACAGTGCAAGCTGCAAGAAACTTCAATTTTCAAGTTAAGCTCTGAAAGATTAACATTTGACAAAACATATTGTGTAGCATGAAGTTAAATTTTCATGGCAGGATAGAAAAAAAAAAGTAATTTAAATGCATTCTTGGTCTTTTGCAGTTGCCAGTGTTAAATAGTATCAGACAAATCACATACTTAAGCTGGCCAAGTCGGGCCATCGCTGAAGAAAAACACAAAAAAAAACTTCTCTACTTTTATTTGTTTCAGCTTTATTGACATGCAAGGTTCACAGCTACTGAGTACAACAAAGTATGAGCAATAACTAAGCATTACAAATCGTCCAAACAACTTGAAGGACAAGCTGCTAATGCAACTGCATCATATTATCCCATGGATACAAATATTCTAGTAGTCGAAAGAGGCTTATAATTCAACGTGTTTTTTTTTTAGAAAAAGGAAATTATCTTTTATTATATCCGTTTTTTGGATGTGAACATCACTAGCAAGGCCAGTATTTATAGTCCATCCCTAATTGTCTTCTGCTCATGTTAATTGCTGTGTTACCAGGTCGAGAGTGCTGAAGCGTACCTTAAAGATGTAGGCATCAGTCTGTCTCGGGAGACAATGGACTGTGCCCGGGGTGTGTATGTCACCTCTGGATTGAGCATCATCTGTTATGGGTGTAGAGGCTGACTTGTTAAAAGGCAGTCCCTTCCACAGCTGGCACAGATGAATTGCGTTAGTCCTAGATCAGCTGTTTTTTTTTCCTTCTGCCGGGGTCTCTTTTCCACCATCTGGTTGATTCTTTCGTCCTCGGATTTTTTCACGCCCTTCCTGACTGCTTGTCTTCAGGCACTCCGGTCAGCAACAAATACTTCCCATGCGTCAACACCAATCCCAGTCAACATGACATATCGTTTGCAGACAACTCATGTGGCTTGTTCAACTTTGCATCAACGAACTGCGTTCATGTTTTTTTTCTTTCATATTTCCCTGCCTATTTAATCCAAACTACCCTATCCCTTTCGAATACTTTATATTACTCATCATTACCCAAATTCAACGGCAATAAAGGAGATCTATTCACTGCCCTCTCTGACTTATTAGCTGAACATTAAATACACAAACTAAAGTCAAATATTTTTAATCACCCTCCAATGTAATGAAATGGTTATTTATTCACCACATATTTAAAATGTCAACCAATATCTGCACTACCATTTATAGGAAACTGGAGCAACATATAACATAAGGCTGCAAGCACAGCAAGTCACCAGCACTAAAAATTCTTTCGAGTTATCAACAGATCGCATGTAACTCTTTTCGAGTACATTCACAGTTCTTGGTTTCCAGGAGTGGGACATGAACCCACAACCCTCTGATTCAAAGGCGAGGGCGCTAAAGAAGTCACAGCTCCAGCATCTGAGTAATCGCACATTTTGAACAGCTGCATCATATTAACCATCTCAATGCAAAGGTCCAGATGCCCACACAATATAGCACCAAATGGCATTAAGGTAACTTAAGTTGGAGACTACAACTCCTGAAAACAAATGTTACAGAAGTCCCAGTTCTTTGCTGCTCATCATCCTTGGTCTGGTGTTACCTCACTGGCTCTTCACCCAAATGGGAACCATTAAAAATGAATGTAAACCAACTCAGGTACACCACAGTCAGCTGTGGCTCAGTTCATAGCACCCTCGCCTTTGAATCAGAAGGTCGTGGGTTCATGTCCCACTCCCAGAAACCAAGAACTGTGAATGTACTCGAAAGAGTTACAATCTGTGACTGTTGATAACTCGAAAGAGTTACACCACAGTCAATGCTTAAGTAACTTAAGTATGTGATTTGTCTGATACTATTTAACATTGGCAACTGCAAAAGACCAAGAATACATTTAAATTATTTTCTCTTCTAAACTGCCATGAAAATTTAACTACTTGCCACACAAAATATTGTTTTGTCAAATATTAACCTTTCAGAGCTTAGCTTGAAAATTAAACAGTAGTTTCTTGTACCACTGTCAAGCACCGATTGCTTTGCCTCAGTAGCAGCCCACACACTTTAAGAACACAAGAAATATAATTAAAAGACCATATGGTCCGTCGAGCCTGCTCTGCCATTCAATGTGATCATGGCTGTTCTTGGGCTTCATCTCCACTTTCCCCACCCACTCTTCATATCCCTTAATACCCTGAGACATCAAATATCTGCCCAACCCAGCCTTAAATACAGTCAACAATGAAGCACCCCACAACCCTCTGAGGTGCAGAATTCCAAAGGTTCAAACCCTTTGACTTTTGTTTTCTTTCAGGGAATGTGGGCATCGCTGCCTGGGCCAGCATTTATTGCCCATTTCTAATGGCTTTCGAGGTGGTGGTAGTGAGGTGCTTTCTTGAACCAGTACAGTCCACGTGGTGAGTACACCCACATTGCTGTTTAAGAGAGGCAGTTCCAGGATTTTGACCCAGTGACAATGAAGAAATGGCAATATATTCCAAGTCAGGGTGGTGTGTGGCTATGAGGGGACCTTGTAGGTGGTGTTCCATGCATCTGCTGCCCTTGTCCTTCGAGGTAGTAGAGGCACTGACCCAGCTAAGTGGAGAGTATTCCATCACACTCCTGACCTGTGTCTTGTAGATGATGGACAGGCTTTCAGGAGTCAAGGAGTGAATTACTCTCCGCCGAATTCCCAGCCTCTGACCTGCTCTTGTAGCCACAGCATATATATGGCCAGTTCAGTTCAGTTTCAGGTCAATCATAACTATAAGTATGTTGATAATGGGAGATTCAGCGATGGTAATGTCATTGAATGTCAAGAGGAGATGGTTGAATTCCCTGTTGTTGAAGATGGTCATTGCTTGGCACTTGTGTGGTGCAAATGTTACTTGCCACTTATCAGCCCAAGCCCGAATGTTGTGCAGGTTTTGCTACATATGCTCACGGACTACCTCAGTATCTGAGGAGTTGCCAATGGCGCTGAACATTGTGCAACCATCAGTGAACTTCTCCACTTCTGCTAGAGGGAAGATCACTGATGAAGCAGCTGAAGATGGTTGGGCCTAGGGCACTACCCTGAGGAACTCCTGCAGTGAAGTTCTGGGACTGAGATAATTGACCTCCACAACCTTCTTCCTTTATGCTAGGTATGACTCCAACCAGTGGAGAGTTTTCTCCCTGATTCCTATTGACTCCAGTTTTGCTAGAGCTCCATCATGCCACACTCAGTCAAATGCTGCTTTGATATCAAGGGCAGTCTCTCTCACCTCACCTCTTGAGTTCAGCTCTTTTATCCATGTTTGGACCAAGGCTGTAATAAAGTCAGGAACTGAGTGGCCCTGGCAGAACCCAAATTGAGATTGAAGAAATTCCTCCTCAATAGTGTTGTGGTACTGTCACTGGACTAGCTGGACTAGTGACTGAGAGGCCCAGGCTAATGGTCCTGGGACAAGGGTTCAAATCCCACGATGGTAGCTGGTGGAACCTAAACTCAATTAATAAATCTGGAATGTAAAGCTAGTTTCTTGGTCACCATAATTGAGACTATCAGTTGTCATAAAAACTAAACTGGTTCACTAATGTCCTTTTGGGAAGGAAATCGGCCATCCTTACGTGGTCTGGCCTATATGTGACTCCAGACACACAACAATATGGTTGACTCAACTGCCCTCTGAAATTGCCTAGCAAACCACTCAGTTCAAGGACAATTAGGGATGGGCAACAAATGCTGACCTTGCCAAAGACACCCACATCCCATGAAAGAATAAATTGAAAAAAGATCTCAGTCCTAAATAATCAGCTGGTTACCCTGTAACTGTGCCCCTTGTTCTAGATGCCCCAGCCAGCAGAAACAAACCCTCAGTAGCTACCCTGTCAAGCCCCTCCATAATCTTGAACGTTTCAATGAGATCATCTCTGATTCTTCGAAACTCCAGAGAACATAGGCCCAGTTTAACTAGCCTCTCAGCGTGGGGCAACCCTCTCATCCCAGGAACCAAACTGATTTAACCTTCTTCATTGTATTGCCTCCAATGCATGTATATCCTTCCTCTAACATGCACACAAGAAAATTGCAACACAGTACTTCAGGTGCAGTCTCACCAAAGCCTCATACAATTGCAGCAAGACTGATTTATTCTTGTACTCCAACCCCCTTGCAATAAAGGCCAACATGCCATTTGTTTTCCTCATTGCTTGCTGCACCTGCATGCTAACTTTGTGTGCTCCTTGTAGGAGTACATCTAAATTTCTCTGAACATCAACATTTACAAGTTTCATGCTTTTTAAAAATATTCTGCTTTTCTATTCTTATAGCCAAAGTGAATAACCTCACACTTCCCCTCATTATACTCCATCTGCCCCCTTGTTGCCCACTCACTTAACCTATCCGTATCTCTTTGCAGCCTCTGTGTCCTCCTCACAGCCGGCATTCCCACCTAACTTCGTTGCATTAATGAGCTTAGATACATTACTCACTGTCTTTTCGCCTAAGTCATTAAGTCAGCAAAGTGATGGAAGGTGTCGTCGACAGTGCTGTCAAGCAGCTCTTACTCAGCAATAACATGTTCACTGACACTCAGTTTGGGTTCTGCCAGCTCAGTTCCTGACCTCATTACAGCTTTGGTCCAAACGTGGACAAAAGTGCTGAATTCAAGAGCTGAGGTGAGAGCGACTGCCCTTCACATCAAGGCAGCTTTTGACTGAGCGTGGCATCAAGGAGCCCGAGCAAAACTGGGGTCAATGGGAATAAAGGGGAAAGCTCTCCACTGGTTGGAGTCATACCTAGCACAAAAGAAGATGGTTGTGGTTGTTGGAAGTCAATCACCTCAGTTCCAGGACATCACTGCATGAGTTCCTAGGCCCAACCATCTTCAGATGCTTCAATGACCTTCTCTCCATCATAAGGTCAGAACTGGGGTGTTTGCTGATCATTGCACAATGTTCAGCACCATTCACGACTCCTCAGATACTGAAGCAGTCTGTGCCCATATGCAGCAAGATGTGGGCAACATTCAGGCTTGGGCTGATAAGTGTAAGAAATTGGAGTCTTTCATAAACTGTATTTTCTGCATAGTATAGATTTTACGTAATTAGCTAAACAGCATTGATCCTCTCTCTTGAAAAACAATTTCTAAACACTTTGACTTCCAAATAGTCCAAGGAAATAGCAAGGTCACTTGGTTCAAGCTGTCATGTTGACATTCCTAAGTTGCTAGGATGGTGTCTTGTGTACCCCTGGTTCTAGGCAAGTGTTTAGAAAGGACCAGGATATGACCCTCAGCATGATGTAAACAAAAAAAGTGACCTCAAAAAGGGTGACAAACATTGGAAGAGGTAATCACTGTAACATTTTGGGTACCTGTCCTGTATCCATTGATCAGAAGGGTTTGAATAGATGATTGGCACTGGGTAAGCCACCAGTGCCGAAAAAAAGGGTATATTAACAAATGCTCAGGGACAAGAAAGATGCAGTTCTGGTGAGGTGGCAGCGCTTATCAGGCAGCCACCTTCAGACAGAAGAGGAGGAGAACGACTGACAGAAGAGTTCCCTTACACTTTAACTAGATAGCAGGATGTGGCCATCACATGCTGAGAGGAACACACTGTGCCAATTGTCCATTCATGCTCTGGGATCAGTAAACCACTCAACTGTCATGGGTTGTATACTTTTTCTGTCTAATTAATCAATGCATCATAACTAAACTGTTGCTTCTTAATAAACTATCTTAAAATTATTTACGAATAGTCGACTGCCTATCTGTGGCCCCGAATCTAAAAATCTTACAGATTGGCGTCAGAAGTGGGATCCACAGCAGTCAAGGAATCATTGGCTTGGAACTTGAGAAGCAATAGTCTTAGGCTGCAGTTAAACATGTGGAGTAGTTATTAATTGAAGCCAGGAGTCACAATGGCAGTGGCATATGCTAGAATGCGACTGATAGTTTGACAAAGGAGAGAGGTGCAACAGGAGTAAATGATGTACCGGAGATTGTAGAAGAGTGCAACAGAGATTATGAGTGTATCCTTGATAGGCTTTCTAAAGAGATTCAGATAGGAGCCAGTGAGTTGGAGAAAGTCCTAGCGCACGTGTTTACCTTACAGCTGAGAAGTGGCAAGTGAAATTCGTGCCACATAGGTGTCAGGCAATGACCATCTCCAACAAAAGAAAATCCAACCACCTCCCTGTGACATTCAATGGCATTATTGTGGTTGAAACCCCACGATCAACATCCTGGACATTACAATTAACCAGAGCCGGACCATACATAAATATGTATACATAAATATTGTGACATGTCAAAGGCTGGTCTCCTTATTTAAGGAAAGATGTAAATGCATTAGAAGCAGTTCAGAGAAGCTTTACTAAACTAATGCCAGGAATGGGCAGATTGTCTTATGAAGATAGGTTTGTTAGGCTTGTATCCAGTGGAGCTTAGAAGAGTAAGAGGCAACTTGAATGAAATCTTTAAGATCCTGAGGGGTCTTGACAGAATGAATGTACAGAGGATGCTTCCTCTTGTGGGAGAGTCTAGAACTAGGCGTCATGGTTTAAAAATAAAGGGCTGCTCATTTAAGACAGAGATGAGGAGAATTTTTTTCTCTGAGGATAACGAGTCTTTGGAACTCTCTTCCTCAAAAGGCAGTGGAAGCAGACTTTGAACATTTTTAAGGCAGAGCTAGATAGATTCTTGATAAACAAGGGGTGAAATGTTATCAAGAGGTAGGCAGGAATGTCGAGTGGAGGTCATAATCAGATCAGCCATGATCTTATTGAATGGCGGAGCAGGCTCGAGGGGCTAAGTGGCCTGCTCCTAATTCATAAGTTTGTATGCATTAGAGTGATGCAGAAAATTATAGTGTGCAGAAAAGATTCATGAAAATGGTTTCAACAATGAAGAATTTCAGGTAGATTGAAGAATGTAGTTGTTTTTCTTGGAGAAGAGAAGGCAGAATGGAGATTTGATATATACAAAATCATGAGGCATCTGGACAGAGTAGATGGGGAAAAGTTGTTCCCATTGGTGGAAGGATTGAGAACAAGGCAGCACAGATTTTAATGTAGTTGGTAAAAGAAGCAAAAATTATATGGTGTTAGGCTTCATCCAGGTAATGACCTTTCTACGATACAAGAGACTTTACACTTTGGATCTGAGAAATATAAATCAAATATTTCTTCATGGTGAGACACAAGGAGCTGCGAAAGAGCATGAACAGAAATCACTATAGTCAGTTCAGGAGGATCAAGAAAAAAAGCAATCAAAAAGGTTGATAAAAACAGAAAATGCTGGAAATACTCAGCAGGTCTGGAAGCATTTGTGGAGAGAAACAGAGTTAACATTTTAGCCCTGTAAACTTTCATCAAAACAGATGAATCCGATCCAAAGGCCACAGACCCAAAATATTAACTCCATTTCTCTCTCCCACATGCTGTCAAACCTTTGAGTATTTCCAGCATTTTCTGCTTTTATTTCATATTTCCAGCATCAGCTTTTGTATCAAAAAATGCTAATAGAATGTTGGCCTTTTGCTTAAGGGAGTTAAAATTCAAGTGAGGGAGTGATGATTCAGTTATGCAAAGCCTTGGTCAGACCCTATCTGGGGTATTATGTTCTGTCTTACATATTGATCTTCACGAAAGATATAGCTGCCTGGGTAGAGAAACAGCGCAGATTCACCAGAATGGTACTGGGGCTTAAAAGGGTAAATTAAGAGGACAGGTTGCATAACTTGGTTTATTAAAATTCCCTTGGAAAGATAATCTACTTGAATTTAAAATGACAGAGGAATTCAATAGGATGGATCCAAATAAACTATTTCCTCTGGTGGGGGAAATCAAGAACAAGGGTGGGTGGAGGGGTACAATTTTAAATGTAGATCCAGGCCATTTATAAAAGAAATCAGGAAACACACTTTCATGCAAGGGTAACGGAAATTTGGAACTCTCAAGAGGTTATAGATACTAGGTCAATTGAAATATCCAAGATTGAGATAGAAGTTTTTTGGTAAAGGATAGGGAGGAATATGGAGTCCAGCAACAGATCGACCATGATCGAACTGAATGGTGAAACAGGCTCAATAATATACAGTTGCTACTCTGTCAGCAGGTTATTTCAGTATGTAGTTTGGAACTAAGAGAGCGAAACATTGAAACAGAGAAAGATTTTAGTGGTTCATGGGATTAGAGAAACTTTGATAGTCAGCTTTATGGCAGCTATTTTTGATATAAAGATCGGTGGATAATCTCTGGTTGGCCTTCCTGTCGCATGCTGTGGGAGTGTTGCTCTGCCTGAAGTGCCATCCTTTACACATTAAGCAAACGTGATATCCCATCATCTGATTCAAGTGAACGACATGGCACTATTTTCAAGAGCAAGTGCTCAGCTAGCGATATGCTATTCCAGGATGTGGCTGCTGCTTAACAGATTTCAAGTTTGTTTCATGACTATTGATACATTCCAAAAGCACCATTTCAACAGTGTGGTAAGACAGAAAAAAGCAGATAACTGTTCCTACTATGCACACATGAGCCACACCCTTGTGTGTCTTATTCAAAATGAGAATCAGTATATATCTTTTATAAAATTACAAATAACAATTCTGAGAGAGAATTCAATATTGAAGTTAAAGTATTCAAAAACAATTATGGCAGCAGGGGAATATGTGAAAGGAATTCCTGGAACATGACCACTCAAGGGAACTGAATTAATATAACAGAATGTCTTTCACCAAGTGGATTTCAGTGATTATATTCCTTCAAGCACCAACGTTGAAAGAACCCTTCAGGAAAAGGTAAAAAATATCGTACTTCTCCATTACCAAGACACCTATATTGAAAATTAATTCTGAACATGACATTTTGTATGTTTATCTATTGCTATAACCAATCTGTACAATCTGTTTATCTCTGTACATCAATTTAACATACATTCCTTTGATCTCACAATGACTCGTATCCAATTGCTCCAATTTCAACAGTGGCTCAGCTTATTTATTATAGTATTTTCTTACTCTGTATAAACACCTGTAACACCATATTGTCAGAAGCATTCTGCAGTGCACTGCAACCATTACTCTGTAGGACAGACTGCTTCAACTGCAGCAACCAGAACAGACAACAAAATCATTACTGCTTCTCCTTTGTTAATCCATATTTGTCCAAGCAGTTGTTAGTTTTTCCTGAATCATTGGGCCGTAATCGCCAAGCTCCCCAGCGTCAGATTTGGTGGGGTATCCAGAGATGAGCTGGAGAATCCCTTTCATAAGTTCCCAGGTAAAGGTTTGCATGGCAATTGCCCAGAAATGCATACTTCCTTTGGACAATTGTCCTGCTCTGGGAACCATCCAAAAATGCGGTTTAAATCGCAAACTTCAGATGGTTCCACCTGGGTTACACCAACAGTTACTGTGAAAAAGTTAGAAGAATTAAAACCTCTTCTAGCTTCTGGGCAACTATTGTAGAGACCTAGACCAATCCCAAGGGACTCGCCCTACATTACACTTAAAAGTACTTAATTGGCTGTAAAGCGCTTTGAGATGTCCAGTGGTAAGGGAAAGGGCTACATAAATGCAAGCCTTTCTTTCCATTATTGGCAACACTACTATATCTAAACAAGATTTAAAAGATTGTGGCCAACATCTCTTTAATTACTTCCCTAAATAACCAAGGATGCATCTCCATCAGACCAGGTGACTCATCCACTAGTACTGCCAGCCTTTCTAGTACCTTGTCTTCATTTCTATAGAGCAACCATTATGGCTCCTAACAACATCCAGAACTAGCTGAGCCCTTAACAAAGCTGTTTCAGTACAGGCATCCATCAGACATTGTGGAAAATTGCCCACATACAAAGGACAAATCCAATCTGGCCAATTTTTAAAATTTATTCTTTCATGGGGTATGGACATAGCTGGCAAGGCCTGAATTTTTTGCCCATCTCCAATAATGAATGGCTTGCTAGGCCATTTCAGAGGGCAGTTAGGAATCAACCACATTGTTATGGGTCCGGAGTCACACGCAGGCCAGGCTGCGTAAGGATGGCAGATTTCCTCCCCTAAGCCAGATGGGTTTTTACGACAATTAATGATAGTTTCATGGTCATCATCACTGAAACTAGCTCTCAATTCCAGAATTTTTTTATTAATTGAATTCAAATTTCACCAGCTGCCATGATGAGATTTGAACCCATGTCCCCAGAGCAAAGGCCTGGGCCTCTGGATTACTAGTCCAGTGTTCGTAACACTACGCCACCATCGCCCTCTAATTACCGCTCCATCCCAATCACCAGCAAAGTGATGGGAGGTGTCATAGACAATGATATAAAGGACTTACACAGCAACAACCTGCTTGCTGATGCTTAATTTGGGTTCCACGAGGACCAATCAGATCCAGATCGAACTACAGCTTTGGTCCAAACATGGATAAAAGAACAAAATTCCAGAGGTAAAGTAAATGACTATCTCTGACATCAAAGAAACATTTGACAGAGTATATGATGTCAAGGAATCCCAACAAAACTGAAATCAATGGCTATCAGGTATAAAACTCTCCATAGGTTCAGAGGCTATAGTTAGCAAAAAGGAAGCGTCTTTTTTCTTTACTCTTTCGTAGGACGTGGCATCTCTGGCAAGGCCAGTATTTATTGCTTGCCCCTAATTACGTTGGAACCGAGTGGCTTAAGCCATTTCAGAGGGCAGTTAAGAGTCAACCACATTGTTGTGTGTCTGAAGTCACATGTAGGCCAGGCCAGGTAAGGACAGCAGATTTCTTTCCTAAAAGGACATTAGTGAACCAGATGGATTTTTTAATTACAGTTGATGATAGTAAAGGACCATGACCATGAAAATGAGACTAGCTTTCAATTCCAGATTTTATTAATTGAATTTAAAATCCACTAGCTGCCATGGTGGGATTTAAACCCGTGCTCCCAGAGTTTAGCCTGGGTCTCAGGATTGCTAGTCCAGTGACATTACCACTACGCCACCTTCTCCCATCTGAGTTATTGGAAGTCATCTCAGCCCCAAGACATCACTGGAATCCCTCAGGGTAGTGTCCTAGGCCCAGTCATCTTCAGTTGCTTCAGTAACATTCCCTTCATCATGTCACAAGTGGGGACCCTCCATCATAGGTCTCAAGTGGGAATGTTCTACAATATTTACTAAATGTTTAGCACCTTTCGCAACTTCTTTGATACTAATGCAGTCCATGGCCTTATGGACAACATTCAAGCTTGGGCTGATAAGTGGCAATTAAAATTTATGCCACACAAGTGCCAGGCAATGATCATCTCCAACAAGAGAAAATCTAACCATACAGAATTGGCTTAGTCATAGAAGATAGAGGGTTGCAGTGGAAGGGTGCTTTTCTGAATGGAGAGCTGTGACTAGTGGTGTTCCGCAGAATCAGTACTGGGACCTTTGCAGTTTGTAGTAAACGTAAATGGTTTGGAGGAAAATGTAACTGGGCTAATTAATAAGTTTGCAGACGACACGAAGGTTGGAGGAGTTGCAGATAGTGAAGAGGATTGTCAAAGGATACAACGGGATATAGATCGGTTGGAGACTTGGGTGGAGAAATGGCAGATGGAGTTTAATCCGGACAAATGCGAGGTAATGCATTTTGGAAGGTCTAATGCAGGTAGGAATTATACAGTAAATGGCAGAACCCTTAAGTGCATCGACGGGCAGAGGGATCTGGGTGTACAGGTCCACAGGTCACTGAAAGTGGCAAGGCAGGTGGATAAGGTCGTCAGGAAGGCATATGGCATGCTTGCCTTCATCGGCAGGGGTACTGAGTATAAAAGCTGGGAAGTCATTCTGCAGCTGTATAAAACCTTGGTTAGGCCACACTTGGAATATTGCGTGCAATTCTGGTCGCCACATTACCAGAAGGATACGGAGGCGTTGGAGAGGGTGCAGAGGAGGTTTACCAGGATGCTGCCTGGTCTGGGGGTTATTAGCTATGAGGAGAGGTTGAAGAAACTCGGATTATTCTCACTAGAGCGACTTGATAGAAGTTTACAAAATTATGAGTGGCATGGACAGAGTAGATAGTCAGAAGCTTTTTCCCAGGGTGGAAGAGTCAATTACTAGGGGACATAGATTTAAGGTGAGAGGAGAAAACTACAGAGGAGATGTGCAGGGCAAGTTTTTTACGCAGAGGGTAGTGAGTGTCTAGAATTCGTTGCCAGAGGTGGTGGTGGAAGCGGGTACGATAGTGGTGTTTAAGAGGCAGCTTGACAAATACATGAATAGGATGGGAATAGAGGGATACGGACCCTGGAAGTGCAAAATGTTTTAGTTTGACAGGCAATATGATCGGCGCAGGCTTGGAGGGCTGAAGGGCCTGTTCCTGTGCTGTACTTTTTTTTGTTCTTTGTTATTATAGCTTTGGCAATTTATTTTTAAAGCCATGAAAGAATGTATTGATTATTATTTTCTTCTATAATCTATTATTTTCTTCTATAAAAACAGCACAGATCGCAACAAAAATTATCTGTCTTGAGACTTTCATTTCCCAACAACTGCCAAATCACCAAAAGATCACAAATTTTCTTTGCGGCGTCATTTCTTTGAAGCCTAATCTTGAGGTTACGCTCCACTCTTTGAAGCTGTAATCAAACATTAGTGGGATTTTTGGAAAGAAGGGTGTATTTTGTGAAGTGCTGATTGAGATTATGAAGGGAAGCAACACAGCTTTCAACCATTAAAATCAGACTGATTGATGGGTCTCGCACTTCAATACAAATCAAATGACAATGAATTCTGTAGATTTAAGTTCAAATTAACTGCCCTTGATCCTAACATTCCCAGGATCGAACATAAAGCTATTGTCTTGTTCCCATCCCCACAGCACATTCTTGTAGGAATCATGGTAACCATCTTGCAAATGAATAAAGCAGTCTCAATCCAGCACAACCAATAGGACTTGAGGCTATGAGGCTGCAAGAGCAATCAATGACCCTTTCTGGGCATTTCCACAGGGACCCTATTCACATTCCTCACGCTTTCCCGCTTTTCTTCTCTCTTGCAGCAAACTACAGCTAACTGCTCCACAAACTTTTCACTCATATTTCCCTTGCTTTTCAGGATATTCTCTCAGAAAAATAAGAGACAGAATAAAGAGAGTCAAATAAATCAAAATTCCAAGGGAGTAAACTTCAGAGAATGTGAGTCATAAAAATATACACACGCATGTTCTGTAGAGGACTGCTCAATTATTCAGTTAGTCAATTATGAACAATGGTGCATTTATTGTTAGTTTGAGCTTGGCACCAAGCTGTGCCTATCAAGAGCTACAAGCAATATTGGTGTGTACTGAACTCCCTGAATAATGTACACTATTGAATTGTTTAAAGCCTTCATTTGTAAATTGTGCGCCATTTTTTGAACTTCTGCATTTTCTTATGAAGGTAGCAAACGGAGCAAACTCATTTATCATCTATCTGTCCTCTGTAAGTACTCTCAAGCAATCAAACCTTCCTTCTGACTTACTCCAATCAGGGTCAGTCCTGAATACACAAGGTGCTCAGTGGTATTTTTCATTCCGGAAACAAATTAGCATCTTGTGTGGTTTGCGGTATAAGGTCAGAAGTTAGACATGTACAAGTGTTGCAGCAAAATTAGAATGCCAGTTATAACCACCCTTTCCTGTTCCTAAAAATTCGTAATAAATGACCTTAAGCTAGAAATTGTTGCCACGTAAACAACTTTTTAAAAAATACTTGAAAACGCAACACAGTTTCACTTTCCACAATTTTTTAGTGCACTTTTGGTACAGGACTTTCTTTGGTTTCACGGTCACATGTATAATCATGACATCAAACAGAAAACATCACTGACTTATAAATACAGTTAACTCCTGAAAGTTCAAAGTCTTTCTGTAGGCTAAAACTATCCCAATAGTATGAATTCAGAAAAGTCAATAACTAGGCAAAGTGGGCACCTAGCACTCATCAATACATGAAATAACAGATAATTCAAATTGGACAGATTGTATTTCCTCTCCTTTTCACATCCTTCCCAAATAAAAACATGCCTGACGACAGTGCATGACTGGGTAAGTGCCATGTCACTTCTGTCAAATATAATATTGGAGAGAACAAGTGAAAATCTTTCACTGAGTTGCTAACTAGTGGAGATAACATGCTGTATTTATACCTGTGCAGTGTAAAATTCAGTCATATTGTTGATATGGGACATTTATATTGGCATCCTCATTACACAACTCAACTGTGAACCCACAACGACAGCTGACACCCTCCAGGCTATCGCCCCAGAAAACTGTGAATCCACAGGTGAACCACTATCGATGGGTGTTTCGACGAGATGAAACTAGCAATGAAATGGATGAAAAACAACAAAATTTGCAGTCCCGATGGTATTCCAGCTAAGGTCTTCAATGCTGGTGGGCTTTTGCTCACATCAAGACTCCATGTATTCACCATATGGATTTGGGAGGAAAAAGAATTCTCCCTCCCAAACTTCAGCAATGCGACAATCTAACTATCTTCAAGCAGGGAGAGGAATCACGCTGTCAAAACTATTGAGATATTTCCCTCTTGTCCAGAGCAGGGAACATCCTGTCACACATTCTCCTGAATCACCTACTTCCCACTGCTGAGGAATTCCTCCCAGAGATACAGTGTCACTATAGACCTTCCAAAAGGAACCTCTCAACATGGTCTTTGTTGCCAGACAAATCCAAGTAAATGTTGAAAACACCACCAGGAACTCTTCATTGCATTCACTGACCTGACTCGTTTGGCTCAGTAAATCCTGGAGTTCTGTGAAATGTACTCCAAAGATTTGGGTGTCCAAGAAACTTCATTATAATCCTGTAATTGTTTCATGATGATATGACTGAGAGAGATTGGAAACAGACACCTTCAAAATCAGGAGCAGTGTCAAGCAAGGCTGTATGATAGCTCCATACTATGGACAATCTACCTGACCATGGTTATTACCTCAAAGATTGACTGTCCTCTGCTGAGGGTATTAAATACTGCCTAGATGGAAAACTCTTTAACCTCAGTTGCCTCTGTGCCAAAACTAAACTGACCACCATAGACACACGATCCACAGCTTGCGGTGACTGCAAGGTTTTTACCCACTCTGCACCAGGTTTCCAAGCCACTCTCGATTTTTTGAATTTTGCATAGAGACTTGGCCTGTCCTTGAATGTTGCCAAAACTAAACTCATATCAACCCACACCCTGGTCAGCCAAATGTTCCAACTCCCATTTATGTTGATGGAGACATTCTGGAATATGTTAAGCACTTCCCACACCTTGGCAGCACGTCTCTCAAAAGGCCATTATTGATGAGGTGATCCAACACCAAATCAGGGATCAACTGTGACGGCTAAGCCTTCTACAAACTACGACAGCAAGTGTTTGAAAACAAAGAACTTCGCAAGTCAACAAAAGTTTTACTGTACAAAGCAGTTGTCATCATCACACTCCTGTACTGCAGTGAGACCTGGACTGTGCATCAGCGACACATAAGAGCGCTAGAGGAATTCCAAAGGCGATGCCTCCACCATCCTCTGGATTCAATGGGAGGATCGTCGCACAAACGCTTGTATCCTTCTTGAAGCCAACTCCACAAGCAAAACTCCTGCAAAATCAACTTCAATGGGATGGACACTGTGTCTAGATGGCCGTAAAGTGTCTCCCTCATCAGATCCTGTTTTCTCAATTCTCAAATGGCCAGAGTTCTGGGGTGGGTGGTTGGGGGGGGCACGAAGAAAACACTTCAAATACACTGAAGCTCTCCATGAAGTGCAGAAGCAATGACATGTGAGGAGCTTGCTACCAATCGTTCAAAATGGCAACAATTCATTCATTGAGCTGCATCATGCCTTGAGTCACAACGCCTTAATGAGGAGACAGAGCTGCGGCAGAGAAGGAAAGAAAAGGAAGCAATTCGTGCACTCCGGATCCCACTAACTTGTGGGACATCTTGCTCCATGTGCTCAAAGATCCGCGGGTCGAGAATTGCTATGTTCAGTCATATGAACACCTAGGCAGAAACCTGCGACCCTGGGTAGATGCCATCCTCAAAATGAGAGTCAGCCGATGATACAACTTAGGCAAGATGATGGATGCAGTAATTAGCTGCTATGCAAAAGTGAAAAAAAACTAATTTACTGTGGACACATTCCCAAACTAAAACCAGTATTTTCACTTGTGTTAATTTAAACAAATCACATGAAAAAAAACCAACATCACAAATACAAGTTCTCACCTCAAACTGCTCCACTACCACCAGTAACAATCCCGTAACAACTGATATTAATAATATATAATACACTAAGGGTTGTTAAAAAAAACTGGAATTCTCTGCCCCAGAAGTCTGCAGATGCTGGGACAATTGGAACTTTCAAGAACAAATTCAAAAGATTTTTGTGAGACAATGGTATCGAGGGATATGGAACTCATGCAGATAAATGAAGTTCAAATACAAGATGATTTAATTGAATGGCAGAGCAGGCTCAAGGAGCTGAATGGCCTACACTGTTCCTATAACAGAGTTGAGTCTGCTCTTTAATAACAATGAGGAGTTTCATTTCATAACTATTTAATAATGTACCATTTTCTACATAAGGGGTTCTACATAAGGTTTATTTATATGCAGGTGCTGGACACTAAGTAGGGATTTACTTGTATCCCTATGAATAGGGACAGAGTGAAACTATGGACCTCGGGTTAGGAGGTGCATGCTTGGAATGTGCATCTTTGTAAATAAATGTTTCTAAAAGTAAAGACTGACTCCAGTTCAATCCTTCGCCACTTGCCTTTTAAGGTCATAACACAGACAACTTATTTAGAAAACAGGTGTATAGTTTCATTGTGAGCCATTTTTCACAATTTAAATGCAGAAAGGCCCAGAAATATTCAGTTTCACTTCATTTTAGTGATTCCCCTAGAACATTGTAACAACCTCAGGAAATAGCTTCAAATGAGTTTTCTGCTCAAGTAACACTTAACACTTGCACAATCCAGCATAGCCCGGCAGTATTCAAGGGAGTTAGTAAACTGAACATAATAGGCCAATCACATACTTGGGGAAGACGGTGGTGTAGTGGTAATGTCACTGGACAAGTTGTCCAAAGGCCTAGGCTCTTGTCATGGGGGCGCGTATTCAAATCCCACAATGGCAACTGGTGGAATTTCAATTCAATTAATTAATAGAAAGCTAGTTGTAGTAATGAAACTACCATCGATTGTCGTAAAAACCCATCTCACTACTGTCCTTTACAGAAGGAAATCTGTCCTTACCTGGTCTGGCCTACCTGTGAGCCCAGATCCACAGTCTCAATTGTCTTCTGAAATAGCTGAGCAAGCCAATCAGTTCAAGGGTAATTAAGGATGGGGAAGAAATGCTGCCTTTGCCAATGATGCCCACATCCCAATAAAGAATTTTAAAAAGGAATTACTTGACTTATCCATGCACAACAAACATATTGTCAAGGATGGTGATGTTGCTGGTGCAATGTTTAACTGAAAAGCCACCACCTTCATCAACAGTCCCAACTTTTCTCACGTTCTTTTAGCAAAAAGTTCTGAACAAAGCATGAGCGAAAATAAACAGCACCTATAAAAAAAATCTAATCCTGATAATTTTACAGATTATACTTTCAAAAAAATTCTACCCTGGACTTCAATAAATACCCTATTTCACCCAGGCCAACAGCAAAAGTTACAAATAGGATATGGAAAGCATAGAGAACGTGGCAAGCCTAAAACCTGAAGTATTAAAAATTCAAAAAACTGCAGTGAGCCACTCGAGGTCCAGATACATAGATCATTAAAATGTAACGAACAGATACAGAAAATAATCAAAAAGACTGTGGAATGCTGACCTTATTATCTGGAGGATTAAATGTTAAACTTCAGCTATACAAAACCCTAATAAGATCAGAGCTAGCGTACCAACAGCAGGTCTGAGCAACACACCTTAGGAAGGATATATGGTTCTGGAAAGAGTATAGCTTATTTTAGGCTCCAAGAGTAAATTACTAGAAGACAATACACAAACGAGGGTTGTATTCCCTAGAATTTAGAAGGTTTATGTGTGATTTGATTGAAGCATTCAAGATAATAAGGCAAACAGGTAGGGTAGATAGAGAAGGTATTTCCACTCGTTGTAAAGTCTATTACTAGAGGGCATTAGCCAAACTTTTCAGCAGTGAACTAGGAAGAAATTCTTCAAACGGTGGTCAAAGCTCAGAATTATCTTCTGCAAATGGCAAGCGAGGCAAAGTCAATTATTAATTTGAAATCTGAGATTGATATCTTTTTTTAATAGAAGGTTATTAAGGGGTGTAGGGCAACGCTAAGGATAATCAGTTCGGTGGCAAATCAATCACGATCCCACTGAATGGTGGAATAGGCTCAAGGGCCTCCTCCTGTGGGCAGACAGACTCGGGCAGGCTGTGGGAGTGGGGAGGACGGAGCACAGACAGGGGGGGGGCAGATGTGGAAGTGGGCGGTCAGACCATGGGTGGGCAGACAGACGGGGGGGGGGGGGCTGGGGTAGGCAGATAGGCTGGGGGCAAGTTGGGGGGGGGGGGAGGGGTTGGGGTTGGCAGACAGGCCGGGGGCAGGGAGCGAGGGGTGAGGGGTTGAGGTAGGCAGACAGGCCGGGGGCAAGGGTGGGGGGCTTTGAGGTAGGCAGACAGGCTGGGGGATTTGACGTAGGCAGATAGGGGGGGGGGGGGGGGGGGGGGGTGTGATGTAGGCAGACAGGCAGGGGGGGGGGTGTGATGTAGGCAGACAGGCGGGGGGGGGGGTGTGATGTAGGCAGACAGGCGGGGGGGGGGGGGGGGGGGTGTGATGTAGGCAGACAGGGGGGGGGGGGGGGGGTGATGTAGGCAGACAGGCGGTGGGGGGGGGGGGGGGGGTGATGTAGGCAGACAGGCCGGGGGATTTGATGTAGGCAGACAGGCGGGGGGGTGTGATGTAGGCAGACAGGCTGGGGGCAAGTGGGGGGGGGGGGGGGGGGTGGGGGTGGGGTTTGAGGTAGGCAGACAGGCCGGGGGCGGGGGGAGGTTTGAGGTAGGTAGGCAAACGGGCGGCGGGGGGGGTGGGTTGAGACAGGCAGACAGGCTGGGGAGCGGGTAGGCAGACGGGGCAGGGGCGGCGGATTGGGGCGTTGTGTATTAACAGAGGCAGACCAATGGGGGGGGGGGAGAGGAGGGGATTGAGGAGGAGGAGGGTCAGGCGGAGGTTGGGGGGTGGGGGGGAAGAGGCAGGTCCCTGGGTTGGGGGGGTTGGCTGATGGATGGATGGGAGATGGATGGAGGGGGGGATGAAGGTTAAGGAGGTTGGGGAGGTCGGAGCCCGGGGTCCACAGTCTCTTTACTCACTTGAACCTGCCGCCGCAGTGCTGACACAGCTCCCCGACCCAGCCGGCTTGACACACACACTGTCCGCCCGCTGCACTGCAGTTACCGTGCACACACCGCTTCTCACACTCCTTGCCCTGGGCTCCGGGCCAGCCGCACACAGACATCAACAGCCCCAGCATGAGGCCCCACTTCAAGAAACTTCCAGAAACCGCCGCAGCCCTCGCTGCCAGGGGCCGCGGCCTGACCCCAGGCCGGAACGGGGGGGACCCAGTCCGTCGCTGCTCCGCCGCCATATTCTCAACTTTCCGTCCGAGCCGCAGACTGTCTCCGGGAGGAGAAGGAAAAACACAGCGCAGCCTCTGCGCCTGCGCGTCCACTTGCCGTGGGCATTTTGCGCCCTCGTTGACCACTGCACCTGCGCGTCCTCTGGCCGACGCGCCTCCTTGGTTCATTGCGCATGCGCGCTTTCCTCTTTCCCCCTCCTCTCTCCGCCCCCACCACCACCGACAGAAGTTCCTCCAATGCGCATGTGCGAAACTCTGATGTCTTGTTACAGATTCAAGGGAGAAGATGGTTATCAGTGTGAAATTTTTCCTGTTCAGATACACCATATCGATCAAAAAATATTTATTGACGAGGGTGGCCATTCATTGTTGCATCCAATTGTTTTTTCAAATTATTCCAGGGTTGAGTGTCCACTATTCTTTCCAAATGTTGGTCACTGTATTGTGTGGGTTTTTTTTTTGGCCTGCTTTCAGTCTGAAAGGTACTCAATTAGTGTTTGAGCCAGCTCTACTCCCACGGTCACAATTAAAGCAATATTCAGAGTTAAAAGTCTGATTGTACCAATTATTGACAATCTCGTATGCCTGTAAAGGCTGAAGAGGGCAATTGAACACACCCATCCCCTCCATGCTGACCTGTACCATCCCTCAACACAATGAATCTAAAATCCAGGTCCTTGTCTTCAAATTAGCACCCAGCTTTTCCTTTCCAACATTCTCACATCGCTTCCTGAACTCTTCAATCCTTCCCTTTTTTGGAATCTCACAGCACAGAAGGAGGCCATTCAGCCCACCATGCCTGTGTCAGCTCATTGAAAGAGTGTTCCCTGCTCTTTCCAATAGCCTGCAAATGTATTCTTTTTCAAGTATATATCCAATTTCCATCTGGAAGTTGCATTTGAATCCACTTCCACCACCCTATTAGGCACTGAACTCCAAGCTGCTCTGTGAAAAAAATCCTCATACTCCATCTCCACCCCCCCAGCCCCAGTTCTTTGGCTAATTATCTTATCTTTGTATCCTCTGGTGATCTATCCTCCTACCAATGGAAACAGTTACTTTCTATCTATTAGATCCACAGAACCATAGAAAAGTTACAGTGCAGAAAGAGGCCATTCAGCCAATCGTATCTGCGCTGACCAAAAAAAGAAACTAGTTGCTCATTTTAACCCCACTTTCCAGCACCCGGTCCATAGCCTTGCAGGTTCCAGCACTCCATGTACAGATCCAGGTACCTTTTAAATGAGCTGAGTGTTTCAGCCTTAACCACCAATTTAGGCAGTGAATTCCAGATGCCACCCTCTGGGTGAAAAAGTTTTTCCTCATGTCCCCTCTAACCCTTCTACCAATCACATTAAATCTATGCCCCCCTGGTAATTGACCCCTCAGCTAGGGGAAACAAGTCTTTCCTGTCTACCCTATCTAGGCCCCTCATAATTCTGTACACCTCATTTAGGTCACCCCTCTGTTCTAAGAAAAATAACTCTAGCCTATCCAATCTTCTTTCATAGCTGCAATTAACAAGCCCTGGCAACATTCTTGTAAATCTCTTCTGTACTCTTTCCAGAGCAATTATATCCTTCCTGCAGTGTAGTGACCAGAACTGTACACAAAATTCCAGCTGTGGACTAACAGCGTTTTATACAGTTCCATCATTACATCCCTGGTTTTGTATTCAATACCTCATCCAATAAAGCAAAGCATTCCATACGCTTTCTTTACCACCTTACCACCTGTCCTACCACCTTCAAGGACCTGTGGACATGCACTCCAACATCTCTCACTTGCTCAACCCCTCTCAATATCCTCCCGCTTTGTTTGCCCTCCCCAAATGCATTACCCTACACCTTTCCATATTGAATTCCATTTGCCACTTTTCTGACACTCAGCCAAACAATTGGTATAATTCTAGAGATTTTTGTGTCGTCTGCAAACTTTCC
The DNA here is from genome assembly GCF_964194155.1 of Cetorhinus maximus. Lineage (NCBI taxonomy): Eukaryota > Metazoa > Chordata > Chondrichthyes > Lamniformes > Cetorhinidae > Cetorhinus > Cetorhinus maximus. Next base: position 233,687,056 of record NC_135879.1, read on the forward strand.
AATCATTCCTCCCACATTGAAGTATAAATCATTATTATACATGACACACAGCAAGGGCCCCAACACTGAGCCCTGTGGAACACCACTGGAAACCACTTTCCATTCACAAAAACAACAATTGACCATTACCTTTTGTTTCCTGTTGCTGACCCAAATCACCGCCTTCCCCTGTATCCCATGGGATCTCACTTGTCTGACTAGTCTGCCATGTGGGTCCTTACATGGCCTTACTGAAATCCATGTAGACAACATCCACTGCACTGCCCTCAGCAATCCACCTTGTTACTCCCTAAAAATATTCAACTATGTTAGTAAGACACGATCTTACAAAACCATGCTGACAATCCCTGGTCAATCCATGCCTTTCTAAGTGACAGTTTATCCTGTATCTCAGAATTGTTTCCAATAATTTGCCCATCACTGAAGTCAGAATGACCAGCCTATAATTTTCTGACCTATCCCTTGCACCCTTTTTAAATAATAGTGCAACATTTGCAGGCCTCCAATTGACTGGTACCGTGCATGTATTTAGTAAGCATTGGAAAATGATCATCAGAGCATCCACTATGTCCTCCCTGGCTTCCTTTAACATCCTGGGATGCAATCCATTTGGCACTGCTGATTTATCCATCTTCAAGGATGTCAGTCCTTCCAGTACTTCCTCTCTCATTATGCTTATTGTATCTAATATTTCACACTCCTCCTTTTTAACTAGAATTTCTGCATCATCCCACTCCTTAGTGAAGACAGAGACAAAGTACTCATCTTCAGCACCAACACACAAGTTACTATATGCATCTCTGATAGGCCATACCCTTTCCTTAGTTATCCTCTTGCTCATAATGTACTGATAAAACATCTTTGGATTTTCCTTGATTTTACCTGACAATAATTTTCCTTTCCTCTCTTTGCTTTCTTAATTTCCTCTTTTACTTCACCCCTGTATTTTCTATGCTCCTCTAGGCTTTCTACAGTATTTAGATTTTTGTGACTGTCATCAGCTTTCTTTTTCTGCTTTATCTTACCCTGTGGTTTTCTGGATTTGGCAGTACCACCCTTTTTCTTTGTGGGGACATGTCTACACTCTACCCGTAGAGTCTCACTTTTGAATACTTCCCACTGATTTGACACTATTTTCCCTTCTAGCAGTTGTATCCAGACCCTTTTCACCAGTTCACGTCTCAGCTTTGTAAAATTTGTCTTCTCCCAATTTAGAGATTTTACTCCTGTTCTTTCTTTGTCCTTTTCCATAATGATGCAAAATATAACTGTAATATGGTCACTACCTCCAAAATGATCACCCACTGCTACTTAATCCACTTGCCCAGCTTCATTTCCTAAGACTAAACCTAGAAATGTGCCCCCTCTGTTGGGCTTGTTGCATGCTAGCTGAAAATTTTCTCTTGAGCGCAGCTCCAACAACACTTAAGAAGCTTGAGACCTTCCAGGGCAAAGCAGCCCGCTTGATTGGCACACATTCCACAAACATTAACTCCCTCCACCACTGACGAACAGTATCAGCAGTGTGTACCATCTACTAGGTGCACTGCAGGAACTCACCAAGGTTCCTTAGGCAGCACCTTCCAAACCCATGACCACTACCATCTAGAAGGACAAGGGCAGCAGGTACATGGGAACACAACCACCTGGAAATTCCCCTCCAAGCCACTCACCATCCTGACTTGCAAATATATCGCTGGTCCTTCACTGTCGCTAGGTCAAATTCCTGGAACTCCCTCCCTAACAGCACTATGGGTGTATCTACACAGAGGGACTGCAGTGGTTCAAGAAGGCGGCTCACCACCACCTTCTCAAGGCCAATTAGGGATGACAATAAATGCTGGCCCAGCCAGTGATGGCCATATCCCGTAATGAATTTTAAAATATTAGGAATTTTGTGCCCTCTGTGCCCTTCACACTGTTCATATCCCAACTGATATTAGCATAGTTGAAGTCCCCATGTATTACTGCCTTATTGTTTTTGCACTCAGAAATTTGCCTACAAAAATTTGCTCTTCTAACTCCCTTTCACAATTTGGGGGTCTATCGTACACTCCTAGCAATGTGGTTGCCCTTTTATTAGTTCTGAGCTCAACTCATATGGCCTCATGTGATGCTTCATTTAGTATATCATCTTCCTCACAGCTGTAACTGATTATTTAACTTATCATGCTACACCCCCACCTTTTTTATCCCCCACCCTATCCTATCTCAAAACTCTATATCCAGGGATGTTGAGCTACCATTTTTGCCCCTTTTTAAGCCAAGTTTCCATTATAGCGATGATATCATGCTGCCATGTGTTTATCTGTGCCCTCAGCTCATTGGCTTTATTGCATTTACAGAATCAGAATCACAGTGCAGAAGAGGCCCTTCAGCCCATTTACCTTTATACATTTTAACACTGCCAAATTCTTGTGATGTGCACTTATTAACCTGCATTCTATCAAAATCCTTAATAAATTTGAACATTTTTTTGGAGAAAAAAAATTAGTTTGACATTTACGGCACAGAAGGAGGCCATTCAGCCCATCCTGTCCACGCTGAACAACAAAGATCTGGCTACACTAATCCCATTTTCCAACGGTTGGCCCAGAGCCCTAGAGGCTATGGCAGTGCAAGTGAATATCTAAATACTTCTTAAATGTTACCAAAGTTTCTGACTCAACCACCCTTTCAGGCAGTGAGTTCCAGACTCCCACCACCCTCTGGGTGAAAAAATTTCTCCTCAACTTCCCTCTTAGCCTTCAACCTCTTATCTTAAATCTATGCCCCCTGGTTATTGACCCCTTTACTAATGGAAAAAGTGCCTTCCTATCCTCCCTATGGATGTCTTTCATAATCTTGTACACCTCTATCAGGCCCCCTCTCAATCATCGCTGCTCCAAGCAAAACAACCCCAGCCTATCCAATCTTTCCTCAGAGATCAGACCCTCCAGCCCAGGCAACATCCTGGTAAATCTCCTCTGCACCCTCTCCAGTGCAATCACATCCTTCCAATAAAGTGGTGACCAGAACTGCACGCAGTACTCCACTTGTGGCCTAACCAATGTTTTATACAGTTCCAGCTTAACCTCCCTGCTCTTGTATTGTATGCCTCGGCTAATAAAGGCAAGTATCCCGTTTGCCTTCTTAACCATCTTATCTACCTGCCCTGCTACCTTCAGGGATCTGTGGATATTCGCAACAAGGTCCCTCTGATCTTCAGTGCTTTCCAGGATCCTACCACTCATAGTGTAATCCATTGCCTTGTTAGTCCTCCCCAAGTGCATTACCTCACACTTTTCCAGGTTGAATTCCATTTGCCATTGCTCTGCCCACCTGACCAGTCCATTGATATCCTCCTGCAGTTTACGGCTATCGTCCTCACTATTTACCACCCTATCAATTTTCATGTCATCCGCAAACTTCTTGATCATAACCCCTACATTTAAGTCCACATCATTTATGTACACCGCAAACAGCAAGGACCCCAGCACCTAGCCCTGCAGATATGAAATCTCTACATATGAAATCTCCAATTAATTCTCTCTGTCTTAACGAGAAAAATCCCAGTTTGTCTCGTCTGTCTACATAACTGAAGTCCCCTATACTTATATTATTCACTAAGAGAATCAAGGAAAATGGAGATAGAGGAGGAAAGTGATTGAGGCAGCAAATCAGGATGATTTAGTGGGAGATGGTGGTGTAGTAGTAACGTCATCCAGAGACCCAGGTGAATTCTCTGGGGACATGGCAGCTGGTGGAATTTAAATTCAATAAAATAAAATCTGGAATTAAGCACTAATCCCCATGAAAACCACAAAACTATCATCTATTGTTGTAAAAACCCAACAGGAATTATACTCTGCCACAATCTGTAACTCATGACCCGGCATATCCCTCTCTCTATCATTACCATCAAGCGGTTCAATAATAGTTGTGGAAGAACATGCCAGGACCAGTGCTGGCCATACCTAAAAATGAGTTCTCACATGGTGAAGCTGCAACACAGAGCTACATGCTTGCTAAACAGTGGAAGAAGCAGACTACAAAAGCAGGTCAGAGGCTGGAAATTCTCTGGTGCATAACTCACTTCCTGACTCATTAAAATCTGCCCCTATCCACAAGGCATAAGTCAGGAATGTGAGAGAATACTTCCCACTTGCCTGGATAAGTGCAGCTACAAGAACACGCAAGAAGGCTAACCATTATCCAGGACAAAGCAGCCTGCTTGATTGGCACCGCGTTCACCACCATAAACAATCACTTCCTCCACCAGCAGCACACTGTGGAAGCAATTGTCCGATCTACGAGATGCACTGCAGCAACTCACCAACAGCAACTTCCAAACTCACAACCTCCACCACCTAGAAGAGCCAGGGCAGAAGGCGTATGGAAATGTCACCAACTGCAAGTTCTCCTCCAAGTCACACACTATCCTGACTTGGAATTATATCACCAATCTTTCACTGCCATTGAATCAAAAACTTGGAACTCATCCCTAATAGCACCGTGGGTGTACCTACACTGCGGAGGCTGCAGTAGTTCAAGAAGGCAGCTCTGCACGCCTTTTCAAGAACAATTCTGGATGGGAAACAAAGGTTGGCATTTCCAGCACATCCCACATCCCATGAACAAATTTTTTAAATTATGAGAATGAATTAAAAATAATGTTTATTTTCCATTCTTGTTCAGTTTGTAGCTAAGTTTCTGTTAACACCATTGCCTCCAAAATAATTGCATCTAGTTACCTTGATTTATTTCCCACATTCCATGTATTGTATTTAACCCTTTTTCTTGCTTTTTTACAACACTCTTCTCTTCTGTCCTTAATATCGTTTGCCTGAAATTTTATTCTGCAACTCCACATCCCTCTTGCTAATTTGTTGTCGACATGAGTGTTATCTTCATCTATTCCTTCCTTCACTATTAGCTGATATTTACTGATTTTATTGTCCAGTCTCCCTTTCTAGTTTAAATGAGTCATTACTTCTCTACTTAATTATTTTGTCAGTGCATTTAAATCCTCCCTGTTCTGTTATAGTCCATTCATGTGGAGTAGGTTTCACCTGTCCCAGAATTAGTGCCAAGGCCAAACCATCCCTTCAGCAATGCATTGATTTCCCTAATATTTTTGTTCTTCCCTACTCTAGTGCAGAGCTGGGCAAGTAATCTTGAGATTAGCAACTGTGGATTACTGTTCCTAAATGTGTTTCCTATAAAGAAAGAACAAACTTGCATTAATATTGCACCTTTCGTGACCTCAGCATGTTCCAAAGTGCCTCATGGTCAATTAAGTACTTTATAGTGTATTTACCGGTGTAATGTAGGAAATGTGGCAGAATATTTGCCCACAGCAAGGTCCCTCAAACAGTAATGAGATTAACGACCAATAAGACACTTTTAGTCATGTTGGTTCAGGGATTGTTCACCCGGACACTGGGAGAACATCAGTGTTCTCATTCAAAGGTTGGAATGGGGTCTCTTATGTCCACTTGAGAGGGCAGACAGGACTTCAGTTTAACATAAAAGCAAAATACTGCGGATGCTGGAAATCTGAAATAAAAACAGAAAATGCTGGAAAAACTCAGCAGGCCTGGCAGCGTCTGTGCAGAGAGAAACAAAGTTAATGCTTCATGTGACTTCTTCAGAGCTAAAGAGCATTAGAAATGTGATGGATTTTATACTGTTTAAGAGGGGATGGAGCAGGTGAAGGGTCTTGGATTGGTGGGAGCTAAGGAGAAATTTGACAAAGATGTCATGGACACAGGACATAGGGGGGGTGTTAATCGTAGTGTTAAAGACTAAAGAAAGTGCTGATAGTGGCATAAACGTAAGATACCAGAATGTGTTAATAGCTGAGCAAGAGTCAGTGCGCTGTGAAAGCAAAACATAAAAACAAGTGACAAGTGGCGAAGGCGGGATGGGTTGTTGGGGAAAAGGAATTAAAAATGTTTTTTAAATGAATAAACAAATAAATAAAATTAGGGGGACAGAGTTCATGGTCTGAAGTTGTTGAACTCAATGGGGAGGATTTTCCCCTCATTGGGCCGGTGTGGCGGGTGGGCCCAGGAGTGGCTGCACAATAGTCTGCCACCTGCAATTGTTTCCTGACCGCGATTTCACGCTGGCCGGCCAATTAACAACCAGCCAGCATGAAACGTGCACTGATAACCTCAGTGTTGCCTGGGTGAGGGAGGGAGGGAGGAGCATGAGTGCTGAGGTGTGCGCATGTGCGGGGTTGCGCTCAGTGAAAGCCCCCCTGAAGGCACAGAATGTGTCATCCCAGCGTGCTGAAGATTTTTAACATGCGAAATAAAGATTTTAAAAATAAGGAAAACATGTCCCCCAATGTGACTCGGTCACATGAACAGAGACATGTGAAATATGAGTTTTTAGAAATTTTATTTTATTTTAGTCACTGTTCGAAACCTCATCCTGCCCGTGGATGAGGTTTCACAAAAAATGCAAAGGCCTCCCTGGCCTATTTGCCCGCCCACCAGTGGTAAGGTTGGACAGGCAGCGAAAAGTTCAATTTAATTAGTTGATTAAGTGGTTTAATATCCCTCTTAATTGTTAGCGGGCACGCTGTCGACTCTCACGTGCGCTGCCGACTGAAATATCGCGTGAGTGTGAGATGATGTTGGGACGCTCACCCGGCGCCATCGCACTCTATTTCGCACTCATGCGTGTCGGGCATGCACCTCCACGTCCAGCTGAAAATCCTGCCTAATGTTAAGTCTGGAAGGCTATAAAGTGCCTAATTAGAAGATGAGGTGCCGTCCCTTCAGTTTGCGTTGGCCTGCACTTCGTACATTGCAGCAGGCCAAGGCCGGGCGTGAGAGCAGAATCATAGAATCACACAGTGCAGAATCGGCCCATCGGCCCATCGAGTCTGCACCGACATGTGAGAAACACCTGACCTACCTACCTAATCCCATTTAACAGCACTTGGCCCATAGCCTTGAATGTTATGACGTGCCAAGTGCTCATCCAGGTACTTTTTAAAGGGTCTGAGGCAACCCGCCTCCACCACCCTTCCAGGCAGCGCATTCCAGACCATCACCACCCTCTCGATAAAAAAAGTTTTTCCTCACATCCCCCCTAAACTTCTTGCCCCTCACCTTGAACTTATGTCCCATTGTGACTGACCCTTCAACTAAGGGGAACAGTTGCTCCCTATCCACCCTGTCCATGCCCCTCATAATCTTGTACACCTCGATCAGGTCGCCCCCTCAGTCTTCTCTGCTCCAATGAAAACAACCCAAGTCTATCCAATCTCTCTTCATAACTTAACTGTTTCATCCCAGGCAACATCCTGGCGAATCTCCTCTGCACCCCCTCCAGTGCAATCACATCCTTCCTATAACGTGGTGACCAGAACTGCACACAGTACTCCAGCTGTGGCCTCACCAAGGTTCTATACAACTCCAACATGACCTCCCTACTTTTCTAATCTATGCCTCGATTGATAAAGCCAAGTGTCCCATATATCTTTTTTACCACCCCACCAACATGCCCCTCCACCTTCAGAGATCTATGGACACATACGCCAAGGTCCCTTTGTTCCTCAGAACTTCCTTGTGTCATGTCATTCATTGAATACTTCTTTGTCAAATTACTCCCTCCAAAGTATATCACCTTACACTTTTCAGGGTTAAATTCATCTGCCACTTAGCTGCACATTTGACCATCCCATCTATATCTTCCTGTAGTCCAAGACACTCAACCTCACTGTTAACCACCTGGCCAATCTTTGTGTCATCCGCAAACTTACTAATCCTACCCCCTACATAGTCATCTATGTCGTTTCCTTAAATGACAAATAATAGGGGACCTAGCACAGATCCCTGTGGTATGCCACTGGACACTGGCTTCCAGTCACTAAAGCATCCTTCTGTCATCACCCTCTGTCTCCTACAACTAAGCCAATTTTGAATCCACCTTATCAAATTACCCTGTAACCCATGTGCATTTGCCTTCTTGATGTGGGACCTTGTCAAAGGCTTTGCTGAAATCCATATAAACTACATCAACTGCACTACCCTCATCTACACACCTGGTCACCTCCTCAAAAAATTCAATCAAATTTGTTAGGCATGGCCTCCCTCTGACAAAGCCATGCTCACTATCCCTGATCAAACCTTGCCTTTCCAAGCGTAGATGGATTCACTCCTTCAGAATTTTCTCCAATAGTTTCCCTACCATTGACGTGAGACTCACAGGCCTGTAGTTCCCTGGCTTATCTCTACAATCCTTCTTAAATAGCGGAACCACATTAGCTGTTCTCCAGTCCTCTGGCACTTCCCCCGTGGCCAGAGAGGAATTAAACATTTAGGTCAGAGCCCTTGCGATCCCCTCCTTTGCCTCCCTCAGCAGTCTTGGACACAAATCATCTGGACCTGGAGATTTGTCACTTTTAAGCCTGCCAACACCTCCAATACCTTGTCACTCCCTATATCAATTTGCTTAAGAACCTCGCAGTCTCTCTCCCCAAGTTAGGAGAAATAAACACAAGAGGACATGGCTTTAGGGTGAAAGGGAAAAGGTTTAGGGGGAACATTAGGGGGAACTTCTTCACTCAGAGAGTGGTGAGAGTGTGAAATGAGCTACCATCTGACGTGGTAAATGCGGGCTCACTCTTAAGTTTTAAGAATAAATTAGATAGATACATGGATGGGAGAGGTCTGGAGGGTTATGGACTAGGTGCAGATCAATGGGACTAGCAGAATAATATTTTGGCACAGACTAGAAGGGCCGAATGGCCTGTTTTCTGTGCTGTAGTGTTCTATGGTTCTAAGGTTCTAAGTTCGATACCTTCATCCTCATTCTCTTGGGTGAAGATGGATGTGAAGTATTCATTCAACACCCTAGCGATGTCCTCTGGCTACACCCATAGATTGCCCCCTGGGTCCCTTATGGGCCCTACTCTTTCCCTGGTTATCCTCTTCCCATTGATATACTTAGAGAATATCTTGGGATTTTCCCTACTTTTACCAGCCAGAGATTTCTCATATCCCCTCTTTGCTCTCCTAATTGCTTTCTTAAGCTCCACCCTGCACTGTCTGTACTCCACTAATGCCTCCGCTGATTTGCTTCCCTTGTACCTGCTAAAAGCCTCTCTTTTCCTTCTCATTGTAACCTGAATATCTTTGGTCATCCATAGTTCTCTGGGCTTGTTACTCCTTCCTATCACCCTAGAGGGAACATGTTGAGCCTGTACCTTCCCCGTTTCCTTTTTGAACACCCCCCACTGCTCCTCTATAGATCTCCCCACAAGTAGCTGTTTCCAGTCTACCTTGGCTAGATCCTGCCTTATTTTACTCAAACCCACTCACCCCCAATCCAAAACATTTTTTTGCAACTTGTCTATTTCTTTGTCCATAACAAGCTTAAATTGTACCATGTTGTGGTTGCTATCACTAAAATGCTCCCCCACCACCACCTCAGCCACCTGTCCGGCTTCATTCCCCAGAGTTAGGTCCAGCACTGCACCATCCCTTGTTGGACCCTCTATATATTGACCTAAAAAGTTCTCCTGTACATATTTCAAGAAATCCACTCCATCCAAGCCCTTAACACTATGTCTATCCCAATTAATGTGGGGAAAGTTGAAATCACCTAAGATAATTACCCTATGTTATTGTTTTTAAACACCTCCGCAAATTGTGCACATATTTGCTCCTCAATTTCCCGCTGACTATCTGGGGGTCTATAATAAACGCCTAACAATGTGGCTGCCCCTTTTTTATTCCTAAGATTGTGTGTTGAAATGGCAAGCAACAGGAAGATCTGACTGATGCTTGCAGACCGACCAAAGGTGTTCTGCAAAGTGATCATCCATTCTGTGTTTAGTCTCCCCAATGTAGAGGAGACCACACTGGGAGCAGCGAATACAATAGACTAAATTGAAGGAGATGCAAATGAAGCGCTGCTTCACCTGAAAGAAATGTTTGAGGCCTTGGTCGGTGAGCAGGGAGGAGGTAAAGGGGCAGGTGTTGCACCTTCTGTGGTTGCATGGGAAGGTGCTGTGGGAAGGAGATCAGGAGTTGGGAGTGATGGAGGAGTGGAGGGTGTCACGGAGGGAATGGTGCCTATGGAATGCTAATGGGGGGGGGGCGAGGGGAAGATGTGTTTGGTGGTGGAATACTACTGGAGTTGGCAGAAATGGCAGGGGATGGTCCTTAGAATGTGGAGGCTGGTGGGATGAAAAGTGAGGACATGGGGGACCCTATCATGGTTCAGGGAGGGAGGGGAAAGGGTGAGGGATGAGGTGCAGGAGATGTGTAGGACAGTGTTGAGGGCCCTGTCAACCACAGTGGTGGGGGGAAGCCTCAGTCAACGATAAAGGAAGACATGTCTGAAGCGCCATTTTGGAAGGTGACATCATCGGAATAGATGTGACAGAGGCCGAGGAACTGAGAGAATGGGATAGTGTCCTTACAGGAAGCAGGGTGTGAGGAGCTGTAGTCGAGGTAGTTGTGGGGGTCAGTGGGCTTTTAATGATCATTACTAGACAGTCTTTCACCAGAAATGGAGACAGTGATGTCAAGGAAGGGAAGGAAAGTGTCGAAGATGGACCTTCAATTTTTACTTCAATTTAACATCTTATTTGAAACATGGCCCCTCCAACAGTGCAGCAGCCCCTCAGTATTGCACTGAAGTAACAGCCAAGATCATGTGTTCAAGTCTTGGAGTAGGTCTAGAATCCACAGTCTTACCAGTCAGAGGCAACAGTGTGACCAGCTGAGCATAATATGATGACGATGCCTCCCAATATTCATTTGAAGAACTATTCTGTTGTTAAAAGCTCCCTTTGACTATCATTTCTGTTGATAGCTTACAAAATTCTTCTTTCGAAAAGTTACAGTCTTTGCCATATCCCTGCAGCTCTTCACCAGACTTTTCCTCGAAATTAATGCCCAAGATGCCAGCTGCATGTGGATCCCTGGGCATATCTCTGGGCACTCATCCATTGAGAAGCATCTTAATGAAAGTGTACTAAGCTTCAATTCTGTAGCAGTGAGTGAGTTTCTACCTTGCAGCACTATTCACCCCTCATAAACTGTCCCAGAATTAAAATCAGACTGCGGATCTAATCACACACTGGGTTACCCATGGTATGCTAGGGAGTAATTTAAATGCAGACCTTTCAAGGTTGGGACTTCTGATTGCTCCCTTTACTTTCATTTGGATGACCCTGAAGAATTAGCTTGAGACTGGTCACAAAGCATGACTAATAGCTTTAGTAACTTGTGGCTGCACAGACTTAATGACTCTCTTTGATCAGTAAATGATACACTTGCTGCTTTCAGCTACAGCAATGTAACACTTTAGTTTCAAAACATAAATGTTAATGCAGCATGTCAGAAAAGGTGTCGCCACTCCCTATTTGTTGGTGGAAAAAAAAGTCTGATGCATGCATGTTACTGAACCTTAAACAGAGCCTGACTGCCAAGGCATCTTACTTTTGTAGATTATCTGGCAGGTTTTCCTCTTAGGTGTAAAAATATCGCCTGGACAAAGCACTTGGAGGAAAATCAAGGACACCGGGTCAGTGGTGATTCAGTCTTACCTCTTACACACTCTACCTCTTGCTCAGAGGTTGTGGGTTCAAGCTTCGCTGAACAAAGACTTCACTGTTATAGGTGTTGCCTTTCAGATGGGATATGAAACCAAATCCCTGTCTGCTCTCTCAGGTGAATATAAAAGATTGTGAATTGTTATTAGAAGAGATAAATTCGAAAATTTATCCCTCAGTCAATATCTAAAGCAGGTCCAGTCATTTATTTATCAGTCATTTATTAACAACCAGGAAACAGGTTATTTTAGATCTGGTAATGTGTAATGAGACTGGATCAATTAATGATTATATTGTAATGAATTCTCAAAGGAAGACTGATCGTAACATGATAGATTTTCACATTCAGGTTGAGGGGAGAAACTTGGGCCTGAAACTAGTGTCGTAAACTTAAATAAAGGCAATTACAAGGATATTGATATGACACAGCAGTTTGTAAAGGCTGAATTATTTAAAATCCCACAGGGAAACTTTAAACAACTGTCATAACCTATATTTTTCAATCAATTTGAGTTGCAGCTCTAAATTCAGGAATAAGACCACCAGTTCTCCAGAGGTTTTTGTATCAAACTAAATGAGACATTTATTAATTTACAACAAATTAAACACATACACATGGCTACAAATTACTACTGTCATAACTTTTAACAAATTCCCAAATTAATCTCCACTAAGGCAACAAAAACCAATGGATTTAAACAGATACCAGGCAAAGCATTTTTCACCTTACAAATTCAAAATGAGGCTCCTTTCAATTTGGTTCCTTTTCATACTTTTTTTTTTGCAAAAATGTACTTTATTCATAAAATATCTTCAACCACATTCCAAACCATTCCAAAAACACCATTACAAGGGTACAATCCGGTTCAACTTTTACAAAATGTATCACCAGATGCATCAGTACAAACAATATTACAATCATTTACAGCCTTTCATTTTGAGCTGTACAGCCCGAGGGGATTTAAACAGTTCCCAGTCCCTTGGTGCGCTGTGGCAGAAAGGTCTTAGACAGCGACCCTTCCCCATTGCGCCTTTGCGGCAGCTGCCCCAAGCTTTAGTGCATCCCTCAGCACGTAGTCCTGGACTTTGGTTTGTGCCAGTCCGCAATACTCGGTCGGGGACAACTCTTTGTGCTGGAAGACCAACAAGTTTCGGGCAGACCAAAGCGCGTCTTTCACCGAGTTGATGATCCTCCAGCTGCAGTTGATGTTTGTCTCGGTGTGTGTCCCTGGGAACAGCCCGTAGAGCACAGAGTCCTGTGTCACAGAACTGCTCGGGATGAACCTCGACAGCAACCACTGCATCTCTCTCCAGACCTTCTTTGCAAAGGCACAATCCACCAGGAGGTGAACAACGGTCTCTTCCCCACCACAGCCACCTCGAGGGCAACATGCAGAGGGGGTGAGACTCCTGGCATGTAGGAAGGATCTGATGGGCAGGGCCTTTCTCACCACCAGCCAAGCCACGTCTTGGTGGTAGGCTTACAGGCTTAGATCTTACATTCTTCTGGCCTGCACACATAAACTCCTTTCTGTTATACCCAGCCTTCCCTTTTGAATGTAAATTCTCATTGTATCACCAGGCCCTTTGAACCCCTTTTATAGTACCAATTTTATTAGCAATATAAACATTGCTTGGTGTCTCCTAACTAGGTGCAAGATTTCACTTCCATTCTTGAATGGTTTATTTAACAAAATGCGAATGCACTCTTTACCTTACTGTTTACATCTCAACCATTATACATCAAAGCACCCAGACTAGCTGGTTTTAATCCAATTAACACACACAGACTAAACCTCTATTTAAAAAAAAATAATTTCCAATAACACTATATACATTAATATCTCTTCATGACAACATGAAGACAGAACTGGCAACAGCAGACTGGGTAAATAAGTTAAAAAGTAACATGGTTGATAAGAAATGGCAGACACTTAAGGAGATTTTTAATAACTCTCAACAAAGATATATTCCATTGAGAAAGAAAGACTCGATGAGAAGGATATACCATCCATGGCTCACTAAGGGAGATAAGGATGGTATCAAATTTAAGGAAAAGGTATACAATGCTGCAAAGACTAGTAATAGACCAGAAGACTGGGAACATTTTAGAAACCAGCAAAGGATGACTAAAAAATATAAAGAGGGAGAAATTAGAATATGAGAGTAAATGAGCAAGAAATATAAAAACAGACAATAAGAACTTACATGAATATATAAAAAGAGAATAGCTAAAGTAAATGTTGGTCCTTTAGCAGATAAGACTGGAGGATGAATAATGGGAAACAAGGAAATGGCAGGAACTTTGAACATGCATTTTACATCTATCTTCACTGTAGAAGACAGAAAAGGCATCACAAGAGTAGTAGAAAATCAAGGGGAAAAAATAAGTGAAGAACTTAAAACAATCACTATCACTAGAAAAATTTACTAGGTAAACTAATGGAACTTAAAGCTGACAAGTAATAGAATAGAATCATAGAAAGCTTACAGCACAGAAAGAGGCCACTTGGCCCATCGTGTCTGCACTGGCCAAAAAATGAGCCACCCAGCCTAATCCCACTTTCCAGCATTTGGCCCATGGCCCTGCAAGTTACAACATTTGAGATGCATATCCAGACACCTCTGAATTGAGTTGAGGGTTTCTACCTCTACTACCCTTTCAGGCAGTGAGCTCCTCCTACAACCCTCCAGGTTTCTGCCCAGTTGACTAGTCCATTGATATCTTCCTGCAGTCTACAGCAATCCTCCTACAACACAGCCAATTTTTGTGTCCATTGCAAACTTCTTGATCATTCCCCCTACATTTAACTCTAAATCATTAAATATACCACAGAAAGTAGGGGACCTAGCACTGAGCCCTGCAGAACCCCAATGGAACCAGCCTTCCTGTCACAAAATCACAAGAAATCTTCTGGAGCTGGTGGCCTGCATTCAAGAGTCTTAGAAGTAGCTGCATAATTAGTGGATGAAATGGTTGTAATCTTTCAAAATTCCGTCGATTCTAGAAAGGTCCCAACAGATTTGAAAACTGCAAATGTAACGCCTCTCTCTATTCAAGAAAAGAGGGAGACAGAAAGCAGGAAAGCCTATCTATCTTAAGGAGAATGCTGAAATCCATTATTAAGGAAGTGGCAGCAGAACATTTAGAAAATCAAACCTACATGCGAACATACGAATTAGGATCAGAAGTATGCGGCTTAGTCCTTTAAGCCTACTCTGCCATTCAGTAAGATCATGGCTGATCAGATTGTAACTTCAGCCCCACATTCCCACCTACCCTCGATAACCTTCCGCCCCCTTGCTTATCAAGAATCTATCTACCTCTTCCTTAAAAATATTCAAAGGCTCAGCTTCTACCGCCTTTTGAGGAAAAGAGTTCCAAAGACTCATGACACTTTGAGAGAAAAAATTTCACCTCATCTCTGTCCTAAATGGGTGACCCCTTATTTTTAAACAGTGACCACCTAGTACTAGATTCACCCACAAAAGGAAACATCCTCTTTACATCCCCCCTGTCAAGACCCGTCAGGATCTTATATGCATAAATCAAGTCACCTCTTACTTTTCTAAACTCCAGTGGATACAAGACTCGCCTGTACAGCCCTCCTTCATAAGACAACACACCCATTCCTGGTATTAGTCTCGTAAACCTTCTCTGAACTGCTTCTAATGCAGTTGCATCCTTCCTTAAATAAGGTGACCAATGCTGTGTATAGTACTCCAGATGTGGTCTCACCAATGCCCTGTGTAACTGAAGCATAACCTTCCTACTTTTGTATTCAATTCCCCTCACAATAAATTATAACATTCTATTTGCTTTGTTAATTATTTGTTGCACTTGCATACTAACCTTTTGTGATTCATACACAAGGACACTCAGATCCCTCTGCATCTCAGAGCTATGCAATTTGTCACAATTTAGATAATAAGCTTCTTCTTTATTTTTCCTGCCAAAATGAACAATTTCACACTTTCCCACATTACTCTCCATTTGCCAGGTCTTTGCCCACTCAATTAACCTATCCATATCGCTTTGTGCTCCTTGTGTGCTCTTCACATATTAATATCCTATATATCAGCAAATTTAGCAACCACACCCTTTGGTCCCTTTATCCAAGTCAGTTATATAAATTGTAAAAGGTTGAGGCCCCAGACTGATCCCTGTGGCACACCACTTGTTACAACGTGTCAACCAAAAAAAGACCCATTTATGCCTACCCTCTGTTTCCTGTTAGCTGGCTTGTATTCTATCCATGCCAATATGACTACACTCGAGAAGTGTTTAATTGTAAAACTTTTCGGGGTGTCCTGAGGTAGAGATAGCCAGTATACAAATTAAAATCTTTCTTCTTTCAACTGGTCTTGTGGGATCCACCTCTACAGATCCCAGTCAATTTTGCACCCATTTAGTTTAATGGGCAGAGCTACATAAAATCTATAACACAGAATCAAGCCGCTTAGTTCATTCAGTCTATGCTGGTGTTCATATTCTACATAAGGCTCCTCCCACACTGATTACCACATCATATTTGCCCATAGCCCTCTATTTCCTTCCCCTTCAGGTATACATCAAATGTATATGGTCAGGGAATCTAGAACATCGGGGCACAGTCTCAGGATAAGGGGCTGATCATTTAGGACTGGGATGAGGGGAAATTACTTCATTCAAAGGGTTATGAATCTTTGGAATTCTCTACCCCAGGAGATTGTGGATGCTCCATCGTTGAATATCTTTAAGGCTGGGATAGACAGATTTTTTGTCTCTAAGGGACATGGGAAATGGGCAGGGAAGTGGAGTTGAAGTCCAAGATCAGCCATGATCATATCGAATGGCGGAGCAGGCTCGATGGGCCATAGAGTCTACTACTGCTCCAATTTCTTGTATTCTTATCTTCTTGTGTATCAATGCTATCTGCTTCACCCAGTCCATCTGACAGTGAGTTCCGCATTCTCACCACTCTTGGTGGAAAGAAATTTCTCCCAAATTCTTTATTTGATCTATTGGTGCCTTTCTGCACCCTTGTTTTCAAAGTTGGCTCTTCAAAATTTTAAGCGCCTCTATCAGGCCTCTGCAGTATTCTCTGTTCCAGATACAGGAACCCCAAAGCTTGTCAATATTTCCTGATAGTCACATCCTTCTAATTCTGGTAACATCCTTGTCAATCTTTTCTGCATTTCCTCCAGTGCCTCAGTATCCGTGTTATAGTGTGGAAACCAGAGCTGCACACAGTAATTCAAGCTCTGATAAGAATGCTCTCTTGTAATCTGAAGCCAGGCTCTCAAGGCCCAGAAATGCACACATGGTCGCCCACCACGGCAATCTGACGTGTCCTCAATGGAAGCTCAATAGCCTTCCACCTCCAACCTCTCAAGATGTAGCCACTGAAGAAATGCTTTGGGTGGAATTTTCCATGACTGCTGGTGTTGGGTGCGCTCAGCGGTGTGAGTGGACAATATGGCAAGAAGACCAGAAATCAGTTTCATGATGTGGTGAAACCAGTTTGCGATCGTCCACACAGCCTATCGATGATGTCAGGAACCTCACTGTCATGCATCTGCATATCATTATTATAAGGCCAGCACACTGGGATCGTTCCCCCCACCAGCTGGATCACCCAACCACGTTGGCGTGATGGCACACCGGTTCAGGACACGTGTTGACAAGTGTGACGTGCAGAAGTCGGGCCTTGCTTACATCACGGACGTCCGAGGAGCAGGAGATGCTGCAGCCCAACAGGAATGGCGCACTGGAGGAACGTCCATGGGTTGCCGGGTGGCTTCTCATGGACATGGCTCTGCTGCGAAGCAGCCCATTGACGTTGGAAAGTCACCATTGAGGGCCTGCTCACAACGGATGATGGTCATGGGGGGTGGAGAGGAAGGTCCAGCTGTGTTTAGGAGAGGAAGATGTACCAGGGGCTTGGGAGAGGAAGGTCTAGGACCGACTGGGAGAGGAAGAGGTGTCATGACGGGGTGAGGTTGGGAGGGGGGATTGATTGGACGACCCAGCGTCGGGGGATGATTCCGGCGAGCTAGACTTCTAATGATATGCAGATGTATTACAATAAAGTTCCTGACATCCGATGGTGGAAAACGCGGCCCTCCGTTGACGGGCAGTGCGAACGGTTGCAAACGTGTTTCACGATGGCGTGAAACTGATTTTTGGCCTTCCAGCCATTTTGTCCGCTCGCACCTGCCATGATGCCCGACGCCAGCTGTTTCTTCAACAGCCTCCTGTAGTCCAGTAGCCCCTTGAAGGACCAGGGTTTACGCTCCAGTAGAAATGGAGAAAGTACTGTTTTCGGAGATAGCATGGTGTGTGCTAAACTTGGTTTTACACATGCTTTGCAGAAGGGCCTCGAAACATGTGTATACCCCTTCTCTGCATATTTAAATCGATCCAACACTGATTTCAGGCTTCCATCAGTGGCACCTAAATACAGTGAGGACCGTTATGACATCAGCAAACTAGATGCAGGAATTATGCCCAGAAATAGGAGTGCATTGCCTCTGTTTAATGTCCAAAAAGGGGTGAATTGCATATCAGTTTCTACCCAAGTGTATACCAATAACGTCTGATGATCATAGCCCATGTCCAGTGCTAGGATATGAGAGCAAGCCCGCCATGTCAATTGATTTTGACAGTCTTAGCAATCAAGTGCCTGCCTTCTGTGCATATTTACCTTATACGCCAACAAATCTTCCCAGATCTGCAAATAGCGCAGTAGCGGGCGGGTAAAACGATGTAAAATGGCCGCAATGGCAACTTTGCACACTGTTTCGTCCCAAACCTGCCACATTATTTATGCATTCCCAGGAAACATGCCGTTTCCAAGGCAGGCGGATGCCATTACCTCACTTCATCATGTTAGGCACCACAATTAAACTGCAGCCATGCACAAACCTCTCAGTGCTTCCAGCCCAGGACTGCTACACAGAAGACAGGATGGTCCTGAAAGGCAATAAGACTTGCCTTCTGCTTCAGTGATGTGTCCCTTCAGCACCTTTTGAATGCCATGGAGGCCCATGGTGATGTCCTCCACCCCTGCTCTGGCTGCAGGTTGGGCAACTGCATCACCAAACCAGCATAGGAGGTGGTGGCAGCTGTGGTCAGCGCCAATGCCCTGCAAAAGAGGACATCCACCCAGTGCCATTATAGGATGAATAGTCTCATCCGTTCAGCCAGGGTAAGTCACTCTTCTCATCACTCTCAACTCACACACTCTCAAACCCATCACACATCCACAGGGATCTCATACCTCAAGGGACAACACTGCTAAGTCTCACAGACGCCCTCACATCTCCATCAGGCTCATATCCTCTCGAGCTTGTGTCCTCATCCTGCCCATGGCTCCGCTCACCACACAAATATTCCATGCAGTGCCATGTGTCCTGCTCACACTCGCTCCAACTGTTTACATGCAGGAGAAGCCTGCTCACATTAGCAGGGAGAGGTCCCAGACTGGAAGTGGAGTGGCCCACATTAGACCCTTCACTCACTTTGAGGAGTGTACCATCACTGGTGAGGGCATGGAGAATGCCTGCGATGACAGTGAGGTTGGCAGCAAACACCCTCGTGAGGATCCTGCACCACATCAACCCTCTCTCAAAGCAAATGTGAATGCTCTCTCTCCTGCTTTTGAATGTGCTGCCATGCGCTACTTATTTCTACTTTGGTTCAGAAGGAGCTCCGCCAAGTGAGTGACACCCTCAGACAGCCAGTCCCTCAGCTCCTTCCAGGTCCTCATCTCCAGCCAAGAACAAACCTCCTCCATTGAAGAGTTGGAAATAAACAGCCTGGAAGACCCATCACAGCGCTTACCCACACCCTGCACCAGCGCAGAGACACATACCTCAGTGAGACCTAGATCTAGAGCAGGCTCAGGTTCACAATCTGGGTCGTCACCGCATGGACACGCATCCGCAGCAGGAGGAGGCAGGTTCAGCCGAACTCCCTAGCACTCGGAGGACTGTGGGGAATGAGTTAGGAGACGAGCCTCTGGATTTGGCCTTCCCAATCATCCTGGGGAGTGAGCAAAAGGCGTGAGAATGTCACACAGAGCTTTTGGAAGCCCTCAGCAGAGTGGCACATGAGTTGGAGGAGGGCATCCAACTGCTCTCTAATGAAGTGTTGCCCACATGTGTGTGTATGGAGGTCTCCATGGGGATGATGTGGATGTCATGGAGACCCTGGTCCAGCAGATTGCGGAGATGTAAGCTGACCTGGACTCCATCGTGGGAGCCATGGGTGAGCTCCTGCAGTGGCAATGTGAGAGGGAAACAGGGCACCTTTATGTCCCTCCAAGTGTTCCTTCCCCTCAAAGAGTCAGGCCGGGGCACCCAAGCACTCAAAGGAAGGAGATGATGACTATGAAACCATTGTCGATTGTTGTAAAAACCCATCTGGTTCACTAATATTCTTAAGGGAAGGAAATTGGTCGTCTTTATCTGGTCTGGCCTACATGTCTGGACTCCAGCAATATGGTTGACTCTTAAATGCCCTCTGAAATGGCCTAGCAAGCCACTCAGTTATAACAAACCGCTACAAAATCACAAAAAAGGAATGAAACTGGACAGACCACCCGGCATCGACCTAGGCACCGGAAACAACAACGGCAATTGCAGCCCTGTCGACCCTGCAAAGTCATCCTTACCAATATCTGAGGGCTAGTGCCAAAATTGGGAGAGCTGTCTCACAGACTAGGCAAGCAACAGCCTGACATAGTCATCCTCACGGAATCATACCTTACAGATAATGTCCCAGACACCACCATCACCATCCCTGGGTATGTCCAGACCCACCGGCAGGACAGACCCAGCAGAGGTGCTGGCACAGTGGTATAGAGCCAGGAGGGAGTTGTGCTTGGAGTTCTCTACATCGACTCTGGACTCCATGACGTCTAATGGCATTAGGTCAAAAATGGGCAAGGAAACCTCCTGCTGGTTACCATGTACCATCCTCCCTCAACTGTTGAACACTACTTGGAGGAAGCACTGAGGGTGGCAAGTGTGCAGAATGTATTCTGGGTGGGGAAATTCAATGTCCATCACCAAGGGTGGCTCAGTAGCACCACTACTGACTGAGTTGGCCGAGTACTAAATGGCATAGCTGCTAGACTGGGTCTGCGGCAGGTGGTAAGGGAACCAACAAGAGGGAAAAACATACTTGACCTCATCCTCATCAACCTGCCTGCCGCAGATACATCTGTCCATTACAGCATCGGTAGAAGTGACCAACGCACAGTCCTTGTGGAGACGAAGTCCCGCCTTCACATTGAGGATACCTTCCATAGTGTTGTGCGGCACTATCACTTTGCTAAATGGGATAGATTTTGAACACATTAAGCAACTCAAGACTGGGCATCCATGAGGTGCTGTGGGCCATCAACAGCAGCAGAATTGTACTCAAAGACAATCTGTAATCTCATGGCCCAGCATATCCCCCAGTCCACCATTACCATCAAGCCAGGGAATCAACCCTGGTAAAATGAAAAGTGCAGGATGGCATGCACAGGATGGCAGCACCAGGCATACCTAAAAATGAGGTGTCAACATGGTGAACCTATAACACAGGACTACTTGCGTGCCAAACAGCATAAGCAGCAAGTGATAGACAGAGCTAGGTGATCCCACAACCAACGGATTAGATCTAAGCTCTGCAGTCCTGCCACATTCATTCGATTGATGGTGAACAATTGAACAACTCACTGGAGGAGGAGGCTCCACAAATATCCACATCCTCAATGATGGAGGAGTCTAGCACATTAGTGAAAAAGATAAGGCTGAAGCATTCGTAACAATCTTCAGCCAGAAGAGCCGACTGGATGATCCATCTCGGCCTCCTCCAGAGGTCCCCAGCATCACAGATGCCAGTCTTCAACCATTTTGATTCACTCCACATGAAATCAAGAAATGGCTGAAGACAATGGATACTGCAAAGGCTATGGGCCCTGACAATATTCCGGCAATAGTACTGAAGACTTGTGCTCCAGAACTTGCCGTGTCCTAGCCAAGCTGTTCCAGTACAGCTACAACACTGGCATCTACCTGGCTATGTGGAAAATTGCCCAGGTATGTCTTGTACACAAAAAGTAGGACATATCCAACCCAGCCAATTACCGCCCCATCAGTCTACTCTACATCATCTGTAAAGGAATGGAAGGGATCATCAACTGTGCTACCAAGCGGCACGTGCTTAGCAATAAGCTGCTCACTGATGCCCAATTTGGGTTCCACCAGGGCCACTCAGCTCCTGATCTTATTACAGTCTTGGTTCAAACATGGACAAAAGAGCTGAACTCTTGAGGTGAGGTGAGAGTGACTGCCCTTGATTTCAAGGCAGCATTTGATCGACTGTGGCATCAAGGAGCCCTAGCAAAACTGGAGTCAATGGGAATCGGGGGAAAACTCTCCGCTGGTTGGAGTCATACCTTGCACAAAGGAAGATTTTTGTGATTGTTGGAGGTCAGTAATCTGAGCTCCCGGACATCACTGCTGGAGTTCCTCAGGGTAGTGTCCTAGGCCCAACCATCTTCAGCTGCTTCATCATAAGGTCAGAAGTGGGGATGTTCATTCATGATTGCACAATGTTCAGCACCATTTGCATCTCCTCAGATACTGAAGCAGCCCATGTCCAAATGCAGCAAGACCTGGACAATATCCAGGCTTGGGCTGACAAATCAAAAGTAATATTCATGCCATACAAGTGTCAGGCAATGACCATCTCCAACAAGAGAGAATCCAACCATCAGGCCTTGATGTTCAATGACATTACCATCACTGAATCCCCTACAATCAACATCCTGGGGGTTAGCATTGACCAGAAACTGAAATGGACTCGCTTACTGTGGCTATAAGAGCGGATCAGAGGCTAGGAATCCTGCGACGAGTAACTCACCTCCTGACTCCCCAAAGCCTGTCCACCATCTATAAGGTACAAGCCAGGAGTGTGATGGAATACTCTCCACTTGACTGGATGAGTGCAGCTCCCACAACACTCAAGAAGCTTGACACCATCCAGGACAAAGCAATCCGCTTGATTGGCACCACATCCGCAAACATTCACTCCCTCCACCACCGACGCACTGTAGCAGCAGTGTGTATCATCTACAAGATGCACTGCAGGAATTCACCAAGGCTACTTAGACAGCACCTTCCAAACCCACAACCACTACCATCAAGAAGGACAAGGGCAGCAGGTAGATGGGAACACCACCTGCAAGTTCCCCTCCAAGCCACTCACCACCCTTACTTGGAAATATATCACCATTGCTTCACTGTTGTGTGGTCAAAATCCTGGAACTCCCTCCCCAACAGCACTGTGGGTATACCTACACCACATAGTCTGCAGCAGTTCAAGAAGGCAGCTCACCATCACCTTCTCAAGGGCAACCAGGGATGGGCAATAGATGCTGGCCCAGCCAGTGAAGCCCATATCCCATGAAGAAATAAAAAAGAAGCGAAGCTGGACACCCCTGGGTCATCCATCAGGAATCTCAGAGGCTGTCCTCTCGCTCCGAGTCCCCTTTGCCTGTGGGCCCCCTCAACCTTGTCCTCTGTCACTGCAGAGGGAGCAGCCGGCCAATGAGTGATTCTGGAGGGAGAAGTGTGTGTGTGTGTGGCAGGGCCTTTCAGAATCTTGTGTAAGCTCTCTCATGCTGCAGATCCTTCATGTATCATCTCATTTCAATGTCTTGGGTATTTTCAGTGCTGCTTGCTAGGGTTCTCTTTTATTTGTCCATTTGAGCTGACCTGCATCCCCGCCCACCCAAATGATCACACTCCCATGCAGCACCTGGTCTCGCCCACCATGACTGTCATTTCACTTTCGATTTAGGCAGCATGGTCTATATTCTATTTTTCATTCGCTCCCCCATCTTTTCCCTTCCCCCATTTCCTTTCTCTAATCACTGTTGAGCCCCCCTGGCCTCACTTCCCACTTCCCCTCCATGACCTACCGGCCAGAGCCCTTTTCCTTCGGGGGATGTCCAGGTGAACGTGCACGTTCCCTTCCTTCCAGAAAATCCCACCCCCATCTGCGCTCACCTCCCCGCTCTCCTCCTTCCCACCCCCAGGGTCCGTGTCTGCCTCCGAATCTCCACCAATCACCCTGTCCCTTCTACCGCTACCATCAAACCCTCACCCTCCCACCCTACCGCCTCACTCTGCCCTCGGTCATTCTCATCATTCCTTCGTTCCACGCCCACCCCCGGTTCACTCTCCAGGAGGCAGTCATGGACTCATCAGAGCCCTTCCTTGCATGTTCACCTGGATATCCACCCCTCGAGAACCCTTCCCTCCTAAGGATTCCTTCACTCATTGGAACCCCTTCCCGCCTTGGAACCCCTTCCTCCCTTGGAACCCCTTCCCCCCTTGGAACCCCTCCCACCTTGGAACTCCTTCCTCCACCCGGACTCCCCCCACCACAGACTCCACCCCCGTTCTTTCACTCTTGCTGGGTCAAAAACCAAGAACTCCATTCCTGACAGCAATTTGGTGTACATACACCACATGGACTGCAGCAGTTCAAGATGGCAGCTCACCACCACCTTCTCAAGGGCAATTAGGGCAGTGTAACAAATGCTGGCCTAGCCAGTGGCACCCATACCCTGTGAAATAATTTTAACAAGTGGGGAATTGAGGGAGCAGATTTTTTTATTATTCATTCATGGGATGTGGGTTTCGTTGGCTGGGCCAGCATTTATTGCCCATCCCTAGTTGCCCTGGAGATGGTGTTGGTGAGCTGCCTTCTTGAGCCACTGCAGTCCATGTGGTATAGGTACACCCACAGTGCTGTTAGGATGGAAGTTCCAGGATTTTGGCCCAGCGACAGTGAAGGAACGACAATATATTTCCAAGTCAAGATGGTGAGTGGCTTGGAGGGGAACTTCCAGGTGGTGGTGTTCCCATCTATCTGCTGCCCTTGTCCTTCTAGATGGTAGTGGTTGTGGGTTTGGAAGGTGCTGTCGAAGGACCGTTGGTGAATTCCTGCAGTGCATCTTGTAGATGGTACACACTGCTGCTACAGTGCGTCGGTGGTGGAGGGAGTGAATGTTTGTGGAAGGGGTGCCAATCAAGCGGGCTGCTTTGTCCTGGACGGTGTGAAGCTTCCTGAGCGTTGTAGGAGCTGCACTCATCCAGGCAAGTGGAGAGTATTCCATCACACTCCTGACTTGTGCCTTGTAGATAGTGGACAGGCTTTGGGGAGTCAGGAGGAGTGATACTCATCACAGGATTCCCAACCCCTGACCTGCTCTTGTAGCCACAGTATTTATAGGCTAGCCCAGTTCAGTTTCTGGTCAATGGTAACCCCAGGATGTTGGCCAGAAGCTGATGGTGGTGCAGTAATAATATTACTGGAGTAGTAATCCAGATACCCAGACTAATTCTCTGGAGACAGGGGTTCAAATCTCACCATGACAGCTGGTGGAATTTAAATTCAATTAATAAAATCTGGAATTAAAAGCTAGTCTCAGTAACAGTGACCCTGAAACTGTTGTTGATTGTTCTAAAAACACATCTGGAAATCTGCCATTCTTATCCGGCCTGGCCTGCATGTGAGTCCAGAATCACAGCAATGTGGTTGACTCTTAACTGCCCTCTGAAATGGCTGAGGAAGCGACTGCAGTTGAAGGACAGGTGCTGGCCTTGCCGGTGACTCCCACATCCATGAAATAATTAAAAAAAAAACTTACCATCTTATTCTGGGACTGGCAGCAGCTGGATTTTGGGGACCAGACACTTTGGAATTTAAGCATGGAAAGGTTTTCGCCAATTTGTTTCACCGAAAAATAAGGGAGTTAGGGGCCAGAGGCACACGGGCAGAGTGGAGTTACTTTGTTGAAATATACTTGTTTGTGTTGATGATCTACATTTAAATGAAAACATTGGACATATCTACAGGATTTCCAAAGTTTAAAATCAAGATATGAAAAATATTTGTTTCAAACTGTGTAAAACGGTTACTTGTAAGTTTTTCGATTGCAGGAGCAAACGCAGAAAAAGGGCCAGGTCTACAGGATTGCCACCCATAATCTCCTGTCCAACACTGCACTTTTGCTTTGGATACATTTTATTCTCTCCTCCTCTTTTTTTTTGGCCTCCCAACGGAGCCTAAATTCCCTAACTGGGAGGACGGATGGACCCCAGATCTTCATCAGCAGGCCTCAGGAGGTCAAGGGAACTCCTGACTTCAGCAATTGGCCTCATGTGACCCTCCACCCAATGAGATCATAGCTGCGGTGACATGTGGCAAGTTCTAAATTATTTTTCCTTGGGCACCATAATCATTGTGTCAATGAGCTCTCTGTTATGTTATCAGATACTTGAGAAATCCTACAGGCTTGGAAGCAAGAAAAATGTTTCGATTTAAAAAGGCAACAACTTGGTCCCTAGAAACAAGCAGGCCCATTCAGCTTACATCAATGCAGAGTAATATAATGGAAGTTCTGGCTGGGAGAGAATCTGTTCAGAGTTTTTGAACACAAAAGGGAATCAAGGGATCTGAGTATCGGGCAGGAAAAAGTGGAGTTTGTTAGAAGATCCATCAATGTTCTTATGGCAGAGCAGCCTCAAGGGTTTGTAACTAACTCTGACTCCTACTTCCTTATGTTCTTATAACAGCTCCAAAATGAACTGTCAGATTGGATTTCGGAGCGAAGTGTGCTTCTTAAAGAATTTCCTCAACATTTTGAAGACATTACAAATCATAGAATCATAGATTTAGTACAGCATGGAAGGAGGTCATTTGCCCCACCAAGTCAACTAGACAAAGTGTCTCGGGCCCAAACTCTCTGGGCCCTAAAATCCAGCAGCTGCCAATCCTGGAATAAGATGGTAAGCTTTTTAAATTCTTTCAGGCTTTCAAAGAGCATACTAGTTGTTCCGACTCTCTCACTCTTTCCCTATAGAACTGCAGTTTTTGCTCCTGTAGGTAATTATCCAATTCCTTTTGAAGACTACTATGGAATCTGCTTCCACCACCCTTTCGGACGGTGCATTCCAAATCATAACCAATCATTGTGCAAAAAGGCTTTTCGTCATGCCATGTACACTTCTTTGACCAATAGCCTTAAATCTGTGTCCCCTGATTATCGACCCTTCAGTCAAGAAAAATAGTTTCATTTTATTTACTCTTATCTAAACCCTTCATGATTTTAAACACCCACCACTATCAAATTTTCTCTCAGCTTTCCCTGCTCCAAGGAGACCAACCCAAGATTTTTCAGTCTATCCATGGATCTGCAATTCCCCATCCCTGAAATCATTCTGTTAATACTCTTCTATACCTTCCCAAAGCCTTCATGTTCTTCCGAGATCATGGTGCCCAGAATTGACAGAATAAAACAGCTGGGACGAATGAGTGCTTTATTTATTTAATATAACTTCTGAGCTTTTGTACTTTACGTGCCACCCGCTGGTGGGAAAGCAGGCAGGTGGACTGAAAGAAGGGCAGTTTGACATTGGTGGGGTGGTCATTACCGGCTTGGCCGCCCCTGCTCCAACGCGATTTTACAAATGGTGAGGAGGCATTGGGTGGGCCGTCACCTGTGACCCAAATGAGGCCCTTAAGTGGGCAATTAATGCCCACTTAGGGGCTTCATCCCACCACCGCTTAGATTTAATGGGTGGCGGAAGTGGCCTGCACCCAACGTGCCCTCCTCCTGAGGTCTCCAGTATCACAGATGCCAGTATTAGAGTCATAGAGTTATACAGAACAGAAACAGGCCATTTGGCCCATTGTGTCTGTGCGACCATCAAGCACCTATATATTCTAATCCTATTTTCTAGTACTTGGCCCGTAGCCCTGTATGCTATGGCATTTCAAGTGCTATTTCAAGTAGTATTTAGATACTACTTAAACATTGTGAGGATTCCTGCCTCTACTGCCCCCTCAGGCAGTGAGTTCCAGATTCCAACCACCCTCTGGATGAAAAAAACTTTCCTCATATCCCCTCTAAACCTCCTGCCCCTTACCTTAAATCTATGGCCCTTGGTTATTGACAGCTCTGCTAAGGGGAAAAGCATCTCCCTATCTACCCTATCTATGCCCCTCATAATTTTGTATACTTCTATCAGGTCACCCCTCAGCTTTCTCTGCTCTGAGGAAAACAACACTAGCCTATCCAGTCTCTCTTCATATCTGAAATGCTCCAGCCCAGGCAACATCCTGGTGAATCTCCTCTGCACCCTCTCCAGTGCAAGCACATCCTCCCTATGGTGTGGCGACCAGAACTGCACACAGTACTCCAGCTGTGGCCTAACTAACATTTTATACAGCTCCAACATAACCTCCCTGCTCTTATATTCTATGCCTCGGCTAATAAAGGCAAGCATCCCATTTGCCTTCTTAACCACCTTATCTACCTGTGTTGCTGCCCTCAGGCATGTACACCAACGTCCCTCTGATCCTCTGTGCTTCCTAGGGTCCTACCATTCATTGTGTATTCCCTTACTGTGTTAGTCTTCCCAAAATGCCTCATTCAGCCAATTCGATTCACTCCACATGATATCAAGCAATGGCTGACGGCACTGGATACAGCACAGTCTATGGGCCCTGACAACATCCTGGCAACAGTACCGAAGGCCTGGACTCCAAAACTAACTGCGCCCTTAGCCAAGCTGTTCCAGTACAGCTACAACACTGGCACCTACCTGACAATGTGGAAAATTGCCAATGCATGTCCTGTCCACAAAAAGCAGGACAAATCTAATCCAGCCAATTACCCCATCCCCCCCATCAGCCTACTCAATCATCAGCAAAGTTGTCAACAGTGCTATTCAAGCAATGCTTACTTAGCGATAACCTGCTCACCAGTTCCACCAGTTTTCACCAGTGCTACTGGCCTCCAGAACTCATTACAGCCTTGATCAAAACATGGAGAAAAGAGCTGAATTCCAGGAGTGAGGTGAGAGTGACTGCCCTTGACAACAAGGCAGCATTTGACCGAGTGTGGTGTCTGGGAGCCCTAGCAAAACTGAGGTTAAGAGGAATCAAGAGGCAAACTCTCCACTGGTTGGAGGTATACCTAGCACAAAGGAAGATGGTTGTGTTTGTTGGAAGCCAATTATCTCAGCCCTAGGCATCAGCCTTGTTTTTTGCATTACTGGGCTTCATTGGCCATCATTGACGATGAGGATGTTCATGGAGCTTCCAGGTCCAGTTAATTGTTAAATTGTCCACCACCATTCAAGAAGGCAGCTCACCATCACCTTCGCAAAGGCAATTAGGGATGTGCAATAAATGCTAGTTTAGCCAGCAACGCCCACATCCCGTAAGTGAATTAAAAAAAAATCATGACTGGATGCGGCAGGGCTGCAAAGCTTTGACCTGATCCATTGGTTGTGGGATTGCTTAGTTCCGTCTACAGCATTCCTCTTCCGCAGTTAGCATGCATGTTGTGAATTATTGAAGCTTCATGGGTTTGAATCTCATTTTTGGTATGCCTGGTGCTGCACCTGGCATGCTCTCCTTCATCATTAAGGTTCGATCCCTCGGTTTGATGATTATGGT
This sequence comes from Cetorhinus maximus, assembly GCF_964194155.1. Taxonomy (NCBI): domain Eukaryota; kingdom Metazoa; phylum Chordata; class Chondrichthyes; order Lamniformes; family Cetorhinidae; genus Cetorhinus; species Cetorhinus maximus. The sequence goes on from NC_135879.1 coordinate 233,716,134, forward strand.
AGAGTAAGAGGTGTGCCAGTGTGAGGTTGCAGATTGTGGCAGTATACAATTCTGTCATTGCCGATGACCACTGCACTTCATGGATGCCCAGTTTTGAGCTGCTAAATCTGTTCTGAATCTGTCTTATTTCGCACAGTGGCTGCGCTACACAACACGATGAAGGGTGTTCTCAGTGCAGGGATGGTCTCTATAATGAGTGTGCAGTGCGGTAATGAGAGAGTATTTACCTTCCGTAATCAACTCATAAAGGAAAACAAAAAAGGGGGAGAAAAATATGCAGGGCTATTGGGAAAGAGCAAGGGATTGAAAGTAATTGGATAGCTCTTTCTGGACCAAATGGCCTCCTTCTGTGTTGTATGATTCTATGAAAGCCTGCGAAGAAAACCATTTAGGGTTGTTTACATAGGCAGGAGTGAAGCTAAAGACAATCTTCAAAAATAACCAAATGTTTAGTTTGTTGCTGAAGACTTGTCTTTTCTTTTTGTTTTTTACATCTCACCCTCATTAAGAACTTTCGTATTTGTTGGTTGTTCTGTTTTTGTAGCTCAGAAACCAATAGATGGGTTGGTGGAGTGGGCAGTAAAGTGGCAGATGGATTTTAACATAGAGAAGTGAGAAGTCAAACAGTTACAGGGATTACACAATAAATGGGAATATACTAAGAGGGGTAGATGAAATGAGAGATCTTGGCGTACAAGTACACAGGTCCCTGAAGGCAGCAGCTCAAGTAGACAAGGCTGTAAAGAAGGCATATGGAATGCTCTCCTTCATTGGCAGAGGTATAGAACATAAAAGTAAGGATATAATGTTGGAATTGTACAAAACACTGGTGAGGCCACAACTGGAGAATTGTGTGCAGTTCTGGTCACCACATTACAGGAAGGACATAATAGCTCTGGAGAGAGTGCAGAGGAGGTTTACAAGAATGTTGCCAGGGTTAGAAAAGTGTAGCTATGAGGAGAGATTGGATACGTTGGGGTTATTTTCCTCAGAACAAAGAAGGCTGAGAGGTGACTTGATTGAGGTGTACAAAATTATGAGGGGAATAGATAGAGTGGACAGGATAAAACTGTTTCCCTCGGTGGAGAATTCTAGAATCGGGGACATAGATTCAAGATAAGTGGCAGAAGATGTAGGGGGGACGTGAGGAAGAACTTTTTTACGCAGAGGGTAGTGGGTGTCTGGAATTCACTGGTACCTGGATCTGCACCTTAAGTGCTGTAAGCTGCAGGGCTATGGGCCAGATGCAGGAAGGTGGGATTAGAAAGGGCACCTGGGTGTTCTTGGGCTGGCATGGACAAGATGGGCCAAATGGCCTCCTTCTGTGCTGTAACTTTTCTATGGTTGTTCCTTGATCCATTTTCCCTGCCATGGTGAGGAAGAAGGAAGGGGAGAGGGGCAGAAGTAGGCCATTGAACCTCTCCAGCCTGTTCTGATATCCAATTAGCCCATAGTTCATCTGCACCATCTGCATGTTTAAGTGCCTTTACTCTAAAACCTTTGATGCCTAACAAGGATTTAGTCATTTGGTAGGAAAGAACTTGAGTATTGCTGAAAAAAGAGACATACTATCGAACCTTGTGCTCATCAAGACAGCTACCCAAGATAAAGCAACAGGAATGGGAACAACAATTTATGTTGCATGAGAAGAGATTGCTGATTGGTTGGTAAGTGGACTCTGATTGGTGGAGACATTGCCATGGAGAATGCAGCAGAGAACAGTAATTGTTAAAGGCCAAGCTTTTGTTTCAAAGACTCTGATTGGTCAAGGCATTGCCATGGGGATTGAACCAGCCTTTGTTTAGTTGAAAAAGGCATAATGCACAGGCATTTTCCTTCTGTCGGCTTTTTAAATTTGTTCATGGGATGTGGCATCACTGGCTAGGCCAGCATTTATTGCATTCAGAGGGCATTTAAGAGTAACATTGCAGTGGATCTGGATTCACAAGGAAGCCAGACCAGCAGATTTCCTTCTCTAAAGGGCATTTGTGAACCAGGTGGGTTTTTGCATCAATCAACAATGGTTTTTTTAGTTATCATTAGACTTCTAATTCCAGGTTTTTAATCTTCCATGGTGGGATTTGAACCCAGGTCCCCAGAACATTACCCTAGGTCTGTGGATTATTAGTCCAGTGACAATGCCACTACACCACTGCCCTATAGCAAGAGTAAGCAAGCTATTTCAGCAGGGAGTCTCACGTCAGTGGTAGGGAAACTATTGGAGAAAATTCTGAAGGAGAGAATCTATCTCCACTTGGAGGGGCAAGGTTTGATCAGGGATAGTCAGCATGGCTTTGTCAGAGGGGCCTAACAAATTTGTAGATGAGGGTGGTGCAGGTGATGTAGTTTATATGGATTTCAGCAAAGCCTTTGACAAGGTCCCACATGGGAGACTTATAAAGAAGGCAAATGCACATGGGATACAGAGTAATTTGATAAGGTGGATTCAAAACTGGCTTAGTTGTAGGAGATAGAGGGTGCTGACAGAAGGATGCTTTAGTGACTGGAAGCCAATGTCCAGTGGCGTCTTGGGCTACAGGAAGATATGGACAAGATGGTCGAATGGGCAGATAAGCGGCAGATGGAATTTAGCCCTGAAAAGTGTGAGGTGATACACTTTGGAAGGAGTAATTTGACTAAGAAGTATTCAATGAACGGCATGACAATAGGAAGTTCTGAGGAACAAAGGGACCTTGGCGTGTGTGTCCATAGATCTCTGAAGGCGGAGGGGCATATTAGTGGGGTGGTGAAAACGGCATATGGGACACTTGCCTTTATCAATCTAGGCATAGATTACAAAAATAGGGAGGTCATGTTGGAGTTGTATAGAACCTTGGTGAGGCCACAGCTGGAGTACTGTGTGCAGTTCTGGTCACCGCGTTATAGGAAGGATGTGATTGCACTGGAGGGGTTGCAGAGGAGATTCACCAGGATGTTGCCTGGGATGAAACTTTTGTTATGAAGAGAGGTTGGATAGATTTGGGTTGTTTTCATTGGAGCAGAGAAGACTGAGGGGCGACCTGATCGAGGTGTACAAGATTATGAGGGGCATGGACAGGGTGGATAGGGAGCAGCTGTTCCCCTTAGTTGAAGGGTCAGTCACGAGAGGACACAAGTTCATGGCGAGGGGCAGGAGGTTTAGGGGAGATGTGAGGAAAACCTTTTTTACCCAGAGGGTGGTGACAGTCTGGAACGCACTGCCTGGGAGGGTGGTGGAGGCGGGTTGCCTCACATCCTTGAAAAAGTACGTGGACGAGCATTTGGCACGTCATAACATTCAAGGCTGTGGGCCAAGTGCTGTTAAATGGGATTAGGTAGGTAGGTCAGGTATTTCTCATGTGTCGGTGCAGACTCGATGGGCTGAAGGGCCTGTTCTGCACTGTGTGATTCTGTGATTCTAGAGTCAGGGTCAGACCAGATAAGGATGGCAGATTTCCATCCCTAAGGGACATCAGTGAACCAAATAGTTTTTTTTCAACAATCGATGATAGTTGTCATGGTCACCATTACTGAGACTAGCTTTCAATTCCAGATTTATTAATTGAATTCAAATTCCACCAGCTGCCAGAGTGACATTTGAACCCATAACACCAGAGTATTAGCTTCGGCCTCTAGTTTACTAGTCCAGCGACATTACCACAACACAGCCATCCCCCATAACTCAGGCCACTGACAAAATGGAACAGCCTCAGAAGCTCATCTCTGCACAACCTCCAGTGTCTGGTGGTCCCATACAACCAAAACTGGATGCAGTATTCAAGATGTAGTCTGAGAAGAGCATTGTACAGTTTCATCACAATTTCCTCTGACTGTATCCTACTATATTGACTGTAGAGTTCAACATTGCCTTTGTTGATTCAAAGTTCCTGTCAATTTTACATGGAAACATTGGCTTTTTGTGAATTTTACAATGGCTGCCTGCCATTATGATGACACATCACTCACAACAATGGTTAGTGACAGGTTATTTCCCTATCTAGGGTCAGTGTGTCAAAAAGTACAGTGTCATCCTGGGATTCTTGTCCCATGTTTGATGGATCATCCTGAAGATCTGTTTCCAGCACGACTTCATCCATTTTATCTTTTTCCCTGTAAAATAGACCCAATGCCCAAATGCTGACTTCTTGTATATTAGCAGACAAGCTGAAAAATGTGAAGGATGCTTTTGTAGACTTAAGAGATCATTTCAGTGCGACTGTGTGTAATTGGATGCTCACTCTGTGACTAAGCACTGTATCAGTGTGTAATGCACATTTCCTTGCTGCAGCTGGCTGAGGTCAATGCCTTTTAACCACTTTCACCTTCCAACCTGGGTGTTGATTGGGCTTTGTGATCAGAACCACAGCAACAATTTGATAACCATCTGACCAGCGAGCCTAACAAGTGACTGTGTCATTCTGTGCAAACCAATTGGAAACTGATTTTTAGCCGTTGCTTGCGCTTTCTTCATCTGAATATTCAAAAAATGTGTTTTAAACCCTTTAAACCCGCTGGACCACTGAGAGAAACGGAGGGATAGCCTTGGCTTAATGTAGCACCACCTCATAGTGATACCAATCAACCTCAGCAGGGAAGTGGGGAAGGTACTGGATGGTCACCTGTTATCCGCCCCCACACAATTTTATATTTCCACTTGCTCTGTGGACAAGCAAACAGGGCCAGGGCATAACAGGGGCCCAATTTAATAGCCGCCTGGTTTCACTCCACCTCCGAAGTTGCGAATTGCCCCTCTACATCTCTGAATGCTTTACGCACTGTGAATTAATTTGAAATGCAGTAACTGCGTAGGGAAGTACAGCAGCCAGAACCGCAGTTGTAATAAAAGGTCTTCACCTGGAAAGAAAAGAACCTCCCTTTTTACAGGCACCTTTTAAAAAAAACAAGGAAGGTACTGAGTTCCCCAGTGTCTTCAACACAACAAACAAATTCACACCTGTCTCCACCTCATCACCCCACAACGAATAAAGGAGCTCACAGGTAAAATGTATTTAACCATATTTCAATTTTAATTCAGATTTTCAACACCCTCAATTTTTGAAAAAATGATAGTTACTATCTAAATCTAATGTTGTTTCTTTGCCTCTTTTCAAACCTTCGAGCTCTGATTTTAACCTAACCTGACCCTAGGAAATGAAACGAGTTTTGGTCGATTGCTCGTTTTTACATCTTATCTGATTTTACTCTGTTGGTTTTAATCGGGCCTACAGGGCGTCAGGCCAGAACTTACTCATGGTTAGGTTAAAATCAGGGCTGCTGTGTTTGAACTTGAAGGCCTGTCAGAAGCCTGTGGTCACACTGGAGAATTTAATCCTTACTAAGTGGTTCGATTAGAAGATTTAGACTCAAGATTTGCAACCCCCGATAAGCGCAAGTCAAAATCGCTGAAGTGGAGTCATACGGACTCGAAACGTTAACATTGCTTCACTCTCCGCAGATGCTGTCAGACCTGCTGAGTTTCCCCAGCATTTTATGATTTTATTTCAAAAATTTCATCGCAGCTTTCATTGTACCTATTGCTGCCCAAGCAATGTCAGCAGTCATAACTACTCTCTGTCTAAAGAAAGGAGCGGGAAAGATCAAAGAGCAAAAATACTGCAGATGCTGGAAATCTGACATAAAATGCTGAAAATACTTAGCATTTCATCAGGGTCGCCGACCTGAAACAGTGGGTGGGATTTTCTGGCCCCTCCCACCGGTGGGATCTTCCAGTCCTACCGAAGCCAACAGAGATCTGAATGGCTCACCGCTTCCCCGCAGTAGGGCCAGAAAATCCCGGCCCTTAACTCTGCTTCCCTCCACAGGTGCTGCCTGACCTTAGTAAATAGAAAGAACTTGCATCTTTCATAACTTCATAACTCCCAAAGCACTTTACTACTAACAAAATACTTTTATTGATATATATATATATATATTGGCCAGGACAGGTTCAAATCCCATCATGGCGGCTGGTGGAATTTGAATTCGGTTCATAAACCTGGGATTGAAAGCTAGTCTCAGTAATGGTGCCCATGGAACCCATTGACGATTGTTGTAAAAACCCATCTGGTTCACTAATGCCCTTCAGGGAAGGAAATCTGCCATCCTTACCTGGCCTGGCCTACACATGACTCCAGACTCCACGGCAATGTGGTTGACTTTTAACTGCCTTCTGAAATGGTCCAGCAAGCCATTCAGCTCAAGGGCAACCAGGAATGGGCAACAAATGCTGGCCTTGGAAGCAACACCCACATCCCATGAAAGAATAAAAAAGGAGATCCCTGAGCTTCTATGGATAATGCTGCGAGGACCCTTTACACCTGCCTGAGATGGCAGACGCTATCTCGGTTTAACATATGAAAATGGTATCTTCAGCAGTGAGTGTCGCTAAAAAAAATGGATTGCATTTTCCGCTCCCCTCTTCACCCTGTTGCAGAAAGAATAGTGTCAGTACCATAAAGGAATATTGGAGAGAGCACTGAGGGCAATAATGTTTCTGATAATCATGAAGCCAGCTTGAGAAATGTTCAAATCTATCTGAGGTTGGAATCAGAAGCAGCGGTTACAAATGATCCACTCGAATCATTAGCCACTCTAGAAGAGCTGATGAAGCATTAGCTGCCTAAGTTATTATCAGTTTTTCAGGCAAGCCATTCCACGTAAAATCAATGTGCGCTCTTTAGACTGTATGAAGCTCAACTCTTGAAATCATAGGCCGGAATTTTCTGTCCCTGTTGGCATCGGGCGTCATGGCGGGCGTGAGCGGACAATATGACGAGAATGCCAATAATCGATTTCAGGCTGCCGTGAAACCAGTTTGCGATCGCCCCCGCCACCCATCAACGGGGGGCCGCGTTTCCCACCGCTACATGTTGAGGACCTAATTTTAATACTTTAGCATCTCATTATAAGCCCTGCTCGCCAGAATGATCCCCCCACGCTGGACTGTCCCGGCATGTTGGCGTGATTGCACGCTGATGTGTTTCACAGCTGTACATCGGCGACATGCACCCGGCAAGCTGCACTTCACTCGGGACTTCGAAGTTTGTTTGCCTGCCTTGCTTTGGGCAGCATTCGCGATCATCAGTGCCAGGCTTCGCAGGAAGCACCACATCACTTTTAGGGGGGCTCACGGGCAGGTCTCTACCTACCAGACCAGCTTATTTTCCAATAAGGCCTTTCAATGGCTGCAGGGCTAGGGCTTGCTTGGGGAAGTGGGAGAGGTGGCCACCGGCAAGGGAAGAGTTCTGCAGGACGAGGGCTGTATTGGGAAAGCAGCGTTTCCCAGGGTGTGGGTGGGGGCACATGTTGACCTGTGCAAGTTGCCTCAAGATGGTGAGGGCTGAGGAGGCAGTCTCGAGAGGAGATGAGGTCAGATGGGGATGTGAGGGCGTGTGCGTGAGAGAGTGAGTGGGGATGTCCCATGAACTGGCCGTGAGTGAGATGCCAGTGAATGCGTGATGGCCTTGTGAGTGTGTGAATTTAGAGTGATGAGATGGTTGCCTTACCCTGTTGGCATGGAAGAGATCATTCGTCCGTTTTCTGCACTGGATGGCCGACCTCTTGTGTGCAGCATTGGCACTGATCACCTCTGCCACTGCCTCCCAAGCTGAACTGATGGGGCTGATGGGCCTTCTGCGGCCAGAGCGGGGGTAGAGGAAATCGCTGCGAGTCTCCACAGGTGTCCAGTAGGCGTCACAGGGATGTGTCACTGAATCAGGGGGGCTGCACTGTTCTTGGTTTCTGGGGCCATGTCTTCACTGCAGCGGTCCTGGGCTGCAAGCATTGAGAAGTGTGCGCGCAGCTGCGGTTTAAATATGTTGCCCCGCGTGTGGAAACAGTGAGGCAACGGCGTGGCGGGTAAATCGGAGGCTGCCCGCCAGCGAGATGGCATATTTCCTGTGGCTGCGTGATTAATGAGGCGGGAATGGGACAACATGGCGCGAAAAGCCGCCATTGTGGCCAGCGGGTAAAACATCCTTTGTCCCGCCTGCTACCGCATATTGCAAATCTGGGACAATTCCATCCGGGGAAGCTTACAAGCACAGAAAGAGGCCATTTGGCCAAACATGCCTGTGCTGGCTCTGCACCCGCTCACCTCCACTTTTTCCCCATAGCCCGGTAAATTTTTATTCTTCCATCATATGATTTCCACACAACACGAATTCTCGTGAGAGCTGAGCCGGAGGTTATTTTCCAATATGAATTTCACCGCTTAAAATACACAGTGTAGCTCAGCATCAACATCGCCAGAGAAATAAAGAAAGGGGACAGAATCAACTTCATATACATTTAACAGAGAGTGCTGGGATACACCTATAGAAAAACGAAGCCTCAAAGCTTTCCCATTAAAGAGATCACACACTCAGCAATATACAGGACAAAGATACCTGCACGTTGCATTATTCAATCACCCAGACTGTGCTCATGTTCCACCTGCAATGAGACTTTGTTGTTCTTGTTTAGCAGTTCAGCTTATATATGGACGTTAAAAATTGTCAGAGTTGAAATGCCAACAACTACCTTGCTTGTCAGACCCTCTGTCACTGACCTTCACAGGTGATTAATGGGGGACGGTGGGGTTTGTGTATCCAAGGCAGGAAATCACACCATGATATGTGTCTGCCTGCCTGCTCCCACAGGCTGGAAAATTGATCATGCTTCGCCAGTCTAAGGAGTTGACAGGTCTCCAATGGGAAGATATTTATGGCCCCCTCAGAGCCCTTTGTGAGGAGGGTCAATAATTTTCGAAAAGTAAAACATTTCTGACTGCCAAGTCTCCAATGGTCCAGCATCCGATGAAGAAGCATCCTTATCCGGTCTCAATGGCAGCAGCCTTCCATCTCGTAAGACGATGGTTTGCGCCATGTGGTCAACTCTGTGTCAAGCATCGCCTGTTGTGGTTCAGAAACCCCACTCGGCATGGCAGCCTCCGCCACATCTGCTGCAGAGGGAGACCATGGGCTGAGAAAGGGCTCGGTTCCCTGGCCTCTGTTTTTCCTGGGCCCTCTTCTCGGCCAGCTGAGCTTTTCATTTCTGTTCGTCCCTTCGAATGCCCTTCGAAGCAGACACATGCGGATGGGACCTGGTCCATAAGTGACTTTAAATTCACATTAACGTGGTTGAATCTAAACCACACTCTCAGGTGGCCTAGTTGCCAGCAGATTGTGAGAAGCCTCTACATTTGCTATGATTAATCTGTGCACAGCTCTTTTGACTGACTGGTCAATTTCCTTGTTAGCCCTGCTTTCCCATGAAACCCACTGTCATCTACGAACATGCATAATTCACACATATAGATTTTTAAAATACACTATATGTGATCAGTGGCACCAATTTTGATACACCTGAGTGCCAATGATAACAGAGACAACGTTAAACACAGCAGATTAAAAGCCTGGAGTTACATGATATCACTGCACCCCCTACTGTCTGGTACCAAATGTTTGAAACCGTCTGAGTCAAGTTCTGCATTAGCTTTCATAATTTTTGAACATAAGCGCAAACCACCATCATTTTCATGATAAAAGTTCACCCTCATTCTTAAAAGTGAGATTGAGAAAGATGGAGAAAGTGGTTTATGGAAATTGGGCTTCAGGCCTCATCTGTATGAACTGGTAACATGCAAATTTATTTTTTCTTTGTTCTTTCATGGGATGTTGGGGTCGCTGGCACAGCCAGCATTTGCTGCCCATCCCTAATTGACATTGAACTGAATGACTTGCTCGGCCATTTCATAGGACAGTTAAGAGTCAGCCACAGTGTTGGGGGGCCTGGAGTCACATGTAGGCCAGACCAGGTAAGGATGGCAGATTTCCTTCCCTCAAGGACCTCAGTGAACCAGATAGGTCTTGACGACAATCAATGATCGTTTCATGGTCACCATTACGGAGACTAGCTTTGTATTCCAGATTTATTGATTGAGTTTAAATTCTACCAGCTGCCATGGCAACGTTGGTCTGGTGTCACAAAGCTGCTCTCTGATCAGGCGATCAGGGCCTTAAGAAGTTTATTAGAAGCAAAATCGGGATCTTAAGAAGTTCAGCTGGCTCCGATGACAAGCAGGCCTTCTAGGCAAGCCCTAAGGGTGAGGGTGGGAGAAGGGCGCATCAGAGGAGGTGGGCCCATTGACATTGTTTTTCTGTGGAGCTGGATGACTCCGAGTGAGACTCAGGTGGGCTGTGGCGGGCACTAATGCCCTGACCACAGGTCTTCATCTGCATGCCCATGGTCAGTTTTCTGCTTAAAGTGGCAGCTGATCAGTGGCCAGCAGCAAAATGCCAGGCAGCAGGAAATATCGCTGGCATTCAAATAAGTTGGATGGGGAGGGAGGGGGAGTCTTCAGAAGGGTCTCACTATCAGGAAGTGCTGGGTGTGTGGGAAGTGGAATATAGGAACACGAGTAGGCCATTCAGCCTCTCAAGTCTGTTCCTCCTTTCAGATAGATCATGACTGATCTGTATCTTACCTCTATCTACCTAATTGGTCTGTCACCCTTTTCCTTACAAAAATCTGTTAATTTCAGTTTTGAAGTTTCCTTGTGAGGCCTGGAGGAACACTCCTGACCGTGGTCTCACAGGAAAAGTGAATCAGAATTGAAACAACATACTTGTTCGGGCCTGTTCTAACCAAGAGAGAACCTTCCTCGCTTAGGGACAATCATACCACTGGGAGTGCACCATAGACTCCCAAACAGTCAGAAGGAGATGGAAGAGAAAACATGTAGGCAAATCTCTGAGAAATGCGAAAACAATAATGGGGGCTTTCAACATCCTTAGTATTAACTGGGATAGAATTAGTGTGAAAGGCACAGAGGGAGCAGAGTTCTTAAAATGCATTCAGGAGAACTTTTTTAGCCAGTATGCAGCAAGTCCAATAAGCGAGGGGGCGGATCTGGACTTAATTAGAGGGTGGGCAGGTGGAGGGGGAGCACTTTGGTGTTAGTGATCATAATTCAGTTAGATTTTGTTGTGGAGAAAGAAAATGGCAGGCCAACAATAAACGTTCTCAATTGGAGAAAAGCTAAGTTTACTAAGCTTGATGTGTGATTCAGCTAAAGTGGACTGAAAACAGCTAGTTAAAAGTAAATCCGTGCCAGATCAGTGGGAGGGAGGCATTCAAGGAAGAGGTGGTGGGGTTCAGAGCAAGCATGCTCCCTAAATGAAAAAGGGTGGTACAAACAGACCCAGAGACCCCTGGATATCAAGGAGAGAATAAAGGAAAACATATGCCAGATAACGAGGTCTCAAAGCTACAGAAAACCTAGAGGAGTATAAAAACGTAGAGGTGAAATTAAAACAGAGATAGGAATGCAAAGAGAAGGCATGAAAAGATATTGGCAAGTAAAAGCAAGGAGAACCCAAAGATTTTTTATAAATTCTTAGAGCATAATGATAACGAAAGAAAAACTAGTGCCTATTTAGACCATAAAGGGTAACCTGTGTGTGGAGGTGGAAGACATTGTTATGGTTCTCAATGAAGACCTTGGTCTGGATTTTCACCGAGTCAGGCTGAGTCAGGAGGCCTTTAAAAGCGGCAGGCGGGACCTGTTTCCAGGATTCCCATTTCTGGCTATTTTGGCCAGCGCAGGAAAGGGTGTGGGTAGCTAGCTCACTTGCAGCACTCTCACACTTTCAGGTTCCATTACAGGGATGGACAGCTCAAACCACACCCCCCCACCCCTACAATTTTGATGGAGTTGGGCCTGTTGCGTTTGTAGACATGGTTCACTGCACCTCAGAGGAGTTGTTAAGCACGTTAAGACTCTAATCCTGAATGAAGAACTGAAAAAAAGAGCCACCTACTCCTGGAATTCTTTGAATGACAGGCCATATGGTGTAGCTTAGAAAAAAAAACATGGCATGTGTTCTTTCAGTTTGAATAGGCTCCATTTTCTGGAGCTGTAATGGTTTTTTTTAAGGCTGAATCCATTATGAATATTTGGTTAAGTTTCAAAAGCGAATGAACTACTTAACTCAGCAGAAGATTATGTTCACAGTTTGATTGACAGTTCTAAGAGGTTATTAAAGGATTATCTGTCTTTGATGTGGTTTATGAATAGATGTTTGTTTGTTTTTGCAGCTGAATGACCAATTGAGGGGATTTAACTTTGTTTGCAATGGATCTGGAGTTTTTTCCAGGATGAATGGTTGTGTTTCAGGGACAGGTCCATTAGATTGCTAATAGTTTAATTTTTTTCATGTCCGTCTCAAAGAGTTCCCATTGTTATTGCATGACTCCTGATGTCTGTCCTTAGCGGATACTTGGTGAGTGCCTATGGAGGATACATGGGGGCGTGGAGGGGGCGTAGGATTCTGAGGAGGCATGGGGGTATGAGGGGCCATGGGGTGGGGGGATGAGGGGGGTGAGGTCTTGACAGCCCGAGCGTCATGATTACATCTGGGTTGATGTGCCAGTAAATGGAGGCAGGCATTCTAGACTGCCGGTCTCGCCATCTTGCCCGCCTTTTGATCACCATGGGCCTGCCTCCGGAGGCAACGGGCCTGACTCCACCCTGCCTGCGCATCCCCGGAACAAAAATATGGTGGATGGGGCTCTCCTTAACGAAGACAGGTTTGAGTATTGCTGAAAAAAAATACACATGTTGTCAAAGATTGGTTGGTGAGAGGACTCTGTTTGGTAGAGGCGTTGCCATGGAGAATGTACCAGTTAACTGATAACTGACAGTTAGCTGCCAAGCTTTGTTTAAATTCAAACCAAACAGGTTGACTCTGATTGGTTAAGGCTTTGCCGTGGGGATTGAACCAGGAAGTGGCTGTCACCTGTTTTGTTTAGTTGAAAAAGGCGCACTGTCTGTACATGTTCTTTCTGTCTGCAAAGGACAGGGCCCCGTGTATTAATATATGAAGCTTCTAGCACATGTAAGTGAGCCACACTGTGAGCCGATAATCTTAAATTGATTGTCAGCGTAATTCTTAGCAAACTCAGGATTGTTTAGCATATGGTGTTCAATTGTGGAGTTGGACACTATGTTTAGAGTTTTGCAAGTACGGGCTGGTTGGGTACAGTCAGTACCTTGCCTGTTGTGAACATGCTATTTAATATGATCCACCAGTCACTGGGACGTATGGCTTAGCATCATTCTAGCACTGAAATTCATTTATCACCTTCATCATTTGTGAGATAGGCAGGATGTCTTTTTGGCTTGATGGCAGTATCCTGTTAGTGGCAAACACCACTCGCATTGCTACCGCATAGTAGCATGGTGAAATGGCTAGCTTTATCTGCAGCTCACCACCACCTTCTCAAGGGCAACTAGGGATGGGCAATAAATGCTGGCCCAGCCAGCGAAGCCCACATCCCTTGACTGAATAAAAAAAAATCAGAACTGCGTATTTCCAATGTTTCAGTTTTTATTTCAGATTTTCAACATCCTCAATGTTTTTTTTTTAACTGATAATCACCAATTAAATCCAACATTGTTTCTTTGTCTCTCTTCAAACCTGCAAGCTCTGATTTTAGCCTAACTCATCCTTCGGGAATGAAGTGGATTTTGGTCAATTGCTTATTTTTACACCTCATCCGATTTTACTCTCTGTTGACTTTAATTGGGCATAATGGGCATCAGACCAGAACCTGCTCCGGATTAGGTTAAAATTAGGGCTGCTTGAATCTCTGTCAGAAGTTCTGATCAAAGGTCATGTTGAGGGGTCCATAGCCAGGGGGCATAGATTTAGATAAGACGTAGGAGGGATTTGAGGGGAGAGAGTGGTGAGGATCTGGAACTCACTGCCTGAAAGAGTAATAGAGGCAGAAACCCTCATCACATTTAAAAAGTACTTGGATGTGCACTTGAAGTGCCGTAACCTGTGGGACTACAGACCAAAGCCGCTGTGTAGGATTAGGCTGGAAAGTTACATGCCAGGCAGTTAAAATTGCAATGGGGAATCCAATTACGTCAGCTTTTTACCCATCCACAAATTTTTAAAAATGACCAGGTGGCTTCAAGCAGGTAACCCTGCCATGGGTTCAGAAGAACAGGCTAAAATTAAAGACAGAGCAGGAACTGAACAGGGTGTCAATGGGTAAGACTCTTCGGCCAATGCTTACTGCTTGTTGACCTGATTTCTGCCAGGGAAGTGGGGTTAATATTGCTGCTCGGATGCCGGAAATGGAAACTGTCCCATTCCTCACCTTGATGAGAGTATAAAGAAGTATGCATTCTGATTCCAGATGAAGGTAGTGACTTGACCATTCAGCTCATCCTTTAGTAGGAGCCTGTGATTCCCCCACTCTTACATCATCTAAACACCGGTTGAATGGTTGCAGAGTTTTTGCTTCTCCATAGTAAAGATCATTCCAGGAATTAGTTACTCGCCAGCAAACTTGGAAATATGACAATTGATTCCCTCATCCAAATCATTGATATATATTGTGAATAGCTGGGGCCCAAGCAATGATCCCTGCGGTACCTCACCAGTCACCGCCTGCCACTCCGAAAAAGACCCATTTATTCCTACTCTCTGTTTCCTTTCTGCTAACCAATTCTCAATCCATGCCAATATATTACCCCCAATCCATGTGCTTTAATTTTACACACTAACCTCTTTTGTGGGACTTAATCAAAAGCTTTCTGAAAATCTAAATACACCAGCTCTCCCTTATCTATTCTGCTAGTTACATCCTCAAAAAACTCCAGTAGGTTTGTCAAACATGATTTCCCTTTCATAAATCCACGTTGACTTTTTCTAATCTCGTTGATATTTTCTAAGTGTCCTGTTATCACATCCTTTATAATAGACTCTAGCATTTTGCCTACTACTGATGTTAGACTAACCAGTCTGTAATTCACTGTTTTCTCCCTCCCTTCTTTTTTAAATAGTGGGGTTACATTTGCCACTCTCCAATCTGCCGGGAGTGTACCAGAAGCCACATAAGTTTGGAAGATGACAATCAACACGTCCATTATTTCCATGGCCACCTCCTTTAGTGCCCTGGGATGTAGATTATTGGGCCCTGGGGATTTATCTGCTTTCAGTACTATTAATTTCTCCAGCACTATTGTTTTAGTAATTCTAATTTCCTTCAATTCCTCCTTCTCACTAGACCCTCGGTTCCCTAGTATTTCTGTGAAGCTATTTGTGTTTTCCTCTGTGAAAACAGAACTAGAGTAGTTGTTTAATTGCTCTGCCATTTCCTTGTTTTCTATTATAAATTCTCCCACTTCAGACTGTCTTCCTGTCACTAATCTTTTACTTCTTACATACTTATAGAAGCTTTTACAGTCTGCTTTTATGTTCCTTGCAAGTTTACTCTCATACTCTATATTTCCCCTCTTAATCAATCTCTTGGTCCTTCTTGGCTGAATTCTAAACTGCTCCTAATCCTCAGGCTTGCTACTTTTTCTAGCAACTTTGTATGATTCCTCTTTGGGTCTAATGCTATCCTTAATTTCTTTTGTTAGCCATGGTTGGGCCCCTTTTCCTGTTGTACCCTGAGGAACTCCTGCAGTGATGTCCTGGAACTGAGATGACTGACCTCCAACAGCCACAGACACCTTCCTTTGTGCTTGGTATGACTCCAAATGTTATTAACTCAGTGAAAAATGTTTGCCTTTTAACCGTCAAAATGAATGATTAGGAATAATTACAGATGATTATTTTCCTCATTGCAGTGCCAGTGAAATGCTCATCCATTGTGGAGAGGAAAATGTGAGTGTGAGCACTTCAAATCTACTTCACTGCCCCTGGATTTCCAGAGCTTTTCCATATTGGCAGACCTGAGCATGTGCCTACAGTCAGTGTATGCCCAGTATCACTAAGGAAGATCCATTGCCGGCTTTCACAACCCAAGCTTCCTCTTTTTCTGAAGAAAGGTTCTTGGCCTAAAACGTTAACTCTGTTTCTCTCTCCACAGATGCTGCCTGACCTGCTGAGTATTTCCAGCATTTCCTGCTCTTATTTCAGATTTCTAGCGCCTGCAGTATTTTGTTTCTGCTCCTCTTTGTCTACCCATGTGGCAGGCCAAAAGCAGTGGGTGGCCCCAAAACGTTGGTAGTGGGGCTTGTGCGAGCGAGCACCCTCCAAAGGTTGGAGGGCCTGAGGGTGGGGTAGGCGAGGGGTGGTTTGGGAGAGAAACAGCAGGACCAAATTGAGATTTTTTTTGTCTCCCTCCATCTGTGGGACCTATGAACAACAGGATCTTCTGACTGAAAGGTAGATGCCAGGCTGGCAGCCAGGACTGAAGCTGCTGGCTTCAGAGGCTGCACCCCAGTTCTGGCCCAGCTTCCAAACACAATGGCCCAGAACTGAATTCTTGACAGGGTATGCTGTGATCGCATCATTCCCAGTGCAGGAGGAAGGAAAATTGGCCCATGTCGATCTTTTCACAGTGTCCTCTGTGGCTCTCACCTTCAAGTCAGAAGGTGGCGGATTCAAGACCAGAGACTGGAACACAAAATCTAGGCCCACAGCACCAGTGTCGGTACTGAGAGAGTGCTGCACTTCTGCCTTTCAGACATGATGCTAACCTAAGGCACCATCTTCCCTTTCAGGTGGATATAAGAGATCCCATGACACAATTTGGAAGAAGAGCAGGAAACTTATTCCTGGTGTTCTAGCTAATATTGGTCCCTCAACCAACAACACTAAAACAGATTATTTGGTCATTATCACATCACTGCTTGTGGGACCTTGCAGTTGCAAATGGGCTGCTGTGTTTCATACCGCCAAGTCTGTATTTCAAATGTACTTTATTGATTGTAAAGCGACATTGTGAAAAGTAGTATATATGTTCTTCCTTATTCTTTGAATATCTAACTCACAATCCAAAATATACACATTTCTGTATATTAGGCTTTATGAGTGTCCAGTTGAATGGCAAACTCAACATTATAAATGCAGGCCTGTCACTGCGAGAACAAATGACAGTTTTATTTAGGCTGCATGTACTTTGATAGTGATACCGGCTGAAGCATGTAGTGTTCAATGGAAAGCCTTTCCTGAAATTTCCCTCATTTCCAGAGTTTCTGCGGTCCTGTTAAAAACTTTCCCCCTGCTGGAAAGAGCAAATAAGGTGTGAGCAAGCTCCAAGTGATCAGAATAATTATCAAATGATAATAATTGATGGAATTATATTTTCTTTATTGTCCTGAAATCTGAATGCAGTCATTAGCATTTTAATTTAAATTTTTGTCAGTCTCCTCTGTTACAGATTCTGGCTCACACCAAACGTCAGACTCGACAGATGGCAGAGAATTACGTTCCTGGGCCTCACAACAGGGTAATTCTTGGACTGCCTGCATAGTTAGACTATTGCCTCGCAAAACTGAGTCTCATTTGAAAATTCAGCGTCAAAATTAAGATGTTGAGTGAGAATGAACTGCACAAAAACTAGTAAAAAAACACAATGTTCTCTTATTAATGGCAACTATGGCTAAGGTTTCTATCTGGTGTTACCCTACTGACATAGTTATTGTCATTTTCATATTTTGTTTTATAACACTCCTCCTCAGGGCAGCTGCTCGACATAAATCTTGTCCAAATTTATCTCAAACTTTTGGCATTTTCCAGAGTACTTAGCAACATAGGAACATAGGAGCAGGAGTAGACCATTCAGCCCCTCGATCCTACTCCGCCATTTAACTGACCATAGCTGATCTTCTTCAATGCCATCTTCCCGCACTAGCCCCAATAACCCTTTATGCCATTGGTATTTAGAAATCAGTCAATCTCTGCTTTAGACATAGTCAACGACTGATTTCCACAGGACTCTGGGATAGAAAATTCCAAAGATTTACCACCCTCTGAGTGAAGAAATTTCTCCTCATCTCGGACCTAAATGGCCTACCTCTTATTCTGAGACTGTGTCCCCTGGTTCTAGACTCCCCAAACCAGGGGAAACATCCTTCCTGCACCTACCCTGTCGACTTCTGTAAGAATTTTGTACACTTCAATAAGATCACCTCCCATCCTTCTAAACTCTAGAGAATACAGGCCCAGTGTCCTCAATCTTTCCTCACAGGACAAATCCACCACCCCTGGGATTAATCTGGTGAATATTCATTGCGCTCCTTCTATGGTCCAGTATATCCTTCCTTAGGTAAGGATACCCCAGGTGTGGTCTCACTAAAGCTCTATACAATGGCAGCAAGAATTCCTTATTCCTGTTCTCAAAGCTCCATGCAATAAAGGCTAACATACCATTTGCCTTCCGAATTACTTGTTGCACCTGCATGTTAAGTTTAAGTGACTTATGAACAAGAACACCCAGGCCCCTTTGGACACCAACATTTCTCAATCTCTGCCCATTTAAGAAATATTCAGTGGGCGGAATAGTCCCAGATTTGCACTAAGCATGGTAGCGGGCGGGAAAAGCAACGTTTTACCCGCCAGCCACAAATGGCGGCTTCTCACGCCTTATCGACCCAAACCCGCCGCATTAATTATGCATTCCCAGGTAACATGCCGTTTCAATCGCGGGCACGCTCTCATTCGCCCACTACGCCATCACCTCACCGCTTCCTCACGCCTCTCAGTGCTTCCAGCCCAGGACTGCTGCACAGAAGACAGGATGGCCCCGAAGGGCAAAAAGACTGCAGCCCCTTGGTTTAGTGACGTGTTCCTTGAGCGCCTTTTGAACACCGTGGAGGCCCACCGTGATGTCCTCTACCCCCGCCCTGGCCGTAGGATGGGCAGCTGCATTACCAATCCAGCATAGGAGGTGGTGGCAGTGGGGGTCAGTGCCAATGCCCTGCAAAAGAGGACAGCCACCCAGTGCCGCTACAGGATGAATGGTCTCATTTGTTCCACCAGGGTAACTCGCTCTTCTCATCACTCTCAACTCACACGCTCACAAACCCATCACACACCCACAGGGATCTCACACATCAAGGGACAACACCACGAACTCTCTCA
Organism: Cetorhinus maximus; assembly: GCF_964194155.1. NCBI lineage: Eukaryota > Metazoa > Chordata > Chondrichthyes > Lamniformes > Cetorhinidae > Cetorhinus > Cetorhinus maximus. The sequence continues at coordinate 233,734,985 of NC_135879.1, forward strand.
CACACCCTCACATCTCCATCAGGCTCATATCGTCTCGAGCTCATATTCTCATCCTGCACATGGCTCCACCCACCACACAAATATCCCACACAGTGCCATGTGTCCTGCTCACACTCTCTCCATCTGTTTCCATGCAGGAGAAGCCTGTTCACATCAGCAGGGAGAGGTCCCAGACCGGGGGAGGAGTGGCCCACATTAGGCCCCACACTCACTTTGAGGAGTGTACCATTGTGCTGACTGGTGAGGGCATGGACTGTGCCTGCAGTGATGGTGAGGTCGGTGGCAAACACCCTCGTGAGGATCCTACGCCACATCACCCCTCTCTCAATGCAATTGTGAGTGCTCTCTCTCCTGCTTTTGACTGTGCTGCCATACACTAATTATCTCTACTTTGGTTCACTGGAAACTCTGCCAAGCGACCGACACCCTCAGCTAGCCAGCCAGTCCCTTGGCTCCATACAAGACCTCACCTCCAGCCAAGAGGACAACTCTTCCATTGAAGAGATGGAAGTAAGCAGGCTGGAAGACCTGTCACAGCGCTTACCCACACCTTCCACCAGCGCAGAGACACACACCTTGGCGGGACCTAGATCTAGAGCAGGCTCAAGTTCACAATGTGGTGGTCACTGCACAGACACATGTCCACAGCAGGAGGGGGCAGGTTCGGCCGAGCTCCCCGGCGCTCGGAGAACTGCTGGATAAGAGGTATTTGGGAGGTCCGAGTCAGGTGACGATCCTCTGGATTTGACCTTCCAACTCATCCTGGAGAGTCAGCAGAAGACGGGAGAACATCATGCAGAGCTGTTGGGAGCCCTCAACAGAGTGGCACATGAGTCGGAGGAGCGCATCTGTCTGCACTCTGATACAGTGGTGCCCACATATGTGTGTATGGAGGTCTCCATGGGGGGGCGCTGGCGGACACCATGCAGACCCTGGTCCAGCAGAACGCGGAGATGTATGCAGACCTGCATTCCATCATGGGAGACCTTCCTGCTGTGTCAACGCCAGAGGGAAACAGGGCACCTTGACGTTCCTCCAGGTGCTCCTTCCCCTCAAGGCATCAGGCTGAGGCCCCAGGCACCCGAAGGGAGGAGGAGCGGCAGCTGGGCACCCCTGGAACATCCACTCAGTAATCTCAGTGGCTGTCCTCTCCCTCCGAGTGCCCTTTGCCTGTGAGCCCCTCAACCTCATCCTCTGTCAATGCAGAGGGAGCAGCTGGCCAGCGAGTGATTCTGGAGGGATAAGTGTGTGTGCGGCAGGGTCTTTCGGAGCCTCGTGCAAGCGCTCTCCCATGCACGGGAATCCTTCCCGTATCACACTCACCTCAATGTCTTGAGAATTTTTAATGCTGCTGGGGTTCGCTTACAGTTGTCCATCTGAGCTGACCTGCATCTTCGCCCACCCAATGATCACACTCCTGTCCAGCACCTGATCTTGCCCATCACCACTGTCATTTCACTTTCGATTTAGACAGTGTGGTGGTGATACAGTATTTCATTCGCTCCCCTGTCCTTTCTCCTCCCCCAGTCACCCTTTTCATATCCCCCATCACTATTGACCCCCTGGCCTCACCTTCCACCAGCCACAACCCTTTTCCTTCCAGGATGTCCAGGTGAACTTGCATGTTCCCTTCCTCCCTGAAAATCCCACCCCATCCCTCCTAGGCCTCCTTCTTCCCACGCCCGGGGTCCGTGTCTGCCTCCAAGTCCCCACCAACCACCCTCGCCGTCCCTTCTATCGATACCATCGAACCCTCACCCTCCCACCCTACCGCCTCACTCTGCCCACAGTCATTCTAACCATTCCCTCATACCACGCCCACCCTCAGTTCACTCCCTAGGACGCAGTCATGGACTCATTAGTGCTCTCCCTCACATGTTCACCTGGACATCCCCTTTTCTGGACCCCTTCCCCCCTTGGACCCCCTTTCCCCCCGGAACTTCTTCCCCCTGCTTAGTCCTTCCCCCTTCCTGATTCCTTCAGACACCCTTACTTCTTCGGGGCCGCCCTTAGTCCTCCACCACCCCCCTGCCCTGACTCCTTCCTCCACCCTTACTCCTTCCCCCTTCCTTACTTCTTCCTCCACCCTTACTTCTTCCTCCACCCTTACTCCCTCCCCTCCCCACACTCTTTCCTCCCCCCGGACTCCCTCCTGTCTCTGCACACCTTCCCCCCTTCGAACAGCCCTTACACCTTCCACCCCCTTACACTTACCTCCCCAGTTACCATCTTCTCCCCTTTACCCCCTCCTCTTCCATACTCCTTACACCCACAAACTCCCTCCTTCCTCTCCCACCCTCAGGTACATCTGCCTGTCCCGGAAACACAGCTGGACCTTCCTCTCCACCCCCTCAACCATCATCCGTTGTGAGCAGACCCTCAACAATGGGCTTCCGTGAGCTGCTTTGCAGCAGAGCCATATCCATGAGAATCCACCCAGTTTGCCATGGAAATTCCTCCAGGATTCCTTTGGTGTTGGGCTCCAGCACCTTCTGCTCCTCGGATGTCCATGATGTGAGCAAGGCCCTGGCAGTAAGTCCCAACTTCTGCACATCACACTTGTCAAGGCATGTTCTGCACTGGCGTGTTTTCCTGCCAACGTGGATGGACGATCCAGCATGGAGGGATGATTCCAGTGGGCTGGCCTTATAATTATACAGACGTACTGCAATGAGGTTTCCGACGTCTGATGACGGGAAACGCAGACCGCTAAAGACTGGTTGAGCGGACAATTGCAAACTGGTGTTACAACGTCTGGAAACCGATTTCTGGCCTTCTCGCCATATTGTCCGCGCTCACACCGCTGAACATGCCTGATACCAGGAGGCATGGCAAATTCCGCTGTGCATTTCTGTTTTTCCTACCAAGATGGATAACTTTACCTTTCTCACATTATATTCCATCTGCCATGTTCTTGCCCACTCACTTAGCCTGTCTAAATCTCCATGAAGCCTCTTTGAATCCTCCTCACAACTCACGTTACCACCTAGTTTTGTGTAATCAGCAACCTTGGAAATTGTGAATAGCTGAGAATGACCTGTTTATCCCTACTCTCTGTTTTCTGTCCATTAACCAACCCTCAATCCCCTAATTTTGCTTACAAACCTCCTGTGTGGGACCTTATCGACCTTTTCCCCTTATTGGCCCTGGATTATTTTCTCTTTTTTAAAAATTTCTCCCAGGTAGCTGTCTGGGATGGTGGGTAGGTTGAAGGGGAGGTTGGGGGTAGCAATGGTTGTGGAAGAGGAGGGTAGTCTAGTCGTGATGCTCCTGCCATCATGGTGTGTAGCAGGGTTGCTGGCCCAGCTAGTCTTTGCCTGTCCATTAATTTGCAAAGGCCGTGTGTTGCAAGTTTTGCCAGTTATCTGAAATGCTTGAGAGAGGAACCAAGCTAGCTTTGAATAGTCACCGACTGCGAATTATTTAGTTATGAACCGATAAGAGCGTCACATTCCTCCTGGACTCCATTCTCAAGCAGAGCCAGAGGGATGCGGAGGGCCAGCCCCAGGAGAGTGGTCTTGTCTCTGTGGACCAGTTGTCCTCCTTCAGAATGATTGTGTGCTGTGTCTGTGCCATACACTCCACCCAGTGCCCATGTCAGTCCCACACAGCCAGCTGGGCCTGACCCTCCCAGCCCATTCGAGATGATGCAGTCTGAATCTGAGCCCTCTAGGTTGAGAGCTACTCAAGGTCAACGACTGTGACCATCTGAAGTGTTCTCAACGATTTTCCAATTACACCAAAGAAAACAGCAAATTCCAAACATCTTGTATCACTTACACAACCTGCCTCAGCAACCATAAACAGTAATGGAAAAGCAAAATACTGCGGATGCTGGAAATCTGAAATAAAAACAGAAAATGCTGGAAAAACTCAGCAGGTCTGGCAGCATCTGTGGAGAGAGAAACACAGTTAACGTTTCGAGTCCATGCGGCTCTACCTCAGAGCTGTGAAAAGAGTCACACGGACTCGAAACAAAAACAATAACCTGCATTTATATGGTGTCTATAATGCAATAAAACTTCCCAAAATGCTTCACAGGAGCATTATGTCAAAGAAATATAAAGTACGCTTAATAAGATGGAAAAATTATGAAATAAACTTTATAGAAATGTTCAAAATTGTTAAAGGCTTTGATAGAGTAAAAAAGAAGAAACTGTTTCCACTTGCAGGAGGGTCAATAACCAATGGACACAAATTTAAGGTAATTGGCAATAGGGAAGATTTGAGGATTTTTAAAATGCAACAAGTCCTTGTGATCTGGAAGCTACTGTCTGAAAGGGTGGTGGGAGCGGAGTTACTGGTAACTTTCAAAAGGAAATTGGATAGATATTTGAAAAGGAAATATTTGCAGGGCTATGAGGGAAAAGGAGGGAATTGGGGCTCCTTGACAGCACAGACACAATGGGCTGAATTTTTCTGGTCCATGTCGGGACTGTTTGCCGGCATTCTTCTGCCTCCGGATGACTTTCCAAGGGGCGTGCTCCCATGCTACAGGGCAGGTAACAAAGGCAATGAAGGCCCCAATCAAGGGTCATTTACCTCTTAGTGCTGCTGCAATGTTCCCAGCATTGTACGTGCACACACCCCACCCACCTCCTCACAATTGCGTCAGGAGCCTGGCAACACTGTGGAGGTGGCTGCTCAACAGGACGTTGGCCGGGCCATAGGTAACTGAATTAAATGGTAGCGTCAAGGGCCGCAATGTTCACAGGGGGCCAGGGCAAGCTGCAGACACTCATCTGCAGGGCTCAACCCTCAACTGTGAGGCCTTTTTCAGCATTTCGTCATTTTGAGATTTGGTATTCTTAGGAATCTGTCCTGATGAGTGCAAGATAAAAAGCTTTGACACCTTGTCTCTTATTTTCAGCAATACTCATTTCATATTCTAGCCTTGTCCTGTGCCTGTAAGCATATATCATCCTCTTTTTCCCTAATAGGACCCACTCCACCTCTTACTACCCGCTTACCAGGGGATACACAATAAATGGGAGGATATTGGAATGGGTAGAGGAAGTGAGAGGCCTTGGAGTGCATGTCCCTGAAGGCAGCAGGACAGGTGGATAAGGTGGTAAAGAAAGCATGTGGAAATACTTTCCTTTATTGGGCGAGGTATTGAATACAAGAGCAGGGATGTAATGATGGAACTGTATAAAACACTGATTATGCCACAGCTGGAATTTTGTGTACAGTTCTGGTCACCACTTTACAGGAAGAACATAATTGCTCTGGAGAGAGTACAGAGAGTTACAAGAATGTTGACCGGGCTTGAAAATTGCAGCTATGAGGAAAGATTGGATAGGCTGAGGTTGTTTTCCTTGGAACTGAGGAGGCTGAGGGGTGAGTTGATTGAGGTGTACAAAGATGCCCTGTTTCCCCAGGAGAGAGGCCATTTACCAGGGGACAAAGATTTAAGGTGACTGATAGAAGGATGAGAGGGGACATGAGGAAACATTTCTTCACCCAGAAGGTGGTGGGTGTTTGGAATTTGCTGCCTGGTTTGGTGGTGGAGGCAGAAACTCTCAACTCATTTAAAAGGTACCTGGATCTGCAGCTAAAGTGCTGTAAACTGCTAGGCTACAGACCAGGTGCTGGAAGGTGGGATTAAAATAGGCAGCTAGTTTTTACATTTTTTTTCCTTTTCAGCTAGTGCAGGCTTAATGGCCTTTTTCTATGGTTCTATGGTTTGTGTGGTTCTACTGTGTGCATGCTGGTAGGTGATTTTTGTGTTCCCTTTTATGTTACCTACCATTGTATCCTCTCTTTGCCAATCATATTTTCATCTTCACCTCCCCTCTCAACTTATTGTATTTGGCCTGGTTCTCACTTGAAGAATCCATTTGACATGCATCATATTCCCTCTTTTTTTTGTTTCATCATATTCCCTATCTCTCTCATCATTAAAGGAGTCCTGACTTTGTTTTTCCTATGTTTCTCCCTTGTTAGAATGTATCTAGCCTGAACCTGAAACATATCCTCCTTAAAGAGCACCCATTGTTCCATTACAGTTTTTCCTGTCAATCTTTGGTTCCAGTAAACCTGGTTGGATCCCCTGTCATCCCATTGAAGTTAGCCCTCTTCCACTTTAGAACTTCCCCTTTAAATTGTTCCTTGCTCTTCGCCATTGCAAATCTGAAACGTATGATGAAATGATCACTCTTACCCAAGTGTTCCCCCTCACAAACTTGGTCCACCAGGCCTGCCTCATTCCATAGCACCAGATCCAGTAATGTTTCCTTCCTAATTGGACTGAGATGATCCTGGTTAAGGAAGTTCTTCTTAACACATTAGAAATTCTTCTAAGATTACGATCACTCTTTTATGCACCTTATTCCTTTTTTGTACATCCATATGTTGGTGGAATTTCCCTGCCAATTTAGCTCCCAACCGCATGAGCCTTGCCACGAGGAAATTGGTCCCAATCTGGTTGGAGTGCAACCAGTCCCTTCTGAATGGGTGCCTCCTGCCCTAGAGCTGGGTGCAGAATATTCTTCAGGAGAAGAGAGAGAAAGTTGAAGAACATATCGGTACCAAAGACAATACAGACAGCAGGTATTTAGGTCCTACAGTCAAACTTTCAGGAGCTAGGGAGGAAATTAAAAAGAAGATCTCAAAAGCGGTTTTCTCTGGCTGCTCCCAGTGCCATGTGCTAGCAACAGTAGAAACAGGAAGATAGGGAGGATCAATGCCTGGCTTAAGGTAGGGAGGGTTTCAAATTTTTGGTCATTGGGACCAGTTCTGGTACGATATGGTAGCATGATCAGGCAAAGTCAACTTTGTTTTGCGAAAGGGAAATCGTGTTTGACAAATTTATTAGAGATTTGAGGATGAAGATGAGGTAGGTAAAGGGGGATAAGTAGAAGTAGTATACCTAGATTTCCAAAAGGCATGTGATACAATGCCACACAACAGACATATGAACAAAATTCTAGGTCATGGAATAAAAGGGAAAGTAGGCACTTGGATAAGAAATTGGCTGAGTGACAGGAAACAGAGGATGGTGATATAGGGTTGTTTTGCAAATTGGAGGAAGGTTTGTAATGGAGTTCCTCAGGGGTCAGTGTTTTAATTTTTATTCATTCATGGGATGTGGGCTTCGCTGGCTGTGCCAGCATTTATTGTCTTTGAGAAGCTGGTGGTGAGCTGCCTTCTTGAACCACTGCTGTCCATGTGATGTAGGCACACCCACAGTGCTGTTAGGAAGGAAGTTCCAGGATTTTGACCCAGCGACAATGAAGGAACGGCGATATATTTCCAAGTCAGGGTGGTGAGTGACTTGGAGGGGAATTTGCAGATGGTGGTGTTCCCATCTATCTGCTGCCCTTGTCCTTCTAGATGTTAGTGGTCGTGGGTTTGGAAGGTGCTGTCTCAGGAGCCTTGGTGAATTCCTGAAGTGCATTTTGTAGATGGTACATGCTGCTGTTACTGTGCGTCAGTGGTGGAGGGAGTGAATTTTTGTGGATGTGGTGCCAATCAAGTGGGCTGCTTTGTCCTGAATAGTGTCAAGCTTCTGGGGTGTTGTGGGAGCTGCACTCATCCAGGCAAGTGGGGAGTGTTCCATCACGCTCCTGACTTGTGCCTTGTAGATGGTGGACAGGCTTTGGGGGGTCAGGAAGTTAGTTATTCGTCACACTCTGTCCTGCTCTTGTAGCCACATGTATTTATATGGCTAGCCCAGTCCAGTTTCTGGTCAATGGTGACCCCCAGGATGTTGATAGTGGGGGATTCAGTGATGGTAATGCCATTGAACATCAAGGGGCAGTGGTTGGATTCTCTCTTGTTGGAGATGGTCATTGCCTGACACTTGTGTGGCGTGAATGTTACTTGCCATTTGTCAGCCCAAGCCTGGATATTGTCCAGGTCTTGCTGCATTTGGACATGGACTGCTTCAGTATCTGAGGAGACGCAAATGGTGCTGAACATTGTGCAATCATCAGCGAACATCCCCACCTCTGACCTTATGATGGAAGGAAGGTCATTGATGAAGCAGCTGAAGATGGTTGGGTTGAGGACACTATCCTGAGGAACTCCTGCAGTGATGTCCTGGACCTGCGGTGACTGACCTCCAACAACCACAACCATCTTCCGTTGTGCTAGGTATGACTCTGTCCAGCAGAGAGTTTTCCCCCTGGTTCCCATTGACTCCAGTTTTGCTAAGGCTCCTTGATGCCACACTCAGTCAAATGCTGCCTTGATGTCAAGAGCAGTCACTTCAGAGAGCCAGTGCAGGCTCAATGGGCCGAATGGCCTCCTTCTGCACTGTAAAGATACTATGATACTGTGAGAAGGTGTCAAACAAAAAGTGAAAAGGCTCATGGAGTTTGGGGTAATATAATAGCATGGATAGAGGATTAGTTAAAGGACAGGAAGCAAAGAGTATGGATAAAAGGAGCATTTTAAAGGTGGTAGGATGTGACTAGTGCAGTGCCGTAAGGATTAGTGCTGGTGTCTCAGCTATTTACAATCTATATTAATGGCTTGGACGAAGAGTCAGGGAGTAATGTATCTACTAAGTTTGCTGATGATACAAGGTGGAAATGTGAGTTGTGAGGAGGACACAGAGAGGCTGCAAAGAGCATAAACAGTTGGGTGGAACCATCCCAGATTTGCACTAAGTGAGGTAGTGGGTGGGAAAAAGAATGTTTTACCCCATGGCCGCAACAGCAGCTTTTCAAGCTTGTCCCAATCTCACCTAATTAATCATGCATTCCAGGGAAAATGCCGTTTTGCTGGCAGGGGCCTCCGATTTGCCCACCACACCATCACCTCACTGCTTCTTCATGCCAGGCGCCATATTTAAAGTGCAGCCCCACGTGCACCTCTCTCTCAGTTCTTACAGCCCAGGACTGCTGCACAGCACACATGGCCCCGAAAGGCAATAAGACTACAGCCCCCACCCCGATTCAGTAACATGTCCCTGGAAAGCCTTTTGGATGCTGTGCAGGCCCGCTTTGATGTCACCTGCCCCCACTCTGGCCGCAGGAGGGGCAGCAACATCACTAATCTGGCTTGGGAGGTGGTGGCAGCGGTGGTCAGCGCCAATGCCCTGCAAAAGAGGACAGCCACCCAGTGCTGGAAGAGGATGAATGATCTCCTGCATTCTGCCAGGGTAAGTCACTCTTCTCATCATTCTCAACTCACAAACTCACAAACCCATCACACATCTCACTTCCAGTTCAAGGGACATTACAATTCACTCTCCCACACACACCTTCATTGTCCTCATCCCGTCCATGGGACCACTCACCACCCACACATACCAGGCATAGTTATCTAGCCTGGCAGGCGTCCTGCTTACACTCCCTCCATCTTTATTCATGCAGGACAAGCTGGCACCCAACAAAAGGGAGAGTCACTGGGCATGGGTGTTAATCACTTGTACATAATGTTCACTTTGTTAATAAACTCCCAAGAATGTCTCCCTCCTTGTTCTGATGGGCAGTGTTCGTGTCACTCAGGTGTGAAACCTTGGTCCCTGCACAAGATGTGTCAGTCCAGTGTCTCTTCCCTGTGCTTTGTGCAACCTTCCCAGCACACTGATGATGCACCTTCACAGTTACTGGACACATCAGTCATGCCTGCACCTCGATGGGGCTTGTCATTGCTGTCAGGATGTCCTGGGCCGGCAGCACAGAGTTCCATCATTCTCTATGTGTGCTCCCAGCACGCTTAAGGTGTGGATGGCCCCCTCATTTCATCAGCAACTGTGTCCATTGACAGTCCTGAAGGGTTCACCTCACGAAGGATGCCTTAGGATCGGAAGAAGCTAAAGTTTCCCTGCTGCATCTCCATGATATAACCCAGTTCACAGAACGCAAGCAAGGTGTCATGAGCCAGACAGTAATCAGACATTCACATAAGCTACGTGAGGTTCTATGGAGTTTGCCACTGCACGTTGTCATCATCTTCCTGGAATGTAGGGATTATGGGCATGCGCAGTGTCCCCATGACAGGAGCTTTATTACAGAGGGTATTTGCACTGCCATAAGCCAGACTGGAGTCAAATGTTCACAGGTGCAATGTGAGAATCTATGGGGTCTCCTCACTGCATGCCATCATCATCCTCCACGAATCTAGCAGCTATGAGCACCTCCGAAGTACGCCTGCCTCGTCTGGCCAGTGCGATGGCCTCATCGCCGTCATCCTCGCCTTCGAGGACCTCCTAACCCTCACCCCCATCAGCATTATCCTCTTCAGGGGAGACGTGCAACTCCTCCATCGCCTCCTCAGCCAGCTCCTCTCCCCAGTGCAGCGCCAGGTTTTAAAGGGTGCAGCAGGCGACGATGATGCGTGACACCCTCTGTGGACTGTGTTGCAGGGCTTCACCAGACCAGTGCAGGGACCGGAAACTCATTTTCACCATCCCGATGGTTTGCTCCATCAAAGTGCGAGTTGCAGCATGAGCCTCACTGTACCTTCTCTCTGTTGCACTCTGAGGCTACTGCACGGGTGTTATTAACCAGGTCATCTGCAGGAAGCCCTTGTCCCTGAAAAGCCAACCCTGCAGCCTCAGCGGACCCTGGAAGTCATCAGGGATCTGAGACCTACAGAAAATGTAGCAGTCGTGGACACTCCTGGGAACCGTGCGCAGAGCTGCAGGATTTGTTTGTGGTGGTCGCACACCAGTTGAACATTCGGCGAGTGGAAGCCCTTACAGTTGACGTAGTCAACCACTTGTTGCTACGGAGATTTGAGTGCCACATGAGTGTCGTCGATGGCACCCTGCAGCTGTGGGAAACCTGAGATCTGGGCAAATCCCAGGGCTCTTGCTTCCTGGTTTTCCTAATCCCGGGTGAAATACACAAAGTTGTGTGTCTTTGTGAATATGGCATACATGACCTCATGGATACATTTGTGCGTGGAGGCTTGTGATATCTCAGAGGTCACCTGTGGAGGCCTGAAAGGAGCCACTAGTGTAAAAATTGAGTGCCGCGGTCACTTTCATGGCCACTGACAGTGGATGCCCTCCATGTCCCCGTGGCGCTAAATCCTGCAGCAGATGGCAGTGACCAACCAGTTCCCTGGACATGCACAGTCTTCGGTGACACTGGTGTTCGGTTATCTGCAGGAATGACCAGCGCTGCCAATAGACCCTGGGTCTAGCTAGGCGCTGACCAGCGATGGCTCGCTGTGGATCTTCAGCGTTGTGTGTGGAAGCCCCAGCCACCCCTTCTTCCTGAGGGTGCTGCTCTTCCCTCTGCCCAGCCAGGCATCTCTGTCACTCTCTTCTCATTCACCTCCGCTCTCCGTAAGCCATGAGGCAAATAGGTCACCAGGCTCCATGATCCTGATGTACTCCGCTTGCAGGATGAAAGAGAGGGACACGTGGGCTAGATTGGGTGTACTAAAAACCTTTCTTGTTTAAGCCTGAAGGTTCCTTAATGCATCCAAGAGAGTGCTGGCCACCACTTGGATGGCCAGAGTTTAGTGCGCTCCATGGCTGCCCAAAACCCCACCCACCTGACCGATTGGTGGCAGCTTTGCCCACTGGACTCCATGCTGTGCTCTCAGCTCAGGCGCAGGTATTCTCCTAACCCACACTGTAAGGCTGCACTTTAAGCTTGAACCATGAAGACTGGTCCAAACCTGTGACTGCTCCCCGGCCACCTTCCGCAAAGGAGATTGTACAACATGCTCAGTCGTCCAATTGTTCTGAAGACCACTGAAACAGTCATTCGTGTGCGGTCTGTGCCCGAGGGGTGAAAAGCTCTGGAGCACCTGGTGGCACTTGAATGCCTCTGCGTTGCTTGAGTGGGCAGATATGCTAGAGACCCGACTCCAAGAATGTCAATGTCGCTGTGCCTGAACTGTCTCAGCTGCGAAGGAATGGACACTTTATACAAGGTTTCCCTAAGGCATGGCCGCTTCCGTCCCTCCACCCCTCCCCGGCGCATGCTTGTGCACTACCATCAACCACAGTGCAGCCCTTGCCCCACCCCCAACTTGCCTCAACCGCAGTTTAGCCCTTGCCCACAGCCTCCCCACCCAACTCATTTCAACCACAGTGCATTCCTTGCCTCGGCACCGCACTGTCAGCAAGCTGGGAAAATGTGACTCGCCTGAATGTGGGGCAGCTCAACCTTTTGGTCCAACGCTTGCGAGCACTGCACAATGTTACTGTGCACTCACCTCCAAATTCCCCTTGAAGTGCAGCTCTCCAGGCGCAGGCCTTATAAATACTGTTGCGAAACACATCGATGTGATCGGATGATCCAGGATGAGGGCATGATTCCCGCAAGCTGGGCTTATAATGATATGCAGATATATTACAATGAAGTTCCCGATGTACAATGGTGGGAAACGCGGCCCACCACTGATGGATAGAGTGGACGATTGCAAACTGGTTTCACGTGAAATCGATTTTTGGCCTTCCCACCACATTGTCTGCTCACGACCGCCATGATGCCCGACGCCAGCGGGCATGGTAAATTTCACCCATTAAGTGAGTGGGCAACAAGATGGCAGATGGAGTACAATGTGGGGAAGCATGAGGTTGTTGACTTTGGTCGGAAGAATAGAAATGCAGAATATTTTTTTAAAAGTGTAAAATTTGTAAATGCTGATGTTCATACAGATTTGGGTGTGCTTGTACAGGTAACACAGAAAGTTAACACACAGGCCCAGCAAGCAATTAGGAAGACAAATGGCATGTTGGCCTTTATTGCAAGGGGATTGGCATACAAGAATAAAGAAGTGTGGTCCAATTGTACAGGGTTTTGGCGCGACCACACCTGGAATACTGTATGCAATTTTGGTCTCCATATTTGAGAAAGGATATATTTGAACGAAGGTGGTACACCGAAGGTTCATGAGATTTCTCCCTGAGATCAGGGGGTTGTCCTTTGATGAGACATTGTGTAAATTGAGCTGGAGTTTAGAAGAATGAGTGGTGATCTCATTGAAACACATGATTCTGAAGGGGATTGAGAGGGTAGATAGGGACAGGTTGTTTCCATCGGTCAGGGAATCTAAAACATGGAGGCACAGCCTCATGATAAGGGAATAGCCATTTAGGATTGAGAGGAGGAGAAATTTATTCACTCAAAGGCTTGTGAACTTTTGGAATTCTGTATCTCAAAGGGTTGTGGATGCAATTAAGGCTGAGGTGGGCAAATTTTGGTCTCTCAAGGAATCAAGGGATGTGGGGAGCAGGCGGGAAAGTGGAGTTTAAGCCCAAGATCAGCCATGATCATATTGAATGGCAGAGCAGGCTCGCTAGGGAGTATGGACTACTCCTGCTCCTATTTCTTGTGTTCTTGTGCCATTGCAGAATGGGGGTCGTTGGGTGGAGGCAAGGGCAGGAGAGCCACAGTAGGCCTCTGTCAGTCACAGCCTTCAGGAGATGAGAGGAAAAGATTTTCATTTAAAACAACTCCAGCATTAAGATAAATGGTTCGATAAATGTGCTGGGTGAGTCTGCTCCTTCCTACGGTGAGGCAAATGGTTGGTCTAATTGCTGGCTTTTCCTGCTCCCGCTGTCAGGTGAATGATTAGACATCCGTGCAGTGTTAGTCCACTCCTGCAGTAAGACAAATGGTCAGATATCAGGTGCTTGAATAATCTATCTTGATAGCACCACTGTACCTACCCACTGATATAAATTGCAGATATTGTGAATAGATATATCATAAAAATAAAATTGGCCACATGAAAACATAGATTATACTCTTGTTAAACAGTAAAATGTGAATTGTTTGAATTAAATATTGATTTATCAGGCATTGATAATTGAATCTGTCTCTGAAAGAGTCTTAGCAGAAAGGGTTGTAGCAGCGATGCATTTGGATCCACAATTTTTGTAATACTAAAAATAAACCTCCAGTAATGCTGCAGGGGGAAAAAAAACAGCCACATTATTCTAAGGCTCCACCCACTGCTTCCTTACCATCTAAAAATAGATCTTGCTTACACAGCGACATGTTGTTTCACAGAGAATAATGAGGCTGCAGGAACTGGCAGTGGTTCTGCACAGCACATCCTCAGGAGCTCCCGAACTAATCTTGCATATAATGAACAAGAAGAGTGACTTCATAAAAACTGATATATATCATGTTAAAACCATTTCATTGTTATGAGATGCATTGTTGGTATTAGATTTCCCATCTGTTCACAAGATTACAAAATCGATTATAAAAAGACAGGCCATTAGGTCCATCTTGGTTTCTCTGCTTAGAAACAAATTGTAATTCGTAGAATCTAAGGGATAATTTAAATCCCCCAAAAATGGTTGGGGTTTGATTCAAGTGGGAGGTTAATAAGTTAACAATCTTCCTACCAAAGTGCATGACCTCACACTTCTCCACGTTGTATTCCATCTGCCACTTCTTTGCCCATTCTCCTAACCTGTCCAAATCCTTCTGCAGCCTCCCCACCTCCTCAATACTACCTGTCCCTCCACCTATCTTTGTATCATCTGCAAACTTAGCCAGGATGCCCTCAGTTCCTTCATCTAGATCATTAATGTATAAAGTGAAAAGTTGTGGTCCCAACACTGACCCCTGCGGAACTCCACTAGTCACCGGCCGCCATCCTGAGAAGGACCCCCTTATTCCCACTCTCTGTCTCCTGCCAGACAGCCAATCTTCTATCTATGAAAGTACCTTGCCTCTAACACCATGGGCTCTTATCTTACTGAGCAGCCTCCTGTGCGGCACCTTGTTAAAGGCCTTCTGGAAGTCCAAGTAGATAACATCCATTGGCTCTCCTTTGTCTAACCTACTCATTACCTCCTCAAAGAATTCTAACAGATTTGTCAGGCATGACCTCCCCTTGATGAAACCATGTTGACTTTGCCCTATTTTACCATGCACTTCCAAGTATTCTGAAATCTCATCCTTAATAATGGACTCTAAAATCTTACCAACGACCGAGGTCAGGCTAATCGGCCTGTAATTTCCTGTCTTTTGCCTCACTCCCTTCTTAAACAGGGGGGTTACATTAGCAATTTTCCAGTCCTCTGGGACCCTCCCTGACTCCAGTGATTCCTGAAAGATCACCACTAACGCCTCCACTATCTCTTCAGCTATCTCCTTCAGAACTTCTGAACTTCAGAACTTCAGAACATCTGGTCCAGGTGATTTATCCACCTTCAGACCTTTCAGTTTTCCTAGCACCATCTCCTTGGTAATGGCCACCATACTCACCTCTGCCCACCGACTCTCTTGAACTTTGGGGATGTTACTTGTGTCTTCCACCGTGAAGACTGACGCAAAGTACCTATTCCGTTCCTCCGCTATTTCTTTGTTCCACATTACTACTTCTCCAGCGTCATTTTCCAACGGCCCAATGTCCACTTTTGCCTCTCTCTTACCCTTTATATATCTAAAAAAACTCTTGCAATCTTCTTTTATATTACTGGCTAGTTTACCCTCATATTTAATCTTCTCCCTCCTTATTTCTTTTTTAGTTGTCCTCTGTTGGTCTTTGTAGGCTTCCCAATTCCCTGGTTTCCCACTGCTTTTCGCCACATTGTATGCTTTCTCTTTAGCTTTTATGCTGTCCCTGACTTCCCTTGTCAGCCATGGTTGCCTCATCCTTCCTTTAGTATGCTTCTTCTTCCTAGGGATGAATTTTTGCTGTGTCTCCCAAATTACTCCCAGAAACTCCTGCCATTGCTGTTCCACTGTCTTTCCTGCTAGGCTCATCTCCCAGTCAATTCTGGCCAGCTCCTCCCTCATGCCTCTGTAGTTGCCTTTATTCAACTGTAAGACTGTTACATCTGATTCCAGCTTTTTCCTCTCAAATTGCAGGGTAAATTCTATCATATTATGGTCACCTCCTCCTAAGGGTTCCTTCACCTTAAGCTCCCTTATCAAATCTGCCTCATTACACATCACTAAATGTAGAATTGCCTGTTCCCTAGTGGGCTCCACCACAAGCTGCTCCAAAAAGCCATCTTGTAGACATTCCTTTTCTTGGAATCCACTACCAACCTGATTTTCCCAGTCTACCTGCATATTGAAATCCCCCATGATCACTGTAACCTTGCCTTTCTTACACACCTTTTCTATCTCCTGGTGTATCTTGTGCCCCACATCCTGACTACTGTTCGGAGGCCTGTACATAACGCCCATTTTGGGTTTTTTTACCTTTGCGGTTCCTCAACTCTATCCACACAGATTCTACATCATCTGACCCTACGTTGTTTCTTGCTATCGATTTAATTTCATTTCTTACTAACAAAGCAACCCCACCCCCTCTGCCAACCTGCCTATATTTTTGTTAGGATGTATATCCTTGGATATTTAGCTCCCAGTCCTGATCCCCTTGCAGCCATGTCTCCGTGATGCCCACCACATCATACCTGCCAATTTCAATCTGTGCCACAAGCTCATTTACCTTATTTTGTATACTGCATGCATTCAGATACAACACCTTCAGTCCTGTATTTCCCATCCGCTTTCTCATTGTCATCCCTTTATCTGATGTGCTTGAAGTTAGATTTCTAGCCCTTTCCAAACACTCTATCCTATTTTGTGTTCTGGGGACTTTAATAGCCTCTCCTGGGATCTCCTTTCTTTTCAGTTTTTTCATAATTTTCCATGAATCCACCCCCCCACACTCTAACCTGCTGCTTTGTTTCCCATTAGTCATACTTCTTGGAGTTTTACGCCCCCCCCCCCCCCCACCCACTTTCTAGTTTAAAGTCCTGTTGACCACCCTATCTACCCTTTTCGCTAGAACATTGGTCCCAGATCGGTTCAGGTGGAGACCGTCCCAACGGTACAGATCCCTCCTGTTCCAATACTGATGCCAGTGCCCCACGAAATGGAACCCCTCTTTTCCGCACCACTCCTTTAGCCACGTATTTGCTTCCCTTATTCTCACGTCCCTATGCCAATTTGCACGTGGCTCGGGTAGTAATCCGGAGATTATAACCCTTGAGGACCTGTTCTTTAATTTAGTTCCTAGTTCCTGATAATCCCCAAACAGGTCCTCTTTCCTAGTCTTACCTATGTTATTTGTCCTGACGTGGACCACAACAACTGGATCCTCCCCCTCCCTCTCCAATATCCTTTCAAGCCGGTCAGAGATGTCCCTCACCCTTGCACCGGGCAGGCAACATACCATGCGGGACTCTCGATCTTGCTTACAAAGGATGCTATCAATTCCCCTAATTATAGAATCCCCTATGTTTAGAATGGTTCAATTTCCTGATCTGGATGACTTGCATCCAGATTGCTAAAGGAAGTCGGGTTTGGAGATAGCAGAAGGGCTTGATATAATCTTTCAATCTTCCCTAGATACAGCAAAATGCCAGAAGATTGTAGAGTGGCAAATGTGACACCCTTATCTAAGAAAGGATGTGAGGGCATTTCTGGTAACTACAGGCCAGCTAGATTAACATCAGAGGTGGGTAGGGTGTTAGAAACAATGATCATGGAAAAAAATCAACAAGCACTTGGAGAAGTTTGAGTTAATTAAGGAGAGCCAGCATACAGTTGTAAAACCAGATAGTGTTGGACGAATCTAATTGAATTTTTTGATGAAGTAACAGAGAAGGTTGATGAAGGGAAAGCAATAGATGTTGTCCATATGGATTTTAATAAAGCCTTTAGCAAAGTACCACCTAGGAGGCTGGTTAATAAAATTGAGGCTTCATACATGCCCATAGCATTCCCAGCATCAGCTTGGATAAAAAAATTGGCTTAAGGACAAAAAGCAGCCAGTCATGATAAATGGTTCTTTTTGAGAAAGTACAAACATACGAAATAGAAGCAGAAATAGGCCATTTAGCCCCTCGAGCCCGCTCTGCCATTCATTAACATCATGGCTGATTTGTTTGTTTTTTGAGTTCCACATTCCCATCTACCCCCAATAACCTTTGATTCCCTTGCCTAACAAGAATTGATCCACCTCCTTAAAAATATTCAGTGACCCCGCCTCCACCGCCTCTGAGGCAGAGAGTTCCAAAGTTGCACAACCCTCTGAGAGAAAGAAATTCTCCTAATCTCTGTCCTGAAAGGGCAACCCCTAATTTTAAAACAGTGGCCCCTAGTTCTGGACTCACCCACATCATATTTTCTGTCCACATCCAGCTTGTCAATACCTTTCAGGATCTTATATACTTCAGTCAAGTCACCCCTCACTCTTCTAAACTAAAATGGAAACAAGCCCAGTCTGTCTAACCTTTCGTCATAAGGCAACCCATTCATTCCAGGTACCAGTCTAGTAAACCTCCTCTGAACCGCCTCCAATGCATTTACATCCTTCCTTAAATAAGGAGACCAAAACTGCACACAATATTCGAGATGTGGTCCCACCAATACCCTGTACAACTGAAGCATAACATCCTTACTTTTATGTTCAATTCCTCTCATAATAAAGTATAGCATTCCATTTGCCTTCTTAATTTCATACTCTACCTGCGTACTAACTTTTTGTGACTCATGCACTCGAACACCTAGATCCCTCTGAGGCTCAGAATTCTGCAGCCATTCACAATTTAAGTAATACTCTGCTTTTTTTATTCTTCCAGCCAAAGTGAACAATTTCATTTTTTCCTACTTTATACTCCATTTGCCAGATTTTTGCCCACTCACTCAGCCTATCTGTATCCGTCTGCAAGTCTGTTATGCACTCTTCACAACACACCTTCCAACCTATCTTTCTGTCATCTGCAAAATTTAGCTATCATGCCTTTGCTCCTCTCATCTAAGTCATTGTCATAAACTGTTAAAAGTTGAGGCCCCAGCACAGACCCCTGTGGGACTCCACTCGTCACATCTTCCCAATCAGAAAAAGACCCATTTATGCAAAACACTCTGTGTTTTCTGCCAGCCAGCCAAACTTTTATCCATGCTAATAATCATATTAAGGGCAAGAGGATAACCAGGGAAAGAGTAGAACCCATTAGGGACCAAAGTGGCAATCTGCATGGAGCCGGAGTATATAGGTGAGGTTTTGAATGATTACTTTTCATCTGTGTTCACTATGGAGAAGGATGATGTAGGTGTAGAAATCAGGGAGGGGGACTGTGATATACTTGAACAAATTAGCATTGAGAGGGAGGAGGTATTAATGGTTTTAGCGGGCTTAAAAGTGGATAAATCCCCAGGCCCAGATGAGATGTATCCCAGGCTATGTGAGGTAAGGGAGGAGATTACAGGGGCTCTGACACTAATTTTCAAATTCTCTCTGGGCACAGGAGACGTGCCAGAGGACTGAAGGATAGCGAATGTGGTAACATTATTCAAGAAGGGTAGTAGGGATAAACAGATAATTACAGGCAGTGAGTCTAACATCAGTGGTAGGGAAACTATTGGAAAAAAATTCTGAGGAACAGGATTAATCTCCACTTGGAGAGGCAGGAATTAATTAGGGATAGTCAGCATGGCTTTGTCAGAGGGAGATCATGTCTAACAAATTTGAATTTTTCAGAGGCGTTATGTAGATGAGGGTAGTGCAGTTGATGTAGTCTACATGGACTTCAGTAAGGCTTTTGACAAGGTCCCACATGGGAGAATGGTCAAGAAGGTAAAAGCCCATGGGATCCAGGGCAATTTGGCAAATTGGATCCAAAAGTCACTTAGTGGCAGGAGGCAGAGGGTGATGGTCGAAGGTTGTTTTTGTGATGGGAGGCCTGTGATGAGTGGTATACCGCAGGGATTGGTGCTGGGACCCTTGCTGTTTTTAGTGTACATTAATGATTTAGACGTGAATATAGAAGGTATAATCAGTAAGTTCGTAGATGACACAAAAATTGGTGGTGTTGTAAATATTGAGGAGGAAAGCCTTAGATTAAAGGACAATATAGATGGGCTGGTAAGATGGGCAGAGCAGTGGCAAATGGAATTTCATCCTGAGAAATGTGAGGTGATGCATTTTGGGAGGACTAAGATAGCAAGGGAATACACAATGAATGGCAGGACCCTAGGAAGTACAGAGGATCAGAGGCACCTTAGTGTACATGTCCATAGATCCCTGAAGGCAGCAGCACAGGTAGGTAAGATGGTTAAGAAGGCAAATGGGATACTTGCCTTTATTAGCTGAGGCATAGAATAGAATCTGGCAGGGAGATTATGTTGGAGCTGAATAAATTGCTAGTTAGGGCACAGCTGGTGTACTGTGTGCAGTTCTGGTCAGCATACTATAGGAAGGATGTGATTGCACTGGAGAAGGTGCAGAGGAGATTCACTAGGCTTCACTAGCCCGAGCTGGAGCGTTTCAGCTACGACTGGAAAGGCTAGAGTTGTTTTCCTTAGAGCAGATAAGGCTGAGGGGGATCTGATAGAGTTATACAAAATTATGAGGGGCATAGATATGATAGATAGGAAGATACCTTTCCCCTTAGCGGAGGTGTCAATAACCAGGGGGCATAGATTTAAGGTAAGGGGCAGGAGGTTTAGAGGGGATTTGAGGAAAAGATTTTTCACCCAGAGGGTGGTTAGAATCTGGAACACACTGCCTGAGGGGGTGGTAGAAGCAGGAACCCTCACAACATTTAAGAAGTATTTGGATGAGCACTTGAAATGCCATAGCATACAGGGCTATGGGCCAAGTGCTGGAAAATGGGATTAGAATAGATAGGTGCTTGATGGCTGGCATGGACACGATGTGCTGTATAACTCTCTGACTCGATGATTCTAATATGTTACCCCCTACACAGACTAGAGGATGTTAGTGGTATTTCCCAAGGGTCAGTGCTAGGATCACTACCTTTTTGATTTATATAAATTACTTAGATATTGGAATACAGAGTAAAATTTCAAAATTTGCCAATGATATCAAACGTGGAGGTATGATTGACAGTGAGGATGCTACCAATCGACAGCAACAGGACATAGGTAGTCTAGCAGAATGGGCAAGCAAGTGGCAGGAATTTAATACTGAAAAGTGTGAGATAATATGGAAGAAGGAATAGGGAGATGCAATATAGACTTAATGGCACTGCTCTAAAGTATATGTAGGGACATGGGGCCTGGGGATTCATGTGCATTGATCTTTGACTGTGCAAGACTCATATTGAAAGCAGTTAACAAAGCTTATGGGCTCTTGGGATTCATAAATAGAGATATCGAGTACAAAAGCAGGGAAGTTATGCTGAGCCTGTATAAAGCTCTGGTTAGGCCTTAACTAGAGTATTGTGTCCAGTTCTGGTAACTACAAGTTAGGAAGGATGGGAGGATCCTTGAGAGGGTGCAGAGGAGACTTACTAGAATAGTTCCAGGGGTGAGGGATTTTAGCTCTAAGGTTACGCTGGAGTTGTTTCCCATGGAGCAAAGAAGGCTTACTGGAGACTTGATGGAGGCATACCAGATTATGACAGGTAGACAAAGAAAAGCTGTTCCCATTAGTTGATAGTACAAGGACAAGGGGACAAAGATTTAAGGATTTGGGCAAGAGATGCGGGGGTAATGTGAGGAAGAACTTTTTTCCATAGCGACTGGTAATGACCTGGAATTTGCTGCCCGTGAGGGTGGTGGAAGTGGAGATGATGAATGACTTCAACAGGAAATTGGATTGGCACTTGAGCAAAATAAAGTTACAGGGCTTTTTTCTTATTTACTTACGGGATGTGGGCTTCCCTGGCTGGGCCAGCATTTATTACCCATCCCTGATTGCCCTTGAGAAGGTGGTGGTGAGCTGCCTTCTTGAACTGCTGCAGTCCCAATGGGGTACTTATACCCACAGTGCTGTTAGGGAGGCCGTTCCAGGATCTTGACCCAGCGACAGTGAAGGAATGGTGAGATATTTCCAACTCAGGATGGTGAGTGACTTGGAGGGGAACGTCCAGGTGATGATGCTCCCATGTAGCTGCAGTCCTTGTCCTTCTAGATGGTGGCAGTCATGGATTTGGACGGTGCTGTCTAAGGAGCTTTGGGGATAGAGGGGGAATGAGATTGATTGGATTCCTGTACAAAGAGTCAGCCAGGAACTAAATAACCTGAATAGACTCCTCCTTTGCCTCGATGGATCTCAGAGTTTCTGGGAATCCATGTTTTTGGATTTCCTGTTTGCAATTCTTCTTCCCCTTGACAGCGCCTCAGAGATTATATCAGGGGCCAAGTATTTCCTGCTTCTTTTAGTCTCTATTGTCTTGTGTGACTAATTTTTGAAGATTTTCAAAAAGTATTATAAATATCTTGCATTATCTATGATTTTTTAAAACAGAAAATTCAAGGCGTTCACTATACTGTTGCGGTGTTATGAGTGAGACATTTTACTTGCAGATTGGACGTTTATAGTTAATGATAACAAAGTGCTTGTACACAAAGTCCGATTGCCTCTGCAACCACTGGCTGTCAGTCTCCAGTCCACTAAGCACTCAGCATGAAATGGTAAGTAGCTGAACCAAAGCACCCTCGAAAATAACTTGACTTTCACAAATGTCTTCTCAATCTGTGGCTCTAAGAATCCTAAACAAACAGCTAATTTCTACACCCCTGCCGTATTTCCTTCGACAGCATCTTCCAAACCCACAACCGCTACCATCTAGAAGGACAAGGGCAGCAAATACATGGGGACACCATCACCTGGAAATTCCCCTCCAAGCCACACACCATCCTGACTTGGAAATATATCGCCGTTCCTTCACTGTCGCTGGGTCAAAATCCTGGGACTCCCTCCCTAATAGCACTGTGGATGTACCTACACCATTGGGACTGCAGCAGTTCAAGAAGGCAGCTCACCACCACCTTCTCAAGGGCAAATAGGGATGGGCAATAGATGCTGGCCTAGCGAGTGATGCCCACATCTCATGAATGAACAATAAAAACAAATTGCTGCAGTGAAAGGCAGTGGGCTGAGAAGGTGCAGAATTCATTGGCCTCTGTTTTCTCTGGGCTCTCTTCTCAGCCAGCTGAGCTTTTCCTTTCTGATCACCTCTTCCAAAGCTCTTCCAAACAGTCAGCATCCAGTGGTCATTGCCATCAGTGACTGAATCTCAATTGTTAAGTGTCAATGTTTACAATCTTCACATCTCACTTGCAGGTGTCCTTGTGGTGGAGGTATGGATGCCTAAAAGGTCATCACCCAGTGGTCAGTTCACTGTACAGAAGGCCTTTGGCTATACGGCCGTCATCCATCTCATGAACCTGGCTGAGCTAGTGCAGACATCATTGACTTAGCAAGGAGTCTATACTGGTGGAATTAGCACGCTGCAGGACCTCTGAGTTGGTAACCTTGTCCTGTCAAGAGATGTTGAGGATATATCTGAGACAGTGAAGGTGGAAACTTTTCAGACTTTTCTCCTGTCTCGAAGCCTGTTGTCCAGGTCTCATCACTGTAGAGGAGTGCACTTGAGGATGCAGGCTTGGTAGACTTGCGGTTCTCAGTCAGGTTGCTGTTATTCTCAGGTTACTCTCTTACTCAGCTTGGACAAAGCAGCTGCAGCTTTTGCACTTTGTGTGACAGATTGTGACAGATTGCTGGTGATTGTGGAGCCTTGATATGTGAACCTATCAAGAACCTCCAGAGGGACTCTCTGATGAGGATTTAGCACACCTTTGTCTTGGATCTCAGGTGGTCAAGGTTGACCAGTTTTCTGTCAGTCCTGTTATGTAAATAGGCACCCCCTATAGATGACCTGAAGACTTGTGACAGCAGCAAAGAGAACAACATGCCAAAGAGTTTCGATCCCTGTTTGATGCCACTGCGGATCTCAAAGCTTTCTGATATTGCCCTGTTATAGCTGACCTTACCCATCATGTTGTTATGGAAAGAAGAGATCACACTGAGCAGCTTCATTGGACAGTCAATTTTCTCCAGCAGCCTCTGCTGCCATGGCTGAATGCCTTTGTGAGATTGAAGAAGGCATAATGGTCTCCTTTGTTCACAGCATTTCTCTTACAGCTGCAGTACTGAGATGGTTATGTCAACTGTAGATCTTCTAGATCTGAAGCCACATGGAATTTGGGATAGATGTGTTCAGCCAGGATCTGCAGCCTGACAAAAGCAACATGAGCAAATGCTTTTCCCACCATTCTCAGCAGGGAGATGCCTTGGTTGTTGTTACAACCGCTGCTGTCACCCTTGTTCTTGCACAGGGTCACAATCTTTGCAAAACTCATACCCTGGGGCACTGCTTCACCCCTCCAGAAGAGACAGAGGAGTTTGCGCAGATGCTGCGGGATTGCCGGTTTCAGTTCAGGCATCAGCACCTGGAGCTTTGTCCATTGCAAATGAATCAGTAGCTTTGCTAAGCTCCTCCACTGTGGGTTCACTATCCAGCTCTGTGATTAAAGGCAGGCTTCATGCATGAATCACAAAACGCTAGCATACAAGTTCAGCAGGTAATAGGGAAGGCAAATGGAATGTTGGCCTTTATTTCAAAGGGAATGGAGTATAAAAATAGGGAAGTTTTGCTAAAAACTAAACAAGGCACTAGTTAGACCACACCTAGAATACTGTGAACAGTTTTGGTCCCCTTATCTAAGGAAAGATATACTGGCATTGGAGGCAGTCCAGAGAAGGTTCACTAGGTTGATCCAGGGTATGGAGGGATTTTCTTATGAGGAGAGGTTGAATAGGTTGGGTCTGTACTCACTGGAGTTTAAAAGAATGAGAGGTGACCTTATTGAAACATAAAAGATTCTTAGGGGTCTTGACAGGGTAGATGCTGAGAGGTTGTTTCCCCTTGTGGGAGAGTCTAGGACCAGAGGGCATAATCTTAGAGTAAGGGGGCGCCCATTTAAGACAGAAATGAAGAGGAATTCCCTCTCTCAGAGGATAGTGAATCTGTGGAATTCTTTACTGCAGAGGCCTGGGCTGGGCCATTAAGTATATTCAAGGTTGAAAAAGATTTTTAATCAGTAAGGGAATCAAGGGTTATGGGGCAAAGGCTGGAAAGTGGAGCTGAGGATTAGCAGAGCAGCCATGATCTCATTGAACAGTGGAGCAGACTCGATGGGCCGGATGGCCTCCTTCTGCTCCTATGTCTTATGGTCATTGATGTACCATCTAGCAGTCTGTTGGATTTCACTTAGAGTGGCTATTAGTGCATTCAGAGTTTTCTCTATGGGATATTTCTTGTAATTAATGAAAGCAGATTACTTGGCTTCATGGACAGGTTCTAGCGTTTTAGCTTCAAACCAGTCAGCATTTTTCCGCTCTTTCTTCCCATATTTTGCCAGTGCCATTTGTAGGTGTTGTTTTATTTTATTTACTCATTGAATGGACCTGGGGATCGCTGGCTAGGCCAGCATTTATTGCCCATCCCTAATTACCCGTGGGAACGTGATGGTGAACTGCCTTCTTGAATCATTGCAGTCCATCTGGTGCTGTTAGGAAGGGAGTTCTAGGACTTTGATCCAGCAACGTTGGAGGAATGGTGATACATTTCCAAGTCAGGATGGTGTGTAGCTTGGAGGGGAACTTGCAGGTGGTGGCATTGCCATGAATCTGCTGCCCTCGACCTTCTAGACGGTAGAGTTTGTGGGTTTGGAAGATGCTGTCGAGAAAGCCTTGGTGAATTGCTGCACCTTGGAGCTGGTACACAGAGCTGCCACTGTGCGTCGTTGGCGGAGGGGATGAATGTATAAGGTGGTGGATGGCATGCCAATCAAAATATGTTGCATTTTGCTTTTGTGATTTTGTGTGGGAATGTTGGAGAGCACCTATTCAGTTGGGCTGAGGAACTGTTGGTTTATACCTGGGTAGGCAGTATTACTGATGTTGATATGAGGATGGTATATCTGCTTTGAATGAAA
This sequence comes from Cetorhinus maximus, assembly GCF_964194155.1. NCBI lineage: Eukaryota > Metazoa > Chordata > Chondrichthyes > Lamniformes > Cetorhinidae > Cetorhinus > Cetorhinus maximus. Next base: position 233,760,634 of record NC_135879.1, read on the forward strand.
GAACTTCAAAGGTTGCATCCTCGCCCTGGTGCACACCAGGGAGCAATCTTTTGGGATGTTTTACTGTGATAAAGATGCTATATAAATGTAAGTTGTTGTTGTTGCATGACAGTTCATTTACAAAGCGGCTTACTGCCGTCAAGAGGGCCAGTATTTAATCGGGGCCTTGTCCATTGGCTGGAGAGCTGACAAGAGCCCAAGGTTGCATCATTTCGGAAGACCTGGTGAATTAAGTGCCAATCAAACACATAACCGGGCATTGGCTGGTTTCCCGGGACAAGGGCACGGGGCAAATGTCCAGCCTGCTGAGAGCTACCAGACAGTTAGAAGCTGGAAGCTCTTCATTGCTCAGCAGCGCCATGGGGGAGGTAGTGACTGCTGCTGGTAATGCACCTGCCTGAGGCCTAGGATCACCGATATACCCAGGCACAGGGGAGCGATGGAGGGAGGGTAGTATTAGAAGGGGCGTTGCAGGGGAGGGGAGGAGGAGGGAGCAAAGACAAAGGAGTGGCTCCCAACCCACCCCCTGCAAGGCAGGTCCTTTGATCAGGCACAGAGTGCCTTTGAACCAGCAAGCACCTAGGAGGCCACAATCAACCCCAATAGAGTTGGCTTTTTGGGCTTCCTGCATGGCGAGCCTCCTGCCCGTCACTGGGTAAACACTGGCAGTGACTGGATGAGGCACTTCAGTGGACATTAATTGTCCACTTGAGAGCCTCAATTGGCGCGGGGTAAGGAGGTCATCCATAAGCATACCGGCCACGGGGTTAATCAATGTCGTGACTAGACTGTGGCAGAGTCCCCACCCACCATCCTCCTGCCTGATTAAATGTCTCCCGCACCACCAAACGCACTTTGCGGGAGGGCATTAAACGCTACCCGAGGTGACTGTTCTCTGCTGTGAATGCATTAACGCATTTAATTAAGCATTGTCACTGGATATGTGGAATTGCCAGTGTTTGGAGATGCAATGGGGTTGCAGCAGTGTGAGTTTTAATGAATACGAACAATTAAAATTAAAATTTATAATCAAATTATAATATACTGCAAAGGCTGATAAGTCAAGCATAAAAAGTGTTATTTGCAGGAAGGAGCAAACAGCCATATTCACACTAGAAATTAAATCTCTTGCCTTCAATGACCATATTCCTTATTGGAATCACCAAAGCTGCAAACTATGCCTTCGCGTTGAAATTGAATGAAGTCATGTAGATAAAATTATAGTTTAAGTTCTAATAATCTCATTACACCTTCAATCTAACTCTTTGCCTTCACATGCTCTAAGCTCTTGCTCAGGATTGGTTTAGAACTATCAATCTATTGAAGCTAGTTGACTAAGTTAGCCTGTATGTGAAAAGGGAAAGCAAGGTTAAACTTTCAGGTAAGACACCATCAGGACAGTCAGATCCACATGGGCTGAGACTTGTGCTTCCTGAATCGATGAAATGATAATGTTGTTCTACCCCTATAGCACAGGACCATCCTTTGTTAAAAAGTACTTGTTTTCAAATACACAATGTGATGATCAGAGTTGCTTTGACTTGCAACATCACATGAAATCATTGTGATCCAAATAATGAGCAGCTCGGTAAAGACAGTCTTTATGGGGGCAGGATTCCTGAATGTGAAAGTATTTAAAAACTTTTCATGCAGCCATAAAACTGTTGAGTTTTACTACATCGGAGGCTACTTGGTTTACTGCTCCTTTGCTCTCTGAAAAAGCTAAACACTGAGGGAAGGCCATCGTCTGGAAATGTTTACTCTGTTTCTCTCTCCACCCATGCTGTTGGACCTGACATGACCAGCATTTTCTGTTTTAATTTCAAATGTAAAGTTCCTGCAGTATTTTGCTTTTCTACAAGGGAAACCCCATTCTCTTGCTCTTTAATACAAAGGGAAAATACAGAGGTTACTCAAATCTCAAATAAAAACAGAAAATGCTGGAAATAAGCAGCTGATGGCAGATTAAATTTAATGCACAGAAGTCTGAAGGAGTATATTTTGGTCGGAAGAACAAGGAGATCATTGCAATCAAAATAATGAGCCACTTGACAAAGTCATTTTTAATGAGCTGGGGGTTTGGTGGGAGGGTGTTGGTGGGGGGTGGGTTTGCAATGGGGTTGTGGGTTAATGGAGGTGCAAGAATGTGCAGTCATAAAATCCTTGCATTTTACAAGATCAGAGATTATTTGGCTCATTGCTCCTGCGCTCCCGAAGGAAGGTCACTGCCCATTAATGTTAACTCTGTTTTCTCTCTCTCCACTGGTGCTGATTGAGCTGCCAGCATTTTCCGTTTTTGTTTCAGATTGTCAAACGGCCTCTTTCTGTCTTATAACCATTCTATGATTCTAATAGAGAGGATGTAACTGCCGGGAAAGATTGGGAAGGAATTTCCCTGTAAAAATAGACGAAGAGGTGACTTGGTGGAGGAATTTAAAATTGTGAAAGGGTTTGATTGGGTGAGTGTGGAGGTACTTGTAGGGGAATCCAGAACAAGGGCTGTGTGGCATAAACACAAGATAGCTACTAACAGACCAAAGAAAGAATTTAGGAGAAATACCTTTACACAGAAGGTGGCCAGGATTTGGAACTCTTACCACAAGGACTGGTTGAGGGAGAGGGAATAGAAAGGCATTGCCTTGATTTTAAAATTCTCATCCTTGTTTTCCAATCCCTCTGTGGCCTTGCCCTTCCCTATCTCTGTTCGCTCCTCCAGTCCTGCCAGCACTGCACACCATGGTGGGGGTGGACGGAGTTGGGTTGTGTGGGCTCAGGTTGTCGGCTGCCTGGAATAGGCTGAGCATGGGGCTCACCCTGCTGTCCACACTCGGCCTGGGAACCAGGGAGCCCGAGTGCAGGAATGAGTGTTTCACTGTCACTTTTCCTAAGACACTACTAATTAACCCTGCCTCGTTGCACAATACTAGATCTAAAATAGTTTTCTCCCTGATAATAATGTGAAAGCAAAATTACGCAGTTGCTGGAAATCTGAAATAAAAGCAGAATGTGTTGGAAAAACTCAGCAGGTCTGGCAGCATCTGTGGAGAGAGAGACAGAGTTAACGACAATTCAAGGAGAACCCCTGATTGGTTCCACAATGCATTGTTCCATTAAACTGCCACAAACTCATCTTCCAGACCACCTTTGCCAAATTGATCGGACCAGTCTATACAAAGATTAAAGTCTTCCACATTTATTACATTGCCTTTGTTACAAGCTCTGATTATTGTTTAATGTTCTGTCCAATGGTATATCTACTGTTAGGGGGCCTATAAATTACTCTCACCAGTGTTTCCTGATCCTTGTTATTCCTGATTTCCACCCATACTGATTCTGCTTCCTGACTGCCTGAGCTAATATCCTTCCTGACTAATGTCCTTATGTCATCCTTTCCTATCAGGGCTACTCCTCCTCCTTTTCCATTCCACGTGTATTTTTGAGATGTGTATCCTGGAATATTGATTTCCCAACCTTAGTCACCTTGTAACTATTTCTCCGTAATGGCGATTAGATCTCTATTTGTCCATTAATTTGTCTATCTTATTGTAAATGCTTTATGCATTCTGATAAGAGTCTTTAATCTTTTTACTACCATTCTTTGTTCGAAGATGCACTATTACAGATAAATTCTTTGTCTCTTCCTGTCCCACTCTGCTTGGCTTTACCCGAATCAGATCATTGCCCGAATGAGCCTAAGACCTCAGGCCTGAAAAGCACCCAGTCTACCCCAGGTTACCCTGGAAGGGTGAGGTATCTCAAAAATTTGAGCAACAGGTGAAGCTAGCTGTTTCACACGATTACTGTGCAGTGGCAACATGAGTGGAGACTTTCACTAACAGGATGCTGCTGTCAATCCAAAAAGACATTCCGCCTATCGCACAAATGAGTAATGTGGTATAGGAACTCCAGCGCTGGCACGATGTCAAGTACGCAGGCCGCACTTCTCAATGACAGGCAGATCATATCAAACAGTACATCCCTTCGGCTGTTCACAATAGGCAGAGTACTGACCGTACTCAACCAACCCATGCTTGCAAAACTTAGAACATAATGTCTAATATTAAATGCGATTCTGCAATTGGGCAGCACTTTCTGAACAATCCCGTGTGTGCTAAGAACTACACTAACAACCAATTTAAGGCTATCACTCAGGCTTGCAATGTGGCTCATTTACACTTGATAGAAGCTACATAGATTTATATGTAGGGACCTGTCTTCTGTAGGCAAAAGGAACATGTCCAGGCATTGCACCTTTTTTGAATGAAAGAATATCATGTGGGACAATAGTTCACTGGTGCATTCTCCATGGCAATGCCTTGACCAATCGGAGTCAACATGCCAGCAAAACTTTTCTAATGCAATATAAAGTGTTGCTCCCTTTGAAATTTGGCATTCTTGCATCTGCCCCGATGAGTGCAAGATGAAAACGTTGGGTTCTTTATTCTTATTCGAGTTTGTGTTGCCAAGTTGCTTTGTTTATAAGCAGCATTTAGTAATCAAAAGAAGTTGAAATTGCTACAGTGCAATAGATAATTAAGTGTGTTAAAAGGTCTGTTTTAAATGGGCTTTGAATCTTCTGTTAGTATATTTTCTATATTTAAACCTTGAAGCCTTAGGCACCTGTTTTGTGTAGAATTAGATGAAGCTGCAGTCTGTTAAGTGCAAACATGAAAAACCAAGACCTTTGGGCATTGAAAGGAATGACTTCCTGTTTGTGAACCAACTTGTTTTTTTTTTAACGTCAGATGGTTTGCCAGCGCGGACAAAAAAATCTTGCTGCTTGTCTCCAGCTCCCATGATTAAAAAGGAGCATGAGCAGTTTTTTTTAATATATTCCATTTCCAGGATTGTTTTACCTTGGAGAGTTCAGCCTGCTGTAGCCTAATGATTTCAAGGCTCTTTTGGCAAGTTGCGTTTGAAAATATATCTTTTTTCATCTCATTCAGTCTGTGGCTGAAACAAACATAAGAATATAGAAATAGGAGCAGGAGTAGGCCATTCAGCCCCTCGAGCCTGCTCTGCCATTCAATAAGATCATGGCTGACTTATCTGTGTTTTGAGTTCCACATTCCATTCTACTCCCAATGACCTTTGATCCCCTTGCCTAACAAGAATCTACCTCCGCCTTAAAAATATTCAATGACCCCGCCTCCACCGCCTTCTGAGGCACAGAGTTCCAAAGCTGCACAACCCTCTGAGAGAAAAGATTTCTCCTCATCTCCATCCAGAGAGGGCAACCCATAATTTTATAACAGTGCCCCTTGGTTCTGTAATCATGTCTGTGTAATCCAGCTACCATAAAGCTGCAGGATTTGCTTGAGGGCTGAAGGTTTAGGTTTCAGCTGCCTATATTGATCTGAATTCCACGCTAAGATCAATATACATATACCCATATAAGAGAACTGAGAGTAATCAGCTCTGCTCGGGGTGGGTGAATAGTCCAGGTTGGAAACTGAGCTGGTCAAAGTCTCCATGTTGCTCCTTACTGGGACTGCATTAGTGAGCAGACAGTGCAATTCAGCCTGTCAAATACAGCAGCGTAAAAGAGTCCTGGTCTAAATATTCATTTTAGGCTAGGGACCACGTCATGATTGTTGGCCTCAAATCGAAATATTTTACAAAGGTTTACTTTTTTTTTAAGAAATGATTACAAAATATTTTTAAAATGTTGTCAGCAATAACATACATCTTTAAAGTTCTTCAGTGTAGGAAAGTGTTTCAAAGCTCTTTCCAGAGGCATACAAATGAAAAGATCTTTATGCTGGAACTCTGCTTATAAAGGTGGCAGAAACCGGAAAAATCAAGAACTTTAAAAAGGAAATCGGATGGGCACTTGAAGGAAATAAACTTGCAGGGCTATGGTGATAGACTGGGGGTATGAGACTGGCTGGTTTGCTCTGCAGGGAGCTGACATTGACTCAATGGGCTGAATGGCCGTCTTCTGTGCCATAAGTGTCTCTATGGACAGAATTTTCCGCCCCCATTGGTGTCATGGCAGGCGTGAGTAAACAATACGGCGATAAGGCCAAAAATCGGTTTCACAACGTCGTGAAACCAGTTTGCGATTGTCCGTTCCACCCGTCAAGGGCGGGCTGCATTTCCAGCCACCGGATGTCGGAAACCGAATTTCAATAATTTAGCATCTCATTTCGAGCCATGCTTGCTGGAATCATCCCCCCACGCTGGATCATCCAGGCACATCGACGTGGTTGCAAGCTGAGGTGTTTCACAACTGTACAAAAGCGACGTGCACCTGGTGAGCTGCACTTCACTTGGGACTACGAGGTTTGTTTGCCTACCTTGTTTCAGGCAGCACTCGCAGTCATCAGCGCCAGGCTTCGCAGGCAGCACCACCGTCACTTTTAGGGGGGCTCGCGGGCAGGTCTCTACCCACCAGACCAGCCGTAAGGCAGGGGTGGCTTTTCAATGGCTGCAGGGCTAGGTCTTGCTTGGGGAAGGGGGAGAAGTGCCCTCAGGCAAGGGAAGAGGCTGCAGGGTGAGGGCTGTACTGGGGAAGGGGGGTATCCCAGGGTGTGTGTGTGGGGACACATGTTGATCTGTGCAAGTGGCCTCAAGATGGTGAGGGCTGAGGAGGCAGTCTCCAGGGGAGATGAGGCCTGATGGAGATGTGAGGGTGTGTGTGAGAGAGTGAGTGCTGATGTCCCTTGAGCTGGCAGTGAGATGTCACTGATGTGTGATGGGCTTGTGAGTGTGTGGGTTTAGAGTGATGAGATGGTTGACTTACCCTGGCAGCAAGATGAGATCATTCATCTGTTTTCTACACTGGATGGCCGACCTCTTGTGTGCAGCGTTGGCACTGACCACCTCTGCCACTGCCTCCCAAGCTGGAGTGGGGAGACTGATGGGCGTCCCGTGGCCAGAGTGGGGGTAGAGGACATCGTGGCGGGTCTCCATGGCGTCCAGAAGTCATCTCAGGGATGCGTCACCAAATTGAGGGGCTGCACTCTTCTTGCCTTTCAGGGCCATGTCTTCACAGGAGCAGTCCTGGGCTGTGAGCATTGAGAAGTGTGCATGCAGCTATAGATTAAATAGGGAGTCTGGCGTGAGGAAGCAGCGAGGTAACGGTGTGGTGGACAAATCGGAGGCCGCCTGCCAGCCAGACGGCATGTTTCCTGTGGCTGCATAAGTGTCAAACTCTTTCGAGTTATCAACAGTCACAGATTGCAACTCTTTTGAGCACAATCACAGTTCTTGTTTTCCAGGAGTGGGACATGAGCCCACAACCCTCTGATTCAAAGGCGAGGGTGCTATGAACTGAGCCACAGCTGACACCTCCCTTCTCACATAAGGGTCAATGTATAAATAATCACACTGCATGGCAATCACCGTGTTAAAGACAATTGCCCAGGTGATGGGCAGTGATTATCCCATCTAAATAGAATAAAAAGATACAGCTGGAAGACTGTAGGGAAGTTATTTGGAAGTCAGTAGCACTGAGGAGTTGTCTTGAAAATAAACCAGCTTGAACCAAAAGACCAGCCTGGATTAATTCTTCTGCCACAACCTCTTATTGTGAGTAATAGGAAGGGGATGGTACAGTGTGAAAACCTGCCATTGTGGCTGGCAGTAAAATGTCTTTTTTTTTCATGCCTGTTACTGCACTTAGTTCAAATCTGGGATGATTCTGCCCTATGACTTTGGCTCTAGTGCCTTGCATGACCTCTATGTCCCAAAGCACTTTACAGTCATTTAAGAATTTTTTGATGTATAGTCACTTTGTTGTAACATAGGAAACACAGCAGTCATTTTTTTTAACAGCATTGCTCCCCAAACAGCAGATAACCTGTTTTTTTTTTAGTGATGTTGTTTGAAGGATAAATACTGGCCAAGACACTGTGGAGAACTGTCTGCTCCTCTTTGAAATCGTGCCAAGGGATCTTTTAAATCTACTTGAGAGAATGTTGCATCTGAAAGACAAGATCTCAGTACTGCATTGGAATATCAACATATGTTTTATGTTCAAGTTTGACTCTGAGGCAATAAAGCAATGAACACTGAGCTGAAGGAGGAAATATTGTAATGGATGAGCACTGGAACATTTTCCAATCCTCTCTGGCTACAGGTGTACTGCCAGAGGATTTGGAGGACAGGTGATGTTTAACCATTGCTTAAAAAGGAGAGCCGATTGACTGAGTAGTTACAGGCCAACCAACCTAACCTCAGCGGTAGAGAAATAATCAGAAAAAGTTCTGAGGGACAGGATAAATCTTCATTTAGAAAGACATAATTAATCAAAGACAGTCAGGTGGATTTATTGAGGGAATGTCATGGCTGGCTAACATGATTGAATTTTTTGATGCATTAACAAGAAAGGTCGATGAGAGTAGTGCAATTGATGTAGTCTATATGGATTTTCATAAGGCTTTTGATGAGGTCCCATATGGCAGACTGGTCACAAAAGTGGGAAAATTGGGTCCAAACTGACTGAGGTGGGAAGCAAAGGATAATGGATGTTTTTGTGACTGGAAGGCTTTTACCAATGAGGTTACACAGGGCTCAGTACTAGGGCCCTGCTTCCAATGATTTGGACTTGAATGTTGGGGATATGATTAAAGTGTTTGCAGGCGTTATGAAAATTGGCCATGTGGTTAATAATGAAGAAGAATGCTGTAGACTGCAGGAAGATATTTTGTGTTGGATATTTTGGATATTTTGGATTGGCCAAGTGGGAAAAACAGTGGCCTATCGGGTTCAATCTGGAGAACTGAGGTGAGGTAATTGGGGAAGGCTAACAAGGCAAGGAGATATGGAATTACTGAGAAGTGTAAAGAAAAAGAAGGACCTTACAGTGCATGTCCATCTATCTGTGACAGATAGATAAAGTGGTTGAAAAGGGATATGGGATATTTGCCTTTATCCGTCAAGGCACAAAATAGAAGAGCTGGGAGGTTATGCTGGAACTGTATAAAATGCCAGATAGGCCACAGTTGGATTATGGTGTGCAGTTCTGATCACCACAAAATAGGAAAGAAGTGATTACACTAGAGAGAGTATAGAGGTGATTTAGGAGGATATTGCCTGTTAGTAACACCCTTTTTTTAAAAAAAAACCATAACAGGTTCCTCAATCAGGATTTCCCATTCATAAATCCAAGTTGACTATGCTCAATCAGATCTTTATTATCCAAATGTCCATTTATTGCATCCATTAGAATAGATTCTAGTATTTTCCCTCCTACTGATGTAAGGCTAACAGGTCTGAAGTTTCCTGTTTTCTTTCTCCCTCCCTCCTTAAACAGTGGGGTGACATTTGCTACATTCCAATCTGTAGGAACTGTTCCAGAATCTATGGAATTTTACACATAGAATGTCTAATTTATAGTTTATAATTGGCTGCAATTTGCCTGTTAATTCATGTTTAATTAATGATGACTTTGGATTTTAGAGTATAGTTGATTTAACTAAGGTAGCATTTAGTGTTTGCTTTGTTTGACTCTTGCATAGTAAAAATTCTTCTGTTTTTATACTGTGGAATATCGTAGCTTCATTCTTTTAATAAGTAACTGGGATTTTGGATTTTTTTCTTTAAGGAATTACTAGTCTCTACCAAGATCATAACAATGAAGACTTAAAAGTGGCTAAAAGATTTGCATTCATATAGCACTCTTCATGTCCGCCAGTCATCTCAAAGTGCTTTAAGGCCAATGAAATACTTTAGAAGTGTAGTCACTGTTGTAATGTAGACAGTCAATATGCACGCAGCAAACTCTCTCAATGAACAGTCATCAGGTGATCAGATAATCTGCTTTTTGTGATATTGACCGAGAGATAAATATTGGTGGTACACCAGGGAGAATGTCCTGCTCTTCTCTGAAATAATGCCATGGGATCTTCAGTATCCACCTGGGCAGGCAGGTGGGGCCTCGGTTTAACATCACATCCAAAAGACAGCATAACCTCAGCATTGCAATGTCAGCCTTGATTTTTGTGCTCCAGCCCTGGGGTGGAATTTGAACCCAGAACTTCTTGGTTCAGAGACAAGAATGCTACCAACTGACCTACAGCTGACAGGCAGTCAGGTGATTTTTAAGAGGAAGAAATATGGCTCCTTTCACAACGTGGGGGGATCAATTACAATGCGAGCATAGAACAGGAAGAAAAGTGGGTGTTCAGCAATCTTTAGTGAGATGAGGTGAAGGGAGCGGAACATAGGTCTTGTGGATGACATGAGTTTGGAGAGGGCAGGGGGTGGGGGAAATGGCAGGGAAGCTATCGAGATGCAGGGTTTGGGCAAGGGTAGCAGGTAGCCTGGGGAGGCTTGGCTTGATGCTGAAAGAAGGGGGGCGGAGGAGCACATTACCCCAATCTTGATGAGATCTATGTGTTCCTTGTACTTACATGGGGATAATGGGAAGGAAAGAGGCTGCAGTTTGTGTCAGATTAACTTGTAAAAATTAACTGTAAAGATAAACCCAGCATGTTCAGGCCAGTCAGGTTAACTTGGTGGTGGGGAAGCTTTTAGAAATTGTAATTAGGGGAAATTTAATAGTCAATTGGGAAAATGTAGGTTACTTAAGGAAAAGCTACATGGAATTGTTAAGGCAAATCATGTTTAACTAATTTCCTTGTGTTTTTTGAGGTAATAGAGAGGGTTGATGAGGGTAATGCTGTTGATGTGGTGTACATGGACTTCCAAAAGGCATTTGATAAAATGCTGCACAACAGACTTGTGAGCAAAGTTAGAGCACACGAAATACAAAGGACAGTGACAACAAGGACATGAAATTTGCTGAGTAACAGGAAACAGAGTAGTGGCAAATGATAAAAATAAAAATACCTGGAAAAACTCAGCAGGTCTGGCAGTTATGGTGAACCTGTATAAAACACTGGTTTGGCCTCAACTGGAGTACTGCGTCCAGTTCTGGGCACCACACTTGGGGAAGGATGTGAAGGTGATAGAGAGGGTGCAGGAAAGATTCATGAGAATGGTTTCAGGGATGAGGAACTTCAGCTTCATAGATTGGAGAAGCTGGCACTGTTCTCCTTGGAGAGAAGATTTAAAAGGAGATTTGATGGAGGTATTCAAAATCGTGAGAAGTCTGGACAGAGATAGGGAAAAACTATTCCCATTGGTGGAAGGATCAAGAACAGGGCAGGGATTTAAGATAATTGGCGACATAAGGAAAACCTTTTTATGCAGCAAGTGGTTAGGACCTGGAATGTACTGCCTAAGAGTTTTGTGGAGGCAGGTTCAATTGAGGCATTCAAGAAGGAATTGGATCATTATCTGAAAAGGAAAAATGTTCAGGACAATGGGAAAAAGATGGGGGGAGTGGCACGTGCACCTTGCAGATCCTGTGCTGTAACCACTATGATGCTTTGCTGGACCTTTCTGAATTTAAACTGACACATTTGATTTTTGATTATTCGACTGGAAAATTTGCCCCTGAGCTGATTTTGATGCTGCCTTGCATTAACTGGCAGCCAAATCCCTGTCACAGATACCTTCTCAGCTTGGTTTATTTTCATGTTGTAGTAAAGAGAATATTCATTCACAAGAACTATGCAGTAACATGCAGGTTGCTATTATTGAAACTTAGTTAAAATAGAGCAGGAGTTGATGGGCAAGTTTTTATCCCTGCCTGCAAGTTAACTTTACAAAACTATAAACAGGGCACCTTCATGAATGCTGGCATCAGTGAGCTTTTAACATTTGCATATTAACCATGTGATTTGTGGTGGGATGAGTTGTTAGAGCTACTACAGATTGCAGTTTAAAATTACACACCTAAAATGAGCTTATATTGGTGGTAAACATGGTTACGATAGAATACAAGACTGAATAAAAATACTTTTGTGTATATTAATACTCTAGAGTTCATGAGTTGTATGATAAAATGTCAAGTCCTCACCTGTGGTAACTCTTTCGAGTTATCAACAGATCACATGTAACTCTTTCGAGTACATTCACAGTTCTAGGTTTCCAGGAGTGGGACATGAACCCACAACCTTCTGGTTCAAAGGCAAGGGTGCTATGAACTGAGCCACAGCTTCATCTTGGTAAACCATACTTGTAAACCATATTGGATAATCTGTAAATTCCTGACAGCTTTCAAAGCACTTGATGTCTCAATTCGATTGTTACATTAAGGTTTGTATGCGGTAAGTTCTCCTTTGTTCTTGTACAATAACAGCATAAATAAATGACTTTAATCCTTTTTTATAGCTTTTATGACTGTTAAATACAGAATATAAAATATGACCGGTTATTTCAACTATTAAAAGCAAAATACTGCAGATGCTGGAAATCCAATATAAAAACAGAAAATGCTGGAAAAATTCAGCAGGCCAGGCAGCGTCCGTGGAGAGAGAGAGAAACAGAGCCAATGCTTTGAATCTGGATGACTCTTCTTCAGGGCTTTGTTTCTCTCTCTCCACGGACACTGCCTGGCCTGCTGAATTTTTCCAGCATTTTCTGTTTTTATTTCAACTATGTTTTCTGTTCTGTTTTGTAGTTGCAGTTGTCTTCGACAAGGTCAAGCTATCCTGAATTACAGCAGCAAGCCAAAATCTGATGGAATTCTCTGCGTTCTGGGTATGTTCAAGGTCTTAGAATTCTTGTCTCCAAGCTTTGACCACAATGATGTAGCTATTTATTTGCCAAGTGAGTTGGCTAAATGTTCACTTTTTCTATGGTGATGAATGTATTAAAAAACGATAACTTGATAGTTAAGTACCCCAAGCACCTTCTTAATTTTACCCATGCCCAAAATACTTTCCCTTATTTTAATATTATAGATTAAAGGAGCACTTTGTGGTTAGTTTTAAAAAAAAAAAATGATTATGATAAAATTCCTTTTGTAAGCAGATTCAGAACACATTGGGCCATGTGAAACTGGGCACCTGTGAGGTACTGTGGGCCATCAGTAGCAGAATTGTATTCAACCACAGTTTGTAACCTCATCCACCAATCGTACCATTGCCATCAAGCTAGGGGCCAATGCTGGCTTAATGAGGGGTGTGGAAGACTATTCCAGCTACACCACTTGGTGTATCCAAAAATGAAGTGTCAACTCAGAAGCTACAACTCAGGGCTATGTGCATGCTAAACAGCAGAACAATGTGCTAGAGACAGAACTGAGAGATGCCACATGCTGGGCTCTGCCATCATTAAGGATGGGAGTTCATGGAAGCTCATCCTTCTATGAGTTGTTTAATTGTACACCACCATTCTTGACTGGATGTGACAGGACTGCAGAGCTTTGGACTTTTAAAAAAATTCACTTACGGGATGTGGGCATCGCTGGCTGGGCCAGCATTTATTTCTCAGCCCTAATTGCCCTTGAGAAGGTGGTGGTGAGCTGCCTCCTTGAACTGCTGCAGTCCCTACAGTATAGGTACATGCACAGAGATGTTAGAGAGGGAGTTCACCAGGATTTTGACCCAGTGGCTATGAAGGAAAGGTGATGTATCTCCAAGCCAAGATGGTGAGTGACTTGGAGGGGAACTTCCAGGTGGTGGAGCTCCCATGTGTCTGCTGCCCTTGTCCTTCTAGATGGTAGTGATCATGGGGTTTAGAAGATACTGCCTAAGGCACCTTGGTGAGTTTCTGCAGTGCATCTTGTACACACTGCCACTGTGCGTCGGTGGGGAAGGGTTTTTTAATTTATTCATGGGATGTGGGCATTACTGGCTAGGCCAGAATTTATTGCACATCTCAAATTGATCCTGTTCAGAGGGGATTTAAGAGCCAACAACATTGCTGTGGGTCTGGAGTCAACATGTAAGCCAGACCAGGTAAAGACAGCAAATTTCCATCTCTAAAGGACATGAGTGAACCAGGTGGGTTTTTACGACAAAGGTTTTGTGATCATCATCAAACCTTTAATTCCAGATACAAATTTCATCATCTGCCATGGTGGGAATTGAACCTGGGTCCCCAGAGCATTACCCGGGGTCGCTGGAATACTAGTTCAGTGACGATACCATTATACTATCATCTCCCACCCCCAACCTAATGTTTGTGGATGTGGTGCCAATCAAGTGGGCTGTTTTGTCCTGGATGTGGTCAAGCTTCTTGAGTATTGTTGGAGCTGCACTCATCCAGGCAAGTGAAGAGTATTCCATCACACTCCTGACTTGTACCCTGTAGATGATGGACAAGCTTTGGGGAATCGGGAGGTGACTTACTCGCTTTAGGATTCCTAGCCTCTGACCTCTTGTAGCCACAGTGTTTATGTGGCTAGTCCATTTCAGTTTCTGGTCAATGGTAACCCCCAGGATGTTGATAGTGGGGGATTCAGTGATGGTAATGCCATTGAACATCAAGGGGAGATGGTTAGATTCTCTTGTTGGAGATGGTCACTGCCTGGCACCTGTCAGCGCAAACCTGGATATTGTCCAGGTCTTGCTGAATTTGCACATGGACTGCCTCAGTATATGAATAATGCTGAACATTGTGCAATCATCAGTGAATATCACCACTTCTGACCTTATGATGGAAGGAAGGTAATTGATGAAACAGCTCAAGATAGTTGGACCTAGAACCCTACCCTGAGGAACTCCTGCAGTTTTCAGTACTATTTCAAGAATATTGTCAGGGACAGTGCCTTCAGACATTTCTTTATATGTGGAGTGAATTGCATTGGCTGAAAACTGGCATCTGAGATGCTTGGAGCCTACGGTGGAGGCCAAGATGGATCATCAACTCGACACTCCTGGCTGAATATTGTTGCAAATCTTTTGCACTGATGTGCTGGGCTCCCCCATCATTGAGGATGGGATATTTGTGGAGTCTCCTCCTCCAGTGAGTTGTTTAACTGTCCACCACCATTCACGACTGGATGTGGCAGGATTGCAGAGCCTTAATCTGATCCATTGGTTGTTGCATTGTTTAGCTCTGTCACTTGCTGTTTGACATGCAAGTAGTCCTGAGTTGGAGTTTCATGAGGTTGACCCTCATTTTTAGGTATGCCTGGTGCTGCACCTGGCATGCCCTCCTGCACTCTTCATTGAACCAGGGTTGACTCTTTGGCTTGATTGTAATGGTAGAGTGGGGAATATGCTGGCCATGAGGTTACAGATTGTGGTTGTGTATGTTGCTGCTGCTGATGGCCCACAGCACCTCATGGATGCCCAGTCTTGAGTTGCTAGATCTGTTTGAAATCTATCCCATTTAGCACGTTACGATGGAGGGTGTCCTCAATGTGAAGACAGGACTTCATCTCTACAAGGACTGTAGTGTGGTCACTTTTACTGATACTGTCAAGGACAGCATCTGTGGCAGGCAGATTGAGGATGAGGTCAAGTATGTTTTTCTCTTTTGCTGTTCCCTCACCACTTGCTGCAGACTCAGTCTAACAGTTATGTCCTTTAGGGCTTGGTCAGTAGTGGTGCTACTAAGCCACTCTTGGTAATGGGCATTGAAGTACCCCACCAGAGAACATTCTGTGCCTCTGCCACTTCCTCCAAGCGGTGTTCAACATGGAGTATTGATTCATCAGCTGCTGATGAGGGTGGGTGGGCATATGTGATAACCAGCAGGACATTTCCTTGCCTATGTTGACCTGGTGCCATGAGACTTCATGGGGTCTGGAGTAGATGTTGAGGACTCCCAGGGCAACTCCCTCCTGACTGTATACCACTGTGCCGTCATTTCCTATGCCAAATACCTTTAGTACCTCCATGTTTCCTTAAGGATTCACAGGCCCCACCTTATGGTATCCTGGACAAGCCTCCAATTTGTTACGATTGCAGTTGATGATAATGCTGGACAAGTCCAATCCCAGAGTGGAACCTGGCTTGAAAGATCCAAACTTTTTATTTATTTTGTTCAGAAACCATGGAGAGGCAGTTATTGAACATATTTATAGGAGTCTACTCGTGTACTTTTTTAACAAAAGAACAAAACATTTAAATAAGAAAAGATGAAGAATATTCCACTACTCTTTCACCCCAAATATACCTTTACAGATATACACAACTTCGTAATGATAACACAAGACACAAAATCTATCTTCTCCTCTAATGTTTACAGTAAGTATACAGCCCATGTAAAATATTAGGTGAACTGTGGTTGGGACACGCCACACTCCAAAACAAAGTTTCTATTTGATTTCTCATGAACCTCCCCACCCCAGATGCCTGTCCCACTGAGCTGAACGGTCTCACTGAAACCCTGTTTTTCCTCACGAGGGCTTCCAATCTCCATGTTCGAAGAACTTGCCTTGCAATTCTCCCAATCAGCCCTTTCAGTTGGTCATCTTCCACAAGGATCCACTTCCAGGGTTTCAGCCTCTCCTTCTGATGTTCCTCTCCCCAGGATCGCCATGTACATTCAAGCTTCACCTTCCACACCCTCTCTCAGACTCTGCGTGCCAACCAAACACCACTGCTTCACAGGCCCGTAAAAAGGAGTCACCGACCTTTAGCTGTCTCCTCGGATATTCTGACTTCTCACAAGCCCACTTTGCCTTGATTCTGCTCCCCACAATCTTCTCTCTTTAATTTGGAGCCCTTTGCTCCCTACTTTAATCTCACTGGATTTTGTTCCAGATTCCTGTCCTTGTCATTTGACTTAACTCAAAGGTCTTGGGACCTTTTTCCATTGGTATCCCCCTTGAGATCCAGAACTCACTGGACATTCACTGTTACTTTACCTTTTAGAGCAACTCACCTTAGACTTATTTTCCTCAGCAATCTGCTGGTATGTCCGTCACCTTTAAGCATAATCACCAACTGAACTCTAACTGCTTTCTGTTTCTCCCTGTCTCTTTGTGGGGCCCCCTGTTGCTAGGCAACAGCACAGTTTTCCCTACTTTGTTTTAACATCTCTAAGCCACTTCAAGGGTCATAAAAGTTCATTAAAAAGTAGGTATACAAACAAACCCACGGACTTATTGATTCCACTCTAAAATGATACCAAAAATCGAGGCTTTTTAACACACAAAGAAAAATAATAGCATTCAGTAATAATAATTTAGCTTTTAGTTTAGGTTTACTTAAAACTAAGTCCGGTTCCTAACACCATCTATTTAAAATACATAGATGTTATAAAAGCCTTTTCCTCAGACAATTTAAGATCTAATCTGGATCGCCCCCTCCATGTGACTTTGCTGTAAGTATTCTCTCTGGATTTTTCAGCACTGCCTCTTAGTTTGAAACTAGTCAGAGGATGGCTGCTGAGAGAAACAAAAAAAAAAACCCTCATTTTTCTATGAAGCTGCGTGGAGGAATATCTGTTAGAACAGAGATTGCTTCGAACCTGGCCGTATTCTGGTTTTGGGATTGCCTTGTGTCACAATACTGGATGGTTAAGATGCTGCTTCCTAGTGTCAACACTAACATCCCACAGCTTGAGCACTACCTTCTGGCAAAAAACTTTATTTTTTTTAAAAAATAGGCATCAAGCCATTAGCCTATTTTCCCAGTGTTGTACAGCTCCCAAGCGTGTCTAATCATTCTTTGGCAATCAATGCACTACTCTTGGACATATAGGGTTCTTGGCTGTTGGTAAAGCTCCTGCAGTCCTGGACTTGAGGAAACATAGGGACTTCAGTTTTGGTTCAGAAATGCAATTTTTAAAAAGTAAACTGTCAAACTTTTTTTTTAAGAAAAAGAACAAAGTAGCACTAGACTATATTATGTAGGCACCTTTTAAAAGGGCCAGATGAAGTTGTTGACCTACACAAAGAAGGTTATAATGGGATTGTTGTGAAAATCAAACTTCTCTTTGGAGAAGCTGTCCTTGTATTCGTTTATAGCATTGGCATTTCTTTTCCTGGTGTGCCTGAAGTACAGGAAAATCAAAATTTAATTAATTATTTTCTTTAAATTGCATACAAAAATAGGAAACTCAACAATCCTAAAGGTGAGAAAAATCATTCATGATCGTAAAGGAGTTCAGGTAAGAAGGAGACACAACTGTTAAGCTAAATGCATTTTTATATAACCATTGTACCCTGGACCAGAATGAAGGCACAACTGTTTTGATGCTAGGCACAGCGTGAAATCACTATTCAAGTTCCCTCATACCATGCAGCCAAGAACAATAACTTGTAATTAGATAGCCCCTTTTTAGTGTAGTTAAACACTCCAATTTGTTTCGTTGGAGAGTTATTAAACACGATTTAACATTGTGGGTGGAATCGTCCCAGATGTGCACCAAATGCCATAGCAGGTGGGAAAAAGGATATGTCATGCGTTGGCCGCAATGGTGAGTTTTCGTGCTGTATTGTCCCATTCCCACCTCATTAATCATGCATTCCCAGGAAACACGCTGTTTTGCTGGTGAGTGGCCTTTAATTCGCCTGCCGTCCCATCACCTCGCCGCTTCCTCACGCTGGATGCCATGTTTAAAGTGCAACTGTGTGCACGCCTCAGTGCTTCCAGCCCAGGACTGTTGCACAGAAGACATGGCACCTACAGGCAAGAAGGCTGCAGCCTCCCATGACGCATCCCTGGGACACCATTGGAGCCTGTCGTGATTTCCTCTACCCCTGCAGGAGGCCTGTCAGTATCACCACACCAGCTTGGGAGGTGGTGGCAGTGGTGGTCAGTGCCACCGCTGGACAGAGGTTCACCATCCAGTGCAGAAAGAGAATGAATTATCTCATCTGTGCCGCAGGGTAAGGCAACCACCTTATCTAAACTCTCACACTCTCACCACCATCACATTCACTGGCATCTCACTCACTGCCAGCTCAAGGGACATCGCCATTCACTCACCCACGCATCTCCATCTGGCCTCCAAATCCTCTGGAAACTGCCTCCTCAGCCCTCACCATCTTGAGGCCACTTGCACAGATCAACATGTGTCCCCACACACACCCCGGGATACCCCACTTCCTTAGTAATGCCTTAGCCCTGCAGCCTCCCTCTTCCCCAAGCAAGCCATAGCCCAATAGCCATTGCAAAGCCACCTTCACCTTACAGCTGGTTTTGTCAGTAGACAACTGCCTGTGAGCCTCCCTAAAAGTGACTTGGTGCTGCCTGCGAAGACTGGCACTGATGAACGCTAGTGCTTCCCGAAGCAAGCTAGGAACAAACCTCAAAGTCTTGAGTGAAGTGGAGCTCGCCAAGCGCACATTGCTTATGTTCAGTTGTGAAACACGTCAGTGTGTACCTGGATGATCCAGCATATGGGGGTGATTCTGGCGAGCAGGGCTTATTATGATATGCAGATGTATTAAAATGAAATTTCTGCTGGCTGGAAAGGCAGCCCACCATTGTTGGGCGGAGCGGACGATCACAAACTGGTTTCACGATGTCGTGAAACCAACTTTTGGCCTTCCTGCCATATTGTCCACTCATGCCCACCATGACACCCGATGCTAAGGGGCACAGAAAATTCCGTTTTTGGCAGATCAACAAGATGATCAAGGAACTACGTTTTAGGCAGTGCTTTAACAGAGGGAAAGAGGCAGAACAGTTTGGAGGTGGGGAGCCATCTCCAACACAAGAGTATCCAAAGATCTCCGCTTGACATTCGACAGCATTACCATTGCTGAATCTTCCACTATCAACATCCTGGGGTTACCATTGACCAGAAACTGAACTGGACTAGCCATATAAATACTGTGGATAAACAAGCAGGTTAGAGGCTGCGAATTCTGCATTGAGTAACTCACCACCTGACTCCTCCAAGCCTGTTCACCATCTACAAAGTACAAGTCAGGAGTGTGATGGAACACTCCTTACTTGCCTGGATGAGTGCAGCTCGCACAACACTCAAGAAGCTTGACACCATCCAGGACAAAGCAGCCCAGTGGATTGGCATCACATGAACCACCTTCAGCATTTACTCCCTCCACCACAGTGGCAGCAGTGTGTACCATCAATAAGATGCACTGCAGCAACTCACTAAGGCTTTTTTGACAGCATCGTCCAAACCTGCAACTTCTACCAGCTAGATGGACAAAGGCTGCAGATGCACAGGAAAAGCACAACCTGCAAGTTCCCCTCCAAGTCACACTCCATCCTGACTTGGAATTATATCACCATTTCTTCACTGTTACTGGGTCAACATCCTGGAACTCTCTTCCTAACAGCACTGTGGGTGTACCTACACCATAAGGACTGCAGCAGTTCAAGAAGGCAGCTCACTACCACCTTCTCAAGGGCAATTAGGCACATGCAATAAATTCTGGCCTGGCCAGCGATTCCCATATCCCGTTAACAAAAAAAAAATGCAGAATTCAGCAAATGGCCTTTTGAAGCTGCCCTGTCATTTTACCAGATCATGACAGATCGTCAACTTCAACATTTTCCCCGATGATCCTCATCTCTCATGATTCGCATGGCCTGGATTTCTGGAAATGGACAAATTTTAAATCCCGCCCCTGAATCAGGCATTTCCCATCTTTGTGGGGGCAGGGCTGGGATTGGGCCAGGATACGTGCATGTGTGATTCACGGAAGCAGCACATTTAAAGCACATTCTAACTCCACTGAATTGGGATTTTGGATACCCAGGAATGTGGATCTGGAGTGTGCAGGTTAGAACAGGTAAGTAGAGGCTTGAACTTGGTGGATTTGTTTGGATAGCCAGGGTACCACTTTGGAGAGGCAAAGTACCCTTTTGGAGTTAGACATAACTCTTGGGGCGAAAGGGATCAAAGGATATGGGGAGAAAGCAGGAGCAGGCTTTTGAGTTGGATGATCAGCCATGGTCATAATGAATGGTAGAGCAGGCTCGAAGGGCCTACTCCTGCTCCTAGTTTCTATATGGTCCCAGGACAGCTTTGGGAGAGGTAAGGCACCCTTTGGGATTGTTAAAAGTAATCATGATTATGCACTTTTTTACACAAACTCATTGGAACTGTCCAGCAGTCAAGGAACTGTTTAAAAAGCTGTCAGGAAGTATTAAAGCTGTCCAGGGATACCAGGTGAGTTGGCATGGGGGGGTGGGTGGGGGGCTTGAGTTGGCACTAAGTTGGAATGGGAGTATGAGGACAATGGGGTAGATAGAGGAGCACTAAATTGGCATAGGGGCAATGGGGAGGTGGGTAGAGGGCCCTAGGTTGTCATTGGGGGTATAGGGACAATGGGGAATTGGAGGATGGCATAGGC
Source organism: Cetorhinus maximus (assembly GCF_964194155.1). Taxonomy (NCBI): domain Eukaryota; kingdom Metazoa; phylum Chordata; class Chondrichthyes; order Lamniformes; family Cetorhinidae; genus Cetorhinus; species Cetorhinus maximus. The sequence continues at coordinate 233,781,662 of NC_135879.1, forward strand.
TGGAGGGATTTTTTTTTTAAATTCAGTTACACACAGTGCAGGCCTTCCACCCAGCCCACCTCTGCACCCAGCAGCCTCCGCACTTGTTATGGGGCTGCCTGGCCCAACTCCTATTTCAGCCTGCATCCCCCGCCTCCCTCCGAACCCCAGACCAAAATTCTGATCTGCATGCGCACATTTTCAAGGGTTGGGTTCACCAGGTTGGGGAGTCTCCTCAGCTCTGCGAACCTGACCCAGGGATGAAAATCTGGGCATTAGAATCCAAAATCTATCCCACTCAGCCTTAAATATATTCATTGACTTAGCATCCAAAACCTTTTTCTGGTAGAGATTTCCAAAGATTTACACCCAGTTGAGGTAAGTTGTTTTTTTCCCTCTCTCATCTCAGCCCAAAATGGCTGTTTCCTTATGCTCTGAGAATGGCCCGAATTCTAAACTACCTAGCCAGGGGCAACAGCCTCTCAGCATCTACTCTGTCAAACCATCTCCGAATCTGATGTTTCAGTGAGATCACCTCTCGCCCCCTCTGAACACTGACCAATTCACTCAAATTTCTCCAATTCACTCATCCCAGAAATCAATCTTTGTTGCATTCCCTCCAAGGGGAATGTCCTTCTGCGTGTACAGAGACCAAAACTGTACATGGCAGTCTGGATTATACCCTCTAGTTCTGGATTCCCCAATGAGTTAGTATTAGTTACCATTTTGTATTTTCATTAGACCATGCCTCAGCCTTCTAAACTCAAAGGATTATAAATTAAATTTTTGCAACCTGCCCTCATACTCATAACTCTTTAAGTACAAATATGATTCTATTGCACCTGCGCTGCACCCCCTAATACTGTAATAAACTAATTGGAGTGTTAGTCTTGTTTTGTTTAGTTTAGTTTCACCAGTTGATATAAAAGAAAGTCAAATCATGAAACAGTCCAGAATGATAAATCAGTTTGGTCTTGCTGCTCTAAGCAGAAAAGATCATTCTGTCCCACCATCTGTTAGTTAACAGAATGGAAATAATTGCTTGCTTTTTCCTCATCAGGCAGTAGCTAAAGAATGATCTACATTGTCCCAAGGACTATAAACTAGCTAAATCATAAATTGTTGCTTCACATTGTTAGGAAATAGTTTAAGTGAGTTATATGTGTATTTGGGTGTGTGTTAAGAATAAGGTGTAGCTTTTAAGTTTAATTTGTATTTCTGTATTTTGTGGGTGAAAAGGATGAAACCCGAGTTTTAGTTTCACTTTAAAAGATGCCTGCATTTTCATGAGATTTTGTAACGCTTGAAGGGGAGTTAAAACGAACAAGGTCAAAAAACTGTGCTGTTGCCTAGCAACAAGGGTCCAGAGACCCACAAGACAGAAAAACGGAACAGTAGTTTTAGTTCAGTTGGAAGCAGAAGCAGCATAGGAGAGGGGCAGATAGCAAGTCCCAAACTAGAGTTGAAGCCAGCTGTCAGGAGAAGCAGGACACAGGAGGGAAACTGTAAGGAGCAAGTTCCAAAAGCTAAATAAGGAAGTACTCATATCCAGGGGAGTGGAACAGGAAAGGTCCCCAAAGGACAATTAAGTAAAGGACAGGAATCTTGAAAAGGTCCTGTTAAGAGTGAGGAGCAGAGAAAGGTTCCAGGTTTGAAGAAAGAAAGCTGCAGGAAGCAGACCTAAATCAAAATAGGCTTGTGAGAAGCCAGAAGATCCAAGGAGACAGCCGAAGATCTGTAACTCTTTACTGTGGGCATGTAAAGCAGTGGTGTTCTGTTGGTACAGCTAAGTCAGAGAGAAAGTGTGTGGAAAGAAGCTTGAATGCACATGGTGATCCAGGAGCGCTTGAAACCCTGGAGGTGGACCCTTGTGGAAGGCAGCTGAAAGAAAGCATTGTTAGGGAGAAGATTCCAAAGTGAGTTCTTCGAAAATGGAGATTGAACTCTGCCTTTCACACATGGTTTCCAGTGATTTCAGTTGGCTCATGGTGTGACAAGCATCTAGGGGAAGTTGGTGAGAGATCCATAGCATCTATTTGGGGTGGCCTCTGTCACTTGGTTTCAGAATGTGGTGTGTCTGACCACAGGTCACTTATTGGTTTACATGGACTGTGTACTTACTGTGAACATTAGAATATAAGATAGCTTTTGTAACTTGTGTTATCCTTGCAAATCTGTATATATCTGTAAAGGTATAGTTGTGGGTGAAGGAGTATTGTAATATAGTTCATCTTTTCCTGCGGCTCTGTGCAGTAGCCACACTCCTCGTATCTAAGCAAAAAATAAAAGTTAGGATCTATCAAGCCAGGTTCCACCCTGGGATCTGGTTTGTCCAGTAGTAACATCAGTTCTGATCATAACAACATCTCCTTTAATACATTTGAATGATTGTTCCCATCAATCTTACCTAATAAGCTACTGGACCATGTGATGTTGAGGTTGAAACTTTGATGCGTTAATATTTATGCCCAGGTCATGGTTTTGCTAAAAGAGAATGAATAAAATGTTCTTTTTTAAATGTTCCCCAGGGAATAAACAATTAGCTATCTAGGAGGTGGAGAGAACAATAAGCAGTGCTTGAGGATTGCATGTCGAGAATATATAACATTAAACTTCTGAAATCATAAAAAGCTAATTAAGTTGCACGAAGAAACATGATGATAAATAGAAGCAGGCATCATAAAAATCCAAAGCTATGAATGTAGAATTCCTAAAGATTAAGTACTGAGTATAACTGAAGACTGGCAAAACATTCAAAGCAGTTAAGATAAGAATGCAAAAGCCCATTCCGCCGACCCAATGGTCCAGGTTTTCATTTGCAGCCTGTATATGTTTCCATCTCCTTTGACACTCAAGTGTCCACATTTCTCCATCACTGCTGGATCTCTGAACAGGATTACCAAACGAATAGCCACTGGTGCCTAATGTAACTTTGTATCCTGTGGATTTGCAAGAAATAGGCCAAAGGTAGGACAAATAGGACAAGCTCACTTCTAATCGAGGCACTGAGCTAGATTAAAGCTCTACCGAAAGTCAATCACTGTGAACATTTACTTCCACAGGGAGTAAGTTGAAGTTGATGGCTGTGTAGTAACAATCATACCCTTGAGAGAGGCTGGAGGTGAGCTGGTAGTCGATCAGCAGAGTATCTGTGAAAGAAAAAAAAACTAAAATGATGAACTGAAATGTTGCGTGACACCAGTAAAAGACAGAAACATCCATTTCCGATATTAAGCGTTATATTTTTATAGGGTCTTATCACATCCCTCAAAGTTCCAAAGTACTTTTCGTATAGTTACTTTAAAGTACTCAATGCTGGGTACTAGTTTGAGAATGGCACAGACCCCAAAGACTCCTGCACTTCCTGCCTCTTCCTACTCTTCGCGTTGGCCACCCATTTACTATTCTGAACGCTCTACCTGTGGGGTGGTCACTTTGTGGAGTGTACTCTCAGCTTTCCTGATGCTCTGCAGTGACTCCAGTTGACTCAAGCTTGGAAACTCTGAAGACACTTGTTACATATGTGGTCCCCCAAGACACGGAGAGACCTGAAGTTCCCACAAGACACAAGAATTGCAAGCAACAGTTGCCGATCTATGATCTAAAAAAGGGAGCTTCAAAGCCAACTTGATAAAATACAACTTCGGTAGAGTGCTTAGCTCGGGAATTGGGCAGGAATTGTAAGTATTTTAAGGATTGATCTCTTTCTAAAATCTAGTCAAGTTCGCATTTAGCATTTAATCTAACTTAAACCTTTACTTGTGATTTATTTTCAGTGTTAGCCAGTGGTAAACAAGCTGCCTGCTAGAAGCAGTATACAGTTAAATAGGTGAGTAGTTAGAGCAGGTTACCTAGTCAGCAGGGGCTGACACATGTCTTTGGAATTCTTGCTAGTATAAAGGTTTTTGCTAATGCACAGGGCAGCATGGAAGCCAGCTCAATTGAGTACAACTTCTACCGAATAATTAACATGGGAATTTGGTGTGTGAAGGAATTCGGTGCAGTGAGGGAGGAGGTGCTGTTCCAATTTTATTTCAAGACAAGGTGCTATCTGTGAGGGGGAATGAGAGACAGTGAAACCTCAAAGTTAAGGTCTAGAGGCATAAACATTTTGAGCAAGTAGGCGATTGATTGAGTTTTCTCATTTCTTTTCTCGGAACTGGGGCAGTGGTTTAAGCGAGGACTGGAGAGATATACGCACTATATTAAGTATACAGCTCAACCTGTTAAATTATTTAATATAAATACAAATAATTGTTAGTTAACTAAAATATAATAGCAATAGCAGGGAAGGTGATCTGCTGTAGCATGAGGAAGCTGATGGACACCAGCATGATCCCAGCAACCACATCTGGAGGAAGCCTCTGCTCCTTGAGGAACTTCAGCTTAGAGTTGATGAACTGGATTCTGAGGCTTGGACCCTGTGATGCATCAGGGAGAGGGAAGGTTTCCTGGATGCCTTGTTTCAGGAGGCAGTCACACCCCTTAGGTTAATTACTTCACATTTGGTCCATGGTTATGGACAGGAGGGTGAGACCTCAAGATTGGAAGGTATGGGAATCTGGAATGTAGCACTAGATGAGCCTCAGCCCTTGCACTTGTCTAACTGCTGTGGAGGTTCATGCAGCCTGCAGGGACAGGAGAGACTGAGCAAAGTACCTTGCTACGGTGGGGGGGCATTCAGGTTGTGGGGGTAAAAAAGAATGCAATGTGTCTGCACTGGAGTGCTATGTTTGGCTGCAGTCAAGAGCTTCGGTTGGACTTTGGTGACTGAGGGAGTTTAAGGGTTAAATTCTATCTGAAGTCTAGTCTGTCTTTATTTTAGCAATTAACTAAAGGTTGCTGTCAGGGTTGGAGGAAGGTGAGTTTTAGTCCAGCCTTAAAACAGGGCTCATACAGGTTCTGCTTGCAGCTGCAACTAGTTAATTAGATAACTGGCTTTATCAGGTTTTCAGAGGCTAGGTTCAGAGCATAAAAGTAGGCTATCTTCTAGTGCTGACTTTGTCTGTACTGGACTGCTGTTTTTGGCTGCAGTCGAGTGCTTCAGTTGGAGTTTGGTGACTGAGGGAGTTCGGTGAGAAGGGAAGAGGTGCTCCTTTCTTTTTCTACCTTTCTTCAAAGAAAAGTGGCGGCCTTGGTAAGTAGGAACTGGTGAGTAAATTGGAAAAGTATAATATTTTTAAGGTTGCTATACTATGATTTAACTGAAGTGCCAGGAATAAGTAAAATTTAGGGCCAATATAATTAAGTAATTTAAATAATCCAAAGTAGAATAGAGTTAACATAAGGGAAGTAGAGTTAAGATATGGCAGGGCAGCTCAGTCGAGTGGAATGTATGCCCTGTAATATGTGCGAAGTCATGGATGCTACCGGTGTCCTAGGTGACCACATGTGCAGGAAGTGCTGTCAGCTGCAGAAACTTGAGTTCTGTGTTTCAGAGCTCGAGTGGTGGTTGGAGTCACTGTGGCACATCTGTGAGGCTGTGAGCTACATGGATAACATGTTCAGTGAGGTGGTCACACCGCAGCTTAAGGGCCTAGAGACAGAGGGAATGGGTGACCACCAGGCAGTCCGAGAAGTAGGCAGGTAGTGCAGGAGTCCCCTGGGGTCCTGCTCACAAATCAGTTTTCTTTTTTGGAAGTTGGTGAGGGCACTGGTTCCTCAGAATGCAGCCAGAGCCAAGTTTGTGGCACCATGAGCAGCTTGGCTGTACAGGAGGTGGGGAAGAAGAAAGGAGGAGCTATAGTGATAGGGGATTCATTGTTTAGGGGAACAAAAGGTGTTTCTGTGGCCTTGGATGTGACTCCAGCTTGGTATGTTGCCTCCCTGGTGCCAGGGTCAAGGATGTCAGAGCGGCTGCAGGACATTCTTCTAGGGGAGAGTGATCAACCAGAGGTTGTTGTCCACATTCTTACCATGACTTAGGTACGAAGGGGGCTGTGGTTCTGCAATCAGAATTTAGGGAGCTAGGGGTAGAAAATTAGCAAGCAAGACCTCAAATGTAGTAATCTCCAGATTACTCCCAGTGCCTCGTGCCAGTGAGTACAGAAATCGGAGGATGAGGCAGATGAATGCTTAGCAGGAGGGAGGGTTTTAGATTCCTGGGACACTGGGACTGGCTCTGGGGGAGATGGCACCTGTACAAGCCGGACGGGTTGATCCTGAACAGAGCTGGGACTGAGTTCCTTGTGGGGCATTTTGCTGGTGCCATTGAGGGGGCTTTAACCCAACTCAGCAGGGGTGTGGAAACCAAGAAAAAATATTAGAGGAATACCAGAGTGCATAAAATACTGGGAGGGCCATATAGCACTAGTTTAGAGAATAGTAAGTTAATAGGCAAAGTTGGGGCAAGGGAGAAAGTAACAATCTAAATCAGGGCTACTATACATGTATGTAAACGCATGGAGTATAGTAAATAAGATTGGGGAGTTACAGGTGCAGATTGCTATGTGGAAATATGATGATGTGGCAATAACAGAGACCTGGCTCAAGGAAGTGCAGAACAGGGTGTTAAATATTCCCGGGTACAAGGTGTTCAGAAGAGAAAGGAAAGGAGGGGTAGTGGTATTGGTTAAGGAGAGCATTGCAGTGCTGGAGAAAGAGGGTGTCCCAGAGGGTTCTAGGACAGAATCAATTTGGCTAGAGTTAAAGGAATAAAAAGGATGCAATTACATTGTTCGGTGTAGTCGAGAGACCATCAAATAGTGAGAAGGACATAGAAGAATAAATCTGTAGGGAAATTAAAGGTGTAAACATTATAGAGTTGTTATAATGGGGGACTTTAATTACCCGAATGTAGACTGGGACAGTGGTAGTGTAAAGGGTGGAGAGTGGCAAAAGTTCCTAAGTTGTGTTCAAGAGGATTTTCTATAGTATGTGTCCAATCCAACAAGAAAAGACACACACTGGACCTGGTTCTTGGAAATGAGGTGGGCCAAGTCGAAGAAATGTCAGTGGGAGAACATTTAGAGCACAGTGATCATTGTATTGTACGTTTTAGGATGATGATAGAAAAGGACGATAGGAAATCCAGAGTAAGAATAATTAACTGGACAAGAGTCGACTTCGATGGGGCAGGAACAGAACTGGGTCAGATAGAGTACAACAAAAGATTGGCAGGATAAACTGTAGCTGAACAATGGGCTACCTTCAAAAAAAAATAGAATTGTTTCAGGCACAGTTGAGGTATATTTCATCGAATGTGAAAGGTAAGGCAAATGGGGCAGGTGGTAGCATAGTGGTATTGTCACTGAGTAGTATTCCAGAGACCCCAGGATAATGCTCTGGGGACCCGCATTTGTATCCCACCATGGCAGATGATGAAATCTGAATTTTTAAAAAAAAAAATCTGGAAGTAAAAGTCTGATGACGACCATGAAACCATTGCTGCCCTTAGTTGCAGAATCAAAGACCGAGGCAAACAGAGAAATTAGTCACCAACACTACTTGGTTTATCTACATTTTTGGAGGCAGTCAATGACACCATGATGTTAAATAATAGATTATGTAAGGTTAGCTCAACTGTAAACCATTGCATCAAAACAATCCTTCATAACAGTATGACAAAATTATGTTTGCTGTTTTAGATTGCAGTGACGTTTTAGTCAGTTTACATACAAGTTCCACATCCTAGCAGGAAAGTTCCACAAAGTAACTTAAGATGTTTCTTATCCCAGGATCCCACTCCAGACAACCTCTCCATGACTGTTTCTTACTTGGCGTCAGCGGGTGACCTTCTGCCACCCAAAATTCGGATCCTGTCCACCTGTTTTGGGTAGGGTCCCTGTCTGATGGCATGTATGTATGTATGTATGTATGTGAGGTGCTGGAGTTAAAATCACACAAGCCAGCTGCTACTAAAGTAGAATGGTGATTGGTTGGGTGGGTGGAATTGGTGTACTTTGATTTGACATTATCCAAAACACTGCTGGCCATGTTCAAACTCACACCATGTCCTGTTTCATTGATTGGCACTGTGTTTGCTGACCAACTTTGGCTCCTGGTTTTGCAACGCCTCGAGGTTTTTAAAAACATTTCAAACCCTCCCCACGGTCTCGCCCTTCCTTATCTCTGCGATCCCCTCCAGCCCTGCAACCTCTGATTCTGGCTGACAATGTTAGAAATGCAGGCCCTTTAAGAGTAAACCAGGACAAGTGTCAGAGTGAATTAAGAGCAGGGGATGCTCATTGAAGCCTGTGCTTAAGAGTTGGGATTTTCCCCAGTAGAGGAGGGGGAGGTGGGGTTTGCTTCAGGGGGAGGATCCAGAAGGGGAGAATGGAAACTGCTATTTGTACTGAACTACAATTAAACAGTTGTGATTCACAGAATGCCTTTTGCTGCCTGATTCGGTAAATGGATATCCACTTGTTAGATACTGGCCTCAAGCATCCTCGGTTTTAGTGACTCCACCACTGGTGACTGTGTCTTCAGCTGCCTGGGCCCAAAGTTCTGAATTTCTTCCCTAAGCCTCTCCACCTCTCTCTCTTTTGCTCTAAGATGTCCATTAAAGCTTTTAGTGACCTGCCCTTACATCCCCTTTACATGTTTTGGTGTTAAATTTTGTTTCATAATGCGCTTGTTAAGCACCTTGGGATGTTTTATTACACTAAAGGTGTTCTATAAATATAAGTTGTTATTATTTCCTCTGTCCCCATTGAAATTAGGCTATAATAACTCAAATGAATCCTGATATATGACTGTCTGGCTCATCATTTTTAGTCTGAGGTTTCCTGACCCAAAATAAAGCTGTTTGCTTTCAACAACATGTAGTTATGTAGCGCCCATGATGTGTTTAAAAAGTTCAAAGGCACTTCTCAGAAGCATTATCCATCAAAATGGCACTAAGGCACATGGAGATATTAGGAAAAAGGTCAGAGGTCAGTTTAAGCACTGTCTTAAAAGGAGGAGAGAGGGGTAGAAACGTAGAGAGTTTTAGGGTTCATAGGAAATAGGAGCAAGAGTAGGCCTTTTAGCCCCTGAAGCCTGCTCCACTATTCAACTAGATCATTGCTGATCTAGTTATTATAGACTTTAATAACTAGAAGTCTATCCATCTCTGTCTTGAAAGGGAGGGATTTCCAGGGGTAAGGACCGAGTCAGATGAAGTCATAGCCTCGACTGGAGAAGTGACGCAAATCGGGAATGCGTATGAGGCCAGCTCTAGAAGAATGTAGAGACTTTGAAGTGTTCTGAAGCTGAAGGAGGTTACAGATACAGAGCTTTCTGTATCCAGTGAACTGCTAAATAGCAACATTTTATTCAGGAAAAAATCGCTAAGGCAACAAATTAACCCCTTTCACAGTCAAAGATATATTTCTGTATCATGGAATTCGATTAATGTGAAGAAGGCACACGGCTCAGAACAGGAAATTTGTGGCCTGTTGGCAGTGATTTTTGTCCTATCCTTTAAGAAAGAGGTCAGGGATAGGTGAGATGGCGGGTGAGATTAAATGACAAAGATGTCATGGAACACGAGGCAAAGAGAGTGGTAATAGTAGTATTAAAGGCACAAAGCATTGGTCCAGAATGGGTGTTAATAGCAGAATAAAAATCAGCGCTGTCTGAAAGCAAAACATGAGAACAAGATACCGACTGGCACTTGGGAGGAAAAAAATCAAAATGGAGGACAGAGTTCATGGTCTGAAGTTGTTGAACTCAGAAGGCTGTAAAGTGCCTGATTGGAAGATGATGTGCATTTCCTTCAGTTTACGACGGGCTTCACTGGAACATTGTAATAGGCTGAGGATAGAACTGTGAGCGTGAGAGCAAAGTGATGAATTGCAATGGCAAGCCTCTGGAAGGTCAGGGTCATGCTTGCAGACTGAGTGAAGGTGTTCTGCAAAGTGGTCACCCAGTCTGCGTTTGGTCTCCCCACTGTGCAGAAGACCACATTATGAGCAGTGACGACAGTAGACTAAATTGAAATTAGTACAAGTAAATTGCTGCTTCACCTGAAAGGAGTGTTTGGGGTCTTGGACATTGAGAAGGGAGGAGGTATAAAGGGGCAGGTGTTACACCACCTGCGATTGCATGGTGAGGTGTCGTGGGAAGGTGATAACATGTTAGGGGTGATAAAGGAGTGGACCAGGGTGCCGCGGAGGAATAGTCCGTTGGAATGTTGACAGGGGAAGGGAAGATGTCATGCTGGAGTTGGCAGAAATGGCAGAGGATAATCTTTTGAATACGGAGGCTGGCAGGGTTGAAAGTGAGGACAAAGAGAACCCTATTGTGGTTCTGGGAAGGAGGGAAAGGGGTGACGATATAAGCGTGAAAAATGTGTTGGACACGGTTCAGGGCCCCATGGTGGGGGTGTATACTCAGCTGAGGCGAAAGGAAGATGTCAGAAGCACTGTTGTCAAAGGTAGCATCATTAGAACAGATGTGATGGAGACAGAGAAACTGGAAGAACGGAATGAAGTCCTTACAGGAAGCAGGGTATGAGGAGGTGTGGGAGTCGGTGGACTCGTAACGAATATTGATAGACAGCCTATCCCCAGAAATGGAGACAGAGAAGTCAAAGGAGGAAAGGGAAGTATCAGAGTTGGACCAGGTGAAGGTGAGAGAGGGGTGGAAATTGGAAGCAAAATTGATTAACTTTTCCAGTTCCAGACAAGAGCAAGAAGTGGTACCAATACAGACATTAATGTAGTGGATAAAGAGTTTTGGGATGGGGCCCAAGTAGGACTGGAACAAGGAATGTTCCACAATGGGGTTATTATTGACCAGAAACTGAACTGGACTAACCATACAAACACTGTGGCTACAAAAGCAGGTCAGAGGCTAGGAATAGTGTGATGAGTAACTCCCCTCCTGACTCCCCAAAGCCCATCATCCATCTATAAGGCACAAGTTAGGAGTGTGATGGAACATTCCCCACTTGCCTGGATGAGTGAAGCTCCCACAACACTCAAGAAGCTTGACACCATCCAGGACAAAGCAGCCCGCTTGATTGGCACCACATCCACAATCATTCACTCCCTCCACCACCGACGCACAGTAGCAGCAGTGTGTACCATCTACAAGATGCACTGCAGGAATTCAGCAAGGCTCCTTTGACAGCACCTTCCAAACCCAAGACCGCTACCATCTAGAAGGACGAGGGCAGCAGATAGATGGGAACACCACCACCTGGAAGTTCCCCTCCAAGTCACTCACCATCCTGACTTGGAAATATATCGTCGTTCCTTCACTGTCACTGGGTCAAAATCCCGGAACTCCCTTCCTAACAGCACTGTGGGTGTGCCTATACCAGCGGTTCAAGAAGGCAGCTCACCGCCACCTTTTCAAGGGCAACTAGGGGTGGGCCATAAATGCTGGGCCAGCCAGCGAAGCCCACATCCCGTGAATGAATAAAAAAAAAGTAACAAGGAAAGTTCTCTGATGGGGACAGCCTTAGGAAATATGAAAACTACAGGTTGTACCATGAAAATGGTTCCAGTAAAGAAAAAGCTAAGTGTCCTAATAAAAATGCTTTGAAGAACTTAAAGTTGGTTCCTGAGTTATGGAATTAAATTATGAAATCCTGAGTTTTTAACTGGAATTAGGTATCAAAGCATTTCTGGCTAAAGGGCCTATTGGGAATGAAAATGTGGAAACGTTCACTAGCACTCAGGACAAGGGATACCAGGAGGGAACAGGGAGGAGAAAGGAGACAAGGGATGAGGGATGAGTATAGCATGGAGTTGATGAGGCAGGAATAATTCATTTTGGGTGAGAAACCTAATCGTTACAAGCCTCAAATGGGTGAATCTTCAGAGAAATGCCACATTTGCAGCTGGAAGTCAATTAGCCAATCCAATTGATGCACATTGCCCAAAGCAACACGACTATATATGATACAGATTAAATAAGGTGGGAGAAAAGAAAAGAGAGGTACGTAGATCTAGAGACCTTTCATACCCTCAGGATCCCAAGGCGCTGTAATTCATCTTGAAGTTTAATCACTGCTGTTCTGGAGGCAAACTCTAGAGCCAATTTACACATAGCAAGCTTCAACAATCAATAAGGTAATTAACCAAATAATCGATTTTGGCAATCCTGGTTGAAACAACAAAGTTGACAAGATGTTTGGTGAACTCTGATTGTTTGTTTATATCCAAAATAAACTTGTTTTTATTGTTGGGAAGGTTAACCAGAGGACGCATATAGCTGGCAAAAGCATTTGAGAGTGGATTAGTTTTTTAAATGCAGTGAGTTATGATCTGGACTGTACAACCTCCAGGGGTGATAGAAGCAAATTCATTAAAAAAAGACAGATGTTTGGTGTCTCAAGGGATATGAGGAGCAGGCATGAAGGTGGAGTTGAAGCCCAAGATCATCCATGATTGTGCTAAAAGGCAGTACAGGCTTGACTGCCACATGGTCTACCCCCTGCTCCTATCTGTTCTTGTGAGACTGAACCATTTCATCCATAAAGATTGCTGAATTGGTTTTTCAGTCTGTGCTGAGTTAATTCACTCCAGGGATGGGCAACAAATGCTGGCCCTGTCAGCAACACCCACCTCGCATGAATGAATTAAAAAAACTACAAAGACAGAATGCTAAAATTGGCAGTCTTTCTGTACAGGAAGGGGAGGTGGTGGTGCAGGGGTAAAGATAATAGCTAAAATGAATAAACTGATGATATACCACATCTATTGTTAAGTAGCTGGCAATGTTTGGCTAATTACAAGTCAAACAAAAATCTGGACCAAAAATATTGACACTGAGCTATATAGGAGATATTAGGTGGAATTTGATTCCGTTAATAAAGCTAGTCTCAGTAATGGTGACTATGAAACTATCATTGATTGTTGTAAAAACCAAGCTGGTTCAATAATGTCCTTTAAGGAAGGAAATCTGCCATCCTTACCTGGTCTGGCCTCGATGTGATTTCAGACCCACAGCAATGTGGCTGTCTCTTAACTGCCCTCTGAAATGACCCAGCAAGGTTGGTTCAAGAGCATTTAGGGATGGACAAAAACACTGGCCTCGCCAGTGATGCCCACATCCCATAAAAGAATAAAGAAAAAACATGCATGCTTTAACATAAATGTCAGTGTTAATTAACACACAATATGAAAAATGCAAAGAGAAATTTATAACTATGGGGAGGTGATGGCATAGTGGTATTGTTGCTGGACTAGTAATCCAGAGACCCAGGGTAATGTTCTAAGGACCCGGGTTCGAATCCCAACACGGTGAAATTTGAATTCAATAAAAATCTGGAATTAGAAGTCTGATGATTGTCATGATAATAGTTGATTGTGGTAGTGGGCTACGGTATTAGATATCATACGGTGCTCTGTACTAGATTTAGGGTCACCTGACCTGGGGGTTGACAGTCAGATAGCACATGTTAGTGCCGATATGTGTTTATGTTAGGAAAATATGTTATCAATAGAGTTAGCTCAGCTACAATGTTGAAGGCCGGTGTGCATCATTGAAACAAAAAGCAAGATATGGGGGAGAATGTCGGGCGGGGCAGCCGGGAGCGGGCGGGCGTGGGCAGGCGCGGAGCTGATGATCGGCTGCGTGCCGCCATTTTATGTGGGCGGACCAATTAAGGCCCGCCCAGCGTGACGTGTGCCTGGTAGTCAGCGCTGCCTGTGTGGGCGGGGGGAAGAGCGCAGAAATTTTCCTGAGGCAGTTCTGTGCCTCAGGGAGATTAAGATCAAAATGAAAGTTTCAAATAAAGAAAGAATAAAATTATCACATGAGCTGGGACATGTTTATGAGTTGTGTGAAAAATATTAATTTAATAAAACCTTCATGAAACCTCATCCCGCCCGTGGATGAGGTTTCATGCAAAAAGCGAAGGCTGCTTGGGCTTGAGAATTAGTTTAATTGGTTTACTTAATGGCCTTAACAGGCGGCTGCACGCAAATGTCATTCCCATAAGCCTGTATCGTCAGATAAGCAAAGAAAAACGGCTAACTAAAACAAAAGTGAAGCTGTCTACTTATATAGGTGAAAAAATTGCAGTAGAAGGCAAGTGCACACTTAAAATGAACTACAAAAAACAGTCTCGAGCACTTTCATTCATAGTGGTGAAAACTGATGCGAAACCCATTCTTGGAATTGAAGCTTGTGAAAATCTGAAGCTAATCAAGAGAATAATGACTGTCAGCACTGATGACATCCTGAGCGAGAATAAAGATGTGGTCCAGGGGACTGGCTGCCTTAAAGGAGGGGACACCATCAAGATTGATGAAACTGTGACACCCAAAATGCACCCACCCAGGAAGATATCAGGAACGCTGAGAGACCAACTGAAAGCAGAGTTGGACACAATGGAGAAACTTCACCTCATCAAGAAAATTGAAGAACCGACAGAGTGGGTTAATCCAATTGTAATTGTAGAAAAATCAGATGGGAATCTACGAGTCTGTCTGGATCCCAGAGACCTAAACCAGGCAGTACAAAGAGAACATTACCAGCTGTAACAGCAGATGAGATCAAGTGTGAGCTAGCTGATGCTAAATATTGTTCAGTCCTGGATGTGAGTTCAGGTTTCTGGCAGGCTAAGTTGGATGAACGCAGCTCCTATCTCTGTACCTTCAACACACCATATGGGCGATACAGGTTTTTACGCTTACCTTTTGGTATTAATTCAGCTCCGGAGGTGTTCCACAGAACAGCGAAGCAGCTGCTTGAAGGGTTAGAGGGCGTGGACACCTATATCGATGATGTGCTGGTCTGGGGAGCCTCACGAGAAGAACACAACCACAGACCGAGGCAGGTGTTGGCCAGAGCTAGAGAAAGGAACCTCAAGTTGAAGGAGGAAAAGTGCAAAATAGATCTTCATGAAATCAAGTACTTGAGACATATGCTAACAAGTGAGGGACTGAAGTTGGACCTGAGTAAAATCAAAGCAGTTGTGAACATGTCACCCCCCAGAATGTAAGAAAGACTTGTAGAGGTTTTTGGGAATGGTGACCTATCTTGGGAAATTTATTCCAAACATGCCAGACCTGACAGCACCGCTCAGAGAACTTCTACAAAATGATGTGGAATGGCACTGGGAACAAAGTCAACAGGAAGCGTTGACCAGTCTGAAGAGAACACTAACCCAGGCACCAGTGTTAAAGTATTTTGATGTCAGTCAGCCGGTCAAGATCTCAGTGGACACTTCAAAGTCTGGCCTGGGAACTGTCCTCTTGCAAAACAAGTCACAAGTGACATACGCTTCAAGGCAATGACTGAAACACAGCAGCGGTATGCCCAAATAGAGAAAGAAATGCTAGCAATTGTGTTTGGCCTAGAACGTTCCCACCAGTTTGTCTATGGCAAAGATGTGGAGGTAGACCTTTGGAGACCATACTTAAAAAACCATGAACTGTGCACCACCAAGAATCCTAAGATTTCTAATGCATCTGCAGAAGTACCAGGCCAGAATTAAATACAAACTGGGCAAGGAAACGTACATCACAGACATTCTGTCACATGCATACCTACCCATCACGGAGGAAGAGGATAAAGAAACAGAAGCACATGTTCACACGCTGACAAAGAACTTACCTATGGCTGTAACCAAACTGGATGAGATCAGGGAAATGACCAAGAACGACGCCACCCTGAGAAAACTGCAGTAGATTGTGCTGGCCCTTCTACGGCTGGAGCCACTGAGGTGCATCCGTGAGGCAGAGAACGACATGGATAGCACATTCAGAGAGGTGGTCACATCACAAGTTAGGGGCAAGCAGGCAGACAGGGAATGGGTGGCCGCCAGGCAGCCCCAGAGAAACGGGCAGCCCCAGAGAAACGGGCAGCCCCAGGGAAACGGGCAGCCCCAGGGAAACGGGCAGCCCCAGGGAAACGGGCAGCCCCAGAGAAACGGGCAGCCCCAGAGAAACGGGCAGCCCGTGCAAGAATCCCCAGAGGTCCAGCTCACTAACCAGTTTTCCATCCTGGATATTGGTAAGGGTGTTGGATCCTTGGAGGAGTGCAGCAAGAGCCAAGCCCATGGCACCATGGGTGGCCCAGTTGTACAGGAGGACAGGAAGAAGAGCGGAAGGGCAGTACTGATAGGGGATTCTTTAGGGGAACGGACAGGCATTTCTGCGGCCGTCAGCGTGACTCCAGGATGGTTTGTTGCCTCCCTGCTGCTAGAGTCAAGGATGTCACAGAACGGCTGCAGGACATTCTTGTGGGGGATGGTGATCAGCCAGAGGTTGTGGTCCACATTGGTGCTAACAGCTTAGGTAGGAAGGGGGATGTGGTCCTGCAACTGGAATTTAGGGAACCAAGTAGAAAATTAGCAAGCAGGACCTCTAAAGTAGTAACCTCCAGATTACTCCCAGTGCCACGTGCAAGTGAGTACAGAAGTAAGAGGATAAGACAGATGAACGCCTGGTTGAAAAGATGGTGCAGGAGGGAGGGCTTTAGATTCCTGGGACACTGGGACTGGCTCTGGGGAGATGGCACCTGGTCAAGCCGGACGGGTTGCACCTGAACAGGGCTGAGACTGAGTTCCTTGCAGGGCGTTTTGCTAGTGCTGTTGGGGAGGGTTTAAATTAACTCAGCAGAGGTGTGGGAACCAGGAGAGAATATTATAAATTAATACCAGGGTGCATGGAATGCTGGGAGAGGCAGATAGCACTAAAATAGACAATATTAAGTTAATAGATGAAGTCAGAGTAAGGAGGAAAGTAATGAAGTCTAAATCAGGGTTACACTGCATGTTTGTGAATACACAGAATATAATTAATAAAGTTGGGGAGTTACAGGCACAGATTGCCTTGTGGGATTATGGTGTTGTGGCGATAATGGAGACCTGGTTTAAGGAGGGGCAGTTCTGGATGTGAAATATTCCTGGTTACAAGATGTTCAGAAAAGATAAGAAAGGGAAAAAGGGAGGAGGGGTGACATTTTTGGTTAAGGAGGGTATTGCAGTACTGGAGAAAGAGGATGTGTCAGCGGATTCAAGGACAGATCGATTTGGCTAGAGCTAAGGAATAAGAAGGGTGCAATTACATTGCTCGGTGTAATGTATAGACCACCAGCTAGTGGGAAGGATATAGAGAGACAAATCTGTAAGGAAATTACAGAGAGGTGTAAACGTCATAGAGTAGTTATAACTGGGGATTTTAATCACCCGTATGTAGATTGGGGCAGTGGTAGTGCAAGGGGCAGTGGTAGTGCAAGAGGCAGTGAGGGGCAAGCGTTCCTAGATTGTGTTCAGGAGAATTTCCTACAGCAGTATGTGTCCAGTCCAACAAAAAAGGAGGCACTCCTAGACCTGATTCTTGAGAATGAGGTTGGGCAAGTAGATCAAGTGACAGTGGGGGAACATTTAGAGGACAGTGATCATTGTATCATATGGTTTATGATGATGGTGGAAAATGACCTAGGTCAACCCAGAGTGAGAAAATTCAAGTGGCGGAGAGCGGACTTCAATGGGGCAAGAACGGAGCTGGGCCGGATAGACTGGAACCAAAGGTTGGCGGCAAAAAACAATAGCTGAACAATGGGCTACCTTCAAAGAGGAGACAGTTTGGGCACAGCCAAGGTATGTTCCCTCAAAAGGGAAGGGTAAGACAAACAACCCAGAACTCCCTGGGTGACAAAGGAGATAGATATTAAGTTAACGAAGAAAAAGTGTGCTTAAGACAGGTGTCAGGTAGCAAATACAATTGAGAACCAAGCTGAATACAGAAGATTCAGAAGGGATGTGAAAAAACAAATACAGGAAGCAAAGAGGGATTATGAAAATAGATTGGCAGCTAACATAAAAGGAAATCCCAAAGTATTCTATGAGCACATCAATTGTAAAACGGTGGTAAAAGGAGGAGTAAGGCCAATTAGGGACCATAAAGGGGATTTACACATAGAGGCAAGAGGCATGGCTGAGATGTTAAATGAATACTTTGCATCTGTCTTTAACTACGAGGTAGATGCTGCCCAGGCCATGGTGACAGAGGAGGAAACTCAGTCACTAGAAGGGCTTAAAACTGATAAGGAGGTGGTATTGGATAAACTGTCGGATCTTAAAGTTGATAAGGCACCGGGACCAGATGAGATGCATCAAAGAATATTGAAGGAAGTGTAAGTGGAAATTGCAGAGGCACTGGCAATAATCTTTCAATGTTCCCTGGAATTGGGGAAGGTGCCGGAGGACTGGAGAATCGCAAACATTACGCCCTTGTTCAAAAAAGGCTGTAAAGATCTGCCCTGCAATTACAGACCAGTCAGTTTAACTTCAGTGGTGGGGAAACTTCTGGAAACAATTATTCAGGATAGAATTAATAGTCACATGGAAAAATGCGGATTGATTCGGAAGAGTCAACATGGATTTGTTAAAGGAAAATCCTGTCTGACTTGCTGGAGTGTTTTGAAAAGGTAACAGAGATGGTTGATGAGGGCAAGGTCATTGATGTGGTATATATGGACTTCCAAAAGGCGTTCAATATAATGCCGTGCAACAGACTTGTGAGGAAAGTTATAGGTCATGAAATGAAAGGGACAGTAGCAACATGGATACAAAATTGACTGAGGGATAGGAAACAGAGAGTAATGTTTAATGGATATTTTTCAGGCTGGAAGAAGGTTTGTAGTGGAGTTCCCCAGGGGTAGGTATTGGGACCTTTGCTTTTCCTGATATATATAAATGATCTAGATCTTGGTGTGCAGGGGACAATTTCAAAGTTTGTGGATGACACAAAACTTGGCAGAATTGTAAACTGTCAGGAGGACAGTGTAGAACTTCAAAAGGACATTGACACATTGGTGGAGTGGGCAGATAGGTGGCAGATGAAGTTCAATGTGGAGAAGTGTGAGATTATGCATTTTGGTACAAAGAACATGGAGAGACATTATAAAATAAAATAAAGTATACTATTCTAAAGGGTGTGCAGGAGCAAAGAGACCTGGGTATATCTGTACATAAGTCATTAAAGGTGGCAGGACAGGTAGAGAGAGCTGTTTCTAAAGCATACAGTATTCTAGGCTTCATTAATAGGGGCATAGAGTACAAGAGCAGGGAGGTTATGATGAATTTATTTAGGACACTGGTTAGACCTCAGCTGGAATATTGTGTACAGTTCTGGGCGCCACACTATAAGAAGGATGTGAATGCACTGGAGAGAGCGCAGAAGAGATTTACGAGAATGGTTCCAGGGATGAGACACTTCAGTGATGAGGAAAGATTGGAGAAGTTGGGACTGTTTTCCTTGGAGAGGAGAAGGCTGAGAGGAGACTTGATAGAAGTTTTCAAAATCATGAGGGATATGGACAGAGTAGATAGGGAGAAACTGTTCCCGCTCGTAAACGGGTCCAGAACCAGAAGGCACAGTTTTAAAGTGATTTGCAAAAGAAGCAAATGCAAGGTGAGAAAAATCGTTTTCACACAGCGAGTAGCTAGGGTTTGGAAAGCACTGCCTGGAAGTGTGGTGGAGGCAGGTTCAATTGAGGCATTGAATGATTATTTAAATAGAAACATGGTGCAGAGTTATGGGGAAGAGGCAGGAGACTGGCACTAAGTTAAAATGCTCAGAGATCCGGTGCAGACAGGATGGCCGAATGGCCTCCTTCTACACTGTAACAATTCTGTGATCCTGCTGTACAGGAGAACTGGAACTTTCATGTAGCAGAAGGAATACTTTTCAAGGGAGGAAAGATCATAATTCCTGCAACACAGAGGAAAGAAGTGCTGCAGCGCGTACATGAAAGTCACCTCGGCATAGAAACATGAAGGAGAAGAGCTCGAGATGTAATGTATTGGCCAGGAATGGGAGCACAAATTGCTGAAATGGAGAATGCGTGTGCAGTGTGCCAAAAGTACAGTAAGTCACAAGAAAAAGAACCACTTCAACCATACAGTGTTCCAGAGAGGCCCTGGCAGAAAATTGGGGTGGACTTGTTCACATTTGACAACAGTGGGTGCCTATTAGCAGTAGATTATTACTCAAAGTTTTTTGAGTCTGTGCTGCTGAGAAATTATGGTGAGAGCATCACTGTAATAAATTTATTTAAAATCAGTTTTTGTTCACCACAGCATACCTGAAGTGCTCATCTCAGATAATGATCCACAATTCTCAGGCACTGAGTTTCGCAAAGTTGCACAGGACTGGGAGTTTTGCCATACTATGTCAAGTCCCAAATATCCACAATCCAACGGAATGATGGAACGTACCGTGCAGATCTTAAAACACCTGTTGAAGAAGGCAAAGGCGGACGGAAGAGACCCCTACCTGGCTCTGCTGGATATCAGGAATACTCCATTAGAGGGCATTGGATCATCTCTAGCACAGCTCCTGATGGAGAGAAGATTAAGAACTACGCTTCCAACTGCACCCCAACTGTTATTTCCGCATCCAGTGAGCCAAAGTGTGCAGGACCTGCTCAAACCGAGACAGCAGAAGCAGAAACAGTACTTTGATCGAGGCGCCCGACCTCTGCCTGACCTGAACATGGGAGAGACAGTGAGGGTTCAGCATGAAGAGATCTGGAATCCTGCTGTTGTCACAGGAGAACCAAGGTCTTACATAGTGCAGACTCCAAACAGACAACAGTACAGGGGAAACCAGGAATTCTTATGGAAAACAAATGAAATGCAACCCTGCTCTAAACCAAAAAACGTAGCTGAAGATCAAAAACCAGAATGCACCTTTGAAGCAACAGATAACCAGACAAAGCCTGAGAGTCCTGAGACCTATCCAAGGGGTGAAAGTGACACAGAACTGGAGAAGGCCCCTTGTTCTTTAGAATGACCTCTGTCACCATTCAGAACATCCAGTAGAAGAATTATGAAAAAACCACAGAGATGAGTAAAACACGCAACAGACTGATCAAAACAGAGTGAGAAAGAATAGGTAAGAGACTTTGTGTACTTGAGTTGTATAAAAGTTTTTTTATAGAAGGGAAATGTCATGATAATAGTTGATTGTCATAGTGGACTCCAGTATTAGATACTACACGGTACTCTGTACAAGATGTGGGGCCACCTGACTTGGGGGTTGAAGGTCAGATAGTACATGTTGGAACCTGTCTTGATAGAATTCAGTTAATGCAGATACATGTTTATGTTAGGAAAATGTGTTATCAACAAAGTTAGTTCAGCTACAATGTCAATGTGTTCATCATTGAAACAAAAACAAGACAATGATGACCAGGAAACCATTGCTGATTGTCATTAAAAAAAAACCCCAACTGGTTCACTAATGTCCTTTAGGGAAGGAAATCTGCCATCCTTACCTGGTCTGGCCTACATGGGATTCCAGACCCACAGCAATGTGGTTGACTCTTAAATGCCCTCTGAATAAGGGCAATTAGGGATGGGCAATAAATGCTGGCCTTAGTTTGAGGGGCCCAACCAGCGACATCCATGCCCCATGAACGAATTTTAAAAAATGACTAAAAACTTGGTTTTAAGGAGCATCTTAACACAGACACAGCAACCAATGGTGTTCGAGGCCAGAATTGGCTGAGCGCAGCGATCTCACACGATGTAAGGTTTATGGAGATTACACATAGCGAAGCCGTGGTGGGACAAGGATGAGAATTTTAAAAATCGTGGCATTGCTTGACCGGGAGCTGGTATTGCTCAAAAAAACACTGGTGTGATGCGTTAGCAGCACTTGGTGTGAGTTAGAGCCTAGGCAACAGAATTTTGACTGATCTCAACTTTGCAGATAGAACATGGGAGGCCTGTCAGGGGAGAAATGGAAAAATCAAGTCTAGAAAGTTAAAAAAGGCATGGATTAGGATTTCAGCAGCAGATAAGCTGAGGCGAGGTCGATGTTACGGGGATGGAAATAGGCAGCATTAGTGATGGTGCAGATGCGTAATCTATTTTCTACCCCTATAACTTATATTCTATAATATATCATGCTGAAAGTTAAGAATATCACTGACCATAAGGACACCATTTTTTAAAGACTTAAACGTCTAAGATTGCATCAATTCAAACATAAGGCACAATGGTCGATTGTTTTGCTGGTAATTTTGGATCAGAGTAAGGCCTTAGTATCAAATGCAGAGTCCATAATAGATGTTCAAAAGAATGTTGGATGAGAAGCCTGCATATTTCAAAGTAACAAAGTATTTTAAATTGTGACAAGAAACAAATCAAATAATATCCTCCTGCACTTTTTGGATCTCAGTTTATGAGGGGTTCTTTTTAAATTACTCTCCACTCAATTTGACTGTGTTACCTTGCTGAATAATTGAAAATGTCATGGTCGTAAAGTCGAATTGAAATAATTGGAAATGTAATACCAGCCACAAACCTCCACTAAAAGCAATGTGCACACAAAGATCTGAATGTAACTCACAGCTGACACTTGTTGCCTTTGACTCCTTTTGTTATGCTGAAACATTTTCCTGACTCTGTGTATTGCAGACGGCTGCGTGTCCATTGCACTTGGGTAAGTCGTAAACAGAATCAAAAAGGCCGTCAGGGAAAATGACAAAAACAACTGTTTATCTTTGCTCACTGTAAATGGAGAGAAAAGGCTAATTTACGAGGGATCTTTTAATTACCATGCTACCCGCACCTCAACCCCAACCACGGAAGAGGATCCACTACTGCACCAGTGTAGCAGTTCCACTTCCCACGCCAGCTCAACAAGACATCAAATGCATAGAGAATTGTGAGCCATTTTGTACTGTTGCTTGGGTTGAGATTTCCCCAGTTCATCTCATCAATCAGGCACATCTTGACCAGCCAGACTGGATTCAGATTGTGAACAGAGATGAAACGACAGTGAGCAAACGGATTACACCACCCAGTCAGACTTGGTAACAGGGAAGGCCCTCCAGTTTCAAGAATTCAGTTGAATGGCCATGGGTTATTTCTAATCAAATATGGCATGTTGCCACATGAAGGGATTGATGTTTGTGAAGACCACTGTTTTCACATATCCTCAATGAACACTTAAAGAGTACCACTGAAAGCATATCATCCAACCATTCAAGACTTCAAGCCTTTCACCCTGCTTTAAATAAAATCACATTGGTAAGAATAAAACCTTCATTTCAAACAGCTACTCTGATACTTTTGTTTCAGCATAACAGAAGGAATCAAAGGCGGCAAGTGTCAGCTGTAAGTTACATGGACTCTAGGCATGGGACTTGGATCTTAGACACACTCTGGTATCTGCTCAATACTTGTTTATTAGTAGATTACTAATAAAGAGGTTACAGATAGGCATGTTGCTCCTAGGCATGATTCCACCCTCTCTCTCTCTCTCTCTCTCTCATCTAACACATGACTGACTACTGTCAGTGGTACATCATCATCTGCATCATACATTGGCATGTCCCATCTGTTAGCCCTTTATACTACATTGGGACCACTACACATGGACAATATATACTCAACACCCCCCCAAAAAATACACTGTTTAAAAAAAAAAACCCTCAGATCAAAAAAATCTGAATTATTCACAATCAATTATTTCTTAATGCCTCAAAGCTATGTCGGGAGTTCATAAAGGAATTAGATTTGATTCCTAGAATCTTCTTACCCATAGTCATTGTGAAGTTTCACAGATGAAGAATGGTCACTTTCATTTCACCCGCAACATGCCATAGGGCATCTGGCACCTGTGACCCAGGGGTCAAGATCTTAGCAAACGAGGAAAATGTGAGAAATTAGAAGCATCAATGAATAGATGCTTACATTGGCAACTTCCTCCATTTTTAGGATTCCCATAATAACCAGAGTTGCAAGTTTCACAGTGGTTACCAGCTGTTAGATCTTCATATTTCTCACAGATGCTTTCATTAACACACTTGCTATGGCCATTACACTGGCAAGCTAAGGGAAACAAAAAAACCTGTTTTCATCTTATGTGAGATATCAAATGATAAGTACCAGTTAATGCACCAGTCCCTCTCTTGAAACATCGCATGTTTCCTCTTGGACTAAGTATATGAGAATAAATAGTTTCTATTTGTCTGCGATAGGTCTTTTACTAACCTGCACACTGGATAATGGACCAGTTGTACTTTGTTGCTGCTGGGCATATGCTGACTTTCAGAATGGGTAAATAGAGGGTATTTGCTGTGGGGATTTTAACTGGTCCTCAATAAGATCCTTCTATGCACTGTCCCTTTCCTGTATTGCTGGGGGCAGTACCCGTATCTTGGCTGCTCCAGGCACTGACTGCATGTTCGATGACCAGAATAATTTTCGGCTAAGTCAACAGAAAAGACATACATCAAAGCATATTCTATTTCCACCTTCACCTCCTGATTCCACACAAAAGTATATTTACACATTATTCATATACAAGAGGGCAGGGCTAATGCGTGAAGACAGAGTGTGACCAGAAAAAAAAACTGTCCAAAAGGATTTCACAGCAAAATACAACAAGAATTGTCATCGACCCAAATGAGAAGGTATTAGGACGGCTACTAAGAGCTTGGTCAGAGGTAGGCTTTAAAGGATGCTGTTAAAGTTTGTCAACTGCTTTAAGGAAGGGGATGCTCCTTTGAAACACAGCTCGCAAATTATTTAGTCATTCCTGCTGATATCTCTTCCACTGGTTTAGCATCCAAATTCATTTCATTACCTCTCTGTGAACTACACTCAAGATGCTTCATAAATGCAAGCTGTTGTTGTTGATTTCATCAGTGCTGGGGCCTCAGCTATTTAAGATCTATATGAATGACTTGGATGAAGGAACCAACAGTAGCTAAATTTGCTGATGATACAAAGAAAAGGAGATATAAGGAGGATAAGAAAAGTATGCAAAAGGATATAGATAGGTTAAGTGAGTGAGCAAAAATTTGGCAGAGTATAATGTGAGAAAATGTGAACTTGTCCAGGAAAACTGGAAAAGCAAATTATTATTTAAATGGAGAGAGATTGCAGAATGGTGCAGTACAGAGGGATCTGGATGTGTGTACGTGAATCTGAAACAAGTCAGCATTCTTGAAGGACATTAGTGAACCAGGTGGGTTTTTACAACAATCGACAATGGTCATCATTAGACTTTAATACTAGATTTTGAATTGAATTCAAGTGTCACCATCTGCCGTGGTGGGATTTGAACCCAGGTTCCCAGACCATTACCCTGGGTCTCCTGGATTACTAGTCTAGCAACAATATCACTATGCCACCGCCTCCCCGCAGAGGCAGAAAGGCTCCAGCAGATTGGAAAATAGCTAATGTAACACTTTTATTTAAGAAAGGAGGGAGTCAGAAAGCAGGAAACTATAGGCCCATTAGCCTAACATCTGTCATAGGGTAAGTGTTAGAATCCATTATTAAGGAGGTTACAGCAGGATACTTAGAAAATCATGCTTTGACCAGGCAGAGCCAACATGGCTTTATGAAAGGGAAATCGTGTTTAACTAATCTGTTAGAGTTTCTGGTGAAGTAACATTCAAGGTGGATAAAGGGGAACCGATAGATGTGGTGTATTTGGATTTCCAAAAGGCATTTGATAAGGTACCACATCAAAATTTACTAGGCAAGATAAGAGCACATGGTGTAGGGGATAACATATTAGCATGGATAAAGGATTGGTTGGCTAACAGGAAGCAGAGAGTAGAGATAATTTTTTTTTTCTGGATTGGCAGGCTGTAACGAGTGGAGTGCCACCATGATTAGTGCTGGGTCCTCAACTATTTACAAACTATATCAATGATTTGGCTGAAGGGACTGAATGTATGGTATCTAAGTTTGTCGATGACACCAAGGTAAGTAGGAAAGCCAGTTGTCAAGAGGAGGTAGAGAATCTGCAAAGGGATATAGATAGGTTCAGTGAGTGGGCAGAAATTGGGCAGATGGAATATAATGTGGGTAAATGTGAACTTGTTCACTTTGGCAGGAAGAAGAGAACAGCATGATATTATTTAAATGGAGAAAGATTTCAGAACTCTGATACAGAGGGATCTAGGTGTCCTGGTACATGAATCACATAAAGTTAGTATGTAAGTACAGCAAGTGATTAGGAAGGCAAATGGAATGTTGGTGTTTATTGCGATAGGAATGGAATATAAAAGTAGGGAAGTTTTACTGCAGCTGTATAGGAGCCTTGGCAAGACCACATCTGGAATGCAGGGTGCAGGTTTGGTCTCCTTATTTAAAAAAATATATAATTGCTTTCAAAGCTGATCAGAGAAGGTTCACTGGACTGATTATTGGGATAAAAGAGTTTTCTTATGAAGAAAGGCCTAACCTGTTCAGCCTATACCCATTGCAATTTAGACGAATGAAATGTGATCTTATTGAAATATATAAGAACCTGAGGGCACTTGATAGGGTAGATACTTGGAGGCTGTTTCCTCTTGTGGGGAGACTAAAACTAGGGGACATGGTTTAAAAATAAGAGGTCTCCCTTTTAAGACAGAGATGAGGAGAAACCTTTTCTCCCAAAGGTGTGTGGACTTCTCTTCTGCAGAAAGTAGTGGAGGCTGGGCCTTTGAAATTATTCAAGGCTTTTGTTAAGCAAGGGAGTCAAGGGTTATGGGAGGGCAGACAGGGAAAGTGGAGCTGAGACCACAACCAGATCTTATTGAATGGTGGAGCAGGATGAAGGGCCAAAATGGCCTACCTCCTGCATTCCTAGATCAAACCAAGCACTGTTGTAGTTCATTATAATTCCAGTGGGACAGTACAGGCAATCTGTTCCAGAAGCTGAGAAGAAGCAAATATACAGATATTGCAGCTGTTTTTGTTACTTCAGGATAACATTGGTGGATCTACACCATGTTGAGGAGGTTCTGCAGACATGTGTCATTTAGGAGAAGACCATATCTGTGGAGTTTGGCGTTGGTTGTGCACTGCTGGGACTCTTTTCTAATTTAGGATTTCGGCATCACATTTATTGTGCTCATTCAGAGGCATTTTAAGAGTCAACCACATTGGTGTGAGTCACATGTAGGCCAGGTCAGCTAAGGACAGCAGATTTCCTTCCTTAAAGGGCGTTAGTGAACCAGATAGGCAATGGCTTCATGGTGATCATCAGACATTCTAGATTTTTTAATTGAATTTGAAACCGTCTCACCATGGTAGGATTTGAACCCAGATCCCCTAGAGTATTACTCTAGGCCTCTGGAATAGTCATCCAGTGACAATACCACTATGCCACCACCTCCCCATAAGGCTCAAGCTAGCTCCCAGGAGAGGTGCTGAAATTGGTCTAGAGGAAGACAAAATTTTGAAGGATGTTGTGACCAAGGTTGATGACCAATAAGCTGAGTGGACTGTCGGGCCAATTGGTAAGATCTGTCTTAGTTGTATCTGCCATTTAATGTGTAACTTATAGATTATAATCAACTACAATTTGCCTGTTACTTCATGTTTAACATATGTTGATTTTGGATTTTTGAGTAAAGGAGATGACCTAAAATAGTATTTAGTGTTTGTTTTGTTTGACTTTTCCATAGTAAATATTCTTTTGTTTTAAACTGTGGAATTTTGTGGCTTCACTCTTCTAGCAAATAACTGGGATTTCGGATTTCTCCTTGTTTTTTAAAAAAAAGGGTTACTGATCTCTACCAAGATCATGACACAATTTAAAAGTTTTTACTTTTTGCGTCAAAATTTCTAAATATTTCTATCCTTTGAGCCTTCAGAAGGCTAGAACTCAACTGAGAGATTTCAAGCTGGGGGTAATTCGCTATCAGATTTTCAGAATAAACATCTTCCTTCAGATAAAGGATATTCGACCTGTACCTAAATTGCCCAACGGCATCTGTCACTGATTTCTTCCACAATGAAGGAAATTCACTTTTAATCTAAGCTTGTATTCTGAAAAGACATTCACAGAGGTCAGCTTGACCCTCAATGCTGATATTTCCGTTATTTTAATTGTTTTCAGGTTTTGACTTTGTCATTTTAATATATTTTTTAAGAAAAGGATGAAGCATTTTACAGGTCCAGCTTTAAACAATGCCTTTTGATTGATGTTAATAATGACAATAATAAATCATACAGAAAGTGCCTCACATCCTAAGCCTTTATCAGCTGTCAATTCCATTGTCATTTCCCCACTTGGAATTCCTACAATACAACCCTGCACAAATCAAATTTAAAATTTGCACAGACAGTGAAAAGAAAGTTTATGCTGCACACTGTTACTTTGCAATTGAAAACTTTAAACTTAATTAATTCATAATTACATTCATTCATTCATAATCTCACAAGCCTGTCAGGCAGAAATCTGATCAGTATATAATTTCCTGCTTCTGAAGTAACTCACAAAAGTGTTCACGTACTCAAAACTTTGAAAGCCATTCCCATCACATTCAGTGCATCAACCTACCTGGGTATAGCCCTGCAATTTCACCATTGTTCAGCCATTAAAATTGCTTTGTGACATTTCCAACCAGTGTACGCTGACATTTAGCAGCAATTGTTTTACAAAACAAAACATTCCCAAAATGCCAGTTGACTGAAATTTTCCTTCTTAAAAAAAGTCAGTTAAAATTGCAACTTGTTTTAAAAAAAAATAAGGACTGGAATAGGTAAAACTAAAATGACAGCTCGACAAATCTGTTAGACATTTTTGAGGTTGTAACCAGCAAGTAGATGAGGGGGAACCTGTGAACCTGTTTGCAGCTTTTCACACAGCTGATCACACCACCCTTCTCCAATGCCTCTTCACTGTTGTCCAGCTGAGAGGGTCTGCACTCCTGATTCCATTCTTATTTATCGAATTTAGTCAGGGAATGGCCATCAATGGCTTCTCTTCCTATTCCCATTACCTCTGGTGTTCCCCCCCTCCAACCACCCCGAGAATCTATCCTTGGCTGGCTCATTTTCATCTACGTGCGACCTCTCAGTGACATCATCCAAAGGCATGTCAGTTTCCACATGTATGTCAATGACACCCACCTTTACCTCACCATCACCTCTCAATCACACCACTATCCCTAACTTGTCAGATGGCTTATCCAACATCCATTAATGAATGAGCAGAAAATTCCTCCAATGAAATATCAGGAAGACCAAAGCCATTGCCCTCGGTGCCTGCCACAACTCCACTCACTTACCACTGACCCTATCCCTCTCCCTGGCTCCCGCCTAGGACTGAACCAGACAGTTCGTAACTTTGGTGTTATACTTCACTCCAAAATGAGCTTATAACCACACATAGCCAAATAGCACAAAGTACTTCAGGTGTGGCCTCACCAAGGTCCTATACAATGGCAGTAAAACTTTAGTCAGCACTCCAATCCCTTTGCAATAAAGGTTAATGTACCATTTGCTTTCCTAATTGATTGCATACCTGCATGTTAGTTTGTGTGATTCATGTACAAGGACACATGAGATTGGAGCAGGAGTCGACCATATGGTCCATCAAGCCTGCTCCGCCATTCAATATGATCTTGGACTTCAACTCCAATTCCCTGCCATTCCCCACATGCCTGGATTCCCTGAAAAAGCAAAAATCTGTCTATTCCATATTCAATGATGGAACATCCACAACCCTATGGAGTAGAGAAATCCAAAGATTCATTACCCTTTGAGTAATTTGAGAAATTTCTCTTCATCTGATTCCTAAATGATCGTCCGCATATCCTGAGACTCTGCTTCTGAATTTTAGACACCCCAGCCAGTGGAAAGATCCTCTCTCTGTCTACCCTGTTCAGCCACTTTAAAATCCTGTATGTTTCAATGAGACCACCTAGACCTCCCACCTCAGGGACCAATCTAGTGAATCTTTGCTGTACTGCCTCCAATGCAAGTATGCTCTTCCTTGAATATGGAGACCAAAACTGCACACAGGCATTTCCGTTGTGATCTCAGTATCACAGTATCTTTACAATGCAGAAGGAGGCCATTTGGCCCATTGAGTCTGCACTGGGTCTCTGAACGAGCATTCCACCTAGTCCCACTCCCCTGCCTTGTCCCCGTAACCTTGCACATTCTTTCTTCACCAAAGCCCTGCACAGGTCCCTCTGAATATCAGCATTTCCCAGTGTTTCACCATTTAAAAAGGATTGTGCTTTTCTGTTTTTCCTTCTAAAGGGGATAACTTCACAATTCTCCATCTTGTATCCCATCTGCCATGTTCTTGTCCACTCATTTAACCTGTACTTTTTTTCTTTTTGCAGCCTTTTTGCATCCTCCTCAGAGCTTACTTTCCCACCTGGCTTTGTATTATCAGCAAACTTGGATGTATTGCGCTTGGTCACCTCACTTAAATCATTGATATAGATTGGAAATAGCTGAGGCACAAAACGTGACCCTTACGGTCCCCCACTGTAAAGGCATGTCAAGCAGAAAATGTTCCCTTTACTCCTCTCCTTTGTTTTTTCTTAGGGACCAAGGGGGCAATCTATGGCTGGAGCCAGAGGACATCAGTAGAGTGTTGAATGAATACTTCACATCCGTCTTCACCCAAGAGAATGAGGATGAAGGTATCGAACTCGGGGAGAGAGACTGCAAGGTTCTTGAGCAAATTGATATAGGGAGTGACAAGGTATTGGTGGTGTTGGCAGGCTTAAAAGTGGACAAAGCTCCAGGTCCGATGATTTGTGTCCCAGACTGCTGAAGGAGGCAAGGGAAGAGATCGCAGGGGCTCTGACCCAAACATTTAATTCCTCTCTGGCCATGGGGGAGGTGCCAGAGGGCTGGAGTACAGCTAATGTGGTTCTGCTATTTAAGAAGGGTTGTAGAGATAAGCCAGGGAACTACAGACCAGTGAGTCTCACATCAGTGGTAGGGAAACTATTGGAGAAAATTCTGAAGGAGAGAACACATCTCCACTTAGAGAGGCAAGGTTTGATCAGGGATAGTCAGCATGGCTTTGTCAGAGGGAGGTCATGCCTAACAAACTTGATTGAATTTTTTGAGGAGGTGACCAGGTGTGTAGATGAGGGCAGTGCATTTGATGTAGTTTATATGAATTTCAGCAAAGCCTTTGACAATTTCCCACATGGGAGATTTATAAAGAAGGCAAATGCACATGGGATACAGAATAATTTGATTAGGTGGATTCAAAATTGGCTTAGTTGTAGGAGACACAGGGTGATGACAGAAGGATGCTTTAGTGACTGGAAGCCAGTGTCCTGTGGTGAACCACAGGGATCTGTGCTCGATCCCCTATTATTTGTCATTTATATAAATGACATGGATGACTAGGATTAGTAAGTTTGCGGATGACACAAAGATTGGCCGGGTGGTTAACAGTGAGGTTGAGTGTCTTGGGCTACAGGAAGATATAGACGGGATGGTCAAATGGGCAGATAAGTGGCAGATGGAATTTAACCCTGAAAAGTGTGAGGTGATACACTTTGGAAGGTGTAATTTGACAAGGAAGTATTCAATGAGCGGCATGACACTAGGAAGTTCTGAGGAACAAAGGGACCTTGGCGTGTGTATCCAAAGATCTCTGAAGGCAGAGGGGCATGTTAGTGGGGTGGTGAAAAAGGCATATGGGACACTTGCCTTTATTGTTCGAGGCATAGATTACAAAAGTAGGGAGATCATGTTGGAGTTGTATAGAACCTTGGTGAGGCCACAGCTGGAGTAGTGTGTGCAGTTCTGGTCGCCACATTATAGGAAGGATGTGATTGCACTGGAGGGGCTGCAGAGGAGATTCACCAGGATGTTGCCTGGGATGAAACATTTAAGTTATGAAGAGAGGTTGGATAGACTTGGGTTGTTTTCGTTGGAGCAGATAAGACTGAGGTGTGACCTGATCGAGGTGTACAAGATTATGAGGGGCATGGACAGGGTGGATAGGGAGCAGCTGTTCCCCTTAGTTGAAGGGTCAGTCACAAGGGGGCATAAGTTAAAGGTGAGGGGCAGGAGGTTTGGGGGGATGCGAGGAAAAACTTTTTTACCCAGAGGGTGGTGACGGTCTGGAATGCGCTGCCTGGAAGGGTGGTGGAGGTGGGTTGCCTCACATCCTTTAAAAAGTACCTGGATGAGCACTTGGCACATCATAACATTCAAGACCATGGGCCAAGTGCTGGTAAATGGGATTAGGTAGGTAAATCCGGTGTTTCTCAGGTGTCGGTGCAGACTCGATGGGCAGAAGGGCCTCTTCGGCACAGTGTGATTCTGTGATTAATATTCATTCACGTGATGTGGGCGTCACTGGCTAAGCCAGCATTTATTGCCCATCCCTGATTGTCCTTCAGTAGGTGATGGTGAGCTGCCTTCTTGAATCGCTGCAGTCCATGTGGTGTAGGTACACCCACAGTGCTGTTAGGGAGGGAGTTCCAGGATTTTGACCCAGCGACAGTGAAGGAACAGTGATATGTTCCCAAGTCAGGATGGTGAGTGACTTGCAAGGCAACTTGCAGGTGGTAGTGTTCCCATGCATCTGCTGCCCTTGTTCTTCTAGATGGTAGTGGTCGTGGGTTTGGAAGGTGCTGTCTAACTGCTTACTAACCAGTGCTCAATCCATCCAAATATATCCCCCAATCCCATGGGCCCTACTTGTGTGTAAAAATGCCTTGAATGTCTTTTGAAAATTTGAATTTACTTCTATTTAAATATCACCTTTAACATGATAACATGCCTAAAGGGCTTCACAGAGGCACTATGAAACACATTATGAAGTTTATGGTCTGTGATCGGGAGTGTTTCTCGTTTCGCGGTGTGTATTATGCTGGTTTCAGATAATACCATGCGTGGGGCTGGTCAAAAAGTCAGGAAGTCGCCCTGCATTATTCAAATATCAATTTAAATGCCTTTTGAAGCTATTAACAACCACCCCCTGCCTGCAATAATATGGCTAGAAGGCAATAAAACACCTTCAGGTGGGAAACACGTTTTTTTAAGGGCAAGCTTATTAGGTCAGGTTTTTAAACTGCAGCTGAGAGAAGTGTCTCAGCCTTGCAGTTCAGAAACCTTTGTCTGCATGAAGTGCTCATTTCACTGGGCAGAGAATAATTTTGGATATTTTCTCTTAAGAAGGTCTCTCCTCTCAGTGAGAGGGGTCTTCTGAAAACTCATTTAATACTCTGTCCGTAAACCAGGGGTGTCTCGGACACAGATGGAGATTGTGCTCTCAATAGGAGACACAGCCTCCAGTGAGGAGGAAAGCAGGATTAGGAGGAATAGAAGGAGGAGAAAGGTAAGAAGACTGAGGGAGGGAGGCCCAGAAGGTTGTGGGTCCTCAGGATGGGGACAGAGGCTCCCAAAAGCCTGTCCACCATCTACAAGGCACAGGTCAGGAGTGTGATGGAATACTCTCCACTTGCCTGGATGAACACAACTCCCACAACACTCAAGAAGCTTGACACCATCCGGGACAAAGCAGCCCCCTTGATTTGCACCACATCCACAAACATTCACTCCCTCCACCAACGACACACAGTGGCAGCAGTGTGTACCAACTACAGGATGCACTACAGGAATTCGACAGCACCTTCCAAACCCACGACCACCACCATCTAGAAGGACAAGGGCTGCAGACACATGGGAACACCACCACCTGCAAGTTCCCCTCCATTAAGGAATTCTGAGGTGCTATATAAATGCAACTCATCCCTTTTTCTTGGTAAATGTTTTATACCAAGATGAACAGCAGGGCACACATATATGTCCATCATATTCTGAACTGAAACAAGTCCACTGTTGTCATTTTGTTTCAACGCAACCATAAGTTGCTTCTTTTACAGTTCAAGGTTGTCCTTTTAGAAGGAGGATAGTTGGAAGGACAATTAATTAAAACCCATTCTGAAGGGTTGGTCACTATACTCTCACTGGCTTCAGTGCAGTTGACAATTGAGCGCCATTTGTGTTTACTGTACAGCTGTAGCAATCAGTATACTGATCACACTTTTCATTATCTGCATCTGTAGGGTAATGGGGAGGAAAAAAAACATTTTTAATTAATATACAAATAGGACATGTTCAAGGACTGGCATTTCCTCCTATTTATTTGTATAGAAATATGCTCTGCAACCTGATAAATGCTATTTGTAGTCCTATCAGCGGCTTAGCCAGGTGATTGTTCTGCTGTTCCAAGTCCAAGAAATTGGTTTTGTAATACATCCACGTAATACATATTCTAAGTGACAGATCATGCTATGTATTGTCACCAAGAAGACACTAACTTCAACTGAAGTGAATTCCATTTTCCTGTCTCCTCTGATCTGTTCAAATGAAGTATTTTGTATTGTTGCTCCAATGAATAACAGTGGCAATGTTGGCTGAGTTACACTCAGCTTCTAACCTTATTACAACCTTGGTTTAAACATGGACAAAAGAGCTGAACTCCCGAGGTGAGGTGAGAGTGACTGCCCTTGACATCAAGGCAGCTTTTGACCGAGTGTGGTATCAAGGAGCCTTAGCAAAACTGGAATCAATGGGAATCAGGGGGAAAATTCTCCACTGGTTGGAGTCATACCTAGCACAAAGGAAGATGGTTGTGGTTGTTGGAGGTCAGTCATCTCAGTTCCATGATATCACTGCAGGAGTTCCTCAGGGTAGTATCCTTGGCCCAACCATCTTCAGCTGCTTCATCAATGACCTTCCTTCCATCATAAGGTCAGAAGTGGTGATGTTTGCTGATGGTTGCACAATCTTCAGCACCATTTGCAACCCCTCAGATACTGAAGCAGTCCATGTCCAAATGCAGCAAGGCCTGTATAATATCCAGGCTTGAGCTGACAAGTGGCAAGTGCGCCACAGAGAGAATCTAACCATTGCCCCTTGATATTCAATGGCATTATTATCACTGAATCCCCCAACATCAAACTCCTGGGGGTTACCATTGACCAGAAACTGAAATGGACTAGCCATATAAATACTGTTGCTACAAGAGCAGGTCAGAGGCTAGGAATACTGCGGTGAGTAACTCACCTCCTGACTCCCCAAAGTCTGTCCACCATCTACAAGTCACAAGTTAGGAGTGTGAAGGAATACTCCCCACTTGCCTGGATGAGTGCATCTCCAAGAACACTCGAGAAACTTGACACCATCCAGGACAAAGCAGCCCGCTTGATTGGCACCCCATCCACAAACATTCACTTCCTCCACCATTGATGCACAGTGGCAGCAAATTGTACCATTTACAAGATGCACTGCAGGAACTTACCAAGGCTCCTTTCAAACCCATGACCGTGACCATCTAGAAGGGCAAGGGTAGTAGACACATGGGAACACCACCACCTGGAAGTTCCCCTCCAAGCTACTCACCATCTTGACTTGGAAATATATGTTGTTGCTTCACTGCCGCTGGATCATAATCCTGCAACTCCCTCCCTAACAGCACTGTGGGTATACCGACACCTCATAGACTGCAGCAGATCAAGAAGGCAACTCACCACCACCTCCTCAAGGGCAATTACGGATGGGCAATAAGTGCTGGCCTAGCCAGTGACGCCCACATTCCATGAATGAAGAAAAAGAAATTAATGCTGACTATGTTATTGTTGCTCGATCCATGTTGCCTAACCCCAAGAACATGATCAAACCATGTAACTCAGCATTGTGCAACATTGCTCTCTTCACAAACCCAGTAATTAAAAGCTAGCCCTTTCAGTGATTCTGTTGATACAAGTGAGAAATCAGACTCAACATCAACCCTGAGAGAGTGAAGAGCTTCATTGCATTTCCCAAAGAAGGCAGCAGACCTCAAATGTGATATCACTGATCGGAACTCATAAATATATGAAAAGTGAAAGTAAAGGCTATCATACCAGAGCTCACACCTTGTATATCACTTTCCCCAATTGTTTTAAATGCTAATTTCCAAGGGAATGGCGGAGTGGGAAACATATGGTGCATTTCAAGGATACAGAGAAATCGCTGCGTCACTTTCTAAAGCATTTAAGCAAACTTCAGGGTAATACCATCATCTAAAACACGAGTAGATATAATGCTGCAGGCCCTAACTTCCTGAAAAGATTCCCACATGTTTAGGAATAGAGGTCTCTATGACACCAAAGACCATTTGTAATCTCAATCTTTCACACGTGTAAGAAATCAATCCTGCATTCGAATAAATCACTTCACTGGCACAGAGGAAATAATGAAAGGCAGATTTCCTTTCCAACATTTGTGCATCTTCTCATCACCCTTGAGGAAAAGCATCAACAACGGAAGAACAAATCATCAAGAGTTTGGTTTTTCTGTTGAAGAACAGTGGTAAGCCAAAGGGAAAGCACAAAATGCAAGCAGGAAAGCACAAGACATTTTTCAAAATGTTCAGAAGCACAGATGTAAAATCCGCTTCCATTACAAATACCAAAAAGGGAGAAAGAAATATTGTGGACGTACGTATCTTCTTGGGGTACATGTCGAGAAATCTGTTGCTTTTCTTTTGCTGTAACCATTTCCACACCGTGCGTCATGTCAATATGTCGCTTAGGAGAAGACTGGTCAATCTGCCAAAAATGTACATTTTTCTAAAAACATGGAGGAGAAAGCTCGTGTCAGAATACTGCATTTGTCCGAGTTCCTTATCAACAATCTTCCCTAAGATCCAGAAGACAAAGATAAGATCCCTCGTGGGAAATGATCATTCCAAGTCCAGCCCCATGCAGACCACCTGATTGTTCGATATTGACTTTACCATCACCGGTTGACATCCTATTGAAATTTAACCTTACGTCTTTCCTTCCCACAGATGCTGTCCAAAATGCTGAGCGTGCCAACATTTTCTGTTTTTATTTCAGATTTCCAGCATCTGCAGTGTTTTGCATCTTGCAGCTTAAGCCATGTTATGCCATAAATCATGTAAATAAAAATCCGAAGGCGATATAGGAATTGGAGACGTCAGAACAATTGAAATAGGAGCAGGACTAGGTCATTTTGTCCCACAAGTCTGTTCCGCCATGAAACAAGATCATGGCTGATCTGATTGCGGCCTTATTGCTGCTTTGCCGCCTGCCCCCCATAACCCTCGACTCCCTCTTAGATCAAATATCTGTCTAACTCAGCCTTGAATATATTCAATGATCTGGCCTCCACTGCTGTCTGGGGTAGAGAACTGCTAAGGTTAACTCTGAAAGAAGAAATTCCTCCTCATCTCTGTCTTAAATGCATTACCCCTTATTCTGAAACTGTGCACTCCAGTTATACTCCCCACCACCCCCCCCACCCCCAACAAGGGGAAACATTCTCTCAGCAACTACACTATCAAGTCCCCTCAAAATCACATATACCTTAGTAAATTCACTGATCCCTATGGCACCCGCCCCCCAGCTACAGTTTTCCAACCTGAAAATGGACCATTTATCCTGACTCTCTGTTCCCTGTTAGTTAGCCAGTCCTCTATCCATGCTTATATATTATCCCCAACACCATGAGCTCTTATTTTGTATAGGAACTTTATGTGGCGCCTTATCAAATGCATTTTGGAAATCCAAATACACTACATCTATTGCTTCCTCTTTATCAACCCATCTTGCAGCATCAAAGAGCTCTAATAAATTTGTCAGTTTCCCTTTCACAAAACCATATTGGATTCTGCTTGATTCTGTTATG
The DNA here is from genome assembly GCF_964194155.1 of Cetorhinus maximus. Classification (NCBI taxonomy): domain Eukaryota; kingdom Metazoa; phylum Chordata; class Chondrichthyes; order Lamniformes; family Cetorhinidae; genus Cetorhinus; species Cetorhinus maximus. Next base: position 233,818,968 of record NC_135879.1, read on the forward strand.
ATTTTCCAAACACCCTGCTCCTATTTCCTTGATTGAATTCCATTTGTCATTTTTCTGCCCACTCAACCAAACCATTGATATCATTCTGGAGTCAACAGCTATCCTCTTCACTATCAACTACACGGCCAATTTTTGTGTTACCTGCAAATTTCCCAATCATGCCGATCACATTTAAGTCTAAATCATTAACACATACAACAAACAGCAAGGGCCCCAATACTGAGCCCTGTGAAATGCCACTGGAAACCCTTTTCTATTCGCAAAAACATCCATCGACCATTACCCTTTGTTTCCTGTCACTGAGCCAATTTTGGATCCAACCTGCCATCTTCTCCTGTATCCCATGAGATCTCATTTTCCTGACTAGTCTGCCATGTGGGACCTTGTCAAACGCCTTATTGAAATCTATGTAGACAACATTCACTGCACTACCCTAATCAAGCCTCGTTACTTCCTCAAAAATTCTATTAAGTTGTTACGACACGATCTTCCCCTAACAAAACCATGCTGACTATCCCTGATCAATCTGTGCCGAAGTGACAGTTTATCCTGTCTCTCAGAATTGTTTTCAATAAATTGCCCACCACCGAAGTCAGACTGACCGGCCTATTATTTTCTGGCCTATCCCTCACACCCTTTTTAAATAATGGTACAACTTTTGCAGACCTCCAATCTTCTGCGACCGTGCCTGTATCTAGTGAGGATTGGAAAATGATCCTCAGAGCATCTGCTATTTCCCCCCCTGGCTTCTTTCAACAGCCTGAGATACAATCCATCTGGCCCTGGTGACTTATCCACCTTCAAGGGTGCCAGTCCCTCCAGTACTTCCTCTCTCAGTGTAATATTTCACACTTCTCCTCTTTAACTAGAATATCTGCATCATCCATCTCCTTAGTGAAAAAAAAGAATGGGGAACAGCATATGAAGAGAATATTGCTGAAAACAGGCCTGAAGATCTAGGAATCCAAAAGATATATTGATTTGCAAATGTAAATATTAAAACAGATGGAGCCCGAAAATGCCGATTGTCTCAAACAGCTGACACACATGATGTTCTTGAAGGAAAGACTGGTATTGATTTTTTTTAATGAACTGTACTTGAACATTTAGCTTGTGGTGCATACAAACATAAAAAAAACTCTTCAAAAGATTTTATTACCTCCAGGTTTAAATAGACAAAGTCTTAGTTGTGATTGCTGTTAACATTGCAATGAAATCTCTGCTCCTTACCCATTGTTGAACATGGCTGAGTGATCAAACTGGTAAACATCATCAGAAAGATCAGGCGTAGGCAGTACAGGCCACTCGTTGCAAGCTGTGTACACATAAAAGCAAGCTAACCACAAGACTAGCAATCTTGGTCATGAATTAAATGAACCAAAATTGAACTATATATCATTGTGCAAGCCAGTTACTCTAAACATTGTCACAATTACATTGAGGTTCATTTATTATCTTAAGGTTAACTTTAGACACAGCTGAAAAGAGACACAAGCTATTGAAGCTTTTCATTGTGCACTCATCGGGACAATTTGTAAGAATACCAAATTGTAAAGGGAGCAACAATTTATACTGCATGAAAAGAGAGTGCTGACTGGTTGGCAAGTGTATCACAAAATTAATAATGTGGTATATGAATTTTTGTGTGATTTTTACCTACCAGTCCTAGCTTCAGCAATGATACGCTATACATGAAAAAAAATTCTCTTATATAATTTGCATTTTGCTATTTCAATTTATGTTTTTGGATCGTTTATCTTTTTCACCTTCATCTTTTTTATTCTTCTCTGTAATACCTGGTTCAGCGGGGCTGTAGCTGATTTATTTTTAGCAGTGCAGCTCTTGCTTTGCGTCAATACACTTAACCTAACCTTCATACACATGAGATGCCAAGGAACAATCAACAATGGATGATGCTGGTCAATGCAGAAAAACTTCATCTGCTCTCAACCTGATGTAAGACTAGAGTATTCTGAACTTGATTTATTTTGTCAGAGGAACATAGGACTTAGGAGCAGCCGTAGGCCATTCAGCCCTTCAAACCTGCTCCATCATTCAATAGGATCGTGGCTAATCTGGTAGTGGTCTCTAATCCACTTTTCTGTCTGCCTCCATAACCCTTTGACTCCCTTGCCTATCAAAAATCTGTCTAACCCTGTCTTGAGTAAATTCAATGAACCAGCTTCCACTGCTTTTAGGGGAAGTGAATTCCATGGGGTGCGAGCATCACAGACAAGGCCAGCATTTGTTCATCAACCTTAACTGCCCTTGAGAGGGTGGTGGTGAGGCATCTTCTTGAACCGCTGCAGTCTGTGTGGTATGAGTACACCTACAGTGACCCGTAAACTTGAGGTCATCCAAATCTCTGCTGCCCGTGTCTTAATTCACAGCAAATCCCGTTCCCCTATCAGCCCTTTGTTTGCTGTCCTACATTGGCTCCTGGTCAAGCACCATTTGATTTTAAAATTCGCATCCTTTTTTTTTAAATCCCTTCAGAGCCTTGTCCCTCCCTCTTTCTGTAATCTCACTGAACCCCGTAACCCTCTGAGATATCAACACTCATCCAATTCTGGCCTCTTGAGCATTCCCAAACATAATTGTTCCACAACTGATGGCCATGCCTTCAGCTGCCTAGGCCCCAAGTTCTGGAACTCGCTCCCTAAACGCTCTGCCTCTCAACCTTATTTGCCTTCTTTAAGAGACATCTTAAAATCAGACACTTTGACCAAGGTTCAATATCTCCTGCTGAGTTTTTCCAGCTATATTTTGCTTTTATCTTCAATATCTCCTCATGTGGTTCGGTGTCACACTTTGTTTTATAATGCACCTGTGAAGTGCCTTGGGATGTTTCATTATATTAAAGGTGCTATATAAATAAAAGTAGTTGTTAGGAAGGGAATTTCAGGATTTTATTACGATCTCTGGAAAGATCAATAACCTAAGAGAAATTCAAACTTTCAGTTAGTAGTAAAAGGATGACCCATCAAGATTTCATGTTTTAAAAGAACTTTTACTTTATCAATGACTAAAGACAAAACACTGTTAACTAAATACTCTCTTCCTTTCGTAGGAAACTTCTAAATTAAACCACCAAATAGTGTTCCTCTTATTACTTTTAATGACAACCCAAAGCCTCCATTTTGTTGCATTACCTGAGTCTCTTAAGTAGACACCCAGTCTCCTGGAACCAATCCAAAGTGTTTTGCAGCTCCCAAAGGGTTTACTTCTGCTTTTTTCCTTTCCCAATACTATATTAAATGAGAGTTTTTCTGGGGATTCTCACTCTAGTTTTAGCTAGACGAATGCTTCAGCCTTGTTTTATGTCCATAAGACATAGGAGCAGAAATTAGGCCATTCGGCCCATCGAGTCTGCTCCGCCATTCAATCGTGGCTGATAAGTTTCTCCACCCCATTCTCCCGCCTCCTCCCCGTAACCTTTGATACCCTTACCAATCAAGAACCTATCTATCTCGGTCTTAAATACATTCAATGAGTCCCTCAGGATCTAGGTGATCAAACTGAGCGCAAGCTCTCACTCCCATTCTTCGTGGTTGCAGGCCTGGCTAACATCTATCTCCTTATGTTCCCCCCTCCCAGTCAGCTGCAGACACAAGGCTGCACTTGACCCTGTCTGTGATATTTCTAGGCTGAGAAAGAAACCTGTAAACGGATCCCCAAATGACCTTTTCCATCCTGCTCTCCATGGCAACAGGAAACACATTAGCCTTGTATCCAAGTAGAAATCTTAATCAGCTATGTCTGATCACAACTGCCTTTCATCTTAGAAACAAAGGAACAGGTTCCAGTGCAACTGTTTACAACCTGATAAAAGCAAAATACTGCGGATGCTGGAAATCCGAAACAAAAATAAAAATAGTTGGAAAAACTCAGCAGACCTGACAACATCTGCAGAGAGGAATACAGTTAACGTTTCGAGTCCGTATGTCTCTTCATCAGAACTGAGGAAATATAGAAATGAGGTGAAATATAAGCTGGTTGAGGGGGGTGGGACAGGTAGAGCTGGATAGAGGGCCAGTGATAGGTGGAGGCAAAGAAGAGATTACCAAAGATGTCATAGACAAAAGGACAAAGGGGTGTGGACGGTGGTGATATTAACTAAGGAATGTGCTAATCGTGACATTAAGGGTAGAAAGCAGGACGAGCAAGGTACAGATAGCCCTAGTAGGGGGTGGGGTGGGGGGGAAGGGATCGAAATAGGCTAAAAGGTAGAGATGAAACAATGGATGGAAATACATTTTAAAATAATGGAAATAGGTGGGAAAAGAAAATTATATTAAAAAATATAAATTATTGGAAAAAGGGGGATCGGAAAGGGGGTGGGGATGGAGGAGCGAGTTCATGATCTAAAATTGTTGAACTCAATATTCAGTCCGGAAGGCTGTGAAGTGCCTAGTCAGAAGATAAGGTGAGATGAGGAAGATGAGGTTCCAGTGAAGCTCAACACAAACTGGAGGAACAGCACCTCATCTTCCGACTAGGCACTTAACAGCCTTCCGGACTGAATATTGAGTTCAGCAATTTTAGATCATGAACTCTGTCCTCCATCCCCACCCCCCTTTCCGATCCCCTTTTTTCCAATAATTTATATTTTTTAATATATTTTTCTTTTCCCACCAATTTCCATTATTTTTAAATGTATTTCCATCCATTGTTTCATCTCCACTTTTAGCCTATTTCGATCCCTTCCCCCCACCCCACCCCCACTAGGGCTATCTGTACCTTGCTCGTCCTGCTTTGTCACCATTAGCACATTCCTTAGCTAAGATCACCACCGTCAACACCCCTTTGTCCTTTTGTCTATGAAATCTTTGGCAATCTCTTCTTTGCCTCCACCTATCACTGGTCCTCTATCCAGCTCTACCTGTCCCACCCCCTTCAACCAGCTTATATTTCACCACCTTTCTATATTTTCTCAGTTCTGATGAAGAGTCATACGGACTCGTTACGTTAACTGTGTTCCTCTCCGCAGATGCTGTCAGATCTGCTGAGTTTTTCCAGCTATTGTTATTTTTGTTTATAACCTGATGTCACTAACACCTTTCTGGATCTTAGGAGACTTAAGGTCTTCTTATGGTGGACTTAAAAACAGCTGTCATTGTCCCCAGGTATAAATATCTGGCACCTCCCTCTCAATAAAACAACCTGAGTCTCTTTGATCTTGATCAATTAAACCTCTCAGGCTGATTGTCAGGCAGATTCTAGAATAGGTCATATGATCTCTTTCATTTACCTGAAGTTTAAGGATATAGTAACACACCCAAAAGATACAGTCCCAAAACACAATAATCCTATGAACCTCATAATTGTAACAACTTGCAGGTGGTACTGTTCCATGCGTCTGCTGCCCTTGTCCTTCTAGGTGGTACAGGCTGCAGGTTTGGAAGGTGCTATTGAAGGAGCTTTGGTGAGTTTCAGCAGTGCACCTTGTAGATGGTACACACTTGTCAATGTGCATTGGTGATGCAGGGAGTGAATGCTTAAGGTGGTAAATGGGTACCAATCAAGCGGGCTGCTTTGTCCTGGATTATGTCGAGCTTCTTGAGTGTTGGTGGAGTCACGCTTATCCTGGAAAGTAGAGATTAGTCCATCACACTCCTGACTTGTTCCTTGTAAATGGTGCATGGGCTTTGGGAGCCAGGAAGTGAGTTACACACCGCAGAATTTCCAGCCTCTGACTTTCTCTTGGAGCCACAATGTTTTTTATAACTTTTTATTCATTCCTGGGATGTGGTGTCACTGGCTAGGCCAGCATTTATTGCCCATCCCTAATTTCCCATGAGAAGGTGGCGATGAGCTGCCTTCTTGAACCGCTGCAGTCCATATGATATGGATATACCCACAGTGCTGTTAGGGAGGGAGTTCCAGGATTTTGACCCAGCGACAATGAAGGAATGGCGATATATTTCCAAGTTAGGATGATGAGCGGTTTGGAGAGGAAATTCCAAATGGTGGTGTTCCCATGAGTCTACTGCCCTTGGCCTAGATAGCAGTGGTTGTGGGTTTGGAAGGTGCTGCCTAAAGAGGCTTGGTGAGTTACTGTAGTACATCTTGTAGATGGCACACTATCTGCCACTGTGCGTCAGTGGTAGAGGCAGTGAACATTTTGATGGGGTACTAATCAAGTGGGCTGCTTTGTTCTGATGTTGTCAAGCTTCTTGAGTGTTGTTGGAGCTTCACTCATCCAAGTAAGTGGAGAATATTCCATCACATTCCTGACTTGTGCCTTGTAGATGGTGGATGGGCCTTTGGGGAGTCAGGAGGTGAGTTACTCGTCGCACGATTCCTAGCCTCTGACCCGCTTTTGTAGCTACAGTATTTATATGCTAGTCCAGTTCAGTTTCTGGTCAATGGTAACCCCCCCAGGATGTTGATAGCAGGGGATTCAGTGATGGTAATGTCATTGAATGTCAAGGGGCAATGGTTGCATTCTCTCTTGTTGGAGATGGTCATTGCCTGGCACTTGTGTGGCGAATGTTACTTGCCACTTGTCATCTCAAGCCTGGATATTGTCCAGGTCTTGCTGCATTTGGACATGGGCTGCTTCAGTATCTGAGGACACATGAATGGTGCTGAACATTGTGCAATCATCAGTGAACATCCCCACTTCTGACCTTATGATGGAAGAAAGGTCATTGATGAAGCAGCTGACGATGGTTGGCTGAGAACACTACCCGGAGTAACTCCTGAATCGATGTCCTGGAACTGAGATGACTGACCTGCAACAACCCCAACCATCTCCCTTTGTGCTAGATACGACTCCAACCAGCAGAGAATTTTCCTCCTGATTACCACTGACTCCTGTTCGGCAAGGGCTCCTTGGTGCCACATTCAGTCAAATGCTCCCTTGATATCAAGTCACTCTCACCTCACCTTTGGGGTTCAGCTCTTTTGTCCATGTTTGAGCCAAGACTATAATGAGGTCAGGAGCTGAGTGGCCCTGACAGAACCAAAACTGAATGTCAGTGAGTAGGTTATTGCTATGCAAGTGCTGCTTGATAGCACTGTTGATGACCCTTTCCATCTCTTTACCGATGATCGAGAGTAGATTGATAGGGCGGTAATTGGCTGGCTTGGATTTGTCCTGCTTTTAGTGTACAGGACATACTTGGGCAATTTTCCATATTGTTGAGTAGAAGCCACTGTTGTAGCTGTACTAGAACAGCTTGGCTAGGGGCACGGCTAGTTCTGGAACACAAGTCTTCAGTACTATTGCCAGAACATTGTCAAGGCCACAGCCTTTTCAGTATCCAGTGCCTTCAGTAATTTCTTGATATCATGTAGAGTGAATTGAATTGGCTGAAGACTGGCATCTGTGATGTTGGGGACCTCCGGAGGTGGCCGAGATGGAACATCCACTCAGAACTTCTGGCTGAAGATTGTTGCATATGCTTCAGCCTTATGTTTTGCACTGATTTGCTGGGCTCCTTCATCATTGAGGATGGGGATATTTGTGGAGCCTCCTTCTCTGGTGAGTTGTTTAATTGTCCACCACTATTCATGACTGGATGTGGCAGGACTGCAGAGCTTAGATCTGATCGGCTGTGGGACACAATGGATGGTATCCTCAATGTGAAGATGGGACTTCATTCCACAAGGACTGTGTGGTGGTCATTCCTACTGATGCCATGATGGACAGATGCATCTGCAGCAGGTAGGTTTGTTGAAGATGTATGTTTTTTCCTCCTATGGGTTCCCTCACCACCTGCTGCGGACCCAGTCCAGCAATTATTTCCTTTAGGACATGGCCAGTTCGGTCAGTAGTGGTGCTACCAAGCTATTCTTGGTGATGGTCATTGAAGTCCCCAACCCAGAGTACATTCTGTGCCCTTGCCACCCTCAGTGTGTCCTCCAAGTGGGGTTCAACATGGAGGAGCACTGATTCATCAGCTGAGGGAGGGTGGTACATAGTAATCAGCAGGAGATTTCCTTGCCTATGTTTGACCTGATGCCATGTTGAGGACTCCTAGGGCAAATCCTCCTCACCGACTGTCTACCATTGTGCTGCCACATCTGCTGGTGGGAACATTATCTGTAAGACACGATTCAGTGAGTATGACTATGTCAAGCTGTGACTTGACTAGTCTGTGAGGTATCTCTCCCAACACTAGCCCCCAGATGTTAGTAAGGAGGACTTTGCAGGGTCAAGTTTGCCATTGTAATTTCCAGTACCTAGGTCAGTGCTGGGTGATTTGTCCGGTTTCATTCCTTTTAGCAGTTTAATACAACTGAGTGGCTTGTTAGGCCATTTCATTTCATTGTTGCATGTCTGAAGTCACATGTAGACCATACCTGGTAAGGACTGTAGATTTCCTTCCTTAAAGGGATGGGCTTTTGTGACAATTCTTTCATGGCCATCATTAGACTTTTAATTTCCAATTTTTATTGGGTTCAGATTTCACCATCTGCTATGATGGGATTTGAACCCGGGATTCCAGAGCTTTACCCCGGAACTCCGGATTATTAGTCCAGTGACAATACCACAACACCACTGCCATCTCTTGGAAATTCATGGTTAACAGCACTGTGGGTGTACTTATACCACATGCCCTTTTGCTGTGAGACAGCTCGCCACCACCTTCTCGAGGGCAATTAGGGATAGGCAATAAATGCTCACCTTGCCAATAACACCCACATCCCACGAGCAAGTAAACAAAATGGTTCTCAGTTAACCCAAGTAATCAACTGACTTTGAGATGTTTATTCAAGGTAAAGGCACAGTACAGCCTTGTTGCTCAGATTTCAGTCAAGTGTAATGAAATAGCAACATTTTCATAGTGAAAACACCCAGCAGGAGAATTAGAGTTCATTTTACCAAACTTGCAAGAGGATTTTGAGCCATATAAGAGTCTAGTAAAATGGAGCTTACTCGCATCATAGCAGAGTAAATAATTTGGTGTGATAATTTGATAATGTCTAAAGAAACAATTTGGCTCAGTGATCTTTTCCATAGCATACTGGTACTAATAAGATAAATACATTGACTGATAAGATACAAAACACTTAGCACCATTTATTCAGAACATTTCCTGACATTAAAACCTGTAACGTCAATGTGCAGGATTATGGGGAGAAGGTTGGAGCCTGGCACTAAGTAAATTGCTCGTGACACAGACACGATGAGCCAAGTGACCTCCTCCTCACTGTAACAAGTCTGTGATTCTGAAAGGGCAAACTGGAAATATCATATATATTGTAGTAAGAAGCTTCCAGAAACTCTCACAGTAGTGATGTCAGCAACAAATTATGGAAAATAATATTTACAAAGGGTGGAACTGAAGCAAGTACGTGCACATGTGCAGTAATCTACATAATGCAAACATTATTGTGGTGCACAGAAATAGAGCTGTGTAGCAGTTCACAGATAAGAGTTTCAGCACAGCAAGTGTCAGATGATTGTTTGTACAGTGGATATTGGTGCAATTAAGGAAGCAATCATCCTGTATTTGTTGGCATATGATTGCTTTTCATGACTGAGCACATTCAGTGCAGTGCTAGTGCAGAATGTCACAATTCAGGAGTCTCCAATTATCAATTTCTAATACAAAAAGGACTTCTTCGAAAGTCCGGTGAGGACCAAAAAGCTGGATATGAAATTGGAAGGGAGAGATTTATGAAATCGTGGCAGCTGGTGAGCCACTCTGGCAATTCTTAAATCCATTTCAAGCTTGAGTCAACAGTTCTCTTAAATTTCTGGTCAAAGGTAACATTGCAGTATTTTTCTCACCCTTTCTCACAGGAGAAAGGTTTTTTTTGACATGAATCTTTGCACACACCCAGCCTTTTGCATAAGCCTTTTTGTTAAATCCTTATGCTCAAAGCTCCTCTTGCTCTTAAACTCCAAATATACCACTCTACACAAAAGATTTTGAATAGGCTGTAATGGGAAAATACTGGGAGGTTGTCGCCATTGGCACATGAAGCAGTAATGGAGTATACAAGTCGTATATCTAGACTTCTAAAAAAATCTTCAATAACGTATATGTAATAGACTAATACAGTCAAAGCACGTGGAGTCAGAGAAATAGCAGAATGGATTAGTTGGCTGTTAAGACAGAAAGCAGAGAGAAGGTGCAAATTGGCAGCTATTCAGATGGGCCCATGATGGGAAGTAAGGTCCCATAAGGATCAGAGCTGCAACCACTGTTATTCACAATTTACATTAATGATATAGACTTTAGAATCAAAAACACAACATAGATTACAATAGATATACTTGGATAACTATTTGCAATTCTGGTCATTATATCATAAAAAGGATATGGGCAATGATGAGGGTGCAAAAAAGATTTATAAGGATGATACAAGAATTGTAAAGTTATATTGATCAGGAAAGGATAAACAGCCTGGATCTCTTTTCTCTTAAAACGGAGTGGGTGCTTCCACTTGTGAGGAAGAGCAAAATCACCAGGAAATCAAATAAGGATGTCAAGAAGCTCTTTACCCAGAGTGTGGTGGGGCTTGTATTGGCGGTTGATATGAATAGATACAGATACATTTAAGAGGAAGATAGATAAGCAAATGAGGGAGAAGGATATAGAGGGCCAAGCTGATAGAGTTAAATGAGAAAAAATAGGTTGAGTTTCAACTTTGACCCAGACTGGTTGGCTAAAATAGCCTGTTTCTGTGTTGTATATTGTATGTAATTCTATTTTAGCCATGAAAGCTTTTTCTCCCAAAAAATAATTAGGCAATGTAAAAGGCTGTGCTCTTTTTAAGAAATATAATTTGACAATGATTAAATCCAAAGAATGACAAAACATTTAAGCATCATAAAAAATGGAAGAGGGAGGGTTCCTTTCAGGTCAGATCTTGGATCATTATAGATTGATCATAATACCAAAATAATTGTACTTTAATTTCATCTTCATCAAAATAATCTGCTAAATGTTGGGGAGGAGCTCGTACAAAACAAAGACCCCACCAAGATGGCCAGATCACATGTTTAATGACATCATCATGCATTGGGCATGCTCACAGCATGAACACACTTTAAACAAATTAAAGGGGAAACAACGTAAAGACATTTGGGGAAACAGTGTAACGAACTATTTACAGGTACACAAGCTACACAACTTCAAAAACAAGTTAACAAATCTCTGAATATTCACACTTGGCAAAATAACGGACTTTTTTTCTCTTTAAACTGTGTAGACTCAGATGTTTCCAGCACAAAAGTAGGCCATTCGACCCATTGTGTCCGTGCTGGTCAATAAAGATCTGACTACACTAATCCCATTTTCCAGTGCTTGGCCCAAAGCCCTGGAGGCTATGGCAACGCAAGTGAATATCCAAATACTTCTTATTATCTTTAAATCAAGTCTAAGAACTGGTTAATAACTTCTGTGTCTAATCTGCTGGGAACTTCAGCACAATCTGGGCGTGTCACATCAATATTTCTGAGGGCCTATTTAACTACGTGCCTATTATCAATCACCCTCAGCAGGCCAGGGACCTCTATTTATGGCTTGTCCACTGGTGTGGTGGATTAGGAAATTTCTCTTAAGTTAAAAAGAATCAGTACATAGAATTAAAACAAAAAGTGCTGGAACAACTCAACAGGTTTGGCAGCATCTGTGGAGAGAGAAGTTTCTCTTTCCACAGATGCTTCCAGACCTGCTGAGCTTTTCCAGCATTTTCTGTTTTCATTTCAGATTTCCAGCATCTGCAGCATTTCGCTTTTATCTCAGTACATGGAATTGCCTTATGGTTAGTCTAACGGTGGCCCTTGTCAAAAAGTGAATAAGCTTCAGTCGATAGCAATCAAGAATAGAACATTGAGTGCCTGAGAGTGTGGTGGAGGCAGATTCAATCATGGCTCTCAAAAGAGAATTGAATAAATATCGGAAAAGAAAAAAATTGCAGAGCTATGGGGAAAAGGCAGACGAATGGGACTCGTTAACTTGCACTTGCAGAGCTGGCATTGACACGAAGGACTGAATGGCCTTTTTCTGAGATGTAGCCATTCTATGTTTCTATGAACTGATCTGGCTTTTTGCACTTACTTTTTATTCAGATCTAACTTAAATTTTCAAATTCATTGAATTTGTATTCATGTAGTACCTCATTGTGTCGTCAGGCTTCAACGCACCTGAGAGCCAACAGATTACCTTTCCACTGCAGTGAACTGCTATTGCATAGGCAAAAGAGTAATTTGCATAACAGTAAGGTCTCACAAACACCAAATTAATATATTGCAGATAATCTGCTTTTCCTTGTCAAAAACAGAATTACCTGGAAAAACTCAGCAGGTCTGGCAGCAAAGGCGGAGAAGAAAAGAGTTGACGTTTCGAGTCCTCATGACCCTTCGGCAGAACTGCTTTTCCTTGTGTTGGTTAAGAGAAGAATGGTGACCTGGGTAACAGGAGAAAACCTCATCGTTCTTCAAAATACGACTGATGGATTCTTTTGCATCCACCCAAGGATGAAGGCCTTGGTTTAAAATCTTACTTAAAGGATGGTGCCTTCAACAATGCAAACACTTTTTCAGTATTTTACTATTCTTCCGTCTGCTCTGTGTGGCAACTTCTATTCTTTCAAAAGTAAAATTCTTCAGCATGTGGTCAACATTAGTATTGCTATATTTATCATGCCAGAAGATTCTCACCCTTCAGGTACAGAGAGGCTCACCAGGCCACTAATGAGGTATGAAGTCAGTTTGGAACTGGCAGCCTGCATTGGCCAGTCTAGGTAGAGGTGCCAACCCATCTAAATCAGCACAGATCAGAGTAGTTTAAAAAAATGCTAGAGGTGAGCATCACTGACAAGGCTGTGTTTGCTTCTATTTCTAGTGATTAGTTTATACAATTCAATGGCCTGTCAAGCCACTTAATAGCTAACCATGTAACGTGGGCCAGAGTCACATGTAAGTCAGATCAAATGGGGCTGGCATCAATGAACAAACAGTTGAATTCATACGAAAATAAGCTTTCATGCTTATTTTTCCCAGTGCTGGCCCCCAAACTGAGATTCATGTAATTCAATATACCATGGTGGGAGTTGAACTCATGACCAATACGTCACTGATTCAGCACCATAAGCACCACAGCGTCATAACTCTGCTCAGATAAAGAAAACAAATACAAGGAAGAAAATGGAAATTATGCACATCGGGACCAAAAATGAGATAATATTTTGGAAGGAGGGTGGATGGCTGAAGTACTGAAGAATTTTGCAACTCTCTTTTCTAAAGACTTGCTGCCAAAGTCACAGGAAAGGTGATGGAAGAGAAATTGGATGGGAAAAAAAATAAATAACAAGTTGGTACTTAAAACATTAACAGCACTCTAAAGTAGATAAGTCATTCAATTTGCATTGCATTTATCATAGCTTGTGGAGGTAAATGGAAATAGTGGAAGTTCTGCCCTTAATCTTCCAATCTCCCTAAAATATTAAGTTCAAGGGGACTGAAGGACTGCAAATGTTACATCTTTGTTCCAAAAAGGAGGGGATAAACAAGTTCAATGCAGGTCAGGCAGTGAAGAAACTTTTAGAGATAATAATCCAGTGCAAAATGAATTGTCACTTGGAAAAAAGCGCAAGTTAATGAATGAAAGCACTTAGATTTATTGAAGACAAACTCACTTGTTTGTTCATGAAGTCACAGAGAAGACTGATGAGGATGTTGTGGTTGTTGTGTATGTGGACTTTCAAAAAGAGATTGACAAAGTACCACATTATTTAGGCTTGTTAAGAAAATTAAAGCACATGGGGTTAAAAATATAGTGGTTGTGGGAATACAATATTGGCGAAGGAACAGAAAGCAGAAAGTATTGCTGACCAGTTGTTTATCAGGCCGAGGGGAAGTATGCAGTGGTGTTCCCCAGAGGTTAGTATTAGGACCACTAATCTTTTTGATATATATTAATGACCAGGACTTGAGTATAGTGGACATGATTTCAGAGTTTACAGATTACATAAAATTCAAAAGTAGTGAGGAAGACAGGAGCGTACTTCAGGAGGATATATCAGATGAAATTTAATGGAGAGAAGTATGAACTAATGCATTTTGGAAAGAAGAATGAAGAGAAGTGATATAAATTGAATGGTTCAATGCTAATCAAAAAGTTGTTGTTGAAAAATACTCTTGTTTGTCCTTCGAGGTGAAGATAACCATGCTCATCATCTGGGCTGCTTGGTAGGGTTCTGGTGAATACATAGGTGACCGTTAAGGCTGATCGGCACCAGAACGTTCTGCTGGAAATAGGACCAGGTACTGCAGATAGCTGAGTTTCGGATGAGTTGCTGGCTCGGGATTTCTTCTCAAAGCATTTTCTCTCTGCCTTTTCTTAATTAATTCAGGGGATGTGGGCTTCAATGGCTGGGCCAGCATTTATTGCCCATCCTAGTTGCCCTTGAGAAGGAGGTGGTGAACTACCATCTTGAACTGCTGCAGTCCATGTGGTGTAGGTACACCCACTGTGCTGTTGGGAGTTCCAGGAATTTGACCCGGTGACAGTGAAGGAACGGCAAATTATTTCCAAGTCAGGATGATGGGCGACTTGGAGGGGAACTTCCAGGTGGTGGTGTTCCCATATATCTGCTGCTCTTGTCCTTCTAAATGGTAGCAGACGTGATGTTTGGAAGGTGCTGTCTAAGGAGCCTTGGTGAATTCCTCTGAAATTCTCTTGCTTTTGAAGGAAGCTCATTTTTTATTTGGTTGCGCCAGGTGTAGCAATCCTGGATGAGCTTCTCCTAGGACTTTCCCCTTCACATTGAGGATACCCTCCATTGTGTTGTGAGGCAATACCACCATGTTAAATGGGATAGATTTCGAACAGATTTGAGCAACTCAAGGTTTGGCAGCCATGAGGTGCTGTGAGCCATCAGCAGCAGCAGAATTGTCCTCGCACACAATCTGTAACCTCATGGTCCAGCATATCCCTTACTATTATTACCATCAAACCGGTGGATCAACGCTGGTTCAATGAAGAGTGCAGGAGGGGATGCCAAGAGCAGCACTTAACAATGAGATGTCAACCTGGTGAAGCTATAACACAGGATTACTTGCATGCCAAACAGCATAAGCAGCAAGTGATAGACAGAGCTAAGCAATCCCACAACCAACTGATCAGCTCTAAGCTCTGCGATCCTGCCACATCCAGTTGTGACTGGTGGTGGACATTTAAACAACTTACTGGAGGAGGAGGCTCCACAAATATCCCCATCCTCAGTGATGGAGGAGTCCAGCATATCAGTGCAAAAGATAAGGCTGAAGCATTTGCTACAGTCTTCAGCCAGAAGTGCCTAGTGGATGATCCATCTCGGCCTCCTCTGGAGGTCCCCAGCATCACAGATGCCAGTCTTCAGCCAATTCAACTCACTCCACGTGATATCAAGAAACGGTTGAAGGCACTGGGCACTGCAAAGACTATGGGCCCTGACAATATTCAGGCAAGAGCACTTAAGACTTGTGCTCCAGAACTTGCCGCAGCTCCAACCAAGCTCCTCCATTACAGCAACAACACTGGCATCTACCCGGCTATGTGGAAAATTGCTCAGGTACGTCCTGTACACAAAAAGCAGGACAAACCCATCATGGCCAATTACCGCCTCATCAGTCTACTCTCAATCATCAGTAAAGTAATGGAAGGGGTTAGCAACAGTGCTATCAAATGGCACTTGCTTACCAAAAAACCTGCTCACTGGTGCCCAGTTTGGGTTCTGCCAGGTCCACTCAGCTCATGACCTCATTACAGCCTTGCTTCAAACATGGACAAAAGGTTTGAACTCCTGAGGTGAGATGAAAGTGACTGTCCTTGATATCAAGGCAGCATTTGACAGAGTGTGGCATTAAGGAACCCTTGCAGAACTGGGGTCAATGGGAATCAGGGGAAAATTCTTCACTGGTTGTAGTCATACCTAGCACAAAGGAAAATGGTTGTGGTTGTTAGAGGTCAGCTTCAGGACATCACTGCAGGAGTTCCTCAGGGTAGTGTCCTCAGCCCAATGATCTTCAGCTGCTTCATCTATTACCTTCCTTCCATCATAATGTCAGGAGTGGGGATGTTCGCTTGGGCTGACAAGTGGCAAGTAACATTCGCGCCACACAAGGGTCAGGCAATGTCCATCTCCAACAAGAGGGAATCCAACCATCACCCCTTGATGTTCAATGGCATTACCATCACTGAATCCCGCACTATCAACATTCTGCTGGTTTCCATTGACCAGAAATTGAATTGGAATAGCCATATAAATACTTGTGGCTACAACAGCACGTCAGAGGCCAGGAATTGTGCGATGAATAACTCACCTCCTGACTCCATAAGGCCTGAAGAGTGTGATGGAATACTCCCCACTTGCCTGGATGAGTGCAGCTCCCACAACACTCAAAAAGCTTGACAGCGCTGGACAAAGCAGCCCGCTTGATTGGCACCACATTCACAAACATTCACTCCCTCCGCCACTGACGCACAATAGTAGCAGTGTGTACCATCTACAAGATGCATTGCAGAAATTCATCAAGGCTCCTTCGACATAACCTTCCAAACCCATGACCATTACCACCTAGAAGAACAAGGACTGCAGATACATGGTAACACCCTGGAAGTTCCCCTCCAAGTCACTCATCATCCTGATTTGGAAATATATTTCCATCCCTTCTCTGTCGCTGGGTTAAAATCCTGGAACTGCTTTCCTAACAGCATTGTGGGTGTACCTACATCACATGGACTGTAGCAGTTCAAGAAGGCAGCTCACCACCACCTTCTCAAGGGCAACTGGGGATGGGCAATAAACGTTGGCCCAGCCAGCAAAGCCCACATTCTGTGAATGAATTTTAAAAAAACTCAAAGTTGATATCAAAACTCCTAAGTGAAGCCTTCAGAGTGTCCTTGTCATGCTTCTTTTGACTGCCATGAGAGTGCTGCCCACACTCAAGCTCTCCAAAAACAGATTTGCTTTGGCAAGCAAGCGTCAGGCATTCTGGCTACATGACCAGCCCAACTCAGCTGTGATATGGACAATATGATGTGGATGCTTGGCACACCAGCTCAGGTGAGCACCTCAATGTCTGGTATTTTGTCCTGCCACCTGATCTTCAGAAGTTTTCAAAGACAGCTCAAGTGCAAATGGTTGAACTTCTTGGCATGGCGCTGGCACACAGTTATACCACAGTCCAAGTCTCGCATGCATAGAGGCAGAATGGACAGGACTATTGCTCTTTCAGAGACTTTCAAGACTTTCAGCTTGGTAGGCAGACTTACTCCTCTTCGTTCCCAGGCTGATGTTTAAATTCTGCCAAAGGCTACATTTGCTTTGGCAATTCTTGCACTTGTCTCTTCATCAATACAGATAGTTCAAGTGTGGTGCCTAGATAAAAGAACTTATCCACAGCTAATGTGTCCTGGTCATGGACCGAAACTTTGCCCTTGAAACAGGGCTTTCCTGGAGCAGGCTGGTACATTACTTAAGTTTTCTTCATGCTGATCGTAAGGTCAACATTGTCACAAACATTGGAGAACAAGTCAATGCTACGTTATATGTCCAGCTTTGAACCAGCGGTTGGTGTAGTCATCAGCAAATAGGAAATCTCAAAATACGTCCTTGCAGACCTTAGTCTTTGCTTGGAGTCATCTCAGCTTCCAGCCCCTGTACTATCTGAATTCAATGCCAGGATCACCATCGTGGAAGGCATTGGAGAGCATGGCAGAGAAAAACATGCTAAAGGATATTGACACTAGCACGCAGCCCTGTTAACCCCATTAGTGACTGGTGACATCTTTGGATTCTTGTGGGATTCTTTCTGTACAATACTAAAGGGGGGCATGAACAGAGAGACCTGGGGGCGCACTTACACAAGTCCTTCAAGGTGTCAAGACAAGTTGGGAAGACCATCAAAAGAGCATAGGGGATCCTTGGCTAATTTAGGTATTGACTACAAAAGCAAGGAATTTATGATAAGCCTCAGACAGAGCCAGAATTTGACGCATCAGAGAATCTAACAGTTTTAGAGTCGGTCTTGCATGTTTAGGCTTTTACATTTTTGAAAGAAAACAGAAAATGTTGGGAAAAACTCAGCAGGTCTGGCAGCATCTGTGGAGAGAGAAAAACAAGTTGACGTTTCAAGTTCTATGACTCATCTACAGAGCTGAAGGGAGGTAGAAATAAGATGGATTTTGACTTGTTGTTGGGGTGAGGTGGGGGTTGGAGCAGGTAGAGCAAAATAGAAAATCAGGGTTGCTGGGTGCTCAGGAAAGATTTGACAAAGATGTCATGGATACAAGACAGGGGAATGTTAATAGTAGTGTTAAAGGCTAAAGAAGGTGCTAATACTGGAATAGAGGTAAGATAGCAGAACGCGTTAATAGCAGAACAAGGGTCAGCGTCCTGCGAAAGCAAAACATAAGAACTAGTTACAGATGAACCTGTGGGTGGAGGGGGTTTGGAAATTTTTTTTTAAAAGATCAAAATGGAGGACAGAGTTCATAGTCTGCATTTGTTGAACTCAATGTTGAGTCCGGAAGGCTGTGAAGTGCCTAATCGGAAGATGAGGTGCTATACTCCAGAATGTGTTGGGCTTCATTGGAACATTGTAAGAAGCCAAGGACAGAAATGTGAGCATGAGAGCAAGATGGAGTGACAAGGTTGGATTAATGCTTGCGGACTGAGTGGAGGTGTTCCGCAAAGTGTTCACCTAGTCTGCGTTTAGCCTCCCCAATGTGGAGGAGACTGCATTGTGAGCAGTGAATGCAGTAGACTAAATTGAACGAGGTGCAAAGTGAAGTGCTGCTTTACCTGAAAGGAGTGTTTGGGGCATTGGATGGTGAGAAGGGAGGAGGTAAAAGGGCAGGTGTTATACCTTCTGCGATTGCCTGAGAATGTGCCGTGGGAAAAGGATGAGGTGCTGGGGGTGATGGAGGAGTGGACCAGGGTGTTATGGAGGGAACGGTCCTGTTCAGGCTCAGCACGACATTGAATTTCAGGCTCGGTACGATGCTGAGCTCTTTCTCTGCCGCCTTCGACTTCGTGCTCACTTCTTTGGGCAGCAGTCCTCCCCACCTCCCACCAACGTTCAACAGATCCTTTCACCCACCTCCAGTATTCTCCCTCTACCTCGGCCCCTCCTTCTAGACTCTTACCTGCTCTTGATCTTTTCACTGAGAACTGTCTCAATTTCTCTGCTCCTCTCACCCACTCCAACCTGTCTCCTTCTGAATCTGCTGCACTCCATTCTCTCAGGTCCAACCCTGACTTTGTTAAAAAATCTGCCTACAAGAGTGGTGCCATTGTTGTCTGGCATGCTGACCTCTACTTTGCAGGGGGTAAGCGCCAACTCTGAGATACTTCCTATCTCCCCCAGACCATGATCCCACACTGACCATCAAGCCGTTGTTTCCAGGGCAGTCACTGATCTCGTCTCCTCTGGAGATCTTCCCTCCATAGTGTTATGATGTGGCAGGCGATATGTTCCAAGCAGACCAAATACACAAGGGAAACTTGGCCATGTTAGCACAATGGTTTTGCAATTTATATTTATTACGAGAAAATTTGTGTACTGAATTCAGAAGTAATGAGTCTACTAACACCTGTAGAGATTTTAAAAACTAAATAAAAATATTTATTAACAAAAGTAAATATTTCAAGCACAAACATAAGATTACAATTACTTAATACTATAACAAATCCCAAAATCCCAAATTAAAGTGGCTCCTAACTACACACCCCCTTTAAGGCAACAGTCCCAAAATAGGTTTTAAATTCAAATAGGTAAGCCAGCAAATTTACCACAGCACCCATTTGACAGTAGAATTCCAAAGGCTTTCCCCTACCTTTGGTTACTGGACACAGCAGACTTCTGCAAAAGTGGCTGGATGCTTCCCCAAGGCTGTTTTACATGGTCCTTTTAGATCTTACATGAACCCCAACATAACATTCCATCCTTCTTTATAGATGTTTCTCTCTCTTTTTAATCTTTAAATTCCATTGTTCTACATGTCTTTGGAAATATGCTTTTCCCATAATATAAAAATCTTTCATGTTGCCAATATGGTCAGTACCTTTGGGAAAAATAAACACACTGCTTGGCCCTGCTTATCTTGTTGCTTGTAGACATCCTATCATCCCTGTGAAACCCAAACAACCCCTTCACTTATCTAAAAATGCAAATTTTCTTCACACCCTAAATGCTCATCCCATTGTTTACTTATTAGCATTTCAAATGCCTTTTACCCCTAATTTCTTTTGATAATTTCAAACTTGCTGTCTATAAGACTCTTATTCAATTAAATCACACAGACAGAACCATCTACACTCACACCCATAAACCTACTTTACAATAAACCACAATACTGTAATGAAGAAATATTAGCTTCGTGACAACAGCTTCCAACCTCATCATCTCCCAACCCTGCAGAGCCTGCTTCTATCTCCTTTCCAAAACCCACAAACAGGACTGTCCTGGTAGACCCATCCTTTCAGCCTGTTCCTGTCCCACTGAACTAATTTCTTCCTATCTTGACTCCATTCTCTATCCACTTACATTTGTGATTCCTCTGATGCCCTACGTCATATCAACAATTTCCAGTTCCTTGGCCCTAACTGCCTCCTCTGGCTAAGTTTGCAGATGATACAAAGATAGGTGGAGGGACAGGTAGTATTGAGGAGGCGGGGAGGCTGCAGAAGGATTTAGACAGGTTAGGAAAATGGGCAAAGAAGTGGCAGATGGAATACAACGTGGGGAAGTGTGAGGTCATGCACTTTGGCAGGAAGAATAGAGGCATAGACTATTTTCTAAATGGGGAGAGAATTCAGAAATCTGGAGTGCAAAGGGATTTGGGAGTCCTAGTCCAGGATTCTCTTAACGTTAACTTGCAGGTTGAGTCCGTAGTTAGGAAGGCAAATACAATGTTGGCATTTATTTCCAGAGGACTAGAATTTAAAAGCAGGGATGTGTTGCTGAGGCTTTATAAGGCTCTGGTCAGACCACATTTAGAATATTGTGAGCAGTTTTGGGCCCCGTATCTCAGGAAGGATGTTCTGGCCCTGGAGAGGATCCAGAGGAGGTTCACGAGAACGATCCCAGGAATGAAAGGCTTAACATATGAGGAATGTTTGAGGACTCTGGGTCTATACTCGATGAAGTTTAGAAGGATGAGGGGGGATCTGATTGAAACTTACAGAATACTGAAAGGCCTGGATAGACTGGACGTGGGGAAGATGTTTCCATTAGTAGGAGAGACTAGGACCCGAGGGCACAGCCTCAGAGTAAAGGGAAGACCTTTTAGAACAGAGATGAGGAGAAACTTCTTTAGCCAGAGAGTGGTGAATCTATGGAATTCATTGCCACAGAAGGCTGTGGAGGCCAGGTCATTGAGTGTATTTAAGACCGAGATAGATAGGTTCTTGATTGGTAAGGGTATCAAAGGTTATGGGGAGAAGGCGGGAGAATGGGGTTGAGAAACTTACCAGCCATGATTGAATGGCGGAGCAGACTCGATTGGCCGAATGGCCTAATTTCTGCTCCTATGTCTTATGGTCTTATGGTCTAAGTGACAGTCAGCCAGTAGGAGGCAGTGGCCAGGGAAGAATACCAGCATGATGTTGGTGGATCTGACTGTGAACGTACAGGACACAAAGAGGAAGTCTATCCTGGAACGGCTGGACCCGTCTGGCCATGCGCTCCATCTGCAGGGTTGCTGAAAACGTTGGGCAGCTTGGCATCCTTTACTGTTTCCATCAGGAGTCTGAATGTGGCATCCAGCTCTCTAAATGTGCTATCCAAGTAATCCTCAGCCTTGCGGATGCATCGCAGTGACTCCAGCCGCTGCTCAAGCTCCACAAGTTGGACCTCGAGTTTCTGCAGCTGGTGACACTTCCTGCAGATGTAGTCATCGAGGGCCCTTTTGTGCCTGCACGACTTCCCACGTCCCACAGGATGCAGATTCCACACAGCCGAGCTGCACTGACACTACCTTAAACTTTATATCATGCATTTACGACTATATTTATTTACTAATCTATATTAATTTATTCATGTATTTTAATTATTTCCTTGATTTAGAATAATTATGCGTACAACAATTTACTGTGTTTATTAAATGCTAGCCCCTCCCACAAATACAACTAAAAGTTATATGTTTCTTAATTACACAATTATGTGTTTTAGGTATTTATTTTAATTATTTTATCTTAACCATTTCATGTTAATTATTTTGTTTTATGTATTTTATTTTAAATTTTTACTTCTTGTTATTTATAGAAGGACCTTAACTCCTGTATCCTAAGCTGGCTTTTGACACACTGCCCCTTACACCAAGCACTTACCGGCCAATCAACTTACTGGTTTCCTGTGATGTCACAGTTGTTTTTTCTCCCCACTCAGTTTCTTCAGGAGCTGAAATGCACCCGGCTCCCGACCTGCCTCTGCTCCGGCCCCAAATAGTAAAAGGCACGCTCCGATCCCCGGGCTCTATTTCTGCTGCGCCCAACTCCTGACCTGCCTCTGCTCCGGTCCCAGGTAGGAAGGGCTGCGCTCCGATCCCTGGACTCTATTTCTGCTGCTCCCGGCTCCCGACCAGCCTCTGTTCCAGTCCCACTTGCCTGGATGAGTGCAGCTCCAACAACACTCAAGAAGCTTGATGCTATCCAGGACAAAACAGCCTGCTTGATTGGCACCCCTTCCCCAAACATTCACTCCCTCCACCACCATTGAACAGTGGGTACCATCTACAAGATGCACTGCAGAAACTTACCAAGGCTCCTTAGGCAGCACCTTCCAGTGCTCCTTGTACAAGTACACCCAAGACCCACTGAACATCAATATTTACACGTTAGATAGATGGATAATTGGTTTATTGAGAAATCATCATGGCAGCAGATTTCTAATTGTCATGACAATACAAATAAAACAAGTAACCATAATTCATAACAGTTATGAACAATTAAAACTAAAATATAAAATAATAAAATAATCTCAATTGTGATCAATCCAGCATACAAATAATAACAATATGTTGCAAAATTCAGGTCTCCTTAATTTACAGAATAGAAATAAAAAGTTTAATGTACTCAGCACTTTATATTTAAAGTCCACAGTTCATACATTGCCAGGTTGAATTAATTGAATTTCAGTTATTTACATACCATTTATGAGTTTTATAAAGTAGAGGATGGGCTGCCTTGCAACCTATTTGTTCTGTATCTTGTTTGTCGAATGGTGTTTTTCTCCTTAATTCCATTACACATTTACTTCTGTGTGGCGAAAGATAGTGGCAATGGGAGGTGGGATTCAAGAGTTTTCTAGCGAAGACCAGAGTGTTTTTTTTCACCTTTCAGCAAGGGAATAGATATTCAGTGGTTTGATTGTGTTGGTGTAGGTTTGGTACACATTACCCAGGATAAGTTTCAGCACTCACTTCTGACACTCTTTCAAACTTGTTCACACACCTTTTAAAGACTATTCCTCTTTTCTATGACCAAAGCGAATTACCTCACACTTCCCCACCTTATACTCCATCTGCCATCTTGTTGCCCACTCACTTAACCTGTCTATATCTCTTTGCAGCCACTTTGTGTCCTTCACACAGCTTACATTCTCACCTCGCTTTGTATTGTCATCAAATTTAGATTCATTACTCTCCTTGTCTAAGTCATCAATATAGATCGTATATAGCTGAGGCCCTAGCACTGATCCTTGCGAAATCCAAATATACTACACCTACTGGATCTCCTTCACCAACCCTACTAGTTAGATGCTCAAAAAGAACTAATAAATTTGGCAACACGATTTCCATTTCGTAAAACCATTGCTGACTCTGTCTGATCATACTGTGATTTTCTAAGTGCATTGTTGAGATGCCCTTCATAAGAGATTCCAACGTTTTCCTGATGACATTCTAGGGTTCAAAAAGAGGCAGCAGCAGTGTGTAACCTCCACAAGATGCACGGCAGCAATTCGCCAAAACTTCTTTGATAGAACCTTCCAAACCCACGACCTCAACCACCTAGGAAGACAAGCGTAGCAGACAAGTGGGAACACCAGCACTAGCAAGATCCCCTCCAAGTCGTACACCATTCTGTCTTGGAACTATATCGCCATTTCTTCACCATTGCTTGGTCAAAATCTTGGCACTCCCGAACATCACTCTGGGTGTACCTGCACAACATAGACTTCAACCGCTCAAGAATGCTGCTCACCACCACTTACCACTCACCACCTCATTCTCAAGAGAATGAGGATGAAGGTATTGAGCTCGGGGAGAGAGACTGCGAGGTTCTTAAGCAAATTGATATAGGGAGTGACAAAGTATTGGAGGTGTTGGCAGGCTTAAAAGTGGACAAATATCCAGGTCCAGATGATTTGTGTCCCAGACTGCTGAGGGAGGCAAGGGAGGAGATCGCAGGGGCTCTGACCTAAATTTTTAATTCCTCTCTGGCCACGGGGGAGGTGCCAGAGAACTGGAGAACAGCTAATGTGGTTCCGCTATTTAACAAGGGTTGTAGAGATAAGCCAGGGAACTACAGGCCAGTGAGTCTCACGTCAGTGGTAGGGAAACTATTGGAGAAAATTCTGAAGGAAAGAATCTATCTCCACTTGGAGAGGCAAGGTTTGATCAGGGATAGTCAGCATGGCTTTGTCAGAGGGAGGTCATGCCTAACAAATTTCATTGAATTTTTTGAGAAGGTGACCAGGTGTGTAGATGAGGGTAGTGCAGTTGATGTAGTTTATATGGATTTCAGCAAAGCCTTTGACAAGGTCCCACATGGGAGACTTATAAAGAAGGCAAAGGCACATGGGATACAGGGTAATTTGATAAGGTGGATTCAGATTGTAGGAGACAGAGGGTGATGACAGAAGGATGCTTTAGTGACTGGAAGCCAGTGTCCAGTGGCGTACCACAGGGAACTGTGCTGGGTCCCCTATTACTTGTCATTTATATAAACGACATAGATGACTATGTAGGGGTTAGGATTAGTAAGCTTGTGGATGACACAAAGATTGGCCGGGTGGTTAACAGTGAGGTTGAGTGTCTTGGGCTACAGGAAGATATAGACAGGATGGTCGAATGGGCAGATAAGTGGCAGATGGAATTTAACCCTGAAAAGTGTGAGGTGATACACTTTGGAAGGAGTAATTTGACAAGGAAGTATTCAATGATCGGCATGACACTAGGAAGTTCTGAGGAACAAAGGGACCTTGGCGTGTGTGTCCATGGGTCTCTGAAGGCGGAGGGGCATGTTGGGGGGGGTGAAAAAGGTATATGGGACACTTGCCTTTATCAATTGAGGCATAGATTACAAAAGTAGGGAGGTCATGTTGGAGTTGTATAGAACCTTGGTGAGGCCATAGCTGGAGTACTGTGTGCAGTTCTGGTCGCCACATTATAGGAAGGATGTGATTACACTGGAGGGGGTGCAGAGGAGATTCACCAGGATGTTGCCTGGGATGAAACATTTAAGTTATGAAGAGAGGTTGGATAGACTTGGGTTGTCTCCGTTGGAGCAGAGAAGACTGAGGGGCAACCTGATCAAGGTGTACAAGATTATGAGGGGCATGGACAGGGTGGATAGGGAGCAGCTGTTCACCTTTGTTGAAGGGTCAGTCACAGGGGGACATAAGTTCAAGGTGAGGGGCAGGAGGTTTAGGGGAGATGTGAGGAAAAACTTTTTTACCCAGAGGGTGGTGACGGTCTGGAATGCACTGCCTGGGAGGGTGGTGGAGGCGGGTTGCCTCACATCCTTTAAAAAGTACCTGGATGAGCACTTGGCACGTCATAACATTCAAGGCTATGGGCCAAGTGCTGGTAAATGGGATTAGGTAGGTAGGTCAGATGTTTCTCACATGTCGGTGCAGACTCGATGGGCCGAAGGGCCTCTTCTGCACTGTGATTCTGAGATTCTGTGAAATTAGAGATGGATAATAAATGCTGGCCTTGCAAGCAGCACTCACATCCCAAGGACAAATGAAATAAAAATTATCTCATATCCCAGCAAGGTCCTCGCTTATTATATCTCCGGCAATTTATTTTTAAAACCATGAAAGGAATGTATTGCTGATCTATTATTTTCTTCTATAAAAACAGCCGGGATCTGAAAGCAAATTGTGTCTCTCGACTTTCCTTTCCCAATACCTGCCAAATTACCAAGAGCTCACAAATTTTCTTTGCTGCATTATTTCTTTGAAGTTTAATCTTGAAATTATGCTCCACTCTTTGAAGATGTAATTGAATATCAACAGGATTTTTGGAACAAAAATTTATCTTGGGAAGTGCTAATTGAGATTATGAGGAGTAGCAATGCGGCTTTCAACAATTTAATCACATTTCAATATGATTTAGTTTCAAGGACAGTTAACTTGAACCTGAACATTCCCAGGACCAAATATGTTCCCATATCCACAGCACATTCTTGTAGGAATTTTTTTTTATTCATTCATTCACAGGATATGGGCGTCACTGGGTAGGCCAGCATTTATTGCCCACCCCTAATTGCCCATGTCCAGAGGCTGTTTAAGAGCCAACCACATTGCTGTGGGTCTGGAGTCACACATAGACCAGACCAAGTAAGGATGGCAGATTTCATTCCCAACAATTGGCAATGGTTTTGTGATCCTCATCAAACTTTTAATTCCAGATTTTTATTGAATTCAAATTTCACCATCAGTTGTGGTTGGAATCAAACCTGGTCCCCAGAGCATTACCCTGGGTCTCTGGAATACTAGTCCAGTGACAATATCACTATGCCACCACCTCCCTCGAAATCATGTTCACCATCTTGCAAATGAATAAAGCAGTCTCAATCCAGCACAACCAATAAGACTTGAGGCTGTGAGGCTGCAAGAGCAATCAATGACCCTTTCTGGGCATTTCCACAGGGACCCTATTCACATTCCTCACGCTTTCCCGCTTTTCTTCTCTCTTGCAGCAAACTAACTGCTCCACAAACCTTCCACTCAAATTTCTCTGGCTTTTCAGGATATTCTCATAGAGACAGAATAAAGAGAGCCAAATAAATCAAAATTCCAAGATAAGGGAGTATAAACTTCAGAAAACATGAACCATAAAAATATACATACGCATGTTCTGTGGAGGACTGCTAAATTAGTCAATTAGTCAATTATGAACAATGGTTGCATTGACTGTTAGTTTGAGCTTGGCACCAAGCTGTGCCTATCAAGAGCTACAAGCAATATTGGTGTGCACTGAACTCCCTGAATAATGTATACTACTAAATTGTTTAAAACCTTCATTTGTAAATTGTGCCATTTTTTAAAACTTCTGCATTTTCTAATGAAGGTGGAAAACTCATTTATAACCTGTTTGTCCTCTGCAACTACTCTCAGCTGATCAAACCTTCCTTCTGACTTACTTTAATCAGTAATATCTTTCACTCTGGAAACAAATTGGCGTTACATGTGGTCTGAGGTTTAATATTAAAAGATAGACATGTGCGAGCATTGTACCAAATAATACTGTTGGTCATAACCACATTTTCCTGTTCCTAAAAATTCTGACCACTGAATGGCATAAAATGCCACGTAAACAAGTTTTTAAAAAAATACCTGAAAGCTCACAGTTTCACCTTCAGCAACTTTTGAATCTTTCCAGTTTGCGGTGCATTCTGACGGGGCCGGTGCAAGAGTATGAGGCGCCCAAAGCAAACCTTCAGCCTCGAGCGCCCTCCCGCCCGGCCTACAATTAACGTTCGAAAATGAATACAACAAAATGGTGCTAAGACTTGTTCCCCATCAGTCCCACTGTTCTGCAGCAATATGTTCCGACAGTGCTGCTCGCTACATGAGCCACGCGCACACCTCTCAAGAGACCTCAACATCCACATTACCAACAACATCACCCAGGAGCTTTCTGATTGGTTGAAAGCCGTAGAACTTTTTTTACATTCACTGTTTTATATTTATACATTCTAATTGATTTCGATCCAATGCATGAAAAACGTTTCATTCGCGCAGTGAACGTTAAAACACGAAGCTTATTTGAAATTAAATTTTGAAAGTCACTAGTTACATTTATGAAAGAAATATTAATTAAATTCATTTTATCTGTGAGACTGGGCGGATGGCTCACTAACACTCAGGGGAGGGGAGACAGGAAGGTGGAAATCCAAACAAAGTAATCATCATCTGCTATTGTTTCCTGGCTTCAGTGTATTTTCAAGAACAATTTTGATGTTTATAAATGATAACCTTCTTTTCCTATGAGTCTGTGAGTGAAGGAATCCAGCTGGCTTTACAGATTTCCTTGTTTTATACAGAGGTTTCTTGTCCTGCTCTTGGGGATTTGTCCTATATCTTTCCTTCTGTCTGTCTGTCTGTCTCTCTCGCATGTCCGCCCCTCCCCCCACACCAGCCCCTCCCCCGCCTGCCCCGCACCCCACCCGGCCCCCACCAAACCCCCGTGCCCTCCAACACACTCCGCCCCGGCCCGTCTCCCTACCAACTCCCTACCCGCCCCCCTGCTCCCTGACCCACCCCGCCCTCCCCACTCCCCCTAACCCACCCTCCCCCTCCACCCGCGTCCACGCCAACCACCCCCACCCCTCTCACCAACCACCACCCCCCCAGGCCCCCAACCCCCTCACCAGCCATCCAACCCCCCTGGCCCCCAACCCTCTCACCAACCACCCCACCCACCTCACCAATAAGGCAGCTCACCACCACCTTCTCAAGGGTATCTAGGGATGGGCAATAAATGCTGGCCCAGCCAGGGAAGCCCACATCCCATGAATGAATGATTGAATAAAAAAAAACTGATCCTTATATGGGAGCCCCAGACAAAGAGAGAGCTATGGACCTATAGGATGGCTAGACCCTGGAAGGAGACAGCTCATCAAGGGAGGAGCAGAAAGGAGGTATTAGAGGCAGAGGGGGATGACACTGAACAGAGAGGTGCCCCTGCTGTATGACAAGGTTGCCCCCTCCTACCACCGTCCGGGAACAAGACCTCCCTCCCCTCCCTCACAGTCTCCAACATTAGATCCAGGTTGGCATTGGTGAAGCGAATCTCAGTTCTGCTTGGGTGCCAGGTCTCTGGCTCAATTTCTTATGTAAACATCCACTTTGATGTGAATTTCAACAATGTTTATGCGCTGCTGTCCACCATTATGATGACAAATAGCACACAACAATGGTTCGTGACAGGTTATTTCCCTGTCTGGAGTCAGTGATTACAATTTCAATCCAAGATTCTTGCCCCACAAGCCATGAATCATCCTGAAGACCTGTTTCCAGCGCTACTTCATCCATTTTATCTTTTTCCCTGTAAAATAGACCCAATGCCCAAATGCTGACTTCTTGTTTATTAGCAGACAAGCTGAAAAATGTGAAGGATGCTTTTGTGGATTTAAGAGATCATTTCAGTGCAACTGTGTGTAATTGAATGCTCACTCTGTGACTAAGCACTGTATCAGTGTGTAATGCACATTTCCTTGCTGCAGCTGGCTGAGGTCAATGCCTTTTAACCACTTTCACCTTCCAACCTGGGTGTAGATTGGGCTTTGAGACCAGAACCACAGCAACAATTTGTCACTGAAAGCAAGCATGCAGGTGCAGCGAGCAGTTAAGAAGGCAAATGGTATGTTGGCCTTCATTGCGAGGGGACTTGAGTACAGGAGCAAGGGTGTCTTACTGCAGCTGTACAGGGCCTTGGTGAGGCCACACCTGGGGCAGGATTTTCCCTTTGTCAGGTGGGCGCGGAGGGCAGCGCCAGGAGCGGCCGCGAGACAGACTGCCACCCGGAAGGCTGCCAGGGAGGACATCCCCTGAGCTGACACTATGGACCTGAGGGCAGCTAGACACGGCCGGCGGGAGGGCAGGTCGGGTGGGCATTCAGCCCCTCGCTTCCCTGATGAGTGTCTCGCTGTCCTCCTGGAGGAGGTGGCTCACTGCAGATGTGTTAAGGCCTGGCCGCTGGCCGCCACACCCCCCCCTCCCCCCCACCCCCCCCACTCCCCCCTCCCCCCCACCCCCCCCCACTCCCCCATGGACCTCAGGGGCGCTAGCGCCTGAGTGCCAACTGTCAATCACACCGGATCTGGCCAAGAGGGTGAGCCTTGGCTGCTTGGGCTGAGTGCCTTGCAGCTCGAGGGCCACGACTTGGATGTGCCCTGCAAGGTGTTCCTCAGCTGGGGTTGGCCAGGCTGCAATGGTGCTGCAGGTAGAGAGTGGACTAATCAATGCTCCTCTGTTGTTTCAGGAAGGTGGCCCACAACAATATAGAAAGGACAGGGACCAGCTCTCCTCCTAATCCTCTTGAGATATGAACAAGACGCCCTGGAGCTTGAGACCCGGCACACTCCACGCGCAACCAAGCGTAGGGAGGCGGGGGTGCCAGACAAACCTAAGAGCGCAGTACACAGAGGTGAGAATTTTGGTTTGTGCAACCATTCTAGTGTTGTCTCCTCATTGATATGAGCCTTGAACCTGGAGCCCCCATTGACCATTGGAAGATGAGGGCACTATAATGCAGATGTCCATTGTCTCACCAGGGTGCTTGGCATGCACAGTGACAGTGTGATGACTTTAACTAATGACATATCCTTCTTCCCCCTTTTAGATTTGCCAGCAGGTGTTCGCTCTCTGGACCCCGAAGGGCCACCCCTGACACCAGACAACCACTGAGCATCATTTGCACCTGTGTCACATGAAGCAGGCACCAGCGCAGATACCAGCACCTTGGTGGGCATTCAAGCGGTGGCTAGTATCTTGGTGCACATTGGTGAGGGCATTTCACAATCACTTGAGGTGCAGGCGGAGGCAGAGAGTGCCCAGGGTGCCAGCAGTCGGAGGGCTGCTGGCGACCAGGGCGATGTTCAGTCGAAGGCTGATGATGAGCCTCTGGAGTCATCCATCAGGCCGCAGACACTTGATGTTTTTTTTTTATTTGTTCATGGGATGTGGGTGTCACTGGGTGGACCAGCATTTATTGCCCATCCCTAATTGCCCTTGTTTAGAGGGCATTTAAGAGTCAACCACACTGCTGTGCACCTGGAGTTACACGTGGGCCAGACCAGGTAAGGACAGCAGATTTCCTTCCCTAAAGGACATTAGTGAACCAGATGGGTTTTTACAATAATCGGCAATGGTTTCATGGTCATCATCAGACTTTTAATTCCAGAGTTTTATTAAATTCAAATTCCATTATCTGCTGTGGTGGGGATTTGAACCCAGGTCCCTAGAGCATTACCCTGGGTCTCCTGGATTACCAGTCCAGTGACAATACCATTATGCTACCACCACCTACCCTGTGGGAGAATCTGGTGGAGATCCATGAGGGTGTGCATGCCATGGTCTCCATGATGGAGGAGTCCATGCAGAGCGTGAGCACTACATTGATCGTCATGGCTAAGCTCACTGCCTCCTCCATTGATAGAGTGGTGACTCTTATGGAGAGGCAGCTCCAGGGACAGAATGAAGGGTTCCCGGGGTTGCGCTCGGAACTGCAAGCCCTCACACAGGCACTGATCTCAGGTGGTCAGTGTCAGTGTGGGAGATGGATGAGGCACCCCATATTCCAACTAGGTGCCTGTCCATCAATGGTGTGCAGGGAGGTCTAGAGCAACCTCATGTTGGCGCATGAGCTGCCTGTCGTCCCTGTGGGCTCCTCTCAGGGCGCTCTAGATGATGGCAGCAGCTCCAGTGACTGTGGCATCTGCTGAGGCTGCTGGGATTGGAGAGGTGCCAGCTATGGCACTGGCCACTCCCTCCCAGGCGGGGCCAGCACAGGCTCCACTGGCCACAGGATGACCACCAAGGTCATCAAGGCCAACAAGACAGCAGAGTGAGCAGGCTGTCTCCAATGCCGGTGCCAGCGAGGGGGGAGCACCCAGACGTAGCATTCGCAAACGTAAGTTAAAGGCACCATGAGCATAAGAGGGACAGGTCATAGGTGATTTTATGTTCATTTTTGTTCACTTTATGTATACTGGTCTGATGTTGAATACCAGAAACTTTTCTGTTAAGATTATTGACCTGTTAGAATGACATAAATTGTGTTTTTGTCATCATGGCCTGAGCGTGCTTCACCTTTATGTTTAATTGGTGCGGGGAACGCCAGTATGTAATGCTGGACGGAGGTGGCTCTGAACTTTATTGCACAGGCACTGAGTGTTCTTTGGGTTCAAATGAAAGTGTCTTTTCAGACATCCGGGATGGAGGAGGCAGCCCTGGCAGGCATTGAAGCTGATCTTTGGTAGCCTAGCTGAAAGAGCATTGGATCAAGGCATCCCTGATGTCCCTGCCTCCCTGCAGGTTACAGAGGTCTGGCTGCATGCCTTCAGTGTTCTCCTCACCATCCTCCTCTTCAGACTGAATACTGGACTCATTATTTATGGCGTGTGCAGCTGCGTCAATATCCTCTTCCTCCATTGGGACCCCCATGCCAATGCCAGATTGTGGAGAGCGCAGAATGCAACCAGGATCAGTGACACCCGCTCTGGGGGGTATTGTAGTGCTCCCCCTGGCCGGTCCAGGCATTGGAAGCGCACCTTGAGAAGACATATGGTCCTCTCTACCACCGCCCTTGTGGAGGCATGACTCGCATTGTAATGTTTTTCTGTCTCTGTTCTTGGATGGCAGAGAGGCGTCATGAGCCACCTCTTCAACAGATAGCACTTGTCACCCAGCAGCCACGCATCCAGTTGGGCTGGAGCATTGAAGAGCCTTGTCACCCAGGAGTGTCTCAGGATGTACACATCATGGGAGCTGCCTGGGTACCTTGCACAGACTTGTAGAATCAGCATCCTGTGATCACACACTATCTGCACGTTCATGGAGTGGAAGCCCTTCCTGTTGACGAAGGCACCGGGCTCACCTGCTGGCGCCTTGATGGCCACATGTGTACAGTCTATAGCACCATGGACACGGGGGAAGCCAGCAATGGCTTCAAAGCCTCTGGCTCGCTCAGCCTGGCTGGCCTTGTCCATACGGTAAAGAATAAAAGTCAGTACCCACCTGAACAGAGCTTCTGCCACCAGTTTGACGCAACTGTGGACAACTGATTGGGAGATTCCACACAGATTCCCCACTGACTCCTGGAAAGAGCTAGAGGCATAGAAGTTGAGGGCCACTGTGACCTTCAGAGCCACTGGCATGGGGTGTCTACCCATGCAGCCAGATCTGATCTCAGGTGCAATCATGTGACAAGTAAAGTTCACGCTCTCCCTTGAGAGGCTGAGCCTCCTTCGGCATTGTACCTCAGACATATTGAGGTAGCTGCATTGCAACCCTGTAAACCCTGGCGGCCGGAGAGTGGGGTCTTTTGTGGCCCCTTCTGCCTTAGACTTCCTTGTGCCTGTGCCTCTCCTCCCACAGGTTGCTCCCCTGGAGGCTGCACTGGGACATCTAGCCTCCTCTCCCTTCTGCCCCTCTCTTCCTACTCAGAGGAGGTGCCACCAGCGGAGACCACAATCCCCATTACCAGGGTAAAGGAAGGCTGTCTGATACCTGGAAGGGTCCATATGGGCAGAATCCTCCGGGGGCCTGGCAGACAGCAATAAGTCCTGAAATGAAGCCTGGAAATGCTAAGAATGGAGCCCCGAACAGAGATGAAGCTGCCAAGTACCAGCTGCAAACTATCCATAGTTTGCCATAGTTTTAGGCTAAGGGGTGGTAGATTTAAATCAGAGATGAGGAGGAATTACTTTTCTCAAAGGGTCGTGAATCTGTGGAATTCAATATCTCAGAGTGCAGTGGATGCCGGGACACTGAATAAATTTAAGGAGGAGAAAGACAGATTTTTAATTAGCAATGGGTTGAAAGGTTATGGGGAGAGGGCGGGAAATTGGAGTTGAGGCCGAAATGAGATCAGCCATGATCGTAATGAATGGCGGGGCAGGCTCGAGGGGCTGAATTGCCTAACTCCTGCTCCTAGTTCTGATGTTCATATCTCCAAAACTGCTCACAGTGGCGATGCTACTGACCCTTTTTATCCCACCCTTGGATGAGGTTTGTGAAAGTGTCGGCTGGCCACCTGCCCTTTTTGCCCCTGCGATGAGCAGAAAATCGCACAGGGCAGAGAAAAATCACAGTCAATTGGACTGTGATTTAATTGGGCCGTAAGTGGCCGCTTAATTAATGGCTGGTGCCGCTCCAGCACCCGTGCGCGCCCGCTGTGTGAGGGCGCAATGATGTCAGGACGCTCGCCTGACGTCATCGCGCACTATTTTGCTCCCGATCAGGTCGGGCGCGCGCCCTCCCGTGGGACAAAAAACTCTGCTCCTGGAGTATTGTGCGCAGTTTTGGTCTCCTTACTTAAGAAAGGATATACTTGACACAGAGGGAGTGCAGCGAAGGTTCACCAGACCGATTCCTGGGGTGGCAGGATTGTTGTATGAGGAGAGATTGGGCCGACTAGGCCTGTATTCAGTGGAGTTTAGAAGAATGAGAGGGGATCTCGTTGTAACGTGTAAAATTCTGACAGGGCTGGACAGACTGGATGCAGGGATGATGTTTTCTCTGGCTGGGGGGGTCTAGAACAAGGGGTCATAGTCTCAGGGTACGGGGAAGGCCTTTTAGGACTGAGATGAGGGGAAATTTCTTCACTCAGAGGGTGGTGAACCCATGGAACTCTCTACCACAGAAGGCTGTGGAGGCCAAGTCACTGAATATATTTAACAAGGAAATAGCTATATTCCTGGACTCTAAAGGTGTCATGGGGTATGGGGAGAGCGCAGGTGTATGGCATTGAGATAGAGGATCAGCCATGATCATACTGTTTGGGGGAGCAGACTCAAAGGGCCGGATGACCTACTCCAGCTCCTATTTTCTGCAACCTCCTGACCAGCTAGCCTAACAACTTGCTTGTCAATCTGTGCAAACAATTGGAAACTGATTTTTTAGCCATTGCCTGTGTTTTCTTCATCTGAGTATTCCAAAAAATGTTTTTAAAGCTCTCTGGTTTCAGTTCCTGCCCTGCAGCACTGAGAGAAACAGAGGGATAAAGTCTTGGCTTTATGTAGCGCCACCTCACAGTGGCACCAGTCAACCTCGGCAGGGAAGGTTGGAAGGCACTAGATGGCCATCTGTTGTCTGCCCCTGCATGATTTCATATTCCATTGGCTCTATAGACAAGAAAATCAGACACGGTGTGTAACGTGCAGCTAATTCAATGCCCCCTCCACATTAGGAGATGCCCCTCCACATCTCTGAATACTTTACGCACTGTGAATTAATTTGAAATGCAGTAACTGTGTAGGGAAGTACAGCAGCCAGAACCGCAGTTGTAACAAAAGGTCTTCACCTGGAAAAAAGAACCTCCCTTTTTACAGGCACCTTTAAAAAAACAAGAATGGCACTGAGTTCCCCAGTGCCTTCAACACAACAAACAAATTCACACCTGTCTCCACCCCATGTTTAAATGGGCACAACTAATAAACACTTAAAATAAAGGGCAGAATCATGTGCCCTCCCACATGGCAAGCTTGGAGGCGGGGGGGTATTTAATCAGGCAGGAGGATAATGGGTGGGCACCCCCGCCACCACCTGCCTTTCACCCCATTACGTCTGTGGTAGGAAGGACCATGGACGGCCTTCCTGCCCTGCCACCAGTTGAGACACTTCAATGGGCAATAGATGCCCACATAAAGGCCTCATCCTACCACTAACAGTATTATTAACCCAGTGGTGGGTAGGGAGCAGGACAAGCAAACCTGTGCGGGGTTACTTGCAGAGTCCCAGGTGGGGGCGGGTCCCTTGTTCCAAGGCACCTGGGGCCTGATTGAGGGGCCTGGCAATGGGAAGGTGGGGCTCATAAGAGCCAGCCCCCTACCCTTGCTCCCGAATTCCTCCCTCCCACTTCCCCACCCTGCAACACCCCTCCTCCTGCCATTATTCACCTGTGGCCTAGGATCCAGCAATGCTCTCGGGCCTAGGTGGGTGTCGTACCAGCACTGCCTCCCCGGTGGCACTGCCATTCAATAGAGCTGCTGGCCTCTCATGGGCTGGCAGTTCTCGGTGGACAGGACTTCCACCCCAGCGTTCTTGATCCTCGAGTTGGAATAAATGGATAATTTTCAGTTTGGCAAACCAACTAGAGGAATGCTACACGTAGGGTCTTGCCTCTTCTTACAGCAGCAAGAGAACCGCTGATAAGAGAGATACACCCAAAGCCACAGGGTAACACATTTTTTTTGTAAACTGTCGCGACCACAATGTAGTATTTGACAAAGTGATTTTATACTGATAGCCCTAAAGCAAAGCCAACTGAAATTTTTATAAAGCAAGCTCAACCCAAAAACGACATCATAATCTTAGAACTCAGACGCATGATTCATGAAAATTGACCATCATCCAGCGTCTCTTACAATAAAGGTACAACTATTGAGGCACAGCAACGACAATTCTCTCTCTAACGCGGGCAGAGTTATCTCGCCAACTCTGTAACCTTCACTTGGGGATTAAGGTAAATGCTGCTTTAGTAATTGATCTTGTTGTGGTAAAAACAATAAACCAATCGCTCTATTTACTTGAAACTCACAGGCTCAAAGATTTTAATTCAAGCATATGCTGGGAGAGAAGTATCCTGATTAGTTTCCAGGGTCTCTCTCTCTTTCTCTGAAACAAATTTATAACTTTTAGTTCTCACATTTCACTACACTGCTTGGTATAATTTTCAATTACCTTAACACATACATCACAAAACCTAATTAATGAGCTGGAAAATTCAAGCTCATAAATGTTCCCTGTTATCTCACCTTTTTGGCCTCAGGAAGTTTGTTAGCGACTGCTGTCCAATAACCCCCTGTCAGTGTCTTAAACAACAAATAAAATAAATAAATAAATAAATAAAAATTTAAAAAATATATTAAAAAATGTGTCTTATCTCCTTAACACCTTGTTCATCCGAGCTGTGAAGGCCATTAAATTTTACGACTCGCATTCTCAATTAGATTCCCACAGTAATGGCTACACATCCCATCATGCTCAGACAGGGCCGGCTACATTGTCTACTCCAAAGCTATTAAATGTTTTTTTTTTCCTTATTCTTTCATTGGATATGGGCATCGCTAGCAAGGCCAGCGTTTGTTGCCCAGTCCAAATTGCCCTCGAACTGAATGGCTTGCGAGGCCATTTCAGAGTCAACCACATTGCTGTGGGTCTGGCGTCACCTGTAGGCCAGACCAGGTAAGGCTGGCCGATTTCCTTTCCTAAAGGACATTAGTGAACAAGATGGGTTTTTATGACAATCGATGATCGTCTCACGGTCACCATTACTGAGACTAGCTTTACGTTCCAGATTTTTTATTAATTGAATTTAAATTCCACCATCTGCCATGGTGGGATTTGAACCCATGTTCCCAGAGCATTAGCCTGGGCCTCTGGATTACTGGTCCAGCGACATTACCACTATGTCACCATCTCCCCAAAAACATGAAATAATTCCACTTATCCCACTTCAATGGGTATCATTCTTAAAATATTTCACTGTAACAATAATGAATTTAAAAACTGGATTCTTGACCAGAAATAAGATTATATTTTCTCTCTATACCTAAAATGTATTGATGCTGCGATTGACTGTTTTCATCACAACTGCGAATTGCATATTTGGTTCTTTAATAAACATCTGTATAATTCAGAATTTATATTGCCTCACATATTCTTCTGTATCATTAACTCATGAACCTTTTTTCGTGAAAGGGTACATTACTGAGGAGTTATTTGCGGACCCTAATAATATCCAGGATATTGTAATCTGTCTGAAACCTGTTTTAAAGGCTGTCTGGAGGATGGTAGTTCTCTCAGGGGGCTTCTCGCCTTCAGAAAAATCTAAATCAGTCCTTCAGAACCATTTAGCATCTTTAGGATCTGTCTTTCTCAATCTAAAATTCAGAGGGATCTTCTGAGAGCCACGCGTGATCTGGGATCTTCCAAAAAAGCGACTAGGTTATAATTCACCATAGGGCCTCAATTATTTATAATCTATATGAACGACTTGGATGAAGGGACCAAATGTATTGTAGCCAAATTTGCTGACAGTACAAAGATCGGTAGGAAATCAAGTTTTGAGGAGGCCGCAAGAAGTCCGCAAAGAGATATAGATAGGTTAAGTGAGTGGGGAAAAAATTTGGCAGATGGAGTATTGTTATAGAGTTGATCTTCCAGACAACTTTTCTTAGTGGACACATTTAACTTTACTCACAAGACAGGAGCAGCAACTACACGTGTGCATCAAACTCCATAACTAAAGAAGAACTCTCTACTAGAAGTTTCCTGCTCTGTTAACACATTGGTTTACACAGATCATGTGATCTTACAACACAGGATTACTCTTAATGCTACAGTCCTACATTTCTCAAAACTACAATTACTACATTCCTCCCCCTTTAACTTTTCTGTACATTTTGTATTAACAAAGATATGTATCTCATGACATTACAATATTTACACAGGTCATGAAATTTCAAGTTCAGTCTTTCAGGTGGCTTGCTGATCCACGTGGAACAGCACAGCTTTGCAACTTCAGACTCTTTTGCAAGAACCACATTCTCTGGAACTGCATTGACATCAGGTACCTCATGAGGCACATGCAGTTCAGTGTCATCCACTCCAACAGAGACATCGGGCATGTCTGTCCTTTGTTAAGCAACTTCAACGGGAACCATTGGTTCAGCAATGGTTACAATGGAACATCATTTTGTTGGGGTATCTCCCTTTTTCTTCAATGATCCACATGCTTACAGGTGACCTGGCCCTCCACTTCCATGTGGTCCGACAATGGTCCGGTCACAGAGCTTACTTTACCAGGTAACCACTTTGGGTGTCACGAAGCTATTGATGTATATTATTGGAATTTTTTTTTAAACAGAGGTTTAATCTGTGGGTGTGTCTTAATTGGATTAAAGCCAACAAGTATGGGTGCTCTGATGTATACTAGTTTTGAGATGTAAGAGAAGTAGAGTGCCTTTGCATTTTGTTGAATAGAGCATTCAAGAAGGGAACGAAATCTGGCACCAGAGACCAAGCAATGTTCATATTACTAATAAAATTGGTACTATGAAAGGGGTTTTATTGTTAGAAGAGGTGGAGTTCAAAGGGGCTGGTGATTCAATGAGAATTTACATTCAGTGAGATGTGCGAGGTATAACTGAAAGCAGTTTCATGTGTGTAAGGCAGAGGCAATGTAAGATCAAAGCCTGTAAGTCTACCGCTGTTTCTACAAAAGAAGCAAAGTGAAAGGAACCTCATTTAGAATTTGTAAGGTGGAAATGCTTTGCCTGGTGTCTGCTTTAAATCTATGGGTTGTTGTAGCCTTAATGGAGATTAGTTTGGGAATTGGATAAAAGTTATGATGGTAGTAATTTGTAGCCATGTGTATATATTTAACTTGTGTAAATTAATAAATGTCTCATGTAGTTTGATATAAAAACCACTCGCGAACTGGTGGTCTGATTCCTGAATTTAGAGCTGCATCTCAAACATACCACTTAAAATATAGGTTATGACAGCTGGGATTTTTAAATTACTCAGTTTTACCAACTGCTGGGTCATAACATTGGTCCTACACTAAAATTCTTACATATATTTCTACTCAAACAGTAAATCGATACGACTATGCAAATCATGACTCACTTTTCGGTTCCCTTGTCTTTTCTCCACTTTCCCCTCCAAATTGGGAAGTATTAGGCTTAGTCTTGTTCAAAGATGGTGCCTCATCAGTAATTCTGCAGGTGTTGCTCCTGTCGTAGTGTGGGGGGGTTGTTCTATAGTGAAATAGGAAACCAGCAAGTCTAGTTCCAATGATTCACCTGTTAACTTTTTCATTCTCACCTTAAAAGTTTGTACTGCACTTTCCGCCGATCTGTTAGATGACAAATAGTACAATGCAGTCTTCACGTGGTTGATACCATTGATGCTGACAAATTATTGAAACTTAGCACACGTAAATGCAGTACCATTATCTGTGACAATTACCTCTGGCCATCCATGGATGGCAAAGTTCTGATGTAGGTTTTCTACATTAGCGCCTAACGTTGGCGATTTTACCTCATAAACGTCTAAACACTTGGAATGAGCATCTGTAATCAGTAGAAACATGGTTCTAAGGAAAGAACTGACGTAATCTAGGTGCAATCGCACCCAGGGTCTACCAGGCCACTCCCATGGATGCAATGGGGCTGACACTGGCAACTTTTGCAGCAGTTGATATTGCACACAGTGTTTTACCACCTTTCAATATCGTCATCCATCGCAGCCACCAAAGATAACATTGTGCTATCATCTTCCTTCGTGGGATTCCTGGATGGGCACTGTGTAGCTCTACTAAGAGTGGTTCCCTTCCTTGTGAAGGAACTACTACCCATGCACCCCATAATAGAATACCATCTTGACTGCTCATCTCGTGTCTTCGGTTGAAAAATGGCTTCAATTAATCACAGTCTGGTTCCTGCGACCAACCATGTAACACTTAGTCTCTTACTCAAGACAGGACGGGATCACGATTCATCCAGTTTCTTGTCTGCTGGACACAGACTGGTGAGAAATCTAGAAAATTCATCACTACTACGAGTTCTTGGGGAATTTGGACGCGGTCATTGTTCTCTTGCAAAGGAAGGTGACTTAGGGCATCGGCATTTGCAATATGAATATGGGTCTACGTACAAAGGTGTATTTATATGCTGCCTCTCTGAATGCTTAACCTCTTCAACAGAGTGTAACCATTGGGAATCTATCCGGTGGCCCAAATAAATGACTCCACCTGCCTGAAAGGTGCATTTTTCCTTCTTCAGGTGCAATCCTGCTTCTAAAAATTGTTTCAGGACTTCCGCTAGGTTTTCCAAGTGCTCCTTTTCTGTGAACCTAGTTATCAGTACATTGTCCAGGTAGACCACAACTTGAGGCAGCCCCTGTAGCAAGGCCTCCATTATCCTCTGAAAAATGGCACAGGCCGAGGAAACACCGAAGGGCAGCTGTGTATATTGATACAACCCTTTGTGGGTATTTATGGTCACAAATTCCCAGAGGCATCATCCAGCTCCAGCTGCTGATATGTGTGCTTCATGTCTAGCTTTGTATACATTGTCCCTCCTGTTAGTTTGCTATATAGGTCTTCAATCTTGGGAATAGGGTACCTGTCCAGTTTGGCTGCTCTGTTGACCGTTAGTTTATGGTCCACAGATCAGGACAGTCTGGTCTGGTTTAAGGACTGGGACTAATGGGTACTGCCCACTCTGAGAACTGAGCCGCTTTTATGACACCCAGTCTATCTAGCTCGTTCAGCTCAGCGTCAACCTTCTCTCTCAGGGCATATGGCACCGGTCTTGTTTTCAAGAAGCGAGGGTTTGCTTCTGGGTCCATGTAAATCTTGGCCTGTAGGCTTCAGATTTTTCCTAGATCATCCTTAAAGACGGTGTCATTTTTTTTTTAGCAGCTCTGGTAGTCCCCCTGTTTGCAAATGGAAGATTTTGGACCAGTTTAATTTAATCTCTTTCAACCAATCATGCCCTAGAAGGCTTGGTCCTTCACCTTCTTCCACCATCAATGGTAACTGTGCTGATTGGTATTTATAATGAACAGTTACTCTGGTGATACCTTTTACCTGAATTTCTTTGCCCCCCGTGTATATTTTCAACTTGGCAGATGTTTGTTCCAAATTTAATTGTTGGGCAGCTTTATTGTCTGGAAGCCCATTTAAATCGCGCTTTGCACTGTTTCATTATGTGTCCACTTCTGTGACAAAAATAATACTCTACTTTTATAAGTCACCAATCATTAAAAGTATGATTCTTTCCACGTTGATTAAAATTAGTTTTCGACTTTGTTGCTAAGCTGTTTCTTCTCAATTTTCGGTTAGCGGGGGCTGGGTTTCCTGCTTCACAACGGAGTCCCAGCTTTTCACACCACTTTTGGCTGACTGTTCCCGCCAAACTAGGAGAACGGTGCCATTTTGCACCCCTTGAATCGCTTGTGAATCCCTTACAGTGCTTTCCATCGCAAGCGTTATTTCTAACACTTTCTTAAAATCTAGATTCACTTCAGCATTTACTAATTCACTAATAGCATCTTCTTGCATGCCACACACTAAACGATCCCTGAACATGTTATTCAGGGTTTCACCGAAATCACAACATTCCACTAGATGTTCTACTTTCGCCATGTAGGCAGCAATGATCTGCCCCCGAGGCTCTATTCTATGAATTGAACCTGAATCTCTGCATTATGACATTGCTGAGGGCTTGGGTTGAAAATGTCCTTTAACAAGGTCTACTAATTCACTGAAAGTCTTTGAATCTGGGGCACTGGGAACCGTCAAGCTTCAGATTAAATTGTACGTCTTGCTCCCACAAATACTCAGGAGAATCGCTCTCCTCTTTTCATCCCCCGGTAATTTTGTTGGCTTGAAAGTAGAATGCAAGGTGTTCCATATATTAAGACCAATCATCTGTGGCTGGCTCAAAGGGATCGATTCTGCGAAATGGATGAGTATATCTTCCTTTCCTGTTAATAAACTTTGATACTCGCAATTGCTGGGCAAGGTACAGCAATGAATCTGATTTATCCTCGTTGCCAGTTTGTAATGGACTTGATCTTCCAGACAACTTTTCTTAGTGGACATATTTAACTTTATTTACAAGAGAGTAGCAGCAAGTACACGTGTGCATCAAACTCTATAACTAAAGAAGAACTCTCGACAAGAGCTTCCCCGCACTGCTAACACATTGGTTTACACAGATTATGTGTTCTTACGACACAGGATTATTCTTAAAGCTACAGTCCTACAATTCTCAAAACTATAATTACTACAAGTGTGAAGTGGGAATATGTGAGGTTGTCTACTTTAGTGGGAAAAGCAGAATATTATTTAAATGAGGAAGCACTGCAGAATGATGAGATACAGACAGATCTGAGTATCCTCGTGTGTGAATCACAAAAAGTTAGCATGCAGATCCAGCAAGAATTAGGAAGGCAAATGGGGAGGCGGTGATGTCACTGGACTAGTAATCCAGAGACAAAAGTTTTTGGGCACACAGTAGATGGTGATATTTGAATTCGATAAAAATCTGGACTTAAAAGTCTAATGATGACCAGGAAAGGGAAGTAAATCTGCCATCAAGCTATCAAGTGGCACTTGCTCAGTAATAACCTGCTCACTGATGCCCAATTTGGGCTCTGCCAGGGCCACTCAGCTCCTGACTTCATGACAGCCTTGGGTCAAACATGGACAAAAGAGCTGAACTCTCGAAGTGAGGTGAGAGTGACTGCCCTTGACATCAAGGCCATATTTGACCGAGTGTGACATCAAGGAGCCCGAGAAAAACTGGAGTCAATGGGAATCAGGGAGAAAACTCTCCACTGGTTGGAGTCATGCCTAGCACAAAGGAAGATGGTTGGGCTTGTTGGAGGTCAGTCATCTCAGCTCCAGGACATCACTGCAGGAGTTCCTCAGGGTAATGTCCTCGGCCCAACCATCTTCAGCTGCTTCATCAATGGCATTCCTTCCATCATAAGGTCAAAAGTGGGGATGTTCACTGATGATTGCACAATGTTCAGCACCATTCATGACTCCTCAGATACTGAAGCAGCCCATGTCCAAATGCAGCAAGACTTGGACAATATCCAGGCTTGGGCTGACAAGTTGCAAGTAACATTCGCGCCACACAAGTGCCAGGTAAAGACCATCACCAACAAAAGAGAATCGAACCATTGCCCCATGACGTTCAATGGAATTGTCATCATTGAATCCCCCACTATTAACATCCTGGGGGTTACCATTGACCAAACAGTGAGAAAGCGAGAGGAGCAGTGTGGCCATTAACAGTGAGAGAGTGAGAGGGGCAGCGGGACCATTGACAGTCAGAGAGTGCGTGAAACAGCAGAGCCATTAACAGTGAGAGAGTGAGAGAAGCATTGGGACCATTAACAGTGAGAGAGTGAGAGAAGCATTGGGACCATTAACAGTGAGAGAGTGCAAGAAGAGTGAGAGACCATTAAAGAGTTTGGAGAAAGAGGCGGGTGACCATTATCAAGCGCTGTTGAGTCGGATTGGTGAGTATTTCTAGTCTGTAAATTAAAAGTAAGGTCTTTAGTTTGCGTTTAGGTCTCTAGATTTTTTCATTTTTTTTCTTTCCTTAAAACTAGCTCATTAAGTATAGAATTGATATTGGTGTGTCATGAAAATTACGATAAAGCATAAAGACCGGTGGATTCTTCAAGCGTAAAGCACAGGAATACTTGAGTAACTAATTAAGTAATTAAGTAAATTAAGTAAATGGCAGGATGGATGATGTGTTGCTGCTGCAGCATGTGGGGTCTGCTGGACACCAAGGTGACCCAGAGCGAACACATCTGTACCAAGTGTTTGCAGCTCGAGGAACTTCGGATCCAAGTTAAGGGGCTGGAGTCCGAGCTGCAGACATTGTGCCACATCAGGGAGGGGGATAGCTACCTGGACACTTTGCTCCAGGAGGGGGTCACACCCCTCAGATTAGGTAATTCAAATTTGATCTGTGATCAGGGACAGGAGGGTGTGACTGCAGGTGAAGCAGGTATGGGGACCCAGGAGGTGGCGTTCGAGGAGCCTCGGCCCCTGCAACTGTCCAACATTTACAAGGTTCTTGCAAGCTGTGTGGATGAGAGTGGGGACAGCAGGGAGGATGAGCAAACTGACCACGGCACTGTAGTACAGGGAACCATTCAAGTGGGAGGAGGAAATAGGAACTTAGTAGTGGTGGGGGACAGCATAATTAGGAGGGTAGATTCTGTTCTCTGCAGCCATGATAGTGAATCCCAGAGGCTGTGTTGCCTGCCCGGTGCCAGGGTTAAGGACATCTCCTCAGGGCTGGAGAGGAACTTGGAGTGGGAGGGGAGGGATCCCGTTGTTGTGGTCCAAGTTGGCACCAACGACATTGATACGACTAGAAAGGAGGTTCTGCTGAA
Source organism: Cetorhinus maximus (assembly GCF_964194155.1). NCBI lineage: Eukaryota > Metazoa > Chordata > Chondrichthyes > Lamniformes > Cetorhinidae > Cetorhinus > Cetorhinus maximus. The sequence continues at coordinate 233,863,813 of NC_135879.1, forward strand.
AGAACTTGAACAGTTAGGAGTTAAATTAAAAAGCAGAACCCCCATCTAACCTGACTGGAAGTTTTGTATCAGCATCTACAAAACTGATTCATCTTTGCGTGCCTCTTTCACCTTGTGACGTCAACATCGCCGGAAAAGCAGATTTTACAAGGTCAGTTTTAGCCCGGCAACCTCGGGAAAGAATTCCTCATTGGCCTTTGATCATGGACTCTGGAACTCATTTATTTTCTCTGTCATCTCTGCACCGTAAAACCTTCTTTTCTCTATCCCTCCCTTTACTGTAGGAGCACGGAGGGGGAAGTTGAGGACCTTTCTTTTCGTAGGTTTTGAATGTGTATAATAAACTAACCTTCTGAGTTAATCCTGCCTCGGGTTTGCTGTGGGTTTACTGGTAGAAATCGGATCACTCAAAAACGGAGGGGTTGGGAAATATGCGGCCACTTATTGAAAAAAAAATTCAAAACACCTTCTGTTATGGACGGGCGACAAGAGGAAAAATCAGTGTTGTTCGAACTGACCCCTCTCCTGTCCATAACAAAAGAAGTATACACTCGCCTTGGAGGCAGTTCGGAGAAAGTTCACTAGGTTGATTCCTGGGATGAAGGGGAAAGGTTGAGCAGGTTGGACCTATACTCATTGGAGTTCAGAAGAATGAGAGGTGATTTTCTTGAAACATATAATTTGGGAGAGGGTTTGCAGGAGAGATGCTGAGAGGATATTTTCAATCCTGGGGGAATCTAAAATTATGGAACACAGTTTCAGAATATGGAGTCTCCTATTTAAGAAGGGGTTCAGGAGAGATTTCTCTCAGAGACTTGGTAATCTTTGGAATTCAACCCAGAGAGCAGTGAAGGCTGAGTTATTGAACATATTGAAGGCTGAGTTCGACAAGATCTACAAGAGAGTCAAGACATATGGGGACAGGCAGGAAAGGAGTTAAGGCCACAGTCAAATTAGGCATGATGTTATTGAATAGTGGAGCAGGTTCAAGAGGCTGAATGGCCTACTTCTGCACCTATTTCTTATGTTCTAATTGGGAGATTAAGGAACAATTCGGGAAAGGTTACCAATGAGTACAGGTCACAAATTTCATTTGAGCTTTCATTGTATCACTTTACCGCCTAAGCAATCTCTGCAGCCATACCTGTTCTCCATCTACAGAAAGAAACAGAAAGAACTTGCAGACACAGAGTCCCTTTTATGACTTCATAATGTCCTAAAATGCTTCACAACAAATGAAATACTCCCACTGATCAGTGTTGACCAGGATAACCCTGCACTTTGAATAGTGCCATGGGTCTTTTCACATCTGCCTGAGACGGCAGAGGGGCTTAAGTTTAACACTTCAAACGTGGCATCTTCAGTTATACAAATGCAAGTCCTCTCTTTCTGGAAAGTGATACCGTTTTCCTGCCATTCGCTTTACACTTTTTAAAATATTTTTTCAGGGGATCTGCTGCCCTTGTTCTTTCTAGATGGTAGTGGCCGTGGGTTTGGATGGTGCTGTCTAAGGAGGCTTGCTGAATTCCTGCAGTGCATCTTGTCGATGGTACACACTGCTGCTACTGTGTGTCGGTGATGAAGGGTGTGAATGTTGAAGGTGGTGGATGGGCTGCCAATCAAGTGGGCTACACTGGCCCTGAATGGTGTTGGACTTGTTGAATATTGTTGGAGCTGCACTCATCCAGGCAAGTGGAGAGTATTCCATCACACTCCTGACGTTGACTCCAGTTTTGCTAGGGCTCCTTGATGCCATTCTTGGACAATTGCTTCCTTGATGTTAAGGGCAATCAATCTCACCTCACCTCTTGTGTTCAGCTCTTTTGTCCATGTTTGGACTAAGGCTGTAATGAGGTCAGAAGCTGATTGGCCCAGCAGAACGCAAACTGAGCACTAGGTTATTGCTGAGTAAGTGCCGCTTCATAGCACTTGCCTGAAAAATAGTTTAGGCAGCTCACGTTTCATCAATGCTACGAGGGTGGCAAATGATTAGGTATGAGATTTTGAAACTCTGCTTCCGATTTCAATTTGAGAGAGAGTTGAACATTTCTCAAATTCATTTTCTTATCATCAGAAACATTATTGTCTTCAGTGTCCTCACCAATATTCCTTTAAGAGGCATTCAAAACCTGTCATTATTATTTCTGCAACTCACCCTGTAAATTCATGGCCTGGCCTATCCCCCACTCTACCATTACCATCAAGCCAGGGGATCTACCCTGGTTCAATGAAAAGTGCAAGAGAGCGTGCCAGGAGCAGCACCAGGCATACCTAAAAATGAGGTGAAACCTGGTGAAGCTGCAACATGGGTCTACTTGTGTGCCAAACAGCAGAAGCAGCATGCAATAAACAGAACTAAGCGATTCCACAACCAACGGATCAGATCTAAACTCTGTAGTCCTGCCAATTCTGGTCGTGAATGGTGGTGGACAATTAAACAATTGATTAGCAGTGGGGGCTCCATAAATATCACAAATATCCCCAACCTGGGGAAGGTGGGACCTGTACAAGCGGGATGGTCTACATCTGAACCAGAGCGGGACTAACATCTTTGCGGGCGGGTTTGCTAGTGCCGTTGGGAGGAGTTTAAACTAATTCGGCAGGGGGAGGGGGCACAGAATGTTAGCAGAATAGGGACACATCATAATACAGTAAAACAATCAAGTCAGAGGGAGTACAGCTGCATTAAGTTTCAAGAGAGTAAGGCAAGGCTGGATGGCATCTACTTTAATGCCAGGAGTATTACAGGTAAAATGGATGAGTTAAGGGTGAGGATTGACACGTGGAATTGTGTTATAGTAGTCATCGCAGAGACGTGGTTGAGGGAGGAGCAGGATTGGCAGCTCAACATTCCAGAATATAGAATCTTCAGGCGAGACAGGGGAGGGGGTAAAAGAGGAGGAAGCATTGCATTATTAGTTAAGGAGACAGTTACTGCAGTAAGGACAGATGATATCTTGCAGGGGGCATCGAATGAAACTTTGTGGGTAGAGCTTAGGAATAAAAAAGGGGCAGCCACATTATTAGGTGTTTATTATAGACCCCCAGATAGTCAGCGGGAAACTGAGGAGCAAATATGTGCACAATTTGTGGAGGTGTGTAAAAACAATAACGATACGGTGATTTCAACTTTCCCAACAGTAATTGGGATAGACATAGTGTTAAGGCTTTGGATGGAGTGGATTTCTTGAAATGTGTATTGGAGAACTTTTTAGGTCAATATGTAGAGGGCCCAACAAGGGACGGTGCAGTGCTGGACCTAATTCTGGGGAATGAAGCCAGACAGGTGGCTGAGGTGGTGCTGGGTGAGCATTTTAACGATAGCGACCACAACATGGTACAATTTAAAGATAAAAACAAAAAGCTAAAAGCTACTGCGGATGCTGGAAATCCAAAACAAAATAAAAACAGAATTACCTGGAAAAACTCAGCAAGTCTGGCAGCATCGGCGGAGAAGAAATCAGTCAACGTTTCGAGCCCTCATGGCCCTTCAGCAGAACTGAAGCATAGTTTCAACAAGGGAGAAATATAAATTGGTTTAAGGTGGGTGGGGGGGAAGAGACACATTGAGGGTGTGGTGTGAGCAGATAATCAAAAGATGTCAGAGACAAAAGGGTCAAAGAGGTGTTGAAGGTGGTGGTCTTTGTCTGAGAAAAGTGCTAATTAAGAATGCAAGACAGGATATTCAAAGTACAGCTCTAGTGGGGGTGGGGTGGAAAGACTAAAGGTTTTAGTTTTAGATTTAAAAATAATGGAAATAGGTGGGGAAAGAAGAATCTATATAAATTATTGAAAAAAAAGGCGGGTGGGGGGGGGGAAAAGAAACGGGGTGGGGATCCCCCCCCCCCCCCCCCCTCCCCCCATCCCCACCCCGTTTCTTTTCCCCCCCCCCACCCGCCTTTTTTTTCAATAATTTATATAGATTCTTCTTTCCCCACCTATTTCCATTATTTTTAAATCTAAAACTAAAACCTTTAGTCTTTCCACCCCACCCCCACTAGAGCTGTACTTTGAATATCCTGTCTTGCATTCTTAATTAGCACTTTTCTCAGACAAAGACCACCACCTTCAACACCTCTTTGACCCTTTTGTCTCTGACATCTTTTGATTATCTGCTCACACCACACCCTCAATGTGTCTCTTCCCCCCCACCCACCTTAAACCAATTTATATTTCTCCCTTGTTGAAACTATGCTTCAGTTCTGCTGAAGGGCCATGAGGGCTCGAAACGTTGACTGATTTCTTCTCCGCCGATGCTGCCAGACTTGCTGAGTTTTTCCAGGTAATTATGGTACAATTTAAGTTTGTTATGGACAAAGAAATAGACAAGTTGCAAAAAAATGTTTTGGATTGGGGGAGAGTGGATTTTAGTAAAATAAGGCAGGATCTGGCCAAGGTAGACTGGGAACAGTTACTTGTGGGGAAATCTACAGAGGAGCAGTGGGGGACGTTCAAAAAGGAAATGGGGAGGGTACAGGCTCAACATGTTCCCTCTAGGGTGATAGGAAGGAGTAACAAGCCCAGAGAACCATGGATGACCAGAGATATTCAGGATGTGATGAGAAGGAAAAGAGGCTTTTAGCAGGTACAAGGGAAGCAAATCAGCGGAGGCATTAGTGGAGTACAGAAAGTGCAGGGTGGAGCTTAAAGAAAGCAATTAGGAGAGTAAAGAGGGGATATGAGAAAGCTCTGGCTGGGAAAAGTAGGGAAAATTCCAAGATATTCTATAAGTATATCAATGGGAAGAGGATAACCAGGGAAAGAGTAGGGCCCATAAGGGACCAAGGGGCCAATCTATGGCTGGAGCCAGAGGACATCGGTAGAGTGTTGAACAAATACTTCACATCCATCTTCACCCAAGAGAACGAGGATGAAGGTATGGAACTCAGGGAGAGGGACTGCAAGGTTCTTGAGCAAATTTCTACAGGGAGTGACAAGGTATTGGAGGTATTGGCAGGCTTAAAAGTGGACAAATCTCCAGGTCCCAGACTGCTGAGGGAGGCAAGGGAGGAGATCGCAGGGTCTCTGACCCCAATTTTTAATTCCTCTCTGGCCACAAGGGAGGTGCCAGAGAACTGGAGAACAGCGAATGTGGTTCCGCTATTTAAGAAGGGTTGTAGAGATAAGCCAGGGAACTACGGACCAGTGAGTCTCACGTCAGTAGTAGGGAAACTATTGGAGAAAATTCTGAAGGAGAGAAGCTACCTCCACTTGGAGAGGTCAGGTTTGACCAGGGATAGTGAGCGTGGCTTTGTCAGAGGGAGGTCATGCCTAACAAATTTGATTGAATTTTTTGAGGAGGTGACCAGGTGTGTAGATGAGGGCAGTGCATTTGATATAGTTTAGATGGATTTCAGAAAAGCCTTTGACAAGGTCCCACATGGGAGACTTATAAAGAAGGCAAATGCACATTGGGATACAGGGTAATTTGATAAGGTGGATTCAAAATTGGCTTAGTTATAGGAGACAGAGGGTGATGACAGAAGGATGCTTTAGTGACTGGAAGCCAGTGTCCAGTGGCGTACCACAGGGATCTGTGCTGGGTCCCCTATTATTCATCATTTATATAAACGACATAGATGACTATGTGAGGGGTAGGATTAGTAAGCTTGCGGATGACACAAAGATTGGCCACATGGTTAACAGTGAGGTTGAGTGTCTTGGACTACAGGAAGACATAGACGGGATGGTCAAATGGGCAGATAAGTGGCAGATGGAATTTAACCCTGGAAAGTGTGAGGTGATACACTTTGGAAGGAGTAATTTGACAAGGAAGTATTCAATGAACAGCATGACACTAGGAAGTTCTGAGGAACAAAGGGACCTTGGCGTGTGTATCCATAGATCTCTGAAGACAGAGAGGCATGTTAGTGGGGTGGTGAAAAAGACATATGGGACACTTGCCTTTATCAATTGAGGCATAGATTACAAAAGTAGGGAGGTCATGTTGGAGTTGTATAGAACCTTGGTGAGGCCACAGCTGGAGTACTGTGTGCAGTTCTGGTCACCACATTATAGGAAGGATGTGATTGCACTGGAGGGGGTGCAGAGGAGATTCACCAGGATGCTGCCTGGGGTGAAACATTTAACTTATGATGAGAGGTTGGATAGACTTGGGTTGTTTTCATTAGAGCAGAGAAGACTGAGGGGCGACCTGATCAAAGTGTACAAGATTATGAGGGGCATGGAAAGGGTGGATAGGGAGCAGCTGTTCCCCTTAGTTGAAGGGTCAGTCACGAGGGGACACAAGTTCAAGGTGAGGGGCAGGAGGTTTAGGGGAGATATGAGGAAAAACTTTTTTACCCAGAGGGTGGTGACAGTCTGGAATGCACTGCCTAGGAGGGTTGTGCAGGCGGGTTGCCTCACATCCTTTAAAAAGTACCTGGATGAGCACTTGGCACGTCATAACATTCAAGGCTATGGGCCAAGTGCTGATAAATGGGATTAGGTAGGTAGGTCAGATGTTTCTCATGTGTCAGTGCAGACTTGATGGGCTGAAGGGCCTCTTCTGCACTGCGTGATTCTGTGATTCAGTCAGAACCTTAATTATGGGGGAGCCCAGCACATCATTGCAAAAGGCAACACTGAAGTATTTGCAACAATCTTCAGCCAGAAGTGCCGAGTGGATGATCCATTTCATCCTCCTCCTGAGATTCCCAGCATCACAGTCTTCAGCAAATTTGATACACTGCACATAATATCAAAAAACAGCTGAAGGCACTGGATGCTTCAAAGGCAATGGGCCCTGACAACATTCCAGCAATTGTGCTGAAGGCTTGTGCTCCAGAACTTGCCGCGCTCCTAGCCAAGCTGTTCCAGTACAGCTACAACACTGGCATCTACCCGGCTCTGTGGAAAATTGCTCAGGTATGTCCTATCCACAAAAGGTAGGACAATTCCAACCCTGCCAATTACCACCCCATCAGTCTCCACTGTTCATCATCAGCAAAGTGGAGGTGTCAGCTGTGGCTCAGTTCATAGCACCCTCGCCTTTGAATCAGAGGGTTGTGGGTTCATGTCCCACTCCTGGAAACCAAGAACTGTGATTGTACTCAAAAGAGTTGCAATCTGTGACTGTTGATAACTCGAAAGAGTATCAGCAAAGTGATGGAAGGGGTCATCAACAGTGCTATCAAGTGGCACTTACATAGGAATAACCTGCTCACTGACACTCAGTTTAGGTTCTGCCAGGGCCCCTCAGCTCCTGACCACATTACAACCTTAGTCCAAACATGGACAAAAGAGCTGAACTCTTGGTGAGGTGAAATGAGGGTGACTGCCCTTCACATCAAGGCAGCATTTAACTGAGTGCGGCATCAAGGAGCCCTAGCAAAATTGAAATCAGAAGTGGTGATGTTCATTAATAAATGCACAATGCTCAGCACTGTTTGCAATGACTCAAGTACTGAAGCAGTCCATGTCCAAATGCAGCAAGACCTGGACAATATCCAGGCTTGGGCTGCTAAGTGGCAAGTAACATTTGTACCACACAAATGCCAGGCAATGACCATCTTCAACAAGAGACAATCAAACCTTCTCCCTTTGACACTCAATGGCATTGCCATCACAGAATCCCCCAATATCAACATCCTGGGAGTTACTATTGACCAGAAGCTGTATTGGAACAATATAAATACTGTGGCTACAAGAGCAGGTCAGAGGCTGGGAATTCTGTGGCGTATAAATCACCTCCTGACTCCCCAAAGCCTGTCCACCATCTACAATGCAAAAGTCAGGAGTGTGATGGAATAATCTGCACTTGCTTAGATGAGTGCAACAACACTCAAGAAACTCAACACTTGAGTTTCAGACACAAGAATGGGCTTATGGTGCAATAATAGCATGTCTGACTCCAGATCAGAAGGTTGCATGTTCATATCACGTCAGGCTCATTGAGTTTATATCTGGAGAAAGCTCATTGTTTGGGGATACTTGTGGAATGATGATTTTCAGTAGATTTAAGCCCTCTTTTCTGGCTACTTCCGATTTAAACACTCACTTTTTGGTGCCAGGGTTCAGGACATCTGCTCAGGGTTGGAGAGGAACTATCAGTGGGAGAGGGAGAATCCAATTGTCGTGGTCCACATAGGTACCAATGACATAGGTAGAACTAGGAAAGAGGTTCTGCAAAGTCAGTATGAGGAGCTAGGTACCAAATCTCTGGATTATTACCTGAGCCATGTGCAAATTGGCATAGGACAAATGAGATTAGAGAGACAAATGCGAAACTGCTACTGACTTGCCAAGACAAGAGGAAACATCCTTTCAGCATCCACACAGTCAGCCCCCTCAGGATTTTATATCTTTTAATAAGATCACCTCTCAATCTTCTAAACTCCAGTGGATACATGCCCAACATGTCCAATCTTTCCTCATAAGATAACAACTCCCCATCCCATGTATCAATCAAGTGAACATTCTCTGAACTGCATCTTATGCATTTATATCTTTTCTTAAAGGAGGAGACCAAAACTGTACACAGTACTCTAAATGTGATCTCACCAACATTGTCCAACTGTAGCAAAACATCCTTGCTTTTGAATTTTATTCCCCTCACAATAAATGACAACATTCCATTTTCCTTCCTAATCACTTGCTGTAGCTGCATACTAACTTTTCCTGATTCATATGCCAGGACACCCAGATCCCTCCGTACCTCAGAGTTCCGCAATCTCTCGCCATTTAAATAATATGCTAATTTTCTATTCTTTCTGCCAAAGTGGGCAAGTTCACGTTTTCCCACATTAGACTCCATGTGCCAATTTTTTGCCCACCTGCTTAACCTATCTATGTTCCTTTGCTGACTCCTTATGTCCTCTTCACAGTTTACTTTCTTACCCTATTTTGTGTCATCAACCAATTTAGCAAACATACATTCAGTCCCTTCAACCAAGTCATTGATATTATATGTAAATAGTTGACGGCCCAGCACTGATCCCTGGCACTCCACTTGTCATATCTTGCCAACCCAAAAAAGACCCATTTATCCCTACTCTCTCTTTCCTGTTAGTTAACCAATCCTCTATCCATGTTAATATGTTACCCCATACACCATGAGCTCTTATTTTGTGTAACAGCCTTTGATGTAACACCTTGTCAGATGCCTTCTGGAAATCTAAGTACAGCATGTCCACAGGTTACCCTTTGTCCAGGTTACTTGTTACTTCCTCAAAGAACTCCAGTAAATTAGTCAAACGTGATTACCCTTTCATAAAACTATGTTGACTCTGCTCGATTGCATTGAGATTTTCTAAGTGTGTCACTATAACCTCCGTCGTAATAGATTCCAGCATATTCGCTACTACAGATGTTAAGCTAACTGGCCTCCAAAAAGCTAGTAATGGGTCTTGTACTCAGGCCTGGGGGGGTGAGTTGGGTGAGGGGCTGGCGAGCCAGGGAGAAAAGCAGCTGTAACTAAGTGATTTTATTTGACTTCCTCCTTCTGTATGACCTTTGAGCAGCAGGGCCTTCTGACTGGGACTGAAAGATAGAAGCCAAGCTGGCAGACGAGAATGAAGCTTTTGGCTGCTGCTGCACTCCAGTTCTGGCCAAGTTTCCAGCACAAAGCCCTGCCAGGCCAATGGCCCAGGGCTGATCTCTTGACCGGCACTGTACACCTTGGGCATGCTGTGACTGTCTCATCCCCAAAGTGGGAGGAAGGAAAATTAGTCCTGTGCATGTTCATTGAACGCCAAATGTTTTGCAGTGTCAGCTGTGGCTCAGTGAGTACCCCTCTCAACTTTGAGCCAGACAGTTGTGGTAAATGCAGGTCTGTCACTGGTAGAACAAATGACAGTTTTATTTAGGCTGCATGTACTTTGACAGTGACACTAGCCGCAGCGTAAATCATTAAATATAAGGATTTTTCTTCTGGAATTTCCCTCATTTCCAGAGTTTTTCCGGTTCTGTGTAAACCTTTCCCACTATGGGAAAATACAAATAAGATGTGAGCAAGCTCTGAGTGATCAGAATAATTATCAAATGATAATAATTGATGGAATTATATTCTCTTTATTGCCCTGAAATCTGAATGCAGTCATTAGCATTTTAATTTAAATTTTTGTCAGTCTCCTCTGTTACAGATTCTGGCTCACACCAAATGTCAGACTCGACAGATGGCAGAGAATTACGTTCCTGGGCCTCACAACAGGGTAATTCTTGGATTGCCTGCATAGTTAGAATATTGCCTCGCAAAACTGAGTCTCATTTGAAAATTCAGCATCGAAATTAAGATGCTGAATGAGAATGAACTGGATGAAAACTCATAAAAAAAGGAAATATTATCTTATTAATAGTAATTATGACAAAGATGAAGCTTTTAGTCTGGTATTGGCTTACAGGCATTGTCATTGTCATTGACATATTTTATGTTATAATGCTCCTGTGAAGCATCTTGGGACCTTTTGTAATTGCCACTATATAAAAGGCACTATATAAATATAAATTGCTGTTGTGTCAGGCACTGGGGGAAAATTTGTCAGCAACTTGTTCAAATTTAAATCAATAAATGTTTGGTATTTTCCAGAGTAATATTCGCCTTATGTGCTCTGCCTTTCCACTCTGTTTTTTCCTTGTCTCTCCCGGGGTAAGTACCTATCTACATGGGATGGCGTGTGGGGTGTTGCAAGAGAATGGGGATGGGAGAGCAGGAGGGTTTAATGGTCCATCTGGTCTTTGCCTGCTGACTAATTTGCTATGGTCATATGTTGCAAGTTTTTCCATTTCCCTGCAATGCTTGAGAAGGGAATTAAACTAGTTTTGAATAATCACAAACTGATTTGTTCCTATTTGTTATTCGTTGGCAAGGCAACATTTATTGTCTGTCCCTAATTGCTCTTGAAAAGGGGGTGATGAGTCACCTGCTTGAACCGCTACAGCCCATGTGGTAAAGGTATGCCCACAATGCTGTTAGGAAGGGACATCCAGGATTTTGACAGCGAAGCGATGGCGATATAATTCTAAGTCAGGATGGTGTGTGCCTTGTAGAGGAACTTGCAGGTGGTGGTGTTTCCATGCATCTCATGTCCTTATTCAGCTAGGTGACAGGGGTCATTGATTTACCCTTGGGCAAGTTTCTTTTTTTCCTTTCATGGGATGTGAGTGTCGCTGGCAAGGCCAGCATTTGCTGCTGAACTGATTGGCTTGCTTATAGGGCCATTACAGAGGGCAGTTAAGAGTCAACTACATTGGCAAGGCACACTGGAGTCACATGTGGATCAGATCAGGTAAGGATCATAGATTTCCTTCCCTAAAGGGACATTAGTGAAACAGATGGGTTTTTACAACAATTTATGATGGTTGTCATGGTCACCATTACTGAAACTAGCTTTATATTCCAGATTTATTGATTGAATTCAAATTCTACCAGCTACCTTGGTGAGATTTGAACCCACATCCCCAGAGCATAGCCTGGGCCTCTGGATCACTCATCCAGTGAGATTACCACTACGCCACCATCTTGCCTCATCTATAATATGTCTTGTAGATGGTGCACACTGCTATTGCTGTGGTCTAGTGTTAAAAGGAATGAATATCTAAGAGGTGCTGGGCTCCTCCATCATTGAGGATGGGGATATTTGTGGAGCCTCCTCCTCCAGTTAGTTATTTAATTCAGGACTGAACGTGACAGGACTGCAGAGCTTAGATCTGATCCTTTGGTTGTGGGATCATTTAGGTCTGTCTATCACATACTGCTCATGTTGTTTGGCATATAATGAGTCCTGTTTTGTTGGTTCACCAGGTTAACACTTCATTTTTTGTGTGTCTGGTGCTGCTCCTGGCATGCCCTCCTGCACTCTTCATTGACATGAAATTGAAGTGCAGTTGTATGTAATTTGGGGGAGAGTATTTTCCAAGAGTTCAATGATCACAGGATTATAAAATTTTAACGGCACAGGAGGAGGCCATTCGGCCCATCGTGTCTGCACCAGCTCTCCAAACGAGCATTATGACCAGGCGCCATTACCCTGCCTTTTCCCCGTACCCCTGCACATTGTTTCCATTCAAATAATCATCTAATGCCCTCTTGAATGCCTCAATTGAACCTGCCTCCACCACACTTCCAGGCAGTGCATTCCATACCCGAACTGTTGTGTGAAAAAGTTTTTTCTCACATCACACTCCCTTCTTTTGGAAATCACTTAAAATCAGTGCCCTCTCGTTCTTGATCCTTTTACAAGCAGGAACAGCTTCTCCCTATCTACTCTGTCCAGCCCCTCATGATTTTGAACATCTCTATAAATCTCCTCTTAGCCTTCTTTTCTCCAAGGAGAAAAGTCCCAACCTCTCCAACTGAAATTTCTCATTCCTGGAACCATTCTTGTAAACCTCTTCCACACTCCCTCCAATGTGTTCACATCCTTCCTATAATGTGGTGCCCAGAACTGTACAACATACTCCAGCTGAGGTCAAACGAGTGTCTTATATAAATTCAGCATAGCTTCCTTGCTCTTGTACTCTATGCCCCTATTAATAAAGCCCAGGATACTATATGCTTTATTGTTCTCTCCACCTGTCCTGTCACCTTCAATGATCTATGCACAAATACACCCAAGTCTTTCTGCTCCTGCACCCACTTCAAAATTCCACCCCTTATTTTATATTGCCTGTCCATGTTCTTCCTACTAAAATGCATCACTCACACTTCTCCGCATTGAACTTCATCTGCCACCTATCTGCCCACTCCACCAACTTGTCTGTGTCCTCTTGAAGTTCCACACCATTCTCCTTGCAGTTTACAACACTGCCAAGCTTTGTACCACCTGCAAACTTTGAAATTGTCCCCTGCACACCAAAATCTAGATCATTAATATATATCAGGATAAGCAAAGGTCCCAATACCGACCCCTGGGGAATGCCACTACAAACCTTCCCCCAGCCTGAAAAATACCCATTGACCATTACTCTCTGCTTCCTATTTTTCAGCCAATTTCATATCCACGTTGCTACTGTCCCTTTTATCCCATGAGAAATAACTTTTCTCACAAGTTTGTTGTGTGCACTATATCAAATGCCTTTTGAATGTCCATGTGCACCACATTGTTCTGACACAGCAGATGGCAAATGCTGAGTTGTTCAAATCCCATAGGGAAACTTGAAATGACTGTCACAACTAATTTTCAATTTGTATATTTCAAGATGCGGGCTTTGAATGCAGTAATAAGACCACGGAGTCTTAAGAGGTTTTTATAAAACTAAATTAACCATTTATTAATAAAACAAAACATTGTAAGCGCATATGTATGTCTACAAATTACTACCAAAATAACTTCTAAATCCTCTAATGAATTTAACTCCCAGTTACACTTTCATTAAGGCAACAGTAAGACACATAGATTTTAAAAGACTCAGGCAAAGTAAACAATGCCCTGAACAGTTGGATTCAAAGTGAGTTCTCTTAACTTCAGTCCCTGCAGGCAAATTCCCATTGTTTCACTATGTCTTTTGAACTTTACCTCTCTACTAGTAAAAAATCTATTATTGTACCAATTCTACCAGTAATCTTTGGGAAAAATAAATAAACACACTATTTCTTACTACTTCTGCTGGCTAGGTATACACTACACCCCCTCCTATGAATTTAAGCCACTATAATTTGTTTAAAAATGTAACGGATCCCTTTACACTTCATATTCTAAAGCTTCCCCATGTTTACCTAATTAACATTTCAAATCTAACTTCTCTTCTTACATCAAAGCACCCAGACTAGCTGCCTCAAATTCAATTAATTCTCACACATAGACACACAAAGACACATCCCACTACTGCTCTATTTTACAATAAATTCCAATAACATTATGGAAATTATTATATCTTCCTGACACACATTAGCAGCATTATTATTGATCTTTTCTGCTACCTCTTCAAAAAACTCCAGCATGTTAGTTAATCACGATTTCCCCTTTAGAAATCCATGTTGGTTCTTCCTTATCAACCTATATTTTTCCATGTTTCTACTAATTCTGTCCCGAATAATTGTTTCTAGAATCTTCCCCACCACTGAAGTTAAACTGACTGGTCTGTAATTGCTAGGCTTATCCTTACAACCTTTTTCGAACAAGGGCGTAATATTTGCAATTCTCCAGTTCTCTGGCATCTCCCCTGAGTCTAGGGAAGACTGAAGAATTATGGCCAGTGCAATTTCTACTTTCACTTCCTTCAGTATCCTTGGATGCATCCTGTCCAGTCACAATGCCTTGTCATCTTTAAGTACCGGCAGTATATTCAACACTTCCTCCTCACTAATTTTGAACCCTTCTAGTGACAGTTTCCTCGTCTGTCACCATGGCCTGGTTAGCATCTACCTCCTTGGTAAAGATGGATGCAAAGTATTCATTTAATGCCTCAGCCATGGCCCCTTCATCTATGTGTACATTCCCTTTTAGGTCCCTAATTGGCCCTACTCTTCCTTTTACCATGCTCTTACTATTTATATGACTAAAGAAGACTTTGGGATTCCCCTTTATGTTGACTGCCAGTCTTTTCTGATAATCCCTCTTTGCTTCTCTAATATGCCTTTTCACTTCCCTTCTGAACCTTCTGTATTCCTTTGGTTCTCAATTGTATTTTCTACCTGACACCTTTCATAAGCGCACTTTTTCTTCTTTATCTTAATTTCTAGCTCTTTTTTCATCCTGGGAGCTCTGGATTTTTTGCTCCACCTTTCCCTTTCAATGGAATATACCTTGACTGTGCCCGAACAAATTCTTTTTTGAAGGTAGCCCATTGTTCCGCTACAGTTTTTTCCGCCAATCTTTCATTCTAGTCTATCTAGCCCAGCTCCGTTCTTGCCCCATTGAAGTCAGCTCTCGTCCAGTTAATTATTCTTACTCTGGATTGCCTATCATCCTTTTCTATCATCATCCTAAAACATACAATTTAATGATCACTGTCTCCTAACTGTTCCCCCATTGGCACTTGATCTACTTGACCCACCTCATTTCCAAGAACCAGGCCCAACAGTGCACCTTTTCTTGTTGGATTGGACACATACCGCTGTGGAAAATTCTCCTGAACACAATCTAGGAACTCTTGCCCCTCTCCACCCTTTACACTCCCACTGTCCCAGTCTACATTCAGGTAATTAATATCCCTCATTATAACTACTCTATAATGCTTGCATTTCTCTGCAATTTCCCTTCAGATTTATTCTTCTATGTCCTTCTCACTAGTTGGCGGTCTATAGACTACACCGGCAATGTAATTGCATCCTTTTTGTTCCTGAGCTCTAGCTAAATTGATTCTGCCCTTGAACCCTCTGGGACATCCTCTTTCCCCAGCACTGCTATGCTCTCTTTAACCAATACCACCACCCCTCCTCCTTTCCTTCCTTTCCTATCTTTTCTGTACATCTTGTACCCAAGAATATTTAACACCCAGTTCTGCCCTTCCTTGAGCCAGGTCTCTGTTATTGCCACAACATCATATTTCCACATGGCAATCTGCACCTGTAACTCCCCAATCTTATTCACTATACTCCGTGCATTCACATACATGCATAGTGACCCTGATTTAGATTTTGTTACTTTCTCCCTCACCCCGACTTCACCTACTAACTTACTATTCTCTATACTAGTGCTTTCTGTACCTCCCCAGTATTTTGTGCACCCTGATATTCCTCTCAAATATTTTCTCCTGATTTCTACACCCCTGCCGAGTTAGGTTAAAGCCCTTTCAACAGCACTAGCAAGGAATTCAGTCCCCAATTCTGTTCAGGTGCAACCTGTCCGGATTGTACAGGTGCCACCTGCCCCAGAGCCAGTCCCAGTGTCCCAGGAATCTAAAGCCCACCCTCCTGCAACATTTTTCCAGACACATATTCATTTGCCTTAGCCTCCTATTTCTGTACTCACTGGCACATGGCACTGGGAGCAATCCAGATTTTACTACATTAGAGGCCCTGCTTGCTCATTTTCTACCTAGCTCCCTAAATTCTAATTGCAGGAGCACATCCCTCTTCCTACTAAGTCATTGGTACCAATGTGGACCACGACCTTTGGCTGTTCACCCTCCCCTAGAAGAAGGTCCTGCAGCTGCTCTGTGACATCCTTGACCCTGGCACCAGGGAGGCAACATACCATCCTGGAGTCACATCTACAGCTACAGAAACGACTGTCCATTCCCCTGACCAATGAATCCCCTATCACAATAGCTCTTCCTTTCTTCTTTCTCCCCTCCTGTATAGCCGAGCCGCTTGTGGTGCCACAAACTTGGCTCTGACTGCACCCCTCTGAAGAACCAGCTTCCAAAACGGAAAAGCAATTTGTGAGCAGGACCCCAGAGGACTCCTGCACAACCTGCCTACTTCTCTTGGACTGCCTGGTGGTCACCCATTCCCTCTCTGTCTCCAGGCCCTTAAGCGGTGGTGTGACCACCTCATTGAAGGTGTTATCCATGTAGCTCTCAGCCTCGCGGATGCACCACAGTAACTCCAGCCGCCGCTCGAGCTCTGAAACCCAGAGCTTAAGTTCCTGCAGTTGACAGCACTCCCTGAACATGTGGTCACCTAGGACACCGGAAGCATCCATGACTTTGCACATATTACAGGGTTAAAGGAAATGGTGGGAAAGAATATTGTTTGTGACTGAGACTACGGGAATTAACATCAAAATTGGAAGAAAACTATTCACAGGAAGGGTGAATGCAGAGAGAATGTGGAGCACTCTGCCCAAGACGGTTATGGAGGTGAAATTGACCTACATTAGTTTAACAAAATAGGCTCATAGTGAAAAAGCACTCTGTTTTATACTATGCCTGATTTTCTTTTCCATTACCTTGTTTAACACAGGAAGTCTAAACACTATGGGCACAACACAACCCGAACGCACCCCCCCAACACAGCCAAGGACCGACCCAAAGCCCCCCCAACACCAAGGCCCGACCCAAACCCCCCCACCACAGCCAAAGCCCGATCCAAGCCCTCCCCCCCACCGCCAAGGCCCGACCTGAACCCCCCCACCCACCACCAAGGCTCGACCTGAGCCCCCCTCCCCACTGCCAAGGCTCCACCTGAGGCCCCCTCCCCACCACCAAGGCCCTGACCCCAACCCCCTCCCCTACCACCAAGGACCTACCCGAACACCCCTCCCCACCGCCAAGGCCTGACCTGAACCCCCCTCCCACATCACCAAGGCCCAACTCGAACCCCCCCACCACCACCAAGGCCCAACCCGAACCTCCCCACCACAGCCAAGGCCCGACCCAAACCCCTCCCGCCCTGCATCGCCAAGGCCCAACCCGAGCCCCCCTCCCCCACCACCAAGGCCCGACCCAAACCCACCCCACCGCCAAACACCGACCTGCATCAACCCCTCCCTTCCCCCGCAAATTCTACCCATTTACCTTACACAATTACCTGTCCTTGGCTTGTCAAAGGCCTTTAAACCTGACTGGACCTTTAAAATTACCTGCTTTATGGCAGCTAGTGCTGTAAAAAAAAGGACCTGGCCTCCTTCCCTTTGATGCAGCAGTGCTTGACAGGAGGCTTCAGGGGTGCGCTGTCCTGCACAGTCACCTCCCGGACTGCATCAGAAGGTTGGGCGAGACAGGAATGAAAAGATTGAGAGTAAAAAGATTGAGAGGTAAAAAAGTAGAAGTGGAGTGGCAATCCGACTCTGATTGCCACTCGACTGTGGAAGTTCAGGCCCATTATCAATGAAAATAAGGAAATGGTGGGTTTGCTGAATGTTTACTTTGTGCCAGTATTTACAGTAGAGTAAAAGGTCAGCATATGACTCTCCAAGGAAATTAATGAAGCTAATGAAACTAGTATTCAAAACAGGTGAAAGGGGGAACCCAGAGAATTATCGGCTGGTTAGCCGAGCATCTGTTGTAGGAAAATTGCTGGGGTCTAAAAAGGAGAGGGTGACTGAAGACATTGAAAATTTTCAGCTGATCAAAGTGAGTCATGCCTGATGGATCTGATTGAATTTTACAAAGACATGCCTATAGTGGACAGGAGAATGTCTATGGCTATTCGTTATATGGACTTCCAGAAGACATTTGATGAAGTCCTTCATAAGAGACTGTTAGCTACTGTTGAAGCTCGTGGAATTGCAGGCAAATCATTGGCCTCAATAGGAAATTGGCTGAGGTGCAGGAGACAGAGCAGGGATAATGGGAAGGTAATCTAATTGGCAGGATGTGACTAGCGGGATATGTGTTGGTACCATGTTACAGCTGCAGCTGATGGTAATGCTGAACAAGCCAGATCTCAGGTCGAAATCCGTCTCATCTGATGATAATGTTTTTTTTCTATTGTATAAAACAAATACGGAAAGCTACTGATCGCAAAAGCACAGGACTCCAGTGATAACTTTTAAAATTTGAAGAGTTAAAATGTTTATTAAAAGATGGAAAAGAAAAGATAAAACTTAAGCAGACTTAAGATAAAAGATACACTGTTAAAGAAATCTTACAAAACAACCCCCAACATGCTTTATCAAAGGTACGCAATAAAACTATCTTTTTGGCAACAGCCCTTAAGAGATTCTTAACCATAAAATCCAGGAAATATCGCTCAAACTGAGAAATTACTTTCACTTTAAACAGAAGTACAGTCCCCGACTTCCCAGAACAACTCCACACTGATGTGATTTTTTTCTAAAGGGATTGCATCTCAGGACAAATATTCTCCTGGCCCAAAACTTGAGTTGCTTTTCTCCAATTAAAAGAGTTCCACAGCTTTACCAGCACACTCCACACACACAGGGATTGACCTTCAGTGGGACATCCCTCCCCACAGCAACTCACTACAGCAGAAGCCGTGTTATCATAAATACCCTTTTCATTCTTTTCATCTTAGTCCCCCATTGTCTTCAAATATCTCTTTGAAAACTCAGTTTCCCAAATACTAAAACCTTTCATGCTCCTATTTCACCACTATTTTGGGGTCAATAAAATTTTAGGACGTCTGCTCCCGTTTACTCACAAATCTCCTGTAAAATGCAAATGTTCCTTATAACCTTTGAAACGACTTTGAAATGCAATAACTACACATCAATTTCAACACAACCCCAAATGCAAATTTCAAATCTACTCTGCTCATTTGTAAGTTAAAACCCGCCACCAAGCCTCATTACAAAATGCAAGAAGATAACACTTCTACTCTTTTATCCCTTGCTTTCTACAGATAACCTGGCTCCAACAACCTCGCCTTTGACTAACCCTACACAGAAAATATACATAAACATAGAAAAATTAAAAATATATGCATATCATTACAGCTTCAATTGTTCAGTGTATTCATTAGCAACGGAATATAAAGCCGTAGATCCAAATTTGTTGATGACACAGGTGGAATTATAAGCAGTATAGTCAGAGGCATACTATCACAAAAAGATAATGACAGATTAAGTGAATAGGCAAATGGATTTGAATGTGATTTATTCATCTGCTTTATACCTAAAAAAGAATAGAACAGGGTACTTTTGAAATTGTTAAAAGCTAGAAACAGGGAAGGTCCTGTTACGTTCTGATTAGGGACCAGTAACTTTTTGTTTAAAGTAGACGAAGTTTAATATCCCAGTTACCCACTGAGAGAATGAAGCTGCAAGATTCCACAGTTTTAAACAAACAAAATAAACTTTACAAAGTCATAAAAGAAAAACAATTTACAATCTTATCTTGTACTCTAACATGAGGTAAATATGAATTAACAGGCAAATTGTGGTTGAACACACCACACTGCACATTAAATGGCAGATGCGACCAAGACAGATCCCACGTATTTCTCAACAACCCACCCAGATGTCAGTGTCTACTGTGAGTCCCAAAACCTCATTAGAACTCTGTTTCAACTCTTCACTTAAGATACATCCTCTGAACTTCCTCAAAAGCCGCTCTGACTCAGACTGCCACAACAACTGCTCACCTCCTGATGGTTTAATCTCTTCTCCTGAGACTGCATTCCATGCGACCCAGAAAGCTGCACTGTTGCCTCTAATTACCAGCACACTTCCAACTCTTTCCCAGATCACTAGGTTCACTAAGCTGACACTGCTCCTTGGGTTTCTCTGAACTCCAGTCTCCCAGCTGCACCGAGCTATAAGTGGTTCCTGGGGCTTCTTTTAAGCGCTAACGTTTTCCAGCATGAAACAGTGACCCTCTCCCACCTTCTCAGCTCATCCGGACTTCTTCTGAGCCCTAACTACACCGAACAACACCTAACGTTTTCAGATTTCTAAGTGCCTGGAGCCTGCTAACAGCAGTATCTTTTTTGTCCAGCCTCTTCCCCTGCTGCAGAATTCTCACTCTCCCATATAAATAAATTGAAACCAGAGAACTTTCTTAAGCTTCACCCATCTCCATGATGACGTGGCCTGCTCTGGCCTATCCTCAAACTGACCTCCAGCCAATTGTCCCTCCTTCACAACTTCTCCAGCTAAATTTGCTGTTTTATGGCTCTGACCTTTCAACTGTTAACCCCTTAGGTCAACATGGCCCTAACCTTTTAAATGCAATAGACTTCAAGCTGCTTGAAAGGGCACCTGGGTGCCCTCGGGCTGGCATGGACAAGATGGGCCGAATGGCTTCCTTCTGTGCTGTAATTTTTCTATGGTTCTATGGTTCTAATTGCATTTATCCCATTTTCTACAGTTAAACTTTAACCTTTCCAGAACTATACATTTCATCTAAAATATCAACATGAACCAGGGCCAGTATATTGTTGTCAGCATGCGGGGGCGTGCTTGACACGCCAACACGCAAAATGACGCGCAATGACATCGGGCGCGCATCATTTAGATATTTCATTCGGCAGGCGTGCGCCAGAGGCAGCTGCGCGCCCGCCAAACTGTCAAAGGCCTATTAAGGCCATTAGGAAAGTAATTTTGCTAATTAACAGTGCTGCCTGTCCAACCTTAAGGTTGGCGGGCAGGTGAAGAGACCAAGCGGCCTTCGTGTTTTTCAGGAAGCCTCATCCGTGGGCGGGATGAAGTTTTCTGAAGGTTTAATAAAATCAATAAATAAATGTTGCTAAATTGACAAACATGTCCCAGCTCATGTGACACTGTCGGGTCTTAATTGGCCCACCCACGTAAAATGGCGGCGCGCAGCCGATCACGGGCGGCGATCCACTCCACACCCCCATCCCCCCGCCCGCTCTCACCTGGCCTGCCTGACATAGGTAAGTTTCTGGCCCAGATATCTGTCACATTCCAAAGAGACTTGGGGGTCCAGGTACATCAATCATTAAAAAACCAAGAACAATTACAGAAAATAATCAAAAAGGCCAATGAAATACTGGCCTTTATCTCTAAAGGATGAAAATACAAAGGGGTAGAAGGCATGATTCTGGTTTTCAAGGCCCTGGTTAGACCACATCTGGAGTAATGTGTAAGAATTTGGACCTGGTTAAAATTTAGGGCTGCTGGTATCTTTAGTCAATTTAACTTAGGATCCCAAATTCACAATTTCCACAGGTCCCCCTGAGCTGACATACAAGGTACAGTAAGTAATGGAGGCTATCAAGCATAGTCAATCAAAACAAAATTTATTAAGCAAGAATGGTAGCTATTCTTAACAAAATGAAATGAAGACAGCATGGCTTCCCCCTCAAAGGCCATAGATCACCTGAGTGCCGACAGCACAGGCAAAGTCATTGTCTTTGGCCAGATTGATGTTGAGCTGTGTCTCAGGAGATTTGTCACCAAAGAACAGATGTGTGACTGTGCCAACAGTGTTTTGAAACCTTCGCTACTTATCCTTAATTCTGAGTGTCCTTGGACATGGCTTGTATTAATCCTTTCAATTGCTTAAAATCACTAGCTTTATCCTCACCTCCATGGTTCAGGTCATGTAACCAGTAGCTGAAAACAGATATTCACTCTTGTACTCAATACTATCTTTAGATGTTACATGGGGAAAAACTTTCCCCCGTTGGGGGGGAAGTGCGGAAGTGGCCGCACCTCCGATCGGCGTCCCCGATTTTAAATACCCTCATCCCGCCCGTGGATGAGGTTTGATGCTTTTTCTGAAGCCTGCCAGGGCTCCCGGCCTACCCGCCAACTTTAAGGTCGGACGGGCAGGTCCATTAATGACTTTAATTAGTTTTTCAATGGCCTCATTGGGCCGTTGACAGGTCGGCGGGCATGCAATCTGAAAATGGAAATGACGGGGGATGACGTCGGGAGTTCCACCTGATGTCATCCCGCGTCATTTTACGCTTCGGTGAGCGGGCCCCGCCCCCGATCGCCGACCGGAAGATCATGCCCATGAATTAGAAGTACAAGTGACATTGGCCTCCACCTATCACTGGCCCCCTATCGAGCTCTCCTGTCCCACCCCCTTCTACCAGCTTATATTTCATCGCATTTCTATATGTCTTAGTTCTGATGAAGCATCTGCGGAGAGGAACACAGTTAACGTTTCGAGTCCGCATGACTCTTCAACAGAACTAAGGAAAAATAGAAAAGAGGTGAAATATAAGCTGGTTTAAGGGGGGTGGGAGGGTGAGACAAGAAGAGCTGGATAGAGGGCCAGTGATAGGTGGAGATAACCAAAAGATGTCACAGACAAAAGGACAATGAGGTGTTGAAGGTGGTGATACCTTCTACCCTTAATTAGCACATTCCTTTAGATAATATCACCACCTTCAACACCTCTTTGTCCTTTTGTCTGTGATATCTTTTGGTTATCTCCACCTATCACTGGCCCTCTATCCAGCTCTTCTTGTCCCACCCACCTCCCCCCCCCTTAAACCAGCTTATATTTCACCCCTTTTCTATTTTTCCTTAGTTCTGTTGAAGAGTCATGCAGACTCGAAACATTAACTGTGTTCCTCTCCACAGATGCTGCCAGACCTGCTGAGTTTTTCCAGGTATTTTTGTTTCTATTCTAATTAAAAGATATGTGTGTTGTACTAGCCCTTATCACTTATAGGGAGAAATTCATACTGAGGGTAGAACTATTGGGTCTTGGACTGGTTCTTAGTGTAACTTTAAAACAAGGGGGTGCTAGGAACATCCTTAGACATTTTGGTACCTAACTCTTATCAGCAAGACAGTTCTTCACACCGCTGACAGCCTTGAGTTGTTTTAAGCTGTTTCACAGCTGCTAATTGCTAGCAGCTTGGTCTTTAACTGTTTAATTACTTCTCTCTCTCACCAGGCAAGAGCTTAAGCTGGTCTATTTAAACTGTAGTTAATGAGATTCCCAAAATTTTAGTCCCTATTAAGATAAAATCCTAAAATTAGTAGATTATCGAAATCTTACAACTGTGAGCTAAGCAGTTTTGGGCATCACATCTTAAGAAGGATTGGCCTTAGACGGAATGCAACACAGATTTTTTAATCTTTTAGTTAAATCCCAAGGGGAAATTACATAAACTAGGAGGGCTCCTTTGGAATTCCTTGGAATATAGATGTTTATGGGGTTACTTGATTGACGTTTTCAAACTACGAAGGGGGACTGATAGGGTACATAGAGAGATTGTGGAGGTGGTTGTGAAGTTTAGAACAGAAAGGTACAGTCTAAAAATCGGAGTCAGGACTTTCAGGAGTGAAATCCAGGAACTGTGTTAGCCTTGGTTTTCAGTTGATAGCACTCTCACCTCTAAATCATAAAGTTCTGGGGTGGAATCCTGTGGAGGCAATGGGGGTCTTGGCTGCCAGCTGGAGAGCTGGTGAGACCCCTGCATTGCATCTTTTCGAGAAGGCCCATCATATCTGGTGCTACTCAGGCACTGAACAGGCCAGTAATGGGCCTTTCCCTGGGATCAAGGACCCCAGAGGAGCCACCCACCAAAAGCGACCGGAAAAATCAGAGGCCGCCAGGGAGATGGTGGCTGCTGTTGGCACTGCACCCACCTGAGGCCACAGACTGAGGAGGGACCCAGGTGAGTGATGGCAGGTGGCAAGGGTGGTGAGGGCCACGGGGGGGCGGGGAGGGGAGGGGTGGGGAACAGGGTCGGCAGCAAGGCAAGGCGATGGCTCTCTATTTTTATATGGTAAGGAAGCAGTGGCGGGAACCTTAAATAACGTGGCTGTTTTTTCCTGCTGGGTTAATACCAGCAGCAGCAGGGTGAGGCACTTAAATAGCCATTAATTCACAAGATTCCTCCCCAGGTTCAAAACCCGCTCCAAAGCATGAGAATAAAAATCAGGGCTGTTTCTCCAGTGCAGTACTGAGGGAGCACTGCATTGTCAGATGTGCCGTCTTTCAAATGTGACGTTAAACTGAGGCCCCTCAGTCTGCTTGGGTAGATGAAAAAGATCCCATGTCACTATCTCGAAAAAGAGCAGGGGGGTTATCCCCACTATCCTGGCCAATATCTACCCCTCATCAGCATGCCAAAAAACAGATTATCTGGTCATCTATGATCACATTTCATGAAGTGATCAATATGACTTAGGTTTTCCCTTTCCTGCCAACGATCCTTCTCAGAACAAAACTGTTGTGGTAGACAGGAATAGTTAAATGGTTCTGATGAAAGGTCACAGACCTGAAATGTGAACTCTGTTTTTCTCTTTACAGATGCTGCCCCACCCGCTTAGTATTACCAGTGTTTTCTGTTTTTATTTCAGATTTCCAGTGTCTGCAGTAAAGACACAAAAAATGTATTTTGGTAACATATTGCGGAGTGAGGGGAGGGGCTTAGTTGGGACTACATGAGTCAGATGAGGGAAAAGAAAGTGAGGGAAAGAATTGGAAAAATTATTCAGTATCTTAAATTCTCTTTGTTTAAAGGCTCCAACATTAAGGTAAACAATTGGACATCAGTGCTGGGTAAGCATGCTCTTACAGCAAGGCAAATGGTTAGATATATCTGTGCTGAATTAGGCTGTTCCTATAGTAAGACAAATGGTTGCTTATCAGGAGTGGGTTAGCCAGCAACTACTGCAATGCAAATTGTTACTTATCAATAGTGGCTTATTCTGCCCCTACTGTAAGATGAATGGTTAGACATCAGTGCTGCGTAATCCACTCCTGCAATAATGCAAATGGTTAGATATCAGTGTGAAGTTAATCTCGATTAC
Source organism: Cetorhinus maximus (assembly GCF_964194155.1). Classification (NCBI taxonomy): domain Eukaryota; kingdom Metazoa; phylum Chordata; class Chondrichthyes; order Lamniformes; family Cetorhinidae; genus Cetorhinus; species Cetorhinus maximus. The sequence goes on from NC_135879.1 coordinate 233,888,787, forward strand.
CTAGTATCACGGATATAAATTGCAGATATTGTAAATAGAAATAAAAATAAAATTAGTCAATTGAAAACATAGATTGCCGAACAGTAAAATGTGAATTATTTGAATTCAGTATTGATTTATTATGCATTGATAATTGAATCTGTCTCTGAATGAGTATTACCAGAAAGAAAGATTCACAACATTCAATCATTTGGATCGACAATTTTTGCAATACTAAAAATAAACCTACAGTAATGCTGCAGGAGAAAAACAGCCACATTATTCTAAGGCTCCACCCACTGCTTCCTTACCATCTAAAAATAGATCTTGCTTACACAGCGACATGTTGTTTCACAGAGAATAATGAGGCTGCAGGAACTGGCAGTGGTTCTGCACAGCACATCCTCAGGAGCTCCCGAATTAATCTTGCATATAATGAACAAGAAGAGTGACTTCATAAAAACTGATATATATCATGTTAAAACCATTTCATTGTTTTAAGATGCATTGTTGGTATTAGATTTTCCATCTGTTCACAAGATTTTGAGATCGATTATAAAAAGACAGGCCATTAGGTCCATCTTGGTTCCTCTGCTTAGAAACAAATTGTAATTCATAGAATCTAAGGGATGATTGAAACCCCCAAAAATGGGTGGGGTTTGATTCAAGTGGGAAGTTAATATATCAACAATCTGAAATCCAGATCCAAACCCACCCATTTTGGGTTTTAAAGGAGTCATGCCAAGAGGTGGGAGACCAAACTTCTTGCAGGAGGTTGGTCTGATGTTGAGAGGAGGCTGTGTGCCACATTTTAACAGGATATCTATTATTAATCCATTTTGATCCAGTTTTCCAGGTCTCAGGAAAAGGAGGCGAGAAGGGCTGGATCCATCAGGTAAGTGCCTTTAAAACACTGCTGGTGGGTCAGGAGAAGCAGAGGTGTTTCCTCACGGCCCAACAAGCTAACCCTGTAAACTAGCCCTACCCTCCCCACGATCAGATCTACCAATGACCATGATTTCTACTTATCTGCATTCAGTCTGTTTCTCTTCCCTTGACAGAACCTGCCCTCCCATCATCTTCCCCCCCCCCACCCCATGATCAGACTCCCCACCGCCATCACCCCCAACCATAGCCTACACCTCGATCACACCTGCAATTTTTCCCAGCCCCACAATAAATCCTGACAGCAACCTCCCTCTTCTTGCTTCTCCAATGCATCCTTCTGCTGCAGGCTTTCCCATCTGACAGGGAGTCAGCCTGTCAACCAGGCTGTCAGGTGGGGAAACCTGGAGAAAAAATTTAAAAGGCTTGAAAATCAAAAATTGCAGGACTTTCTGGGAACTTGTACCTCTGGGTTTCCTGTGCACAACTCCTCCCCCTCCACACTAAAAACACCTCAGAGATAATATCAGCAGCCAAATGATTCCTAAATGATTTATGGTTCTTTTTATCCCTGTTACTCTGTGCGGCCATCCTTAGAAGAATTTTTAAAAAAGTATTGTGAATGTCTTGCACTTCCTAAGATTTTTTTCAATAGAAGATGCAAGGCATTCACTACACACTTGCAGTGTTATCAGTGGTTTAGTCGAATGATGATGCCGAAGTTACTGATATTACCGATGATGATGATGAAGAAGACAAGGAGGATCCATATGATAATGTTATACAATCAGGCTATTGGGACAAATTGTTCAGTGATTTAGGTGGTGATTAGAGTGATTTCAAAGGATTCGATGTGAAATGTTTTAGATAATTTCTTATGATATATCTTTTAATTGTGTTGGATGAAATTAATATAGTTTGTCATGTTATAAAATAAATAAATGTTAGAGAGTTAATATGAATTCTTTAGTGTTGTTGGTTTTTACTTTGTTTCATTGTAATGGCCTTTATAGAGCCCAAATCAAGCACACATGTCAATCCCTCAAAAACATTACCCGTGTAAAAGTTGACCCCATGACTTTTGGCCTAAAAAATTGGTCTCAAAAATTTAACTTTTACACAAGTATATATGGTTACAAAATACTTGTACACAAAGCTCAATTGCCTCTGTAGCCATCAGTCTCCAGTCCACTGCACAAAGAGCACAAATTTGTGAGGGGCTGAATAAAACCATCCTGCCACGTTACTTGAATGTCATGTCTTCTTGCTCTATTATCATGTGTTCTAACCAAAAGACTAATTTCTATCTCATGGGTATGGATTCATTTTCCCAAACTGCGCAGAAATTTACTGTCTTAGAAGCTTTTGATTATGCCTCATGCGGAGAGTAGAAACAGCACTGGTGCAGTTAAGGTGAGATGTCTAAATTTGGGGGGAAGAAACATTTTTGGCATGGAACATTGGGATCTTTACTCTGCGCTATACCTGAACTGATGCTAACACTGGGGGTTGAGTTCTTAAGCCCCTATGGGGATGAGCATGGGACAAGTGGGCATGTAAATTCATGCAGGTGGCTGGCATGCCAGTTTGCTAGCTCCATCCCACACCAGGGCCATTTTCCTGAAGGTAGGATGTTGGGGTGGCGGGGGGGTTAAACAATTAAGACAGTTGAAGGCATAGTAAGGCCTATTGTCAGACGCCGACTGGAATCTTCCAATAGGCCTCCAGCCGCCCACCTCAAGGAGCCATGAACAGTGTAGCTGCCTGCTGATAGCCTTCCAGCGGCAGACCTGGGGGAGCTAAGTGTTCCAGATTATGTAGAGACCCTCCAAACCTGCCTGGCTTCAGCTGTATCCATAAGCTGCCTTGTGGAAAAGTTCATCCTCCACAATGATGGCCCAGGATTTTTTTAACTTAAAAGCTTAAAAATTTGGAAAGAGGGTCACTCCATCTTGGGGCACCCCTTCCTCTCACATACCTGAAAAGGCAGCTTTGTCAGTGCTGGAGGGCCTCCTGTTGCCTCTTCAGCTTCAAGAACCCACCTTAGCTGAACAGCAAGCTCGCCATGGGTTAAAATAATTATATTATGAGCTAAGATTGCATAGAATAGTCTTCCGTTGGGTCCATATGACATGAAAAGAAATCCAAAACTTTATTTTTTGCCATGTTTAAAAAATGCACTTTCAACGGAACCAAAAAAGATGGCTGCTACAAGTCACATGACCACAGGACTAGCCCTTTGTTCTGGGAGCTACCATCAGGAACTACAAGGACAAAGGAATTCCTCTCAGCCTGTTGAATCTCACACCTCATTGTACAGACCCCTTCTAATCAACAAAAGCAAAGGAAGTTGTCACGACGCACTGGGAATAGTACACTATAATATCAAGCCCCACTATTCCCTGAGCCCTGATAAATGTGAAAAAGTTTGATCAAACCACTAGATTGCCCCAATTCTACCTAACTGTTTAATTTAGGTTAACAGAATACAAGCACCAGATTTGTAAACTTAATAAGTAAATAACTTTATTGAACAAACTGTCAATAACCAGTGGCAAAAGAAAGCAATATGAACTGCTAATTTCTAACATTATAACTTAAACTCTACCCGCTTCTTAAATCCCTATACACGCACATACAAGACACATAATACACACAAAAACATGGATTTTAAGGGCGGGATAAAACAGTTCAATAGCACCAATTCCGGAGTACAGGATTTGATGAGTTGATTTTGATCGATGTCTTCCAAATTTCTTTCAGCTCTTGTTGATGATACAAGGTGATCTTCCAGCACTTTTAGCATTTAGTTCACTGGTTGACCATTTGCCTTTCAATGTCTCTAACAGTGATTTTTCCCTTTGCCTCTTGACAGAGGTTTTCAGAGAGGGCAGGCTATAGAGATATGAGGAGAAAAAGCCAGTTAACTATTCTTGTCAGATTACTGGAATCTTAGATCTTTTCCCTTTCAGGCTAGAAGCTATTCAGCTGCACTGCTACTCACACAAATGCTGGTCACCTGCTCAGGAGCCAATTAAACTGCTGTTGTCAGGCAGCTCCCTTGGTCCAGCACTCCTCTCTAGCACCGTCCAGTCTTTCATGGCACACTCTGTTCTAGAACTGCAACATTGTATATATCTCTCATCCTGTCCCAGTAGACATGTCTTTCAACCTGCTGCCATAGTAATTTTACCACAGTCCAACAGAAAATAAAAAGATATGTTCTTTACAACAGTCCAACAGGAATAATAAGATATGTTCCTTACAAAGTGCAGACAAACTGTCTCCCCAATCTGAACCATCACAAAAGAAAGAGATCGAAACTCATTATACCGGAAGAGACACTAATAACCACCCCACCTCTCTCCTAAGCGGGACAATGGAATTCTGGCCATATTTTTAAGCTGCAATCAACCCTTAATGGGCCATGCCACATGACCCAGGCCTCTGGGCTTTTGGACAGTTTTAACATTACATTTTTAGCCTCCCAGGCAGACTGCTATTTTAACATCAACTGGAAAGGACTCCAGCTGCCCAGCTGAACACCCACTTGGTTACCATCACTCAACTCCATGAAGCCTGCTTGATTTTAAAAGTCTGTGATCAATGCCTGCCAAGTGGTCTGAGCACAGAAAGCCCAACGTGTTGTAGCATCATTCATTTCAAGGATTTTCGTGTTGCTGCCTCCAAATAGAACCTCATCAGAACTGAACTCAGCACGAAGGAAACACCCTCTGGACTTTGACTTCTCAGACATTGGAAGTCACATGAACTAATATTCATCTCTGTGGCTCTTGTACTGTTACTATCTATAGTTGTAAAACTCTTTTTCTATACCCCACCCTGACTGTGTGAATGTGCCTATGTATTTGTGGGCTGAATTTTCCGTTCGGCAGGTGGGCGGACCCGAAGCTATTGTGGGCTGCGCCACCATTTTGCATGGGTGGGCCAATTAAGGCCCACCTAGCGTATTTCACACTCCTGTGGTGGCAGCAGGGTGAGAGATCCTGTTTCCCCAGGATGGGAGGAGGAGGGCCCCGCATGTGACGAAGCATGCCTGGCAGGAGGTGGTGGAGGTGGTCAGTTCCAGGGGTGTGGTGCGCCAAACGTGGATCCAGTGTCGCAAGTGCTTCAATGATTTGTTGCACTCTGGAAGGGTGAGGACCATGTTGGCCTTGGCCATTTTACCCAGCAGGTAGCCTTAGCCTTTGAGCATGCCACCCCACCTCCCCAACGTCTTAGTGTCGTTACTGCATTGGGCATTTGGCGCATGCTGAGTGGTCAAGCAGATAGTGACCATGCTTACACCAGCCTTAGTGGTTGGTGAGAAGATGGGTTCTCCCCGCACCATGTATTGGTCTTTGCTGCACTTGAGTTGTCTGGGGGGAACCTGTAGGAGAGGCAGCTAGGCACATACTCATAACTCCAACACATGTCTTATTCACAGTGATGAGATGGTGGAAGGGGAGCCTCAAGGTGTCGAGGCTAAATGGATGTCTCCAGAAAGCTGCAGGCCTGATAAAGATTCCTGACTGCAGAGTGCTGAGCTGAAGCTTCAAAGTACAGAGAAAGTTGCTGGAATTCGTTCTGAACTGCTACAGATCACACAGGCAAGTTTAAAACACTTTCTGCAATAAATACTTCACATAAAACATTGACAAACCCACTGAGCCCACATATCCCGCTCATGGATGAGTTTTGTTAAAAAGTCACTTACCCGCTTGCCCGTTGCGCCCGTGTGCCGAGCCAAACGTTGCACGGGCGCCTCAAAATCGGCATTGATTGCCGAGTTAAGGGCCTTAACAAGCCCTTTAATTAATGGTGGGCGCGTGTCACATTTTATCGCGTGCCCGCCCAGCTAAATATCACGATGGCGCGCGGTGACGTCGGCATGCTTGCCCGAGGACACTGTGTGCCATTTTAAGTGCTCATGTGTGGGGCCCGTCCCCCGCATGTCACACAGAAAATTCTGCCCTGTGTGTGTGTCGTGGAGTGGAAAATTGCAAAGACTCCCCCGCCACCGCGCCCCCCACCCCCCACCCCCCCTCCCCCCGCCCCCGGTTTTGAATATGGAATAAACTTCTGAGTTAATCATAATGCAAGTTTGCTGCGAGTTATTAGTAAATTGGATCACATAAACCGAGGGTTTGGGAAAACACGCCACACTTTAAAAATAATTCAAAGCACCCTCTGCTTATGGACAGTTGGTGATAGGAAATAAGTACAGTTTGCTTGTCTCTCTCATGTCTGTATCACTTTTTTTTTTCATTATTCATTCATGAGCTGTCCCTAATTGCCCTTGAGAAAGTGGTGGTGAGCTGCCTTCCTGAACCACTGCAGTCCACCCACAGTGCCTCAGTCAATGCTGAGCAGTCCACCCAGCTTCATTCCTTTTTTACGTCTTTGCAGCAGTTTGACAGAGTCTGGAGTCATATGTAGGCCAGGACAAAAGATTTCCTCTCTTGAGGGACATTAGTGAACCAGATGGGTCTTTACAACAATCTTCAATGGTTTCATGGTCATCATTAGACTTTTAATTCCAGATTTTTTTTTTATTGAATTCAAGTTCCACCATCTTCTATGGTGGGATTTGAACCCAAGTACCCACAGAATGTTAACTTTGGTCTCTGGATTATTAGTCCAGCAAACAATCCCACTACACCATCACCTCCCCCTTAAGTACAGGAGATTACGGGGTTGTCTAATCAAGGTTTTTTAAAATGATTAAAGATTAGTTAGAGAAAAACGAACCCAGAGCAAAGGGACATAACCTTAAAATTAGACACGGCTCTTCAGTGATCATATCAGGAAGCAATTCTTCACAGGGAGTGTAGCGGGAATCCCCCAAAAACCTGTTGAGGCTGTGGGGGGTAAGGAGGTGTCATAGGCATACTCATTCTGCTTTTATCAAGTTTCTCTAAACAGAGGTGCATGGTAACTCATTTAAAGTAGTGTATAGAGTAATTGGAGTCTAGGTAGGTATGGTACTTCACAGCTTATTTTATTGGAGTGTAATGTGAGTTCAAATCACACCATGGCAATTTGAAAATTTGAACTCAGTTTTTGGAAAAATCTAGGGAAGGAAACTAATCATCCTTAGCTGGTTTGGCCAACCAAGTCATGCACTTTGTTAGGAAGAATCAAAAGGCAGACTATTATTTAAATGGAGAGAGGCTCCAAAAAAGTGCAGCACCGAGGGATCTGGGTGTTCTTGTGCATGAAACACAAAAAGTTAGTATGCAGGTGCAGCAAGTAATTAAGAAGGCGAATGGAATTTTGGCCTGTATTGCTAGAGGGTTGGAATTTAAAAATAACGAAGACTTGTTACTACTGCACAGGGTGTTGGTGAGGCCACACCTGGAGTAGAAACATACATAGAAAATAGGAGCATAAGTAGGCCATTCGGCCTTCGAGCCTGCTCTGCCATTCATTATGATCATGGCTGATCATTCAACTCAATAGCCTGCTCCTGCTTTCTCCCCATACCCTTTGATCCCTTTCGCCACAAGAGCTATATCTAACTCCTTCTTGAAAACATACAATGTTTTGGTCTCAACTACATTCTGTGGTAGTAAATTCCACAGGCTCACCACTCTCTGGGTGAAGAAATTTCTCCTCATCTCAGTCCTAAATGGTCTACCCCGTATCCTCAGACCGTGACCTCTGGTTCTGGACTTCCCCACCATCGGGAACATCCTTCCTGCATCTACCCTGTCTAGCCCTGTTAGAATTTTATAGGTTTCTATGCGATCCCCCTCATTCTTCTGAACTCCAGCGAATATAATCCTAACTGATTCAATCTCTCCTCATATGTCAGTCCCGCCATCCCAGAAATCAGTCTGGTAAACCTTTGCTGCACTCCCTCTGTAGCAAGAACATCCTTCCTCAAATAAGGAGACCAAAACTGCACACAATATTCCAAAGTGTGGTCTCACCAAGGCCCTGTACAATTGCAGCAAGACATCCCTGTTCCTGTAATCGAATCCTCTGGCTATGAAGACCAACACACCATTTGCCTTCTTCACTGCCTGCTGCACCTGCATGCTTACTTTCAGCGATTGGTGTGCGAGGACACCCAGGTCTCGTTGCACATTCCCCTCTCTCAGTTTATAGCCATTCAGATAATAATCTGCCTTCCTGTTTTTGCTACCAAGGTGGATAACCTCACATTTATTCACATCATATTGCATCTGCCATGTATTTTCCCACTCACTTAGCTTGTCCAAATCACACTGAAGCATCTCTGCATCCTCCTCACAGTTCACCCTCCCACCCAGCTTTGTGTCATCTGCAAATTTGGAGATATATTTAGTTCCCTCGTCTAAATCATTAATATATATTGTGAATAGCTGGGGTCCCAGCACCGATCCCTGCGGTACCCCACTAGTCACTGCCTGCCATTCAGAAAAGGACCCGTTTATTCCTACTCTTTGTTTCCTGTCTGCCAACCAGTTTTCTATCCATCTCAACTGGGTACAGTTTTGGTCCCTGTATTTAAGAAAGAATATATAATGGTATTGGAGGCAGTTCAAAAGAGATTCACTAGGCTGATTCCTGGGATGAAGGGATTGACTTATCAAGAACGGCTAAACAGATTAAGCCTTTATTCACTAGAGTCTAGAAGAATGAAACGTACAAGATTCTGAGGGGGCTTGACAGGGTAAATGTTGAGAAGATGTTTCCACTAGTGGGGGAATCTCGAACTAGGGGACATAGTTACAGAATAAGGGGTCACTCATTTACAACTGAGATGCGAAGGAATTTCTTCTCTCAAAAGGTAGTGAATGTCTGGAATTCTCTACCCCAGAGAGTTGTGGAGGCTAGATCACAGAAGGTGCTTAAAGAGGTGGTAGATAGGTTTTTAAAATATCGGGGATTGAGGCTATGAGGAGCTGGCACGAAAGAGGAATTGAGACCTGGGATGAGCCATGAAGTTTTTGAATTGCGTGGCAGGCTTGAGGGGCCGAATGGCCTACTCCTGCTCCTGTTTCTTATGTTCTTAACTATATATGTGCAGTTGGTTCCACTTAGACTCTTAACTGCCCACTGATGTGGACTTGAAAGCCATTGGGTTATATCAAACTCCTTGCGGTTCATGAATGAGGCCCAACACCTGCATCTCAGGGCAGCTAGGGATGGTCAAAAAGTGCTGACTGTGCCAACAATATCTACATTCTAAGAATGAAACAAAGCACATTAAGGGTTCCATCACTTAATCTGAAACTCATGATACACTCATAAAAACTATATGTTTGTGCAAAATTTCTGAACAGCAGCTTCTGTTGCAATGAGCAGTTAAATATTATCCTGGAAAGAAAGACTTGCACTTATGTCCCACCTTAAAACAACCTAAAGTGCTTCACAGCTGATGATAAACTTTTAAAGTGCAGTTACTGTTGCAATGTAGGAAATGCGGCAAACAATTTGCGCACAGCAAGATCCCAAGAACAGCTGTGAGATGATGATCAGATACTCTGTTTTAGTGATTTTAGTTTAGCGATGACTATCAACCAGCACATTGGAGACAACTTCCCTGCTCTTCTTTGAAATAGTGTCACTGGATATTCGACATCCACCTGTGAGAACCGACAGGGCCTCAGCTTAATGGCCCGTAACTTCTATGGAGTGGCAATCATGGTCATATTGCCACTCTGCTTCTACTTACGTACCTGGACATGAAGTCGGTCCCTTCTTACCCAACCTTCTGACTCAGGCCGTAAAGCAGGTAAATATAATGGTCCAGCCACTTTGATAAGCCAGGGAGAAGGTAGGTTTGTAAGGTAAGTGGGTAGTATTGGAGGATGGAGGGTGGGGGAATAGGGGCTGGGTGGTTTAGGGTTGGCCAGTGGGGGTGAGGGGTCGGGTGGTCAGGTGGTCATGGGGGTGGTCAGTGGGGGTATGTTGAGTGGGGGGATCAGGTGGTCAGTAGGGGTTTAAGGTGGTCTGGGGGTGGTCAGTGGGGGTGTGGGGAGGGTAGTCGGGGGGAGGAGAGGGCAGTCAGGGGGCCCCCTGGGAGTTTGAGGGGATGGTGGGAGTCCGGTGGGGTTTAGGGTGGGAGGTAGTCCCAAGGAGGGTCAGGTGGTGGGGCGCGAGGTGGGGGTGCCAACACTATAGTTACCCAGGAGTTAGAAGTGGTTTCAATTCTTCCAGCTTTTTCTGGGTAACTAGTACTGTTAGACAGCCTGAGTTGTCTGAAGTTTGCAATTTATATCGTAATTTCGGATGGTCCCCATTGCAGGGAAATTTCCCAATGGAAGTTTCAACTTCCTGTGCAATTGCCATGCAATCCTTACACTGGGACTTTTGGGGGCGGGGGAGAAGGTGGGGGGGCGCTGTTCCCATGTTTTTTGGGTACCTCCCAGTTACGATGCCATGGAGCCCAGCAGTCACAGGTTAACGTTTTACCCTCAAGACAGCACCACTGACAGTAAAGAACTCCTTCAGTTATGCACTGGATTATCATCCTGGGTTCTGTGTTCAAGCCTCTGGAACAGGAGTTGAACTCACAACTTTCTGACTCAGGGGCGAAAAAGAGCTAACATTTTTGCCATGGCTAATACACAATTTTATTGTAGAAACCAATTTACTTCGATCGTAGGTGGTAGAAAGCAGATAATGTTCTTCCTCACTCAGTTGTAATGTGAGCCAGCTGACAGTAATGAAATTATACACACATGATTATGTTCCATTTATCTCCTGATGTGCAGTGCATGACCATCTGGCCTATTCAGGGAGATTAAACTATAGTTAGAGGTCAAGATTATCTCTGGCTGATCTTCAAGTTAAATCGTTTTAGCAAGAAACACAGAAAATCATGCAGACATCAATAAACTGTTGCTACACAACTTGAATCCTAAGCAAGGCTTTGTCAAGGAACACAATTGGTAGTTAGGAGGCTGTTTTCTTCGCTGATAGGTGCTGAAATTATAACTTGCAGATGCCAAGAAAGTAGTGTTTATTCCTCAAATAATATTGAACCCATCAACCATGAATGTGCCCTTTCAACTCAGGAGAAAACAGTTAGATACATTGACTCATAAACGTTTACAGCACAGAAGGAGGCTATTCGGCCCATCGTTTCCACGCTGGTCAACAAAGCTCTGACTACAATAATCCCATTTTCCAGCGGTTGGTCCATAGCCCTGGAGGCTATGGCAATGCTAGTGAATATCTAAATACTTCTTAAATGTTATGAGAGTTTCTGACTCAACCACCCTTTCAGGCAGTGAGTTCCAGACTCCTACCACCCTCTGGGTGAAAAAAATTTTCCTCAACTCCCCTGTTAGCCTTCTACCTCTTACCTTAAACCTATGCCCCTTGGATATTGACCCCTTGACTAATGGAAAAAGTCACTTCCTATCCACCCCATCTATGCCCTTCATAATCTTATACACCTCTATGAGGTCCCCTCTCAACCTTCGATGCTCCAAGGAAAACAACCCTAGCCTATCCAATCTTTCCTCATAGATCAGACCCTCCAGCCCAGGCAGCATCCTCGTAAATCTCCTCTGCACCCTCTCAAGTGCAATCACATCCTTCCTATAATGTGGTGACCAGAACTGCACGAGGTACTCCAGTTGTGGCCTAACCAGGGTTTTATACAGTTCCAGCATAACCTCCCTGCTCTTGTATTCTATGCCTCGGCTAATAAAGACAAGTATATCCCATATGCCTCCTTAACTACCTTATCTACCTGCCTTGCTACCTTCAGGGAACTGCGGATATGCACACCAAGGTCCCTCTGATCTTCAGTACTTTCCAGGTGTAATCCCATGCCTTCTTAGCCCTCCCCAGGCACATTACCTCACACTTTTCCGGGTTGAATTCCATTTGCCACTGCACTGCCCACCTGACCAGTCCATTGGTATCCTCCTGCAGTTTACGGCTATCCTCCTCACTATTACCACCCTGCCAATTTTCATGTAATCCGTGAACTTCTTGATCATACCCACTACATTATTTTTTAATTAGACATTCATAAATGACTCTAAACAAGTCACAATGCCAGATTCTTGACAAAATTTGTATTTATATTCCAAGGCCTGTTTTAACATATGGACAGTTTTATGTAGCTTTTTCCAGAGTGAGAAGTTTTAATCCTTTTCAAGTTTTTGTTGAAAGAATAACTAGAAATCCTGCATGTAAAGAAGTACTGTTGCAATAAAGATGCTAATATGACCACAAATATTTTGTGGGTCTCTCCTAGTTATGAATGATTATGTACACAGGACATTATCCAAATTTGGAAGCCATGACATTAGCCAGAGGGGCTTTGTGGCATCAGGAAAGTGTTAACTCGATGTCTTGTGGAGGATGCAGAGAACTCTTCTTCTGCTGAAATGCTTCACAGACCACGCAAGAAGCAGCCTGCAGCGCAGGGCACACCACAAAAGTGGCACTGTTTTCGAGCCCTTTGTTTTCTTGATTTCCAAATATTCGGAGGGAGAGGATTTGAAAAATAAACATTTAAAATCCCAGATGATTGCCAATGGAAAGGAGAATATGGCATTCTCAGTTTTGATTTTAGGATTGCCTGATTTATTTTTCTAGGCGGAACTTTTGAGTTAAGAACACGGATCCAGATTCCTTCTCATCTTGTGAATCAAAAACAACACCTGGAAAAATAAAAGACAATCAAAACAGTTCTGAAACAAGAACAAATTCCCCTAATTTTTCATTTAGTTCCCTGTCTGCAATGTATAAACTTGGGTTGCAGAATTAAAGCATTTAAAATATTTTTGTAACTAAAACAAGAGTTATTTCAATTAACTATTTTACGGGGGTGGAGTGGGAGCATCTCCAAGGAAATTCCAGACCCAAGTATTTATTTTAACAGTGCGAGATTAGTAATATCGCAAGAAAGCTTCTAGTGACACCTGAGCCAATATGTTGGCAGAAGACATAAATAGGTGACCATTGCAATTTTCCTGGACATGATTGTGGTCTGGGGTTAGAAATATTCCTCCGTATGGAACAAAGTATGAAACTAATAGACACTGGATTCCAATGAGGTCCACTCCTTTCACAGCCCTTGGATTACCAGCTTTGTAGCTGACTCCACTAAACTAAATATCTGCAGGGAGTTAAGCCCTATTTCAAAATGTTGTGGCAGATACATCAAACCTCTGAAACAATAAACCTTTGCCAAATTTACCATGACCTCCAAAGTTAACTAAACAAAGGTCTAGAACATGAATCAAATCCAAGAGCCACATTTCCTACTCTGACCATTTATAAGTCACAGATAAATTCATAGAAACATAGAAAATAGGGGGAGGGATAGGTCTACTGGCTCCTCAAGCCTGCTCTGCCATTCATGTGATCATGGCTGATCCTCTATCTCAATGTCATACTCCCGCTCTCTCCCCGTACCCCTGACACCTTTAGAGTGCAGAAATTTATCTATTTCCTTCTTAAATAGATTCAGTGACTTGCCCTCCACAGCCTTCGACGGTAGAGAATTCCATGTATTAATACTTTCAAAATCCTAAAAAAAAGCTCAATAAAGTCCCCCATTAACCTATATTCCGAGGAATGCAAGCTGAGTTGATGGGTGCAATTTTCCATTCCGGGACTAAGTCCTGTGGCAGGGGCGGGGACGGGAACTGTTTCCCGTTGCGGAGGCCACTGGGAGTTTGCGTGGCATGGTGTGACCCCTGCCTCATGAATTATGCAGCCAGGGGTTTCCTGACATATTGTGCTGCCGGGCGCATGCCATCCAGCCCATCCCTCCGTCATATCCTGGCGCCGTTTTTAAAACGCGCCCGGAAGGCAACCTACACAACACTGAGGGAGGAGATCACCCAAAGAGGACAGGGAGCTCCGGTGCCCAAATTCGGCAATGCCTCCCTGGGTGTCCTGCTTGACGAAGTGGAGGCCAAGAGGGATGTCCTCTATCCAGAGGATGGGAGGAGGAGGCCAAGCAGGCAGACAAACCCAGCATGGGAGGAAGTCTCCAGGGCAGTCAGTGCCCACGTATGCACCAGAGGACTACCCTGCAGTGCAGGAAGCAGATGAATGACTTCACCCGCTCCACCAGGGTAAGTGAACCCTCAACTGCTCACACTCACCTCACTGAATGGTAGAGGGGACATGGATCTCAGTGGCAATGTGATAAAGCTCACAGCCCCACTGCACTCTATCTATTCTGCAGGTGGAGAGGTCACTGTGGGTCCCTCACCCTTACACACAGAAACCTCACACACTGTCTGGGTTTGGGGGGGGCGGGATGGTGGGCAGCTTGTGGGGAAGGTGGTCAGGCATGCCTCTTTGAGCCTTATCCTTACACCAATGTGGGCTCGCTGCTCTGGATGGTGCAGCCCCAGAACCCTCCTGCACAGCTTGTAGTCCATTAATCACACGACACACAATCCAGTGGGTCATTTGTAAGACTGGAAACATGAGGAAGATACATGAAACTCAATTGCTCTCAACCCCATCTTCTCTCTTTGCTCAGGAAAAGCTAAGCCATAATAGGAGAGAGAGGGAGAAGATGGGAGAGGGCTGCCCACACTTCAAAGACCTCACCGACTTCGAGGAGCGGGCAGCCCAGCTGGCAGGGGTGGAGCGGGACAGCGCCTGCAGAGATGGAGAGATTGGCTTGTGGCCTCCATCCAATGGGGATCCATGCATGTCATAGAAAGCTAAGAGTCAAGTGTGTCTCCATGTTGGAGGCAGCTCATGCAGTCACTCGCTCTCTCCTCTCTCACTTACAGGCATCAGCAGGAATAGGGCAAGGCCCAAAAGAAACAAAGCCCTGTCCAGCATGCAGGCAAACCTGGAGAGGACCGAGGACATTGTGCAGGAAGGAAATGTACCTGTAGAGGCGTCACAGCAGTCACTTGGACCCTTCACCAGCCCGGAGACACACACCTCGATGAGTATTAGATCTAGTTTAGGAAGAGTCTCACATTCTGGTGGTCACTGCACGAACATGTGTCCGCAGCTGGATAAGGCAGGGTCAGCCAAATTCACCTGCACTTGGAGGATTGCTGGAGAATCCTCACCTGGCACCTAAGAAGTTCGAGTCTGATGATAAAATTTTGGAATCAGCCTTCCACGAGATGCTGGAGAGGCAGCAAGAGACAATGGAACATCAGGCAGAGATGACGGAGGCCCTCAACAGAGAGGAGTCTGCCTGCCTGCTGATGAAGTGGTGCCGACCTGTGCACGTGTCGAAGTCTCCATGGGGAGGGTGGCGGACTCCATGAAGGTCTCCAGAAGATGGCCGCCAAGGTCATCCAAGGCAACAGGGCCAACAGGTCAGCTGATCTGCCTCCACCCCTGCTGTGGATGTCAGGGGAGCACTTAGGAAGAAGTGGTAGGGAAAGAAACATTAAGAAGTTCTGATTTCACAAGTGGTTGCACGGGCGCACTATGATTGTTACACTTAGCACACTTTTGTTCATATAGTTCACTTGTACTTTAATCATGTCTGATGTGGTTTATTTGCGATAGTACCTCCTCCATCCCCAACATCTTCTGAGGGACACCCCACATCTCCAGGAATCAGGCATGTGCAGGGAGGCAAGGGTCTTTGCCAGGGCCCTTGTGGGCCATGTACAAGAGGTCTCCCGCACACGCTGAGCCTTTGCCCTTCACACTGTTATCTGCCCCAAGGCCCTAGCACTGTAAATACTACATGCTGGGGTTCCCCTTCAGTTGATCTGACCTGTATCTCTGCCCACCCTCAATGACTCAACTCCCATGCAGCATCTCAGGATCTTCACCACGAGGCTGTGCATAATTGTGAGCAACCATAGTGCAAGTGATATTTCAAGTGGAGTCTATACCTTTTCCCCTCCCCCCGTCACCCACACCCTCCCCGCCATAACCATTGACCCCCCCGTCACCCACACCCTCCCTGCCATAACCATTGACCCCCGAGGTGGTACATTTAACCTCCCACCATCACCCTTCACCCCTCCCCTGTCACCTTCCGTCCTGTGCAGGTGAATGTAAATGTCCCGGATTCCTGGAGCCCACCCCGTGACAATTGACATGTCCTCTCCATCCTGCCAACCCCCAGAATCCGTATCATCTTCCGCAACCCCTTCAACAACCCCCAGCGCCCCTCCACCACCATGCTGTAAGCTCACACTTCAACACTATCAGCTCCCACTGCCCCTCTTAATCATCACCATCCTGTCCTATCCCTGAGAATGCCTGCCAGGGCTCCTCCATTGACTCTATAGACCCCTGCCTCTGAACCCCTTTTCCCTTTTCTCTCCATGCCCTTGCACGCCTCAACTCCCTGCTCAATGCCCGTCCACACCCCAACTCCCCCCTCAATGCCAGTCCACACCTGAACACCTCCCATGCCTGATCTCACCTGCACACCCCTACATGTCTCTTCACACCTGCACACCAACCCCCATCCCCCCACCAACACAGAGCATTGCTGCCCAACAGTAACTCCTGCAGCCATCCACCTACAATCTGAATATCGGAATCCTGGAAGAAGCTGTTGCTTGAACATTGACCAGAAACAGAACTGGAGTAGCCATATAAATACTGTAGCTACAAGAGCAGGTCAGAGGGTAGGAATCCTGTGGTGAGTAACTCACCTCCTGACTCCCCAAAGCCTGTCCACCATCTACAAAGCACAAGTCAGGAGTGTGATGGAATACTCTCCACTTGCCTGGATGAGCGCAGCTCCTACAACACTCAAGAAGATTGACACCATCCAGGACAAAGCAGCCCGCTTGATTGGCACCACATCCACAAACATTCACTCCCTCCACCACCGACGCACAGTAGCAGCAGTGTGTACCATATACAAGATGCACTGCAGGAATTCACCAAGGCTCCTCAGACAGTACCTTCCAAACCCACGACCACTACTGTCTAGAAGGACAAGGGCAGCAGATGCATGGGAACACCATCACCTGGAAGTTCCCCTGCAAGCCACTCACTATTCTGACTTGGAAATATCGTCATTCCTTCACTGTCGCTGGGCCAAAATCCTGGAACTCCCTTCCTAACAGCACTGTGGGTGTACCCACACCACATGGACTGCAGCGGTTCAAGAAGGCAGCTCTGCCCCACCTTCTCAAGGGCAACTAGTGGTGGGCAATAAATGCTGGCCTAGCCAACGATTCCCAAATCCCATGAATGAATAAAAAAAGGAGCTGCTGATTGAAGATCCAAACTCTGGAAGAAGATGTTGTGCTGAGAACAACCACATCTTGGATGCTGCTGTACAGAGAAGATCCACGTGGTTGATGCTCCACCGCTATGCATGGTCGGTTCCAGAGTCAAGTCGCTGGAAGCCTCCATTTGCCCTTTGGATCACTGTGAGCTTCCCCAGGGTCTCTTCAGGTAAGTGCCAACATGTACACTCCACATTGGTCCTGACATGTTCTGGACCAGTGTGATTACCCGCTGGCGGAGTGGATGTAGGGGAGGCCCAATTCCAGTCGGGCCTTCATCTGCTTCCCATTAATGGGATGCAAATCAGTTCCACTCCAGCCTCTGACTTGAATGGCGACCTGCCATGGAGGGTGGGAGCAAAGTTCCCATAGTCATCTTACGCTGGCAGGAAACCGATTTTTCAGCTCCAGCCGCATTGTTGCCCCCCCTGCCTGCCATTAAAACCGCCGCAGGGGGTACTGGAAAATTCCGTTTGATGTAATCTCTTCAAAATTTATTACTTGCATCTGATGACTCTGCAGTGGACTCCTTCCGAAACTGATATGTCCTTTCTAAGGTGTGGTAACGAGACTGTGCTCAGTCATGTCCCTGTTAAGCTGTGCAGATGAGCAACCACACTGCAGCCTGAAAAGGTACCATGTCGGCCTTGTTGTAGGATAAATAATGTGTATGGGTGCACAAAGAAAGGGGCTAGGTGCTAAAAAAATGAGCAGTGCACAGCAACTAAATTTTAAAGGGAACATTGGAACACAGTACTCCAGATATGGTTCAACCAGGCCTCTGGATAGCTGTAGCAAAACCTTCTATGCTTTTTATTATAGCCTTCTAATTATAAAGGCTCACATTCATTTAGCCTTTGACTATTTTGTGTACCTGACCAGTACATTTTAGTGATCTTTGTACAAGGATCCCTAAATCATTTCGGATGTCCACCAAGACTAGCGTTTTACCACTTTAAAAATTCTCAGGTCTTCCTTGTTATGTCCAAAATGGATGATCTCACAATTATCAGCTTTGAAATCCATCTGTCACTGTTTTGTCCACTCACTTAATCGATCAATGTCCTTTTGTAATTTTATGACCCATCTACTTATGATTAATAATGATGCCACCGATCATGGTGTCATTTTTTAAATTTATTTACGGGATATGGATGTCACTGGCTAGGCCAGCATTTATTGCCCATCCCAAATGGTCCTTGAGAAGGTGGTGGTGAGTTGCCTTCTTGAACCACTGCAGTCCATGTGGTGTAGGTACATCCACAGTGCTGTTAGGAAGGGAGTTCCAGGACTTTGACCCAGCAACAGTGGAGAAACAGCGATATATTTCCAAGTAGGAAGGTGATTGGCTTGGAGGGGAACTTTGAGGTGGTGGTGTTCCCATGTGTCTGCTGCCGCTGTCCTTCTAGATGGTAGTGGTCGTGGGTTTTGAAGATGCTGTCTTAGGAGCCTTGGTGAGTTTCTGCAGTTCATCTTGTATATTTTATATTGCCACTGTGCATCAGTAGTGGAGGGATTGAATGTTTGTGGATGTGGTGTCAATCAAGCTTTGTCCTGGTTGACGCCAAGCTTCATAAGTGTTGTTGGAGCTACACTCATCCAGGAAAATGGAGAGTATTCCATCACGCTCCTGACTTGTGTCTTCTAGATGACGGACAGGCTTGGGGAGTCAGGAGGTGAGCTACTCACCACAGAATTCCTCGCCTCTGACCTGCTCTTGTAGCCACAGTATTTATATGGCTAGTCCAGTTTCTGGTCAATGCTAACCCCCAGGATGTTGATAGTGGGGATTCAGTGATGGTAATGCCATTAAATGTGAAGAGGCAATGGTGGGATTCTCTCTTGTTGGAAATGGTCATTGCCTGGTATTTGTGTGGTGAGGTGGTGGCTGCAACCATTCGAGCCCCAAACCAAGGGGTACGTAACACTATTAGGGTGGCAGTGAAGGACAGTGAAGGAGGAACACCCATAGATCGTGCCTTCTTCATTAAGCAAATCCTTTTGGAGTCATGTGGATTTGAAGCCGCGGAGATCTACTGCCTGCAGGACTTCCCCGGCACTGGATACTTCGACGTGACCTTCAAGAACGTTGCTGCCTGCATCAAGTTCCTATAAGTGTTTAAGGAGAAGAGATACCAGCCGCAGATGAGGATCCTGATGGTGGAGCCACTCTTTGCTCTGCCGTTGCAATGGGACCACGTGGTGACTGTGCATCTCTACAACCCCCACGTCCCTGTCGCCGATGTGCTCACCTTCCTCGTCAGGTACGTCGACAAGGTTGGGAACTGCACTGAGGTTAAAGACACCTTCGGGATTTGGACTAGCAAATGACAGGTCAAGGTTAAGCTCAAGGTGGATTGTAAGGGAGCCATCATCCACCCTCCTTCCAGCTTCGCTATCAGGGGAAACTGTGGCTACCTTGTCTACGCTAAGCAGCCCAAACTTTGTCACTCATGCGGCAAATCTGGTCATGTGGCGGCCAACTGCAGCGCCGCCCTCTGCAAGAATTGCAAGCAGGAAGGGCACCAGATAAAGGACTGCAAACAGAATAAGTGCTGCAACCTGTGTGGCGAGGCAGGCCACCTCTACAAGACCTGCCCCAAACATTGCCTCACTTATGCACAGGTGGCCAAAACCAACGAGACGGAAGCAGATGAAATGCTTAGTGTCACTACTACCAAGGACACTTGCAAACCCTCCAACCACCAAGGCCTCCAGCGAGCACAATGGGACAAAGGAGGACAAGGAGAGAGACAAGATGAAGGAAAAGATTGAGGCAGCAGACAGCCAAACAACTGCACTGCCCCCTGAACCTCCCACTCCTCAGCAGAGCGAATCAATGGAGGAGGAACCAGCAGAAAATCATCAGGGGGAGTGGCAGCTGGTGAAGAGAGCCAAAAGGAAGAAGAGGCTAAGAAGGGATCAAGCCACTTCCCAGACGAGTGGCAAGAGGCATCTCCCATCCAACACGGATGACAAGGGCAGCTGCTTTTCGGACGAAGAAGGGCAAGGGCGGCACCAACAGAAGAAGCAGCAAAGCTCTAGGGAGTTGGAGGATGATACGCCTGAGCTCCAGAACATTGGAGACATTGAGGAGAGCGGCGCACCCCAACTTTGCCCACAACTTAAAGAGGCCAGCGCACCCCAGCCCCAGGAATCTGGGAGCTGTGAAGCGCTCAGCGCACCCCAGCTCCTGGAGGGGGAGTGGATCGGAGAGACTGCTCCAACAGAGAACAATTCAAGGCTCGTTCCTTGTACGAACCCACAGATGCCACCTGAGTGGAACATCTCCAGTGGGGCAGTTCAGGGCAGTTTCCTCAGCCCATCCAAAGTGAGACAATTTGTGAATACTGTGGCGATGGCAGGAGCAGACCAAAGGCCTGGAATTCTCAAAGA
The DNA here is from genome assembly GCF_964194155.1 of Cetorhinus maximus. Lineage (NCBI taxonomy): Eukaryota > Metazoa > Chordata > Chondrichthyes > Lamniformes > Cetorhinidae > Cetorhinus > Cetorhinus maximus. The sequence continues at coordinate 233,909,198 of NC_135879.1, forward strand.
CAACAGTTTTGGTTAGCAACAAAATGCTTTAAAAACGGGGATAAAGATTGCATCATAAATGTGCATAGCATTAAATCTACTACGCGATGTGTTGTGACTTTGGATTACCTTGCCAAGGTCAAAGCTGACCTGTTGTTTCTGCAGGAGTGTGCGATACCGCACCTCAGCTCCTACAGGCAATGGTCACGATGGTGGTCCCACGGGCCATCGATCTGGTCGGGAGGAAACGACTCTCGTTCCTCCAGCCTGGGTGTTCTGCTGTGGGGAAGCAACTTCACTGTCTCCGAGTGAAGACGTAATGTAAAAGAATGGTCCACTCCGGTTAATTAATGTGTACGCCCCGGCACAAAAGAGCAAGCAGCTGGCGGTCTTTCAGCAGCTCCCACTGCTGCTGGCAACCTCCAGGCCGGTCATTCTGGGCGGTGACTTCAACTGCATCATCGATGCGGCTGGACGAACCGGCAGGGCCGACAGCAGATTGGACGCAAAGTCCAGATCACTGATGGAAACAATAAAGGATGCCAAGCTGCACGACGTCTTCAGCAACCCTGCAGACAGAGCGCAGCGTAGATACATCTGGTTGCGGCCAGACGGGTCCATCTGTTCCAGGATAGACTTCCTGTTTGTGTCCCGTGCGTTCACAGTCAGATCCACCGACGTCAAGCCAATGTTCTTCTCTGACCACTGCCTCCTACTGGCTGACTGTCATTTACAGGAAAACCAGAGGGTGGGCAGAGGGACATGGAAGCTGAATGTGCAACTGCTGACCCCAGAGAACATTGAGGAACTCAGGAGGGATTACAAAGGTTGGAGAACTGTGAAACCCCTCTTTGAGTCCCTGACACACTGGTGGGAAGTGATCAAAGGAAACATCAAGAGGTTTTTCATCCTCAAAGGCGTCCAGAAAGCTAGAAAGGAACAGAGGGAAATGTCCCGACTCCAGAAAAACATGCAGAATCTGCTCCGGCTGCAGTCGATGGGGGTCGATGTCAAGGAGGAACTCCAAGAGGTGAAGAGCCAGCAAGCCTCGCTCTTTGCCTCGGAGGCCTCCAAGATCATCTTCCAGTCCAGAGTCCGCTCTGTGGAGCAGGATGAGACGTGCTCACGTTTCTTCTTCCAAAAGGTACACAGAGAGAGCTCTGTGATCAGCAGCCTGAAGGAAGAAGACAGCTCAGTAAAGTCATCGCAGTCTGACATTTTGAGGATCAGCAAATCCTTTTATGCTGGATTGTATAACGTGAAGCCCACAGACAATGCGGCCTCCCTGTCCTCTATCATGGAGGTCTTAGACGACAGTACACAGGAGAGTCTGGACAAACCGCGAACTCCTGATGAACTGACTAAGGCCCTTGAGTCCTTCGAGAAGAGTAAAACTCCCGGAAGTGACAGCTTATCGGCTGAGTTGTGTTCAGCTCTGTGGAACTGGATCGGCCCAGACCTGCTAGAGGTGTACGAGAGTATGCTTCCGGCTGGCAGCATGTCAGAATCCATGAGGAAAGGCATCTTCACCCTCATCTACAAGCGGAAGGGGGAAAGGGAGGAAAATAGAAATTGGTGACCCATTTCACTGCTGAATGTGGACTATAAGATTCTGTCCAAGGTCATCACCAATCGGATCAAGTCTGCTCTGGAGTTGGTGATCCACCCTGACCAGACCTGCACTGTGCCAGGCAGGAAGATCTCTGACAGCCTCGCACTGCTCAGGGATACGATTGCCTATGTACAGGACAGGGGTGTGGACACCTGCCTCATCAGCCTGAATCAGGAGAAGGCCTTTGACAGAATATCGCACACCTACATGGTGGATGTGCTCTCCAAAATGGGGTTTGGGGAGGGAATACGCAACTGGATCCAACTGCTCTACACTAACATCAGTAGTGCAGTTTCAATCAATGGGCGAGAATCAGATAGCTTTCCAATTAAATCTGGAGTCAGGCAGGGCTGCCCTCTCTCCCTGTCCTGTTTATGTGTTGCATAGAACCCTTTGCTGAGTCCATCAGGAAGGATCCGGGTATAAGAGGAGTGACGATCCCAGGCAGTGGAGGCACTCAGGTCAAAGCCTCCCTGTACATGGACGATGTCGCCGTCTTCTGCTCGGATCCGCTGTCGGTGCACAGACTGATCCACATCTGCGACCAGTTCGAACTGGCCTTGGGAGCCAAGGTAAATCGTGGCAAGACTGAGGCTATGTTCCTTGGGAACTGGGCTGATCGATCCTTTGTCCCCTTCACCGTCAGGGCTGATGACCTGAAGGTGCTGGGGATATGGTTCAGAGGGACCGGGGCATGCGTTAGAAACTGGAAGGAGCGAGTGGCTATTGGTGAAAAGGGAACTGGGCATTGGGAGCGATATTCCCTCTCCATTCCCTCAGGTGTGAGGCACTCTCGCTGTTACTGTACGTGGCACAGGTCTGGCCCATTCCAGACTCCTGCGCGATGGCAATCACCCAAGCCATTCTTCACTTTAGCTGGAGGTCAAAAATGGATCGTGTTCATAGGAATGTACAAGCCTCTAGATAAAGGGGGGAAAAACGTGCCCAACATCGCCCTCATCCTGATGGCAACCTTTGTTTGCGGCTGCATCAAGCTGTGCGTAGATACTCGGTACGCAAACACCAAGTGTCACTACGTGCTGAGGTTCTACCTGTCCCCAGTGTTGCGAAGGATGGGTCTGGCCACGCTGCCGCAGAATGCTCCATGTAGTTGTACCATCTGAGCCTTGTGGAAAAATTTATGCAGAGAAACACCTTTGTCCATCAGGTACTAACCTGCGGGAAAAGGAGATGGCAGATCCTGTCGGATGGTTCTCCAAGCAGACTGTCAAAGTCATTTGGCAGAATGCCTCATCACCAGAACTTTCCAACAAGCACCGAGATGTAGCTTGGCTGGTGGTGAGAAAGGCCCTCCCTGTCAGACCCTTTGTACATGCCAGGAGTTTCACCCCCTCTGCACGTTGCCCTTGAGGTGACTGAGATGGGGAAGAGACCATTGTTCACCTCTTTATGGAATGTGCCTTTGCAAAGAAGGTCTGGAGAGAGATGTAGTGGTTGTTTTCGAAGTTCATCCCGAGCAGTGACACAGGACTCTGTGCTCTACAGGCTGTTCCCAGGGACACAGAATCACAGAATCGGACAATGCAGAAGAGGCCCTTCGGCCCATCGAGTCTGCACCGACACGTGAGAAAAACCCGACCTACCTACCTAATCCCATTTACCAGCACTCAGCCCATAGCCTTGAATGTTTTGACGCGCCAAGTGCTCATCCAGGTACTTTTTAAAGGATGTGAGGCAACCCGCCTCCACCACCCTCCCAGGCAGTGCATTCCAGACCATCACCACCCTCTGGAAAAAAGTTTTTCCTCACATCTCCCCTAAACCTCCTGCCCCTCACCTTGAACTTATGTCCCCTTGTGACTGACCCTTCAACTAAGGGGAACAGCTGCTCCCTATCCACCCTGTCCATGCCCCTCATAATCTTGTACACCTCGATCAGGTCGTCCCTCAGTCTTCTCTGCTCCAATGAAAACACCCCAAGTCAATCCAACCTCTCTTCATAACTTAAATGTTTCATCCCAGGCAACATCCTGGTGAATCTCCTCTGCAGCCCCTCCAAAGCAATCACATCCTTCCTATAATGTGGCGACCAGAACTGCACACAGTACTCCAGCTGTGGCCTCACCAAGTTTTTATACAACTCCAACATGACCTCCCTACTTTCGTAATCTATGCCTCGATTGATAAAGGCAAGTGTCCCATATGCCTTTTTCACCACCCCACTAACATGCCCCTCTGCCTTCAGAGATCTATGGACACACACGCCAAGGTCCCTTTGTTCCTCAGAACTTCCTAGTGTTCATTGAATACTTCCTTGTCAAATTATTTCTTCCAAAGTGTATCACCTCACACTTTTCATGATTAAATTCCATCTGCCACTTATCTGCCCATTTGACCATTCCGTCTATATTTTCCTGTAGCCCAAGACACTCAACCTCACTGTTAACCACCCGGCCAATCTTTGTGACATCCGCAAGCTTACTAATCCTACCCCCCACATAGTCATCTGTGTCGTTTATATAAATGACAAATAATAGGGGACCCAGCACAGATCCCTGTGGTATGCCACTGGACACAGGCTTCCAGTCACTAAAGCATCCTTCTGTTATCACCCTCTGTCTCCTACAACTAAGCCAATTTGGAATCCACCTTATCAAATTACCCTGTACCCCATGTGCATTTGCCTTCCTTATAAGTCTCCCATGTGGGACCTTGTCAAAGGCTTTGCTGAAATCCATATAAACTACATCACCTGCACTACCCTCATCTACACACCTGGTCACCTCCTCAAAAAATTCAATCAAATTTGTTAGGCCTGACCTCCCTCTGACAAAGCCATGCTGACTATCCCTGATCAAACCTTGCCTCTCCAAGTGGAGATAGATTCTTTCCTTCAGAATTTTCTCTAATAGTTTCCCTACACTGACGTGAGACTCACTGGCCTGTAGTTCCCTGGCTTATCGCTACAACCCTTCTTACACACACTGAGACAAACAGTGGTGAAAGGCGCTCTTTGATCTGCCCGAAATGTGTTGGTCTTCCAGTGCAAAGAATTGTCCCCAACCGAGTGTTGCAGACTGGCACATTCCAAGGTCCAGGACTACATTCTGAGGGATGCACTAAAGCTTGGGGTAGCCACCGCAAAGGCGCAATGGGGAAAGGTCGCTGTCTAAGATCTTTCTGTCATAGTGCACCAGGGGCTGGGAACTGTTGAGAGCCCCTCGGGCTGTACGACTCACAAAGGTTGTATGTAGTGAATACTAAATGTATCATAATTGTATTGAAGCACCTCAGAGCGCAACATGATGTATGTCGATAAATCCAATCTCATTGTATGACTGTCTGTAATAACCATATTGAAATGATTGTAATATTCATTGATTGTATTGAAGCACCTCGTGACCCATGTGTAAAAGTTGAATCTGATTGCACTTTTTGTGATGGCCATTTAGAAATGTTTTATAATATTCTTCCAGGTATTTTATGAATATAGTATATTTTTCCAAAAAAAAATGTACCTAAAGCTCTAGGAAGTTCATCTGAGTTAAAGAGCTGGAGCCTGAGCTCTGGACACTGCAATGCATCAGGAAGGGGGAAGTTTTAGGAGAATCTGGACATTTTATTCCAGGAGGCAGTCACACCCCTTAGGCTAGGTAATTTGAATTTGGTCAGGGACAGGAGGGTGTGACTGCAATTGACTGCAAGTAGGGGGATTCATAAGGAAGGAGCCTCAGGCTTTGCAATTGTCCAACAGGTCTGAGATTCATGTAGCTGGTGTGGATTAGAGTAAGGACTGCAGGGTGGACAAGTAAACTGAATGGCACTGTGATGCAGGGAGCCATTCAAGTAGGGGGAGTAATAAGGAATGTAATTGTATTTGTAGCGGATAGTATAGATCTGGGGGATAGATCCTTTTTTCTGCAGCCACGAGCATGAATTCCAAAGGTTGTGTTGCATGCCCAGGACCAGGGTTAAGGACATCTCCTCAGGGCTGGAGAGGAACTTGGAGTTGGAGAGGAAGGATCCAGTTGTTGTGGTGCATGTGGTAAGACTAAGAAAGGGATTCTACTGAGGAAGTATGAGCAGTTAGGGGCTAAATTAAAAAGCAGAATCATAAAGGTAACAATCTCTGGATTACTACCTGAGCCACAAGTGAATTGGCATCGGGTAATTAAGATCAAAGAGTTGAATGCATGGCTCAAAGACTGGTGTGGGAGAAATAGGTTTCAATTCATGGGTCACTGGCACCAGTACTGAAGAAAGAGGGAGCTGTACTCAAGGACGCTCTTCACCTGACCTGAGTGTCGTAGTGAGTCATATTACTGGGGCTGTAGGGAGGGCTTTAAAATAAATAGTGGGAAGGAGGGTTCATGTGAGGTAAGATGTGGAAAGTTAAAAACAAAGGACAAGGTAATAGTGCAGCATAGCGATGTGGGTAATGATAACCAGAATGTATCAGGAAGGGACAGAGCGTACAAACATAAGAGTTCACCAGTAAATATGGTTAGAGTAGGGAGAAATGGCTTTAAGCTAACAGAGGAATGCTCGGGTGAAAGGAGATTTAGAAATCCAAAGATAAAAGTTGAGGCAATAAGGAAGTATATTGATGTGGATAAAGACAAGCTGAGTGGGAAAAGAAGGCACAGAGAGTTTAATGGTAATAGTACATCAGAGAGTAAGGTCCATGCAGGGAATAGTACTTTAAAAAAAACATTGATGTTACTTTATCTGAAATGCATGGAGCATCCACAATAAGATAGCTGAACTAGTAGAACAATAGAGATAAATGGTTAAGATCTAATTGTCATTATAGAGAGGTTACAAAATGACCAAAGTTGGGAAATAAATATTCCAAGGTATGCAACATTTCAAAAAGACAGGCAGAATGGAAAAGAAGGTTAATAGGCCAAATAAGGGCTCATGGAGTTGGGGGTGATATATTAGCATGGATAGAGGATTGCTTAATGGACTGGAAGCAAAAGAGTAAGGATAAACGGGGTATTTTCAGCATTTGAGGCATTTTGGGGAGTTGGTGGTAGAGTAATAATGTCACTGGACTGGTAATCCAGAGGCCCAGGCTAATACTCTGGGAATACGGGTTCAAATTCTATCATGGCAGCTGATAGAATTTAAATTCAATCAATAAATCTGGAATTGAAAAGTAGTCTCAGTAATAGTGACCATGAAACCATCATTGATTGTTGTAAAAACCCATCTGGTTCACTAATGTCCTTAAGGGAAGGAAATCTGATATCATTACCAGTGCGGCCTACATGTGACTCCAGACCCACAACATTATGGATGACTCTTAGCTGCCCTCTGAAATGGCCGAGTAAGCCACTCAGTTTAAGGACAATTAGGGATGGGCAACAAATGCTGGCCTTACCAGCAACACTGGCATTCCATGAAACAATAAAGAAAAAATATTCAAGTTGGCTGGCTGTGAGTGGTGGAATGTGGCAAGGATCAGTGCTGGGTCCTTAGCTATTCATAATCTATATTGATGAGTTAGTTGAAGAGACAGAGAGTAATGTATCTAAGTTTACTGATGATACAAAGCTGGGTAGGAATACAAGCTGTGAGGAGGACACAAAGAGCCTGCTAAGAGATATAGACAGGTTAAATGAGTGAGGAGTAAGGCAGCAGACAGAATATAATGTGGGGAAGTGTGAGGCCTAAGAATAGAAAAGCACATTTTTTAAAGGCATGTAAGTTGTAAAAGTTGATGATCAGAGAGACTTGCATGTACACATACAAGTGTTATAAATATCTAGTTCATGGTTCATAGTAGGATTGTAGAAGTAATTTTTAGTTCTGGGAAGATTAAAGTTTAACTGTAGGAAATGGGATGAATTCAACTAAAGCAGCTTGAAGACTATTACATTTAAAAGGCTTGGGTTATGTTGACCTAAGTGGTTAACAGCTGGAACGGTGAGATCATATAACAGCAGATGAGCAGGTCAGCTGGAGAATTTGAGACAAGATATCTACACTACTTGTAAAGAAATGCAGCCCAGAGAGTTGTTTTGTTTTGGGAGCTACAATTAATTTAAAAGCATTCAGTGAGCCCTATGTCATTATGCAGATGGGTGGAACTTCAGAAAGTCTGTGGTTTTCAATGTATTTGTGTGTTTGCTGGGGGAGTGAGCATTCTGCAGCAGGGGAAAAGACCATACCGAAAAGGTGCTGTTGTTAGCAGGCTCCAGGCAGTGCCTGCCTCTGTGTAACTGGGGCTTAAGAGAAGTCCCAGGAGCCACTTGATAGCTCTGTGCAGTTAGAGCTCAGGAGAAGTCCTGGGGAGCCATTTATAGCTTGTGGAGATTTGGGATTGGTGCATTCCAGGGGCTGTGCCAGCTCAGTGAAGCCAGCTGGCTATTAAAGAGCTGAAATTATGCCAGCAAGCAGAGGCTGGAGTCAGACTTGGAAACCAAGGGGAACGTCGTCTCGGGAGATGAGATTGAAACCCTGGGAGAGTCGTTGAGGCAGTCCAAGTTGAGGTGATTTTGAGGGAATTCAGAGGCTTGATCTTTGAAAGTGAAAAGTTTGGAGTCCCTTGTGAGGAAGACAGAGTTTCAATGTGATTGGTTGGCTCACAGTGTTTACTGATATCTCAGCTGCTGAGAAATCTGTGGCATCTGTCTTAGATGCATTTGCTATTTATCATACAGTGTGGTGTGTTTGACCACAGTTTGCCTGTTAATTCACATGTGCCTCAACCCTGAATGTTAAGAGTATAAGATAGATATTGTAAATTGTTTTATCTTTTTGACCTTGTTTATCTTTGTTTGTTCAAAGCCCATGGAATCTTGTGGCCTTATTCTCTTAGCAAGTATATTGAACCTCGAACTTTGTCTACTTTAAACAAAACTTTATAGGTCCCTAGTTGGATCTTACCAAAACCTTGGGGGGAGGGGATCTGTTTGAGGAACATAACACAAGGAAAATATAAAGTTAGTACACAGGTACAGCAAGCAATTAGGAAAGCAAATGGCATGTTGGTCTTTATTGCAAGTGGATTGGAGTTTTTTTTTATTCGTTCATGGGATGTGAGTGTCACTGGCTGGGCCAGCATTTATTGCCCATCCTTAATTGCCCTTGAGAACTGAGTGGCTTGCTAGGCCATTTCAGAGTCAACCACATTGCTGTGGGTCTGGAGTCCCATGTAGGCCAGACCAGTAGATTTCCTTCCCTAAAGGACGTTAGTGACCAGATGGGTTTTTATGACAAATCAACAATGGTTTCATGGTCATCATCAGACTTTTATTGAATTCAAATTTCATCATCAGCTGTGGTGGTATTTAAACCCAGGTCCCCAGATCATTACCCTGGGCCTCTAGATTACTAGTCCAGTGACAAAACCACTATGCCACCACCTTCCCCATGTCATGGGGTAACTGAACACAGGAATAGCCTCTTCCGGTTCAAACACTTGGGTACTGGAAACTACTTGGCTGCTGAAGTTGGTGATGCCAACCCAGATTACCAAGAAGATTCTCAAGAATCCCGATCATCGATTGACTCTGATCAGGAAGCCTTGAGAAACTGAATATGCACTACCGGGAGAAGGTGATGTACACATTGGTGTCAGTGCCTGATGAGAATCCTATCTCCTCCATCTTTGAGCTAGATACAACTACCCTGCAAAGAGGGGACTCGTTTATTCCAAGGAACTCTTCTGTTCGACTCCGGCATCGCTGCACAAACAATGGGGGAGGATTTTCTCCCCGTTGATGGGTTTGGACAGGAGCAGGCGTGGGCCATTTTACGTGGGCGGGCCAATTAAGGCCTGCCCAGTGTGGTGCGCACCCGGAAGCGCTGAGTGCTCCCTGTGCAGGCGGGGGGAGGAAGCTGAGTTGGGGCCTGCGCTCTTTCGCACATGTGCGCGAAAGAGTGCAGAAATCTCCCTGAGGCACAGAGCTGCCTCAGGGAGATTAGTTTGATTTTTTTTAAATTTGAAAAAAAATTTTTAAGGCATGTCCCCTCATGTGACAGTGTCACATGAGCTTGGACATGTCAATGAACTTTAATAAAAACTTTTATTCAATTTATAAACGCTTCATGAAACCTCGTCCCACCTTAAGGTTGGATGGGCAGTTCCGTTAATTCCTTTAATTGATATTTAAATAGCCTTAGTAGGACTTTGACAATTCGGTGGGCACGCAGCTGACTCCGGTGCGCGCCCGCCGAACTGAACATCTGGATGACGCATGGAGACACTGGGACGTCCCCGCTCGCCGACACGAGAATTCTGGCCATGGATTCACAGCACCAATATTCCAATAGATAAAGATGAAGAGAGGCCAGTTATGCTGAAGATTGGCACCTCTCCAACCAAAGAGGATAAAGAAGCATTCGCTTTTGTACCCGTTTCACGAGCTGAAGTGAAAGACTTGGACTTTGCCAATGATGCCAGTAAAGTGTTGGCCTCAATAGCTGGCAAGCTTGAGAAGGGCACTATTACTCAGAATGAAAGAGGTTTTGTTGCAAAACTTCTGGAAGACTTGGTGTTCTTTGTTTCGGATGTTCCAAATTCAGGTCAAGATGTGCTTGAAGTGGTGATCAATAAGCACCAGAATAAAGAAGTCTTGCTACAATTGTACAGGGCTTTGGTGAGACCACATCTGGAATGCTGTGTGCAATTTTTGTCTCCTTATTTTGGGAAGGATATACTTGGTAGAGGCAGTACAGCAAAGGTTCACTAGATTGTAAATTGGGCCTACATTCTCTGATGTTTAGAAGAATGAGAGGTGAGCTCATTAAAACATTCGAGATTATGAAGGTGCTTGACAGGGTAGATATTGAGAGGTTGTTTCTCCTGGCTGGGAATCTAAAACAAAGTGCACAGTTCCACGATAAGGAGCCGACCATTAAGGACTGAGATGAAGAGGAATTTTTTCACCCAAAGGGTTGTGAATCTTTGGAATTATCTACCACAGAGAGTTGTGGATGATCCATTATTGAATACATTTAAGGGTGGGATAGATAGGTTTTTGGTCTCCAGGGAATCAATCCAAATCTGTCTTTAAATAACCCTTCCAATTTCACCTGTTTTGCCTTATGTTTTAATTTACATGATAGTATAAGTAGAGTGGGGTAGTTATCTCCCTGATCTCGCCTCTCGTTCTACTAATCTCCTGTTGGAGAGTATAATAACGTTTTTGTGAAAGCTCCACCTCTTTTCCCAGTTTTGTTAAACACTCGAGTAATGGCAGGATATCATACGCAAAATGAACTGCTCGGTCAATTGTCTTTTGCCAACCATGGGTGAGTGTAAGTGTTTCCTCCCCCTTAACTAACTAAGTTACATACATATTTATCTAAGCAGTTACCCGTTTTACAACATCCCTTCTCTTTCTTTGCAATTGCACATAATCATACAGACATCTGGCTTTCTTACATTTACGTCTTCTCAAACCACACAGTAAATATAATACAATAATGAATTGCACAATAACAAAAAATGAGGAGCAGTACAGATCCAGGGATGGATCTGAATATCAGTGCCAAACTCCATCCCTAGTGTCACTGATCTCTCTGGGGTGAAACAGCTTATCCATTGTAACTTTAATGTGATCTCTGAATAATATCAGCTTAGATTGATACCCCTTTTGGTATGACACTCTCGACCTGCAGATCACCTCACTCAATATCATTAAAACTATATCATGCATGGTCTTAAAAGGTCCTCCAGCTCTCCCTTCATCTGTATCCATCTTGTGGTTCCTCAGTCAGGGTTTGCTCACCCATCTTGTGGATTTTCATTCAGGGGTCTTGCAGTTTCTATGCCTTTGCTCACCCATATTGTGGATTCTGACTCAGGGGTCTTGTAATTTCTGTGCTTTTGCTCATCTCAAAATTGTCCTAAATCCAAATAACAGTTGTTGGGAAGACAGGTTTCTTGTAATATTTAATTCACTTCTTCCTCAAAAGGAACCCCTTTTTTTATATCTGTAGAAACCACCTAGATGCTCTGTGTATGCCTTTTTGTTTTCCTAGAATCCCTTTTGAACTTCAGATAATTTTCCCTCAAAATGTTTAGAGTACTAACCCATATGAATTAAAATTAATTCATCAATTCCAATTTCATATGCCCAGACTTCCTGGTTTTGAAAGGTCTGACACTCATTGCTCAATGTGTTTACAACAGATTTCCAAACAGAAGCATTTTGTTTGGGAAATAACCAATGGCCTGAATGGGTTCAGACCAAATTCCTCTTAGTTTTCTTTTTTTATAAAGGGGTCTTTAGTCCATGACTATTTTGTCATAGCTACTGCAGATCTTGTTACTTGCAGTTTACCTGTAAGAAAAACACAGAATATCAATTTTGCTCAGGGCAAAATGGGTAAATTAACTAATTTGTCCAAACATATCTGACAATTTTGAAACTTAAAAATTTCGTAATGCCCAACACAACTAAATTTTAGAAAACAGAACTTTTTCTATGTTTTGAATTCTCATGATATCTTTAACAGACTTGCTCAGATTTCTTAACATTCTCCTCAGACAGTATTTTAAATTACACTTCCAATTGTTTAAAATTTCAAGCTCTCTTTTTTATTTCCCCTACTTTTGGCAGTCTGAACTCAAATTCCATTTAGTGGTATCCAATCTCAAAATTTCCCCTTTTCTAGGGACAAAATTGCCAAATCCTTAAACTTTGTAACAAGTTTATAACCCAAAACCAATCCAATTAGGATTAGCCATGATCACTTCAAATATCCCAGATTCCAATCAACTCTACCAAACATTAAAGCTACCTTGCCCTCACATGTATCTGGATTAAAATTCCCAAGTTTATCAAAATACCCTGAAATCATGATTCTGGCCAGTAATCATGACTCCAGGTTCAAATCTTGAAGATTTTACTTCACTAATTACACCTTACTTTTAAGATAAACATCACAGTTTCAGGAGAAATTTTAAAATATATTCATCCATGCAAATACTTTATCACACACACATTCTCTCACAATATTACAACCTTTGAAACACATTAAACAACCAACTGTTTGAAAACCACATATGAAAACAGACCACAAGGGGTTAAGCAAATTTTAAGTGACACAGACACTGGCTTGCAGACACACAGACAAATCAAAGAGACAAAGACCCACTCTCTCTCTCACCTAGCACAAGCGTATAACCCAATGGATTTGACACTTCCAACATCCACTCATTGACAGGCACTGGAGCACAGACACACAAATTCAAACAAGACACTCGAGTAAAACACACAGACAGAAACTGAATCCACTCATATATACACAAGGTTTCTTTTACCGTTCACACAGCATTTTAACTATACTGTGGGCATATCAACTGAATTTCTTACTTTCCCCTAACCATTTTCCATGACCCCAAAGTTTCTCTTATATCTCAACCTTACGCAAACAGCTAGACCATGGTCTCACTAACAGAGGAGCTCATCTTTTCTCATCTCAGCAGGAACCAGTAACTGTTGTCTGCCCATTTTCAGTTTTAAGTTCCAAATTTCCTTGCATGCCCTACATTTTACATTCTCTGACTCCTGAAAAACCTTGGCACATTTCTTCTTCATCAAACAGTTAACTACCGCTTCCCTGTCTGAGGCTTGTTTCCTCAGGATCTCTACTTCTTGCCTGAGTTTAATATTTTCACACTGATCTTTACAGTGTTGATGGTTGTATGCGTACAATCACACTGCCATTTCTATCTTCTTTCGCTCCTCGACCCCTCGACCCATCCTAATGGATCCTCTGAATTAGTTATTTCCCTTAACCAAGCCTCAGTTGGCTTTAGCTTCTCACAGATCTCCTTCTGTAACCTCATTTCCATTCCCATGGGAGGATCACTTTTCCTCCCCCACTTTGTCCATGATGCCATCTGTTCAGCCATATCACCTACTGGTGTCCTATCATGGTCGCCAATTCTGTAGGGTTTTCCCTTTTCCCTCAGAGACCATCCCCACGCTCAAGTTCATGACATCAGATTCAGAAGGGTATGGCTTGAACAGAATGACCAGCAGGACAAGTTTCTTCTGATATTTCACAATTGCTTTATTGAATTACCCACAACACCACAGTACAAAACCCAAAATTTTAAACAACCTATTCCCAGTACCTGACACAAAGTCACCACGACTCAGTTAAAACTTATGAAAACAAAGGCAAAACACCACGTCCTGTGCTGAAACTTTAAGAAAAAAATCCCTCAGACCAATATCACCAAGATATGGCTGAAACAAGTTACAAGGTACCATAGAACCTAGTGCCGGCAAAAAAACACCAAGGCCAGAATTTTTCCATCAGTGAGTTGGGGGTGGGACCCACTCGCCGACGCAAAAATGACGCGGGATGACGTCGGGAGGAACTGCTGACGTCATCCCGCCCCATTTAAATATTCAGGAAAGCAGGCGGACAACAAAATCAGCTGTCCGCCCGCCAACCTGTCAATGGCCAATTGAGGCCATTGACAGGATAATTAACCTAATTAAAGGCCCTGCCCATCCAACCTTAAGGCTGGCGGGCAGGCCAGGAGCCCCAGCAGGCTTCTGAAAAAACATGGAACCTCATCCACCAGCAGGATGAGATTTCATCTCAGTTTTTAAAAAGTATAATAATGTTTCAGTCATATTTATTAACATGTCCCATCTTGTGTGACAGTGTCACATGAGGGGGACATGTTAATAATTTTTTTATTTTTCTATTTTTCAAGTTTATCAAACTGTCAGCGCTCTCCCTGAGACAGCACTTAGTCCCAGGGAGCAGTGGACAGACCAGCCATACCACTTTGACAGTTGGGGAATCCCTCCCCCCCCCAGCACAGGAAGCGCATAGCACTTCCCGTCATGTGGCCCGCCCACTCAAAGTGGCGGCAGGGCCCGTTTCGGCGGCAGAGTTCGGCTGCCCGCCCATCACCAAGCCGGTGGGGCCTGCCCGCCCATCGAGGGCTAAATTCTGCTCCAAGTTTTTGCCCCAAACCTTCACAAAACCCTCAGACTAATATCACTACGATTTGGCTGAAATCCCCAAAACAGCTGGTCTGTCCGGTGTTGACTGTAGGCCTGAGTCAAGGTGACAAAACTCGACCTTTCTTCCAACTGCAGCCCAAAAACCTCAGGCCAGTATCGCCACGATATGGCTGAAAATACTTACAATCCCCAACATGGCTGGTCTGTCCACTGTTGACTGTAGGCCTGAGTCAAGGTGACCAAATTCGATCCTTCTTCCAACTGCAGCCCAAAACCTCAGAGCTGCTCTTCTTTTATGATAATTTAATTCAGATATGTCAAAACATATTTCCTATTGTCCCAATGTCTATTTAGTTGATTCCACGCAAACTCCAGATGAATGTCATCAGCTCCTGCTGGTTGAAAAAATACATAGTTTTCCATGGAAGAGGCGTCCAGACGAATATTATCAGTTCTCATTGTATGAGAAATTTCTTGCTGTTTGAGGTGGCACAATAACAGCACAGTAACAGCATCTGGCTCCAAAGTTAATGAGGGTTTGAATGACCCTATTCCAGTACTATTGTCTGTGGTGGTTGAATAATTCCTTGAATGTATTGTATTGATGATATGTCCTCTGTGCCATTGTATTGGGTAATCAGACTTCTTGATCGCGTTAGACAATGTCCAAACCTTTTTGATGAGCCATTGTGTTTTCACTAAATTAACCACTTGCTGCCCAGCCTTGTACTGCTGACTGCAGCTTATCTTTTTGAAATTTATAGTTCCAATCATGAGGTCAAAACATGTCTGTGAGTTTGAAATTATGTTCCATAAATTTCCAGTTGGACGGGATTTCAATCCTACAATTATACCATGCTTTTCAAGGATTCTCAATGCACTTTAAAACCAATAAACTACTTTTGAAGTGTAGCTACTTTTGTAAGTCTTGTTACAACTGTACAGAGCTTTGGTGAGACCACACCAGGAGTACTGCATATAGTTTTATCCTCCTTATTTAAGCAGGGATATCCTTGCATCAGAGACAGTTTAGAGAAGGTTCACTAGGTTGATTCCTGGGATGAAGAGGTTGTCTTATGAGGAAAAGTTGAGCAGGTTGGGCCTATACTCAGTGAAGTTTAGAAGAATAAGAGCTGATCTTATTAAAACAATAGGGGCTGAAGGGGCTTGACAGGGTAGATGCTGAAAGGATTTTTCCCCTTGTGAGGAATCTTGAAATATTAGGCATTGTTTCAGAATAAGGGGTCTCCCATTTAAGACGAAGAGGAATTTCTTCTCTCAGAAGGTTGTTCATCTTTGGAATTGAATACCAAGGCTGGGTAATTGATTATATTCAAGGCTGAGTTAAATAGATTCTTGATAGACCAGGGAGTCAAGGGTTCTGGGGGGGGCAGGAAGAAAGTGGAGTTATGGCCACAATCAGATCAGCCATGATCTTATTAAATGGCGGAGCAGGCTCAAGGGGCCAAATAAGCTACCCCTGTTCCTATTTCTTATGTTCTTATTTTCTAATAGATTGGTATTTAAACAAAATAATCAGAACATTTTTGACCTTGAAATGTGAGCCAGGAAGAATGTGAATGAGCTCATGAAAATTTCAGTTAAAGTTGTGTTTATCTATTCAAAATGTCTGTCCTCAAATAAATTATTTCCAATAAATAAACTGCTTAAATGCAACTTTTACAACGTTTTTCTTTTCCTCATTTGCATTTTCTGGGGCATAACCTTGAAATCACCATTGCTGTATGGCCTTTGTGTTTTGCAATAAAATTGATTGAAGTCAGAAAGATATAATTGCAGTTTAAATTATAATAATCTCGCTACACCTTCTGTCTTTTAAAAAGTGTTTTTTATTCATTCATGGGAAGTGGGCTTTGCTGGCTCTCGCTTCGCATCGCTAATTCACAAACCCTAATCTCTATTTTCAGGATGGGTTTAGAATAGTCAATTTTATTGAAACTAGTTTACTAAGTTAGCGTATGTGAAAGGGAAAGCAAGATTAAATTTTCAGGTAAGATATGATCATGACGTTCAGATCCATACAGGTTGAGACTTGTTTTTCCTGAAGAGATGAAATTATAATGTTGTTCTACCTTTATAGCACAGGACCATGCTTTGTTAAAAGGTATTTGTTTTCAAATACACAAAGTGATGATCAGAGTTGCTCTGAGATGCAACATGACTTACACACAAAATCATTGTGATTTTTAAAAATTATTCATTCATGGAATGTGGGTGTCGCTGGCTAGGCCAGCATTTATTGTGATCAAAGTATTAAGCTACTTGGTAAAGACAGTTTTTATGGGGGCGAGATTCCTGAATGTGAAAATATTTAAAAGCATTTCAAGCAGTCATAAAACCGTTGAGTTTTACTACATCAGAGGCTATTTGGTTCATTGCTCCTGTTTTCTGAAAAAGCTAAACACTGAGGGAAGGTCATTGCCTGGAAATGTTTACTCTGTTTCTCTCTCCACCCATGCTGTTGGACCTGACAAGGATTCCTGTTTTAATTTCAAATGTAAAGTTTCTGCAGTATTTTGCATTTCTACAAGGGAAACCCAATTCTCTTGCTCTTTAATGCAAAGGCAAAGTACAGAGGTTACTCAAATTTCAAATAAAAACAGAAAATGTGGGAAATAATCAGCTGGTGGCAGATTAAATTTAATGCACAGAAGTCTCAAGTAGTATATTTTGGTAGGAACAACAGGGAAATATAAAATAAAGGGAACAATTCTAAATAGGAGTGCAGGAGCAGAGAGTCTTAGGGGTATATTAGAACACACTGTAAAAGGTGGGAAGGCAGGTTGAGAACATGGTTCATAAAGCATATGGGATCCTGGGCTTTATTAATCGAGGTATAGAGTACACAAGCAAAGAAGTTATGATGAACCTTTATAAAATTCTGATTGGGCCTGACTGGTGGCACCTGTAGGGAAACCCCCCTTTTTCTCCTTCAGAGGCCCTCCCCACACTCAAGTTCGTGACACCAGGTTCACAAGTGTGTGGCTTGAACAAAATGACCTGCGAGACAAGTTTCTTGAGTTACCTACAGCCCTCAGAGAAGGACTGCATTCAGAAATCACGAAATACATTTACAATTACAGTTACCCAGAGCCCTGTCCCATTAGGTGCTAAACTCCCACCTTGTTCATAGCTTAATACTTAAATCTTTATATCCTAACTTAATACTTAAAAATGCCCTTTGGTTGGTTTTCCAGTGGTGTTGTAGGTCCTTTGGTGGAGTTGACCAGACTCTACCAACTTCCTTGACTGCCAGCAGAAAGCGTCCTATGATTTCTGTCCTCAATACTATCATTTCTGTTGCTGGCCTGGCCAACTCATTTCAATGGGCAGAATTTTACATTCAGCACGTGGGGGTGGGCCAGACACGCCGGAATGTAAAATGAAACGTGATGATGTTGGGCGTGCGCTGGAGTCAGCTGCACGCCCACCGATAATTGAAAAGCATATTAAGGCCATTAACGAACTAATTAATTTCACATTTACGCTGCCCGTCCAACCTAATGGTTGGCGGGCAGGCGAAAAGTCCAAGCAGCCTTTATGTTTTTTAGGAAACCTCATCCATGAAGTTTCCTAAAGCTATTACAACTTCAATAAAAACTTTCTTTGAAAAATGAAAACATGTCCCATCTCATGTGACACAGTCACATGAGGGGACATGATTCATTAAATTTTTACTGTATTTATTTTTTTAACAATCGCTTCAATCTCCCTGAGGCAGCTCCATGCCTCAGGGAGGTTGAAGCGCTCTTTCAGTGCCTACACGAAAGAGCGCTGGATCCGACTCTCCCTCCTCCCCCCGCCCGCACAGGTAGCGCAGCGCTACCACTCACGTTCCATGCTAAGGCCTGCCTGTGTGAAATTGCGGTGCAAGGCCGATTGAGGGCTGTGGTTGGCTCCACGACCGCCCCTGCCTGCCGAGCCCACCCGACCAATGAAAAATTCTGGCCAGCGTTTTTTTTATTCATTCACAGGATGTGGACTTCACTGGCTGGGCCAGCATTTATTGCCCATCCCCAGTTGCCCTTGAGAAGGTGGTCGTGAACTGCCTTCTTGAACCGCTGCAGTCCATGTGGTGTAGGTACACCCATAGTGCTGTTAGGGAGGGAGTTCCAGGATTTTGACCCAGTAAAAGTGAAGGAACGGCGATATATTTCCAAGTCAGGATGGTGAGTGACTTGGAGGGGAACTTCCAGGTGGTGGTGTGCCCATGTATCTGCTGCCCTCGTCCTTCCAGATGGTAATGGTTGTGGGTTTGGAAAGTGCTGTCTCAGGAGCCTTGGTGAATTCCTGCAGTGCATCTTGTAAATGGTACACACTGCTGCTACTGTGCGTCGGTGGTGGAGAGAGTGAATGTTTGTGAATGTGGTACCAATCAAGTGGGCTGCTTTGTCCAATAGTTATCACTCTTAAACAAAAATAAAATACCTGGAAAAACTCAGCAGGTCTGACAGCATCTGCGGAGAGGAACACAGTTAACGTTTCAAGTCCATATGACTCTTCAACAGAACTAAGGAAAAATAGAAAAGAGGTGAAATATAAGCTGGTTTAAGGCGGGGGGGTGGGACAGGTGGAGCTGGATAGAGGGCCAGTGATAGGTGGAGATAGCCAAAAGATGTCATAGACAAAAGGACAAAGAGGTGTTGAAGTCATACGGACTCGAAACGTTAACTGTGTTCCTCTCCGCAGATGCTGTCAGACCTGCTATGTTTTTCCAGGTATTTTTATTTTTGTTTTGGATTTCCAGCATCCGCAGTTTTTTGCTTTTAGTTAGCACTCTTAGTTTATTCTATGCATAGTCCAGACAAATATGATCAGCTCGTGCTGGTTGAAACAATAGGCTTTCCATGGAAAATATATCCGGGGCAAATATGATCAGCTCTCACATTGTTTAAACAATTCTCCTGATGTTTTGAGGTTCCAAGGTCAATGAAAGCTTGAATATTAATGGCCCATTCCTTGTGCTATTGTATCGGGTAATCAGTCTCTTAATTGCGTTAGTCAATGGCAGGTAATGGTATTTCCCTGGTACCATTGTTCCATGATCGGAATCAGTCAATGTCCAAACCCTTTTGATGAGCCACTGTCTTTTACTAAATGTCTGGTTTAACCCTTTGCTGCACAGCCCTGTGCTGTTGGCTGCAAGCTTAGTTTCTGTATTGTAGTAAAAATCATGAGGTCAAAACATGTCCATTTGGGTTTTATAATCCAAAAATTTCCCAGTTGGAGGGGATTCCGATCCTACACCACTTGCTGTTAAATGGATCAAAGCTAGATGGTGAAGTACAAAACAAGACACAGATCTTTTACTTGATAGTAGGTTTATTCATAGGATGCAGCATTACATTTTTAGAAGAGAGTTCCAAACTTTTACCATCTTTATAATATAGAAATATTTCCTAATTTCACTCTTTAAATGTCTGACTCTAATTTTTAGACTATGTCCCTTGGTCTGAGATTCTCCAACCAGCAGAAGGATTTTCTGTCTACCATATCTGTTCCACTTGATATCTTGAATATTTTGATCAAAGCACCTCTTAATCTTTTAAATTCCAGATAATACAGCCCTAGTTTGTGTAAACTTGCCTTGGAATTTAAACATAGAAAATAGGAGCAGGAATAGGTCATTTGGCCCTTCGAGCCTACTTCAATATTCAAAATGATCATGGCTGATCCTCTATCTTAACGCCGTACTCCCACTCTTTCCCCATACCCCTTGATACCTTTTAAGTCTAGAAATCTATCTATTTCCTCCTTAATTATATTAAGTGACTTGGCCTCCACAGCCTCCTGTGGTAGAGAAATCCACAGACTCACCACCCTCTGAGAGAAGAAGTTTCTCCTCGCTTCAGTCCTAAATGGCCTTCCCCGTACCCTGAGACTGTGACCCTTTGTTCTAGACCCCCCTTGCTAGAGGAAACATCATCCTTGCATCCAGTCTGTCCAGCCCTGTCAGAACTTGATACGTTTCAATGAGATCCCCTCTCATTCTTCTAAACTTGACTGAACCTTGGCCACACTATGATAAGTATATCCTTTCTTTGGTATGGAGACCAAAACTGCACACAATACTACAGATGCGGTCTCACCAAGGCCCTGGAACAAGACATCCTTGCACCTGTACTCAAGTCCTCTCGCAATGAGGTCAGCATACCATCTGCCTTCTTAACTGCTTGCTGCACCTGCATGCTTGCTTTTGGTGAGTGGTATACAAGGACATCCAGATCCCTTTATACATCAACATTTCCCAATCTATCACCTTTAAATAATACCCTGTCATTCTGTTTTTCCACCAAAGAGGATAACCTCACACTTATCCACATTATACTGCATCTGCCATGTATTTGCCCACTTACTCAGCCTGTCTAAATTGCCTCGAAGCCTCTTAACACCCTCCTCACCACTCATATTCCACCAAGTTTTGTGTCATCAGAAAACTTGGAAATATTACATTTGACTCCCTGATCCAAATCATTGATATGTATTATGAATAGCTGGAGCCTAAGCACTTATCTCTGCAGTACCCCACTAGTCACTGCCTGCCACTCCAAAAAAGACCCATTTATTCCTACTCCCTGTTTCCTGTCTGCTAAACAATTCTCAATCCATGCCAATATATTACCTCCAATCCTATTTTACACAGTAAACTCTTATGTGGGACTTTTTCAAAAGCCTTCTGAAAATCCAAATACACCACATCCACAGGTTCTCCCTTATCTATTCTGCTAGTTACACCCTCAAAAAACTCCGGTAGGTTTGTCAAACATGATTTCAATTTCATAAATTCGTATTGACTTGGTCTAATCCTGTTTATATTTTCTAAGTGTCCTGTTATCACATCCTTTATAATAGATTCTAGCATTTTCCCTACTACTGATGTTAGGCTAACAGGTCTGTAATTTGCTGTTTTCTCCCTCCCTCCTGTTTTAAATAGTGAGGTTACATTTGCCACCCTCCAATCTGCCGGGAGGCAGATACTGTTCCAAAATCTCCAGAATTTTGGAAGATGACAACCAACACATACACTATCTCCATAGCCACCTCCTTTAGTGCCTTGGGATGTAGATTATCAGGTCTTGGGGATTTATTGGCTTTCAGTCCCCTTAATTTCTCCAGCACTATTTTTTTAGTCATACTAATTCCCTTCAATTCCTCCTTCTCATAGTAACTCCAGCCACAGCTCCAGTTCCAAAATGCGGATTTTGAGTAGCTGCAGCTGGAAACACTTGTTGCACACGTGGTCGCCCTGGACACTGAAAGTGTCCTTGACTTCCCACATCGCACAGGAGGAACATTCCATTTGGCTGAGCAGCCCTGCCATGACCTATCCTTAAATTACACGCTTCACTGTTACTTCAGCTACTTTAGAGGATATTAAGGACAGTAGAAATACTCACCAGGTCCTACTTACCAAGGCCACTGCTCTTCTTACTGAGGAAAAGTAGAAAATGAAAGGATCCCTCTTTCTGTCTTCACTGAACTCCCTCTCTCATCAAACTCCAACTTAAGCACTCTAATGCAGTCCATAGCAGCACTCCAGGGCAGACAGAAGCAGCACTTCAGGTGGCTTGCTTTTATGCTGTCTGAATCTAGCTTCTGAAAACCTGTTTCAGCCAGTTAACTAATTAACTAGCTGCAGCTACAAGCAGAGCCTGTATAACCCCTGTTTTAAAGCTGGACTAAAACTCACCTTCTCCCACCCAAAGAGCAACTTTTAGTTGGTTGCTAAATTAAATGAAGATTAGACTTCAGATAGAAATTAACCCTTAAAAGTCTGTCTCTCACCAAACTCCAAATTAAGCAGTCTGATGCAACCCAAAGCAACACTCCAGTGTGACCAAACCTCGGAGTTCAGATATCATTCTGGTAAATCTATGCTGGACTCTCTCCAAGGCCAATATATCCATTCCATAGTGTGGTGGCCAGAACTGCTCCAGGTATGGTCTAACTTTGTATAGCTGAAGCATGACTTCTACCCCTTGTATTCTTGTCCTCTAGATATAAAGGTCAGTATCCCATTAGCCTTCTGACTATTTTCTGTACCTGTAACCATGTTATGTGCTGGAAAGGATTTGCTGTGGCAGTCTAATTGACTACTATTTCCATAAGTAAAACTATTGTTTGCCTTGATACTCCATCTAAAGTCAAAATCTGTAAAGAAATTTATTGGCCCAGATTTTGAGCCAAAATAAGACGTGTTTAATGAGCATGTCATTGTTATTTAGTAAATCGTCAAGGAACTAATGACAAGGAAGAGATAACCCATAAATTGAAAATGTCCAAACATTGCTCCACCCATTAAGTCTCATGAAATGACAGCTCACCTTTAACCTACAGTGAATTTCAAGAATCGCTCCATTTGAACATCAAGTGCCAATTAAACTAGCTGGAGAATGTCAGTGCTACTAATTAATAGCATAGGGACCTTTTTAATGAGGAGGTGTATGTTTTTGTCATGCCAATCAACCTCTCTGGCCCAGAAAGGGAACAACTGAATCTGTGGAGCTACTTGTGGGTAATATGTGGTTCTTAATGAATGTTAAAATTTTGAATTGATTAAATTTAATCAGGCCCAGTGTTTTACACTGGCAGTGTGGTGCTAAACTCCTAGCAAATTATGGCGTTGCTATAATACATTCCAGTGAGAAGGAAAGACTATATGAGAAGGATGCTCCATTTGGGGCTAACTAAGGAAGTTAAGGGAGGTATCAAATTGAAAGGAAAGATGTTCAATGCTACAAAGATTCGTGATAGGCCTGAAGATTGGAAAAATTTTAGAAACCATCAAAATATCATTAAAAAAATAAAGAGGGAGAAATTAAAGTATGAGAGTAAACTAGCAAGAAATATAAAATAGACAGTAAATGATATATAATGGTATATAAAAAGGAAAAGAGTAGGAAGGCAAGTGGAATGTTCGCCTTTATTTCAAGGGGGATAGAATATAAAAGTAGGGTAGTCTTGCTCCAGCTGTCTAGGGCATTGGTGAGGCCGCACCTGGAGTACTGTGTGCAGTTTTGGTCTCCTCACTTAAGGAGGGATATAATTGCATTGGAAACAGTTCAGAGAAGGTATACTAGGCTGATCCTGGGATGAAGGGGTTGTTTTATGAGGAAAGGTTGAACAGATTAGTCATTGTAGTTTAAAAGAATGAGAGGTGATCTTATTGAAACAGAAAAGATTATGTGGGGGCTTGACAGGGTAGATGTTGAGAGGATGTTTCCTTCTTAGGAAAATCTAGAATTAGGGGACACAGCTTAAAAATGAGGGATATCACATTTAAGACGGTGATGAGGAGGGATTCAAGGGTTATGGCAGGATGGTGGAGTTAAGGCCACAATTAGGTCAGCCATGATCTTATTGAATGGTGGAGCAGGATTGATTGCCTACTCCTGCTCCTATTCCTTATGATTTTATGATATACAACTGTGGAATTATTCATGAATGCTAATATTTCATGGAATTTTAGCAGTGATCATAGCGACATCCAGCATTATTTCTCCATTACTCCAATCTATCAGCCCAGTAAATTCCCTGTCATTGACAAAAATTAGAACAAAAAGCCTATCTCTGTTCTAAAGTGTACATCATTCTACTCAAATGGCCTTAGAATGCTTTGAGTCTCTTTTCTCATCAAAAAAGAAGGTTGAGAAGTAACCTAACTGAGATCTTTAAAATTATGAAAGGTTTTGATAAAGCCACCAGAAAGCACTCGTGGGAAACAGCAAAGCTATAGGGCCCATGATAAAATACATGGCAAGAAATTAAAAAAGGAGCTTAGAAGAAATTTCTTTACCCAGAGACTGGTGAGAATTTGGAACTTGCTAATGTTATTCAGGTGCATAGTTTGGCTTTTCATGATCACCATCCATCACAAAGCAATTTGCAGCCAATAAAATAATTTTTGAAGTGTAGTCTCTGTTATATTTTAAGCAATGCAGCACTCAGTATGCACAAAGGAAACTCCCACAAGCAGCAATGTAATATTGACTGGATAATCTGTTTTTGTGATGTTTATTGAGGAATAAATATTGACTTGGGATAATTAAGCTTTTCTTCGAAATAGCACCATGAGATCTTTTTAATTAAGCAAGCAGTAGGGTCTCATCCAAAAGCCAGCACCTCTGTAATCACAGCACCCCCTCAACACTGCACTGAAGTAGGATTTGAACCTGACCTTGTGACTTAGAGCTACCAACTGAGCTATGGCTGATGCTTGAGAAAGGTGAGATGAATAGAGTTAGATGAGGAAAGGTTCAAGGAGGTGCAAGTGGAGTATAAATGCAAATATGTTCCAGCGGGGCAGTATGGTCTGTTTCTATGCTGTATATCCTGTGCAATCCGAGTTTCTGAAAATCAAAATAGAAATGCGAGTCTTTTTCTTTTTTCCCTATATTGTATGCAATTCTACTGCTTATGCCATTCCAATGCCATACATTTTATTTGATTAATATCCAGATCCAATTAACCAGCATTCCAAGGGACAAAGAACTGAGGCAGGAGGATGGGGCAGAGTGCGTGTGTGTGTGTGTGTGTGTGTGTATGGAACACTAGTTTGGCCTCAACTGGAGTAGTGCATCCAGTTCTGGGCACCACACTTTAGGATGTGAAAGCATTAGCGATGGTGCAGAAAAAATTCTGAAGAATATTTCCAGGGATGGGGAACTTTAGTTATGAAGACAGACTGGAGAAGTTGGAACTGTTTTACTTGGAGAAGAGAAGGTTGAGGGGAGACCTGATAGAGCTGTTCAAAATCATGAAAGACTTAGACAGAGTAGATAGGGAGAAACTTTTCCCATTGGTGGAAGGATCGAGAATGAGTAATTGACAAAAGAAGCAATGGCGTGTGGTTAGGGTCTGGAATGCACTGCCTGGAAGTGCGGTGGAGGCAGATTCAATCGAGGAATTCAAAAGGCAATTGGATTGTTACCTGAAAAGAAAAAAAGTGTAGGGCTACTGGGAGAAGGTGGGCGGAACAGCATTTACATATGAACATATGAATGGCACTTGGTGAAATGCTCCTTCAGATAGCCGGCACAGATATGATGGGCCAAATGGCCTCCTTTTGTGCTGTAACCTTTTGTGAACAGTATATTTTATATTTAAAAAATGAACCCACTATTGTAGGGTGGCCGAGTTGCCTATTTGTAATAGAGTTGAACAGCAGACACTTCTTGGGTGGAAACATGAAATGTATTAACAATATACTCAGCAGCAACTACACATGTGCTTTCAACTTCAACTCTATCTTTACAATGACTGCTGAGGTGACCTATACTACTCTCTTATTGGTTACTACAGATCATGTGATCTTCCCTAACAAGTATTATTCTTAAAGATACATTACACACTAAATAAAACCATAATTACTACATTCCTTCCCCTTTGACTCGGCTATACATTTTATATTTACAAGTACATATTTTTCAAGACAACATAATATTTACACTGGGTAAGGAATTTACAAGTTCAGTCTTTTAGGCGGTTTCCTGGTACGTGAGGAGCGTCACACCTCCACAACTCCAGATTCCTTGCCAGGAACCTCCTGTTCCAGAGTTGCCTGAGTATCAGGTGCTTCGGTGGGCACTTGCAGTTCGGTATCCTCAACTCTTACAGGAACATCAGACATGTCACTCCTGGGTTGAGTATCCTCAACAGGAGACACAGACCCGGTCATAGTCACTGGTAGAACCAACTGTTGGTGATTTGTCTCTCTCTTCCTTAAATGGTCCACATGCTAACAGATGATCTGGCCTTTCACCTCCATGTGGTAAGATAGAGATCCAGTACTGCACTTATTTCACCCGGTAACCACTTTGGCCTTTCCTGAAGTTTCTCACGTATACTGGCTCTCCTATTGTAAATTTCCTCTCACGGCTATGCCAGTCGTGTCTAGTTTTCTGGCTTCCCTGACTCCTTTCCACCTTCCCCTCCAAATTCAGCATTATTAAACTCAATCTTGTACTGAGACAGCGTTTCAACAATAACTCCGTAGGTGTGACACCTGTTGTTGTGTGAGGGGCAATCCTGTAATGAAAAAGGAAGCGTGCTGGCTTGGTTGCCAAGGAACCGCCAGTTAGCTTTCTAATGCCTGCCTTGAATGTTTGAACTGCCCTTTCAGCCAGTCCATTTGAGGAAGGGTGGTATGGTGCACCATATCAGTTGAGGCTGATAAACTGTTGAAATTCAGCACTCGTAAGTGCTATGCTGTTATTGGAAACGACTACTTCTGGTAGTCCATGAATGGCAAAACTCTAGTTTCTCAATTGTAGTGCCTGACGTTGACTTCACCTTATACGTCCAACCATTTTGAATGGGCATCGACAATGAGCAGAAACATTGTTCCCTGGAAAGGTCCAACGTAATCAATGTGCAGCTGCACCCAGGGTCTACCTGGCCACTCCCATGGGTGTAATGGAGTAATGTCAGTGGCAACTTTTGCGGCTGCTGACATTGCACACAGTGCTTTACTAAACTCTCTATTTTGCCATCCATCCCAGGCCACCATAGATAGCTGCGTGCTATGGTTTTCATTCAGGAAATTCCTGGATGGGCACTGTGGAGTTGCTCCTTTGGAGGAACTATCACTCATGCACCCCACAATAAGATGCCATCCTGGCTGGGGTCATGTCTTCTGTTGAAGTATGGTTTCATTTAATCATATACGGGTTCCTGAGACCAACCATGTAGCATTTGTTCTTGTACTTGAGATAGGACTGGGTCCCGACTTGTCCAGTCTCTGATCTGCGAGCACATACCGCTGAGGAATCTAAGAAATTTAATAGTAAAGCAAGTTCCTGTGGAACTGGGATGTGCTCATCATTTTCTTGTGAAGGCAAATGACTAAGGGATTGGCGTTTGCGATTTGATTGCCAGGCCTATGTATGAAAGTGTATTCATATGTTGTCATCCCATTCTCTCAGTTCCTTTGCCTCCGTCGCATCTGATCTGATGATGCCACTTTCAAAAGCAGTTCCTCTGACATGTCTTCCTTCTTCCTTAACCGAGGTTTTCACCCACGTTGGTTGACAGGGCCCTCAACTGTGTCCGGCCCATCTCCCGCGCATCCGCCCTCACACCTTCCTCTCCCTCCCAGAACCATGATAGGGTCCCCCTTGTCCTCACTTATCACCCCACCAGCCTCCGCATTCAAAGGATCATCCTCCGCCATTTCCACCAACTCCAGCATGATGCCACCACCAAACACATCTTCCCTTCACCCCCCTGGCAGCATTCTGCAGGGATTGTTCCCTCTGGGACACCCTGGTCCACTCCTCCATCATCCCCTACACCTCAACCCCTTCCCACAGCACCTTCCCATGCAACTGCAGAAGGTGCTACACCTGCCCCTTTACTTCCCACCTCCTCACTGTCCAAGGGCCCAAACACTCCTTTCAAGTGAAGCAGCATTTCACTTGCACTTCCCTCAATTTAGTCTACTGCATTCACTGCTCCCAGTGCGGCTTCCTCTACATTGGAGAGACCAAACGCAGATTGGGTGACCACTTTGTGGAACACCTTCGGTCTGTCCGCAAGCATGACCCAGATCTCCCTGTCGCTTGCCATTTCAACACACCGCCCTGCTCTCATGCCCACATTTCTGTCCTTGGCCTGCTGCATTGTTCCAGTGAAGCTCAACGCAAACTGGAGGAACAGCACCTCATCTTCCAACTAGGCACTATATAGCCTTCCAGACTGAATGTTGAGTTCAACAACTTTAGATCACGAACTCTCTCCTCCATCCCCACCCCCTTTCCGATCATCCTTTTTCCAATAATTTATATATATTTTTCTTTTTCCACCTATTTCCATTATTTTTAAATGTATTTCCATGCATTGTTTTATCTCTACCTTTTAGCCTATTTCGATCCCTTTCCCCCACTAGGGCTATTTGTCCCTTGCTCGTCCTGCTTTCTACCCTTAATGTCACCATTATCACATTTCTTAGCTAATATCATCACCGTCAACACCCCTTTGTCCTTTTGTCTATGACATCTTTTGGCAATCTCCACCTATCACTGGCCCTCTATCCAGCTCTACCTGTCCCACCCCCCACCTTAAACCAGCTTATATTTCACGTCTTTTCTATTTTTCCTTAGTTCTGATGAAGAGTCATACGGACTCGAAACGTTAACTGTATTCCTCTCCGCAGATGCTGTCAGACCTGCTGAGTTTTTCCAGGTATTTTTGTATTTGCCCAGTTTCTCTAGACTGTTCAGCTCAGTGCCGACTTTTTCTCGCAGTGCATATAGCACCGATCTCGCCTTCATGAAGCGAGGGATTCCTTCCGGATCCACATAAATCTTGGCCTGCAGGCCCTAGATTTTCCCCAGTCTGTCCTTGAAGATGGTGGCATACTTTCTAAGCAGCTCTGGTTGCCCTTTCTCTCAACTGGAAAATTTCAGCCTGTTCTAACTTAATCTCCTTGCACCAATTTCGCCCCAGGAGGCTTGGCTCTTCACCTGCTACCACCATCATGGGTAGCTGTGCCAGTTGTCTTCCATAATGGACAGTTAACTCTACTTATGCCTTTTATTTGAATGTCTTCACCCCTATGTTTTTAGCTTGGCAGGTGTTTGTTCTAAAGTTAACCCACCATTATTCAAAAATCTTAAAGTATGTTCCCCAACTGCTGTAGTGGAAGCTCCTATGTCTACTTCCATTTTAACGGGTTTGCCATTTATTTTCACTGTGACAGGTATTTCTTCTGACTTTCCAACTCTCAGATTAAACAACTAGTAAATGTCAGAATTTATTGTTTCAGGCTCTTCTACATTGTAGATTTCATTGGGCTTCTTCTTATGATTACAAGCCTGCTTGAATCTTTCCTCGCACTGCCTGTCCATTTCTGTGACAATAATAGAATTCAATTTTTTTAAACTGCCAACTGTTAAAAGACTGACTGTTTCTACCTCTATTAAAATTATTCTTCAATGTCGCTGCTAAGTTATTTTTCTTTATTTTTCGGTTAGCAGGGGCTGTTTCCCGCTTTTTGGCAGAGTCTTGATTTTTCACACCACTTTCAGCTGGGGGTCCCTGCCCGACGTGGAGGATGGCGCCATTTTGCATACCCTGTATTGCTTTTGAATCTCTTACTGGGCTTTCCATGGCCAGCGCTATCTCTAGTGCCTTCTTGAAATCCAGATTCATTTTGGACAATAATCTTTTCTGAATAGTGTCCCCTTTCACATCACACACTAAATGATCTCTGAGCATGTCATTCAGAGTCATACCCAACTCATAATGTTCCATTAGCTGCTTCAGATTTGCCATGTAGCATGCATTTGTCTCACCTGGGACTCTATTTCACGAATTAAACTTGAACCCCTGCATCATGACTAAGGGCTTGGGTTGAAAATGACCCTTCATGAGGTCTCC
This sequence comes from Cetorhinus maximus, assembly GCF_964194155.1. Lineage (NCBI taxonomy): Eukaryota > Metazoa > Chordata > Chondrichthyes > Lamniformes > Cetorhinidae > Cetorhinus > Cetorhinus maximus. The sequence continues at coordinate 233,939,099 of NC_135879.1, forward strand.
CAATTCGCTGAAATTCTTCGAATCTGGGGCACTGGGTGCCGTGTAAACTTCGAATCAAATCGTAGGTTTTGCTCTCACAAATACTCAAGAGGATCGCTCGCCTCTTCTCTTCCCCCGTAATCTTGTTCACTTGTAAAAAGAACGTGAGGCATTCTATGTATTGAGACCAATCGTCTATGGCTGGTTCAAAAGGTTCAATTCTCCCAAACTGTGGTATTTTGAGAGAGGATAACTTCTTCAATTCTAACAGAGCTTGTTACTTACAATCACTGGGTGAGGTACAGTGCCGATTTCTTTTCAGCTTGATTTCTTCTGTTCAATCCTATTTTATCCTTGTTGCCAGTTTATTCTAGGGTGCCCGAGTTGTCTATTTGTAATAGAGTTGAACTGCAGACACTTCTTAAGTGGAAACATTAAGTTTATTTACAATATTTTTTTTTGAAAAATATACTTCATTCATAAAATATCTGAAAGAACATTACAAAACATTTCCAAATGGCCATCACAAAAAGTGCAATCATATTCAACTTTTACACATGGATCACAAGGTGTTTCAATACAATCAATGAACACTACAGACACTTCAACATGGTCATTACAGGCAGTCAGACAGTGCACTGGGATTGGATATATCGACATACATCATGTTGCACCCTGAGGTGCTTCAATACAATTATGGTACATTTAGTTTTCACTACATACATTTATTGTGAGTCGTACAACCCAAGGGATCTATACAATTCCTAGCCCCTCGGTGCACTATGGCAGAAAGGTCTTAGACAGCGAACTTTCCCATTGCGCCTTTACGGCAGCTGCCCTAAGATTTACTGTGTCCCTCAGCACGTAGACCTGGACCTTGGAATCTGCAACACTTGGTCGGGGAAAACTCTTTGCACTGGAAGCCCAACTATTTTTGGGCAGACCAAAGAGCGTCTTTCACTGAGTTGATGATCCTCCAGCTGCAGTTGATGTTTGTCTCGGTGTGTGTCCCTGGGAACAGCCCGTAGAGCACAGAGTGCTGTGTAACAGCACTGTTCGGGATGAACCTCGACAGAAACCACTGCATCTCTTTCCAGACCTTTTTTGCAAAGGAACATTCCACAAGGAGGTGAACAATGGTCTCTTCCCCACCACAGCTACCTCGAGGGCAACGTGCAGAAGGGGGTGAGACTCTTGGCATGTAGGATCTGATGGGGAGGGTCTTTCTCACCACCAGCCAAGCTACATCTAGGTGCTTGTTGGAAAGTTCTGGCAATGAGGCGTTCTGCCTTTGACAGTCTGCTCGGGGAACCATCCGACAGGATCCACCATCTCATTTTCCTTAGGGCCTCTAGGATGTTACATGATGATCACTGCCTGATGGACTTGTGGTCAAAGGAGTTTCTCTGCATAAATTTTTCCACGAGGGACAGGTGGTACGGCACGGTCCAACTATTTGGAGCTTTCTTCGGCAGCGTGGCCAGACCCATCCATCACACCATCGGGGACAGGTAGAACCTCAGCATGTAGTGACACTTGGTGTTTGCGTACTGAGGATCTAAGCACAGCTTGATGCAGCCGCACACAAGGTGGCCATCAGTATGAGGGCGATGTTGGGCACGTTTTTCCCCCCTTATTTAGAGGCTTGTACATCGCGTCCCTGCAAACACGATCCATTTCGACCTCCAGATAAAGCGAAAGATGGCTCTGGTGATCGCCATCGCGCAGGAGTGTGGAATGGGCCAGACCTGTGCCACGTACAGCAACAGCGAGAGTGCCTCATACCTGATGACCAGGTTCTTGCCCGCAATGGAGAGGGAGCGTCGCTCCCACATGCCCAGTTTTATTTCCACCATCAGCCCGTAGAGCACAGAGTCCTGTGTCACAGCACTGCTCGGGATGGACCTCGACAGAAACCACTGCATCTCTCTCCAGACCTTCTTTGCAAAGGCACAATCCACAAGGAGGTGAACAACAGTCTCGTCCCCACCACAGCCACCTCGAGGGTAACGTGCAGAGGGGGTGAGACTCCTGGCGTGTTGGAGGGGTCTGACGGGGAGGGCCTTTTTCACCACCAGCCAAGCTACATCTTGGTGCTTGTTGGAAAGTTCTGGCAATGAGGCATTCTGCCAAATGACTTTGACAGTCTGCTTGGGGAACCATCCCACAGGATCCACCCTCTCCTTTTCCTGCAGAGCCTCTAGGATGTTACGTGTCGACCACTGCCTGATGGACTTGTGGTCAAAGGTGTTTCTCTGCATAAATTTTCCACGAGGGACAGGTGGTACGGCACGGTCCAACTACTTGGAGCATTCCGCGGTAGCGTGGCCAGACCCATCCTTCGCAACACCGGGGACAGGTAGAACTTCAGCATGTAGACACACTTGGTGTTTGCGTACCGAGGGTCTACGCACAGCTTGATGCAGCCGCACACAAAGGTGGCCATCAATATGAGGGCGATGTTGGGCACATTTTTTCCCCCCCTTATCTAGAGGCTTGTACATCGCGTCCCTGCGGACACGATCCATTTTCGACCTCCAGATAAAGCGAAAGATGGCTCTGGTGATCGCCATCGCGCAGGAGTCTGGAATGGGCCAGACAACAGCGAGGGTGCCTCACAGCTGATGACCAGGTTCTTGCCCGCAATGGAGAGGGAGAGTCGCTCCCACATGCCCAGTTTTCTTTGCACCATAGACAGTCGCTCCTTCCAGTTTCTAACGCATGCCCCGGTCCCTCCGAACCATATCCCCAGTACCCTCGGGCCGTCTGACCTGACGGTGAAGGGGACAAAGGATCGGTCAGCCCAGCTCCCAAAGAACATGGCCTCGCCCTTCCCACGATTTACCTTGGCTCCTGAGGTCAGTGCGAACTGGTCGCAGATGTGGATCAGCCTGCGCACCGACAGCAGATCCGAGCAGAAGACGGCGACATCGTCCATGTACAGGGAGGCAAAATATTCCGCAGTAACGACACATCTGCTTTCAACTCCATCTCTACGCCCACTGCAGAGGGAGCCCACGCCACTCTCCTATTGGTTACTATAGGTCATGTGATCTTCCCTAACGTATTATTATGAAAGGTGCATTACACGCTAAATAAAACCAAAAGCACGACACCCTCCCTGCTCGTTTTGCCGAGGCTCTCACCGCCCTGAACCACCAGAACAAAGTTCCCGATGACGCTCAGGTGGGCGGGGCTGGGGAAAATCAGGCACCTACCACATTCGGAAACAAGAGAGGGGTTCCCAGTGCCTCGTCATCTTCAAGCCAACATAAGATCAGCGAGACAACGCGTCAGCTCAAAAGTCGGGCAGCGAAATCCTCCAGATCCTTGTTGATAAAGAAGAAAAACAAAACGACAAACCGAGCCAGGCCCGCCTCGTACCTTTGAAGTGTCGCGGTCCGTCTCTACCCTGCGCACCAAGTGGTTCGTTCGGTTGCCATTCATGAGCCGGGTGATGGCTCCCCAGTGATTCGCTTCTCCTCCTCGGCAAATACCTTTCTTTTTTGACCCCGCCTCTCCTACTCTTTTCCCCCTCTCCCCCCCACCCCCCCTCCTTGTCTGTCAGTCCCGATCGTCGAGACGACAAAACCCTATATGATATACATATATAGGAGAGTACTTTTTAAATAGGGACAAAGGCGCTGCAATGTTATCGATGCTACAGGAGGCGACGGCGGGGAAGGCGCGGCCGCTGCCTGTCTGGAGGAACGTGCGATCTGAAACTTTCAGCCCGTTTGTCAGGTAGCGCGAGCGGCCGTTAATGGATTCAAATGTTCAAAAGCCGGGGCTCGCGCACGGGGAGGAACCGTCAGCGGGTGACAGGCTCCTGCTGCCCGTTTAGACCCAGAAAGAGCTAGACAGTTGCGGGGGGGGAGGAGGAGGAGGAGGGAGGGGGTGCGGAATGTGTGGGTGTGCGTGTAGTTAGTAATCTGTCTGTATATATAATTCCACGGTAGTGCCCGCTGCCCTTGAATTTTTTTTTTTGTATTTGATTTCCACTACACATACTACAAATGTTTTCTTTATGTTTCTCTTATAGTCTTTCTGGTAGGAGATAAAAGGCTCCTAAACGGTTCCTTTTTTAAATTCAAATCCAACTCCTTGCTCATCGCCCTCCCCGGCCCCCCCGCCCCCCATCTTTATCATTGGACTGTCATTTTCTTTTGTCTGAAGGGATTGTCATTTTTTTTCTGTAACTGTATCTTGGTTTTTCTTTTCAGAGCTGAAAGCACAACACTGCCAGATTATATGTCATTTTCAGTCCCCCCCCCCTTCTCCCCCATTTCTTACCCTGCCATCTGTCACTTATGGCACTCCTGTCCCCTAACTCCCTACCACGGGCGACCCTGTGGTACCTCTTTAACCCCCCCCCCCCCCTGCCTTGGGCACCCCTGAGATGCCCCTGCCCCACCTTGGGCAGCCCTGCAGTGCCCCTGCCCTCCACCTGGGTGACCCTGCATCTCCTGCCTCCCCCCCCCCCAAACCTCAGGTGGCCCTGTTGTGCCCCTGTCCCCCCCTGCCTCAGGTGATCCTCTGTCTCCTCCTCTCCTCTAACCCCCCTCCCCCCTCCCCCCCCAAAAAGTCTCGTGTGACTCTGCAGCAACCTTCCCCGGCCCCCATGTCTTCCCCCATGCTTCCATCTCGTAACCTGCAATCAGCCCTCCTCTTTCCCCCTTCCCCCAACATCTGGCAATCCTGTGACAACCCTTCCCAGCCCCCCCAAAATCTCTGGCGACCCATCGCACCCCCAGCCCCCCATCTCTGGCAACACTACTTCTCTTCACTGCTGCCCTTCCCACCCCACCCCACCCCCAACCTCTGGTGACCCTGCAGCACCCCACCACCTGTCTCTGTCTTCTTTACCCAACCCCCTGCTCCTCTTGTGCCCCTAGCTCTCTGCCCTTGGCTTCCCCTGACTTTGATGACCCCAGACCTGACTTCTGGCTTATTCCGATGAGTTTCTGCACCCAATTTTTGGAACCCTGCACTTTTTCCCCACTTCATGTTACTCAGCGGTTCATTTTCCCTCAACTGTCATCAATAAATGGCATAAGCTTAAGTTTTGGTTTGAATATCAGATGTTAGCTTAAATATCATTGTGGATCCATTCAACATAGGGAATATGTTCATCTTCATTGATCCTTGCTTCTGATTCTGTCCCCCTTAGCCACTGTTCAGGGCTGGGCTCGGGCATCCTACTTGGCTGAGCTTTTAACCCTATATCCTCTCATTCATGTGACCACCTAATTCCATCCCTGCAATATTATTCATTTCATCGCCTGAACTTCGTAAATATATTCTTGCTACCTCAAGCTGCAACCCCACTTTGTGAACTTCAGCTCATCCAAAGCTCCCTCTCACTGTAACATGGTAACTGGGATTCAACAAAGCAATGGTGCTTTATATTTTGTGGTTATTGGTATAACAAGAAATGCAGAAAAAATGACTGCGAAACAATTGCTGATATAGAAAACATTGATGCATATAGACCTGATTCTTTATTATGTGCTTTTGTGTTGCTGAATAAGATCTTTATTTATAAGCAGCATTTAGCCATCAAAAGAAATTGAAATTCCTCCAGTGTAGTAGATAATTGTGTGTAATAAGGTCTGTTTTAAATGAGCTTTGAACATTCTGTTAGTATATTTTCTATATTTAAGGTTTGAAGCCTGAGGCACCTGTTTTGTGTGGAATTAGAGAAAACTGCAGTCTGTTGAGTGCATACATGAAAAATCAGGGCCTTTGGGCATTGAAAGGAATGACTTCCTGTTTGAACCCACTTAGTTTTGCCAGCAGGGATGAAAAATCTTGCTCTTGTCTCCAGCTCCCATACTTCCCTTCGTTTAGATCCTGCAACATGGACATTCAAAAGGAGCTGTGTGAGTCACATTGGAGCATGTGCAGATTTTAACTAAATCTTTTCCCTGGGTCATTTTACTCTGAAGAGCTTAACCAGCTGCAGCCCAGTGAGTTCAAGGGTTCTTTGCAAGCAATGTTTTAAAATAAATCTTTTTTTCATTTCGTTCAGTGTGTGACTGAAACAAGCCCTGATATAACTCACCATTATTCTCACTGTTTTTCCTAATTTCTTTTAAATTTTTAATAGCCTTTCATCATGTGCATTGCTGTACACAGTGGTGTATGTCTGGTGCATGACTGAGTCAAAATCCCTTCCGAACATCACTGTGGGTGTACCTACACCAGATGGACTGCATCAGTTCAAGAAGGCTGCTCAGCACCACCTCATCAGGAGCAATTAGGGGTGGGCAATAAATGCTGGCTTATCCAATAACGCCCACATCCTGTGGAAGATAAATTTTTTAAAACCCAGTGACCGTAAAGCTGCAGGATTGCTTCGGGGTAGGAGATCTAGGCTGCAGCTGCCTAGATTGATCTGAATTCCATGCCAAGGTCGCTATCCACATGCATTCTTAAGAGAACTGAGAGTAATTAGCTCTGCTCAGGAGGGATGAACCAGCCCAGGTTGAAAACTGAGCTGGTCAAAGCCCCCATATTGCTCCTTACTGGAACTGCATTAGTGAACAGGGGATGCAATTTAGCCTGTGAAATTCAGTGGCATAAAAGAGCCCTGATCCTAATACCTATTTTAGAAGAGGGTCCAGGTCATGATATATTAGGTGCCGCTGATAAAAAAATTACACAAAGGGCTGCTTTTTGTTTTTAGAAATGGTTACAAAATATTTTTAAACTTATCAGTAATAGCTTGGATTTTTTTTAACGTAGTGCTCTAATGCTTCAATGTAGAAAAATGTTCCAAAGCGTTTCACAGAGGCGGACAAAATAAAAGATCTTTACTTATGCAGTGCTTTGAATGAACTTTATGTCCCAAGGTACTTTACAGCCACTGAAATACTTTTTGAAAAGTAATGTAGGAAATGCAGTGGTCGTTTTGCACGCAGTGATGTCCCCCAAACAGCAGATATCCTGGTTTTTGGTGATGTTGGTTGAGGGATAAATACTGGCCAGGACACTATGGAGAAATCCTCTTCAAAATAACGTGGGATCTTTTATGTTCACTTGAGAGGAATTGGCTTAAAGTTGCATCTGAAAGATGACATCTCCAACCCCACTTCCTGGAGGGGGTTCATCGCATTCTCCCAGTTCCTCCGTTTCTGACTTATCTGTTCAGATGATGCTACCTTTCAAAACAGCGCTTCTGACATGTCTTCCTTTTTCCTTAATCGAGGGTTCGCCCCCACCGTGCTTGACAGGGCCCTCAACTGTGTCCAACCCATCTCCCGCACCTCTGCCCTCACCAACCACCCCAAACCATGATAGGGGACCGTTTCCTCATTTTTCACCCCACCAGCTTCCGCATTCAAAGGATAATTCTCGACCATTTCTGCCAACTCCAGCATGATGCCACCACCAAAGACATCTTCCCCTCACCCCACCTGCCCCACCCTGCCAACAATCCATATGGACTGTTCCCTCTATGACACCTTGGTCCACTCCTCCTCCATCTCTTATCACCATCCCACGGCACCTTCCCATGCAATTGCAGAAGTTGTAACACCTGCCCCTTTAACAGCTTCCCCTTCACCATCCAAGGTCCCAAACACTCCTTTCAGGTGAAGCAGTGCTTCACATGCACCTCCTTCAATTTGGTCGACTGTATTCATTGCTCCCAATGTGGTGGTCTTTATATTGAGGAGACTAAACGCAGACTGGATGACCGCTTTGCAGAACACCTTTGCTCAGCCTGCAAGCATGACTCAGACCTTCTGGTTGCTTGCCATTTCAACACACCGTCCTGCTCTCATGCCGAGATGTCCATCCTTGGCCTGCTGTTCCAGTGAAGCCCAATGCAAACTGGAGGAACAACACCTTATCTTCTGATTAGGCACTTTACAGCCTTCCGGCTTTAACATAGAGTTCAACAACTTCAGACCATGAACTCTCTCCTCCATCTTTACCCGCTTTTTAATCTAACTTTTAAGTTTTTATTTATTTATTCATAATTTTTTTAAATTTATATTTCTTTTACCCTTTCTCTCCTCCCACATTGTGCTATCTTACCTTTATACCACTATAAGCACCTTCTTTAGTCTTTAACATTACCATTAGCATTCCCTTTTGTCTTATGTCCATGACATATTTGTCCATATCTCCTGAGCTCCCACCTCTGCCTGACCTTTTGCTTTGCTCCACCCCCTCTTAAACAGTATAAATTCCATCACATTTCTAATTCTCTTTAGCTCTGAAGAAGCCATACGGACTTAAAACATTAACTCTGTTTCTCTCTCCACAAATGCTGCCAGATCTGCTGAGCTTTTCCAGCATTTTCTGTTTTTATTTCAGATTTCCAGCATCTGCAATATTTTGATTTTATATTGTTAGAGGTGGAAGTGGGTAAACTTTGTGATGGAGAATAGAGTAAAGTAGAAGCAGGAGTAGGGCATTTACTCTTTTGAGCCTGTCCCACCATTTCATTAGATTGTAGTTGATTGATACCTCACTCCCATATGCCTCACTTTCTGCTATATTCCTTTATGCTCTGACCTGACAGAAAATCTTTCAAAAGCAAAATACTGTGGATGAAATAAAAACAGAAAATACTGAAATGCTTAGCAGGTCTGGTAGCAGAACACCTTGATGAAAGGTCATGACCTGCAACATTAACTCTTTCTTTCTCCGTAGATGCTGCCAAAAAATCTTTCAATTTCAGTCTCAAATTTCAATTGTCTCGGCATCTACAACCTTTTCGAGTTTGAGTTACAGATTTGCGTTTCCCTCTGTGGATAAGTATGCTTCCTGACTTCACTCCTCTTAGCTTAGTTCAAGATTATGACCTCTTGTTTAGGATTCCCTCACTAGTAGAAACTGTTCCTCTGTATTGAATCCTTGTATTATTTAAAAGACCTTTTATCCAGTTCTGAAGAAGAGTGGTATTGGACTTGAAATGTTAACTCTGTTTCACTCTCTACAGTTGCTGCCAGACCTGCTGAGTTTTTCCAGCATTTTCTGTTTTTATTTCCTATCTCCAGCATCTGCAGTATTTTGCTTTTATTTGATTAGATCACTCATCAACATTCCAAATTGAAGGGAAAACAGACAGGTTTATGCAACCTGTCCTCATAATTGAACTCGTTAAGCTTCAGCATCATTCTAGTGAATCTGTGTCACTCCATGTCCATTAAATTTTTTCTGAGGTTTGGTGCCCTAACCTCAGGTTAGGGCCTCACCATGGCTCTGCACAACTGAAGCTTAACTTTCTCACTTTTGAAATTCAATAGCCTTGTTCATAATTTAATAACATATGATATTGGAAAATAAGGCGCTGAAGTTGCTCTGAGTTTGATTTAGCTTGAGGCAGCATCTGTGAATGGGGGTTGAATTGGTGTCAAGTTTACAGAATTTGTAGTGGGGATCGATAGATAAGTGGAGATATTCGTTGATGATTGTGCATTGTTCAACACCATTCACAACTCTTCAGATACTGAAGCAGTATGTTTCCATATGCAGCAAGACCAGGACAGCATTCAGGCTTGGGCTATAAGTGGCAATATTTGTTCCAGACAAATGCCTGGCAATGACCATCTCCAATAAGAGAGAATCTAATCATCACCCCTTGACATTCAATGGCATTATCATTATTCATTCCTCCACTGCCAACATCCTGGGCGTTACCATTGACCAGAAAATGAACTGGATGAGCCACATATATACAGTGGGCGACAAGAGCAGATAAGAGGCTGGGAATTCTATGGTGAGTAACTCGCCTCCTGACTCCCCAAAGCCTGTCCACCATCTACAAGGCACAAGTCAGGAGTGTGATGGAATACTCCCCACTTGCCTGGATGAGTGCAGCTCCAACAGCACTCAAGAAGCTTGACACCATCCAGGACAAAGCAGCCCACTTGATTGGCACCCCATCCACCAACTGAAGCATTCACTTCCCCCCCACCACTGATGTACGGCGTCAATGGCAGCAGTGCATACCATCTACAAGATGCACTGCAGGAACTCTCAATGCTTCCTTTGACAACACCTTCCAAACCCCAACCTCTACCACCTAGAAGGACAAGGGCATCAGACCAAAAATAAAAATACCTGGAAAAACTCAGCAGGTCTGGCAGCATCTGTGGAGAGGAACACAGTTAACGTTTCGAGTCCGTATGACTCTTCAACAGAACTAAGTAAAAATAGAAAAGAGGTGAAATATAAGCTGGTTTAAGGGGTGGGTGGGTGGGGAACAATTTCAATTTCAGATCATGAACTCTCTCCTCCATCCCCACCCCCTTTCTGATCCCCCTTTTTTTCCAATAATTTATATAGATTTTTCTTTTCCCACCTATTTCCATTATTTTAAAATGTATTTCCATCCATTGTTTTATCTCTACCTTTTAGACTATTTTGATCCCTTGATCCCTTCCCTTCACCCCACCCCCACTAGGGCTATCTGTACCTTGCTTGTCCTGCTTTCTACATTCCTTATATAATATCACCACCTTCAACACCTCTTTGTCCTTTTGTCTCTGACATCTTTTGGCTATCTTCACCTTTCACTGGCCCACTATCCAGCTCTAACCCACCCCCCCCCCCACCCCTTAAACCAGCTTACATTTCACCTCTTTTCTATTTTTCCTTAGTTCTGTTGAAGAGTTATACGGACTCGAAACAATTTTGGATCATGAACTCTCTCCTCCATCCCCACCCCCTTTCCGACGGATAGAGCGACAGAGATTGAGGGTCGACTTGATAGAAGTTTACAAAATTATGAGTGGCATGGACAGAGTAGATAGTCAGAAGCTTTTTCCCAGGGTGGAAGAGTCATAGATTTAAGGTGAGAGAAGAAAACTATAGAGGAGATGTGTGGGGCAAGTTTTTTACGCAGAGGATAGTGAGTGTCTGGAATTTGCTGCCAGAGGAGGTGGTGGAAGCAGGTACGATAGTGGTGTTTAAGAGGCAGCTTGACAAATACATGAATAGGATGGGAATAGAGGGATATGGACCCCGGAAGTGCAAAATGTTTTAGTTGACAGGCAGTATGATCGGCGCAGGCTTGGAGGGCCGAAGGGCCTGCTCCTGTGCTGTACTTTTCTTTGTTCTTTGTTCTTTGAAATGTTAACTGTGTTCCTTTCTGCAGATGCTGCAAGACCTGCTGAGTTTTTCCAGGTATTTTTATTTTTGTTTTGGATTTCCAGCATCCGCAGTTTTTTGCTTTTATTCAAGGGCATCAGACCCATGAGAACATCACACACCACCATTCTTTCATTGCTGGATTGAAATCCTGGAACTCCCTCCCTAACAGCACTGTGGGTTCCCCTGCACCAGATGGACTGCAGTGGTTCAAGAAAGTGGCTTATTATCACCTTTTTCGAGAACAATTAGGGATGGGTAACATACTGGCCTTGCCAGCAATGCCCATATCCCAATAAAAAGAATAAATAAATGTGTTCTTTGTTGGAAATGGTTGTAGGGTTGATAGGAAGGGGAGGAGAGAGGCTAGTTTGAGTCAGATTAACTTTTGATGCCATTTTGACATCTTTGTCTGCATCACGTATTCGTTAACTAGTTTCAAGATTGGATGAGTGCCACTGTGGCGGTTAAGATGATTTTCAGGAGGGCTGGAGGTCGGTGAGGGGGTACTGGATGTATCTGTTTTGTTATTTCATACTTAGTTTTGTAGCTCATAGTAACTTTATTTCAATTCTGCACTGTGGAGAATAAATGGAATTGCCCAGATGGTGGATGTGGTTTATTTGGAATAGAAAAGCTGTTTAGGCTTTTGCTTGAAAAAATTTGAAAGGAATCAGAATGTTAAATCAATCAATAGCAGTTACTTGGAGTTGGCATTTGTGTGACAGTGCAACGTTTGAATTCAAAGTAAGGAAATCTTGCTAGCCTTGTTTATAGCTTGAACAGCAACTTATTAAGAGCAATAACTATGAGAACTTGCTGGAAAATGTCTGGAAATTTGATTCCCAGGCTGGGGGCAAAAGATGTTGACTCCTTGAATCAATTATATTTGGGAAGTACATGACTGTACAAGAACTTGAAACATGCAGATCTGAACTGCAAAAACCTGGTGTGTAGGAAAATTTGACAGCAGTCTACGCAATTGTTATGTAGCTTGATGTAAGTGCTGAACTATGAAGGTTTTGCTTTCCCTAAAACAATGAGCAAATTGATTTTTGTTTTATTTAGAAATTGAGTTCTACTCGGCCTTTGCATATGACAAATATCTGTGTTGCTAAATGGATATGGGGAGACGGTGGTGTAATGGTCATGTCACTGGACTAGCAATCCAGAGGTGCATGCCAAAGTCCTAGGGACGTATTCAAATCCCACTATGGCAGCTGGTGGAATTTAAAATCAATTAAAAATCTGGAATTGAAAGCGAGTCTCAGTAATGGTGACCATGAAACCACCATCAATTGTTGTAAAAACCCATCTGGTCCAATAATGTCCTCTAGGGAAGGAAATGTGCCATCCTTACCTGGTCTGGCCTACATGTGACTCCAGACCCACAACAATGTAGTTGAAAAGGTGGTGGTGAGTGCCTTTTTGAATGCAACTAAGTTGTTTACCAGGCCACTTCAGAGGCAGTTAAGAGTCAACATCATTCCTGTGGATTTGGTGTCACCGGTAGGCCAGGCTGGTTAGGGGCAGCAGATTTCTTTTCATAAAGGACATGTGGATCTGGAGTCACATGTGGGCCAGACTGGTTAAGGACAACAGATTTTGTTCCATAAAAGGTCTCTTAAATGCCCTCGTATGTGGCCCAGCAAGCCACTCAGTTCAAGGGCAATTAGGGATGGGCAACAAATGCTGGCCTTGCCAGCAAGGCCTGTAAAAGAATAAAGAAAGTGCAGGTCCCAAGTGAAATTTTGGTTGCCGTACAGATTTAGGAGCATGGTAACATCGTGGTTATATTCGTAGAACAATAATCCAGAGGCTTGGACCCGGCCTGGCCTGATCTGGAGGCACAAGTTCAAGTTTCACCACGGCTCAGAAATTTAAATTCAGTTAATTAAATAGATCTGAAATTAAAAGCTAGCATCAGTAATGGTGATTGTGAAATTACAAGATTGTCATAAAATCCCATCTTGTCACTTCTGACCTTTTTATGGAACAAAATCTGTTGTCCTTAACCAGCCTGGCCTACCTGTGACTCCAAATCCACAGCAATGATGTTGACTCTTAACTGCCTCTGAAATGACCTGGTAAGCAACTCAGTTGCATTCAAAAAGGTGCTCACCACCACCTTTTCAAGATCAGTTAAGGATAGCCAATAAAAACTGATCATGCCACTGGTTCCCACATCGCATGAATGAATAGAAAATGAATTAAAATATTATGATTACATGACATCATCATGACATGCAATTGGAGCAACTGAAAAAGATCGGTGATAGAATATGTTAGGGGAGATGAAAAAGCAAATAAGAGAAGAAGAGAGGGAGCATGAAAAGAGCCTGGCAGTCAACATAAGAGAATTCCAAAGTCTTCTATAGTCCTATAAATAGCAAAAGGGTGGTAAAAGGAGGAGTAGGGCTGACTAGGAACCAAAAAGAGAATTTATGCATGAAGGCACAGATGAGGCATTAAATTAATACTTTGCACCTGTCTTCACCAAGGAAGACGATGCTAGCCAGACTATGGTAAAGGAGGAGGCAATTTAGACACTAGAATGGTTTAAATTGTTAGAGGAAGAGGAAGAGGACGAAAGACTGTCTGTAGTTAGTGGATAAAACACTAGGATCGGATGAGGATGCTGAGGGAAACGAGAGATGAAATTGCAGAGGTACTGGCCATAATTTTTCATTCTTCCTTAGACTCAGGAGTGGAGTAGTGCCAGAGGACTGCCAAAAAATGGTATAAGAATGAGGCCAGCAACTACAGGCTGGCCAGTTTAACTTTGGTAGTGGGAAAATTTCTAGAATAATAATTCGGGACAAAATTTAATAGTCACATGGACAAATGCTGGTTAATTAAGGAAAGCCAGCATGGAATTTTTAAAGAGCCAATCACATTTAACTAACTTGCTGGAGTTTTTTGAAGAGTTAATAGAGAAGGTTGATGAGGGTAATGCAATTGATGTAGTGTACATGGACTTCCAAAAGACATTTGTTACAGTGTCAGACAACTGACTTGAGCAAAGTTATAGCCCACAGAATGAAAGGATACAGTAGCAACATGGATATGGAATTGGCTGAGTGGCAGGAAATGGTAGTGGTTAATTGATGTTCTTCAGGCTGGAGGAAGGTTTGTAGTGGAGTTTCCCAGGGGCTTTCAGGCTGGAGGAAGGTTTGTAGTGGAGTTTCCCAAGGGCCAGTATTGGGACCCTTGCTTTTCTTGAAAAATGGCCTAGACCTTGGTGCACAGGGCTCAATTTCAACATTTGCAGATGATATGAAACTTGGTAGCATTATGAACTGAGAAGGATAGTGTAGAACTTCAAAAGGACAAGTTAGTAGTAAGGGTGGACAGGTGGCAGATGAAATTCAATGTGGAGAAATGTGAAGTGATTTATTTTGGTAGGAAGAACTTGGAGAAACACTATAAAATAAAGGATACAGCTCTAAAGACGGTGCAGGAGCAGAAGGACCTGGGTGTATTTGTGCATAAACCATTGAAGGTGGCAGGACAGGTTGAGAGCACGGTTAATAAAGCATACGACATCCTGGACTTTATTAACAGGGGCATAGAGTACAAGAGCAACGCGGCTATGTTCAACTTGTATAGGACACTAGTTCAGCTTCAGCTGGAGTATTGTGTCTAATTCTAAGCATTGCAATTCAGAAAGGGTGTGAAGGCATTGGAGAGGGTGTAGAAAAATTTACGAGGGTGGTTCCAGCAATGAGGGATCAGTTATGTAGATAGATTGGAGAAGTTAGGCCTGTTTTCCTTGGAGAAAAGAAAGGTGGGAGGAGATTTGATAAAGGTATTCAAAATTGAGGGGTCTGACAGTAGATAGGGGGAAACTGTTCTCACTCGTGAAAAGATCAAGAATGAGAGGGAACTGATTTAAAGTATTTGGTAAAAGAAGCAAAAGTGATATGAGGAGAGGACTTTTTCATGCAGCGAATGGTTAAGCTGTGGGACGCACTGCCAAAGAGTGTGGTGGAGGGAGGCTCAATTGAAACATTCAAAAGGGAATTAGAAAGTTGTCTTAAAATGAAGAATATGCAGGCTTATGGGGTAAAAGCGGGAGAATGAGCAATTCATTTGGTGCTATTCGGAGAGCCGGTGCAGACATGACAAGACAAATGGCCTCCTTCTGCGCTGTCACGTTTCGGTGATTCTGTGATGTACAGAGAGACTACTGATTACCTGTAGTTATTCAGTTGTAGTGATTACAATTTTTTTTCCCCCACCATGAGTTTCTTAACCCTTAAGCTGTATGAAGCTTGGTAGTTCTTGACATTCACTGTCACCAAAACAAAAATCGTTCCGGTGCTCAATTGGTTATAAGTATGGGTTAGGGTATTGAAAGGACTGCAAATGTCGTCTTATTTCATTATAAAAAGGATTTAATTAAAATCATGTATTCAGATAAAACTGGCAATTAATTAGCTATATAATCTATAACCATGCATTTAGTTACATGTAGTGAAGTACAAACCCTTTGAAGAATATTAATGGTCTAGTATTCTAAATTACTGTATTGCAAGAAAGCTGTTTTTAGTGATGCTTTCAAGTTGCCTCTTACTGCCTTTTATGTTGAGAAATGGTGGGGCGTGGCAACCTGGAATCAGACATTTTGTGGGTTACTTTTGTTATTGCAAAAAATAATTTGAGAATGCAAAGGTGCCGTTTGTCTCAGTAGGTCTTTTTTCACTGATCTGAACCCCACATTTTTTTTATTCATTCATGGGATGTGGGCTTCACTGGCTGGGCCAACATTTATTCCCCATCCCTAGGTGGTGGTGAGCTGTTGCCTTGAACCGCTGCAGTCCATGTGGTGTAGGTATTCCAGGATTTTGACCCAGCGACAGTGAAGGAACAGCGATGTATTTACAAGTCAGGATGGTGAGTGACTTGGAGGGGAACTTCCAGGTGGTGGTGTTTCCATGTATCTGTTGCCCTTGTCCTTTTAGATGGTAGTGGTGGTGGGTTTGGAAGGTGCTGACTAAGGAGTCTTGGTGAATTCCTGCAGTGCATCTTGTAGATAGTACACACTGCTGCTACTGTGCATCGGTGGGGGAGGGAGTGAATGTTTGTGGATGTGGTGTCAATTAAATGGGCTGCTTTGTCTTGGATGGTGTCAGGCTGCTTGAGTGTTATGGGAGCTGCACTCACCCAGGCAAGTGGGGAGTATTTCATCACACTCCTGACTTGTGCCTTCTGGGTGGTGGACAGGCTTTGGGGAGTCAGGAGGTGAGATACCCGTCGCATGGGTCCTAGCTTCTGACCTGCTTTTGGAGCCACAGTATTTATATGGCTAGTCCAGTTCAGTTTTTTATCATCTATTTCCTTTTTCTAGGAACACTGTTATCCTTTCACATAACTATTCCAATGGTCTTCTGGTCAGCCTCTCATCCTTCCACCCTTGATAACCTTGAACTCATTTAAAACTCTTCTCTTATCCTTACCCAAGTTCTGCTCATTCCTCTACTTCCTGAGCTACATAGGCTTCTGTTCAACAATGCTGCAAATTTAAAATTCTCAGGTTCATGTTCAGATCCCTCCATGACCTTACACCTCCCTTATCTCTGTAACCTCTTCCACTGTTGCAGCCCTCATGAGAATGTTGTATTCCTCCAACCCTGGCCTGCTCCACACTCCCCAGTCCATTCGTTCCACCATGCTGTGTCTTCAACAGTATTGGTTGTAAGCTCTGGAATTGGCTGTCAACCCCTCTCTCCCCAGTTCTATGTCCACCTTCAGGACCTTCAAACCTATTATCTTTGATCAAGCTGTTGGCCAGCTAATCTAATACCCCATTTTGGTGTCATTTTGTCTGATAATGTTGCTGTAATGCATCTGATATGCATTTAATACATTTTTGTTCACAAAAATAACTACAAATGTCAGAAAATATTTAGCTTATTTTTAACAACGAATTAAACCTCCCTTGAACTTTCTGTGCAGGAGACCAATCCCAGCTTCTCTTGACTTTCATTTAATAGGGTCATTATATACATGAAAAAGGTAGATCCAGTTTGGAGTCATAGAAAAAAATGTAATATAGATTCAGTAACATACCAGGAGGGATGACCTGGCGGTTCATGTGTATAATCTTTGAAGGTGGCAAGGCATATTGAGAGGGGGTTTAACAAAGAAGGATTGAGGGGGTGGTGGGGATCTGGTTAGAGATGTAAAGGATTATGAAAGGTTTAGATAAGCCGGACAAAGAAAAAAAAATGCTGCTCCTATCATCTCATGGTACATGGACTAGAGGACACGAATTTAAAGTTTAAACGAAATGCACACGGGGTGTTGACCTTGAATTTGTTGACTGAGGGTGGTGGAAGTGGAGACCATCAATGATTTCAAAAGAAAATTGCATGGGCACTTAAGGGGAAATTTGTGTGGCTGGGGACGATGGTGGCGTAGTGGTAATGTTACTAATTAATAATCCAGATGCCCAGGCTAATGCCCTGTGAACATGGATTCAAATCCCACAGTGGCAGCTGGTGGAATTTTAATTCAATTCATAAACCTGGAGTATAATGCTGGTTTCAGTAATGATGACCACATGAATCGATTGTTGTAAAAACCCATCTGCTTCACCTACACCCTTTAGAGGAGGAATTCGGCCCCACTCGAGACCCACAGCAATGTGTTTGATCCCTAACCGCCCTCTGAAATGGCCTAACCAGCCACTCGGTTCAAAGGAAATTAGAGATGGGCAACAAATGCTGGCTTTGCCAGCAACTCCCACATCCCATGAAAGAATAAATAAAGGCTACAGGGATAGTGGGGGAATGGGACTGACTGGATTGCTCTACAGAGAGCTGGCATGGATTTGATGGGACAAAGGGCCTATTTTTGTGTCGTGGTGATTTTGATTCTGAGAGAACATGGTTGAGATAGAAACGTATTTACTGGAGCAGAAAAGGTTTTATTGAGTATACATAATTTGGCAAGGTGAAAGAGTGAAACTTTAGTTCCACTGGTCAATTAAAAAAAAATAATTCAAAGGATGTTGACATCGCTGGCTAGGTCAGCATTAATTGCCCTTGAGAAGGTGTTGGTGAGCTGCTTCGAACTGCCTATGTGGTGTAGGTACGCCCACAATCCTGTTAGGGACAGAATTCCAGGATTTTGACCCAGTAACAATGAAGGAACAGTGATATATTTCCAAGTCAGGGTGGTATGTGGCTTGGAGGGGATCTTCCAGGTGGTGGTGTCCCCATGTGTCTGCTGCCCTTGTCCTTTTAGATGATGGCAGTCGTGGGTTTGGAAGATGCTATCTGAGGAGCCTTGATGAGTTCCTGAGGTGCATCTTGCAGATGGTACACGCTGCTGCTACTGTGCATCGGTGGTGGAGGGAATTAATGTCAGTGGATGGGGGTGCCAGTTGAGCAGGCTGCTTTGTCCTGGATGGTGTCAAGCTTCTTGAGTGTTGGAGCTGCACTCATCCAGGCAAATGGAAAGTATTCAGCCATACTCCTGTTGTAGATGGCAGGCAGGAGGTGAATATTTGGAGACTGGATAGGTTTGCACATTTTGGATCAAGTGTTTTTAATCTGCTTGGTTCCTTAAGCTTTCTGAAATGCGACCTGTGATTTGCATGCATGTATTGGATATTTTTTTGGAGATATTTATTTGGAGATACTTGCTTCATGCTGATTAAAATGTGCACCAGATATGCAACCATGATTACAGAGTAAAGTAACATCATCTTACAGCATTGAATGCAAACTGAGTCAATAAAAATTTTAATTTTATCATTTAACACCCACTGCATTTTGCTGATTGTGGATCTTTAGATCAAAGTAAAAAGTTTTTGGAGCCATATTCATTTTGTGGAGACCATAAATTTGCCTTTAATATGAGAAAACATCCTAAGCTGCTTCACAAGCAGAAAAACTGATACTGAACCTGAAAGGAAAAATTAGAAGGGGTGGCTGAAAGTCTGATCCGAGAGGTTTTTAAAAGTTGTAGAAGAATGAAAATATTTCTGCTCATAATGTAATAATTCTACGTTTGTGGAAAAAATACATTGGGCAGGAATTGTTGGAAAAATAATTGAGCTCGTCGCAATAAAAGAAACAGCAATTTCTGACAGTTTTTTTCGCCATGAATTCCAATTCACCACAAATTACTCTTTTTCATAGATTTAAGAACTTAAAATATGTTTTTTGATTTTGCAAGCCAGGCAAAGCAAAATACAGCAAATAAGTGCCTTGTTTGTTAAGAGGATGGAGTGTTTGTGTTGCCATGGTGGAGGTTGGAGTGGCTGTGTTCAGATTTATTTATGTTCCATTGTGAGCCACCTAATGTTTAACTTTTCATAATCTCCTGATGACCTCCATGCTACCTGTAATTTCAGTGAAATGTAATTGGATTATTTAGTGGATAAAAGCAGTGATTCAATTTCATATAATGCAGCACATTCTATTTTCTGTGATGTCTGATATGGGTGAAAATG
This sequence comes from Cetorhinus maximus, assembly GCF_964194155.1. Classification (NCBI taxonomy): domain Eukaryota; kingdom Metazoa; phylum Chordata; class Chondrichthyes; order Lamniformes; family Cetorhinidae; genus Cetorhinus; species Cetorhinus maximus. Next base: position 233,958,648 of record NC_135879.1, read on the forward strand.
TTTCTGTGGGACTTTGGATTCAATTCTTGTTCCACTCAGCCATAGTTTCCTTATTTTTCAGGAATTTTGATAGACTTGGTAATTTGAACTGAGGACCAGAATCCTCCATCATTTTAATAACCAGTCTATCAAAAAGCATTAAGCACATTTGAATGCAGGCAACATTGAAAATTTTTGCTAAAATCGGTCATTGCATACTATTAATTTCCATTAATTTTAATAAACTCTATTCTTAAAACATATACTCTGCTTGTTTGTAAAAGTATAATAATGGAATTTGCAAAAGGAACTTTGGCACTGTTCCAGGTAAGCAGATATGTCTCGTGACATAAGCCTGCTGCAAATGAAGTAGTAACAACAGCACCAGCTTATTTATATAGCTCGTTTAATAAAACAGTCTATGACGCTTATGAAACAAAATATGGTACTGAGCTACATAAGTAGTTGTTGGGTCAGCTTGGTCAAAGAGGTAGTTTTAAGGAGTGCCGTAAAGGAGGAAAGTGAGGCTTCAGTGGAGAGATATAGGGAGGGCATTCCAGAGCTTGGGGTCTAGCCATCAATGGTGGGGCCATTAAAATTGGTGATGCTTAAGAGGCTAGAATTAGAAGAGTGCAGATATCTCAGAAAGTTGTGGTGCTGGAGGAGATTATAGAGAAAAGCAGGGGGCGAGGCCATGGAGGGGTTTGAAAGCAAAGATGAGAGTTTTAAAATCAAGACGTTGCTTGACCGGGTGCAAATGTAGGTCAGTGAGCACAGAGGTGATAGGTGAATGGAACTGGGTGCGAGTTAATACATGGGCAATAGAGTTTTGGATGACCTCAAGTTTCTGGATAGGACGATGTGGGGGACCAACCAGGCGTGTTAGAATAGTTAAGTTGAGAGGTAAACTGGCTGTTTGACTCTTTGAAGGCTATAGTGGGGTTTCAGACCCATATTATTTTTTAATATTCGTTCATGGGACGTGGGCATCGCTGGCTAGGCCAGCATTTATTGCCCATCCCTAATTGCCCTTGTTCAGAGGGCATTTAAGAGTCAACCACATTGCTGTAGGTCTGGAGTCACATGTAGGCCAGACCAGGTAAGTACAGCAGATTTCCTTCCCTAAAGGACATTAGTGAACCAGATGGGTTTTTACGACAATTGACAAATAGTTTTGTGGTCATCATCAGACTTTTAACTCCAAGTTTTTATTGAATTCAAATTTCACCATCTGCCCGTGTGGGATTAGAACCTGGGTCCCCAGAACATGAAAATGATATGAATAAATCTGTTCCTCATGTAAGCTTATATTTGGAAAAAATGATGTCATTGCTTTCTACTTGTTTCATGTAACTTCTCCAATATTCACTTTTATTCTCCTGGCACATCTATCTATATTAATGCATTTGCACAATTGTGAAGCTGTAATGATCTAAAAATCATAGCTGTGGGGAGGCGTTGGCGTAGTGGTATTGTTACTGGTAATCCAGAGACCTGGGGTAATGCTCTGGGGATCTGGGTTCGAATCCCACCACGGCAGCTAGTGGAATTTGAATTCAGTAAAAACTTGGAATTAAAAGTCTAATCATGACCATGAAACCATTGTCAATTGTCATAAAAACCCATGAGGTTCACTAATGCCCTTTTAGGGAAGGAAATCCGTCCTCACCTGGTCTGGCCTATATGTGACTCCAGATCCACAGCAATGTGGTTAACTCTGAAATGGCAACCACTCGGTCATATCAAACCGCTAAAGAGTCAATAAAAAGGAATGAACAGGACAGACCACCCGGCATCAAGCTAAGCACTGGAAACAGTGGCAAACCCAGCCCTGTTGACCCTACAGAGTCCTCCTTGCTGGAGGCTTCTGCCAAAATTGGAAGAGCTGTCGCACAGACTAATAAAACAACAGCCTGACATAGTCATACTCATGGAATCATACCTTACAGATAATATCCCAGACACCACCATTACCGCCCCCGGGAATGTCCTGTCCTACCAGCAGAGGTGGCAAAACAGTGGTGTACAGTCGGGAGGGAGTTACCCTGTAAGTCCTCAACATCGACTCCGGACCCCATGAAGTAGATCTCAAACAGATCTAGTAACTCAAGACTGTGTATCCATGAGACGCTGTGGGCCATCAGCAGAAGTATAATCAAGCACAGACTGTAACCTCATGGCCTGTCATATTCCCCACTCTACCATTACCTCCAAGACAGGGGATCAATCTTGGTTTCATGAAGAGTGTAGGAGGGCATGTCAGGAGCAGCACCAGGCATACCTAAAAATGAGGAGTGAAGCTCTCAACACAAGACTACTTGCATGCCAAACAACATTAGCAGCAAGTGATAGAGCTAAGCAATTCCACAACCAAGGGATCAGATCTAAGCTCTGCAGTCCTGCCACACCCAGTCATGAATAATGGTGGGCAATTAAACAACTCACTAGAGGAGGAGGCTCCACAAATATACCCATCCTCAGTGATGAAGGAGCCCAGCACATCAGTGCAAAAGATAAGGCTGAAGCATTCGCAGCAATCTTCAGCAGGAAGTGCCGAATGGATGATTCATCTCGGCCTCCGCTGGAGGTCCCCAGCATCACAGGTACCAGTTGTTAACCAATTCGATTCACTCCACATGATATCAAGAAATGGCTGAAGGCACTGGATACTGCAAAGGCTATGGGTCCTGACAATATTCTGGCAATAGTACTGAAGACTTGTGCTCCAGAACTTGCTGTGCCCCTAGCTGAGCTGTTCAGTACAGTGACAAAGCAGGCATCTACCCGGCAATGTGGAATGTTGCCCAGGTATGTCCTGTGCACAAAAAGCAGGACAAATCCAACCTGGCCAATTACTGCCCCATCAGTCCACTCTCCATCAGTAAAGCAATGGAAGCGGTCATCAACCGTGCTATCAAGCGATATTTGCTTGGCAGTAACCTGCTCACTGAAGCTCAGTTTGGATTCTGCCAGGGTCACTCAGCTTCTGCCCTCATTACCCTCTTGTTTCAAACATGGACAAAAGAGCGCAGTTCCAGAGGTGAGGTGAGAGTGACTGCCTTTGACATCAAGGCAGCATTTGACCGAGTGTGGCATCAAGGAGCCCTAGCAAAACTGGGAATCGGGGAAAGCTCTTGGCTGGTTGGATTCATACCTAGCACAAAGGAAGATGGCTGTGGTTGTTGGAGGTCAATCACCTCAGTTCCAGAGTGTCACAGGGCAGGAGTTTATCAGGGTGTTGTCCTAGGTCCAACCATCTACAGCTGCTTCATCAATGACCTTCCTTCCATCATCAGGTCAGAAATGAGGATGTGCAATCATCAGCGAACAATGTTCACCGTTCGTGACTTCTCTGATGCTGAAGCAGTCCATGTCCAATTGCAGCAAGGCCTGGCTTGGGCTGACAAATGGCAAGTAACATTTGCGCCACACAAGTGTCAGGCCAAGCCAGGCCTTGCTGCAATTGGACATGGACTGCTTCAGCATCAGAGAAGTCACGAATGGTGAACATTGTTCGCTGATGATTGCACATCCTCAACAAGAAAGAATCTAACCATCACCCCTTGACTTGCAATGACATTATGATTGCTGAATCCCCCATGATCTACATCTTGGGGGTTACCATTGACCAGAAACTGAACTGCACTAGCCTTATAAACACTGGCTACAAGAGCAGGTCAGAGTCTAAGAATCCTGCGATGAGTAACTTGCCTCCTGACTCCCCAAAGTCTGTCTGCCATCTACAAGGCACAAGTCAGGAGTGTGTTGGAATATTCTCCATTTGCCTGGATGAGTGCAGCTCCAACAACACCTAAGGAGCTTGACACTTTCCAGGACAAAGCAGCCCACTTAATTGGCACCCCATCCACAAGCATTCACTCCCTCCACCACTGACGCATAGTGGCAGCAGTGTGTGCCTTCTACAAGATGCACTGCAGGAACTCGCCAAGGCTCTTTAGACAGCACCTTCTAAACCCACAACCACTGCCATCTAGAAGGGCAAGGGCAGTGGATACATGGGAACCACCTGGAAGTTCCCTTCCAAGTCACTCACCATCCTGACTTGGAAATATATTGCCGTTCCTTCACTGTCACTGGGTCAAAATCTTGGAACTCCCTCCCTAACAGCACTGTGGGTGTACCTACACCACATAGGAGCTCACCACCACCTTCTCGAGGGCAATTAGGAATGGACAAGAAATGCTGGCCTAGCCAGGGACACGCGCATCCTGTAAATGAATGAATGAAAAAAAGCTTAAAAATGAGAACAAGTAAAATTCTTTGAAGTATAGCTTGAGTTCTGTTTCTAACCTTAAACACATGGGGAAAAAAAGTTGAAAGTTCAAACTTATTACATAATATTGTATTTGAAGGATACTGGGATTTTAAGTTTGTCTAATACTTTTAATCTGCATTCCTAAATATATTTAATTAAATATCTTGAATATAAATTAGATAATTTTGCATTATGTCAGCCCTGATAATCAGCAGGTTAAAAATCAGATATGAGTACAAAAGACTGAAATGAATGTAAATAATTTCACAGTGCATAGGTTGAAATGTTACTTTGATTGATATGAATGACTCAGATGATGTCTGAGTTTAAGCTATTCATTACTTCCTTCTATCTGTAGAGTCGAGAAGTTCCCCTGCTGTCCTCAACCAGCATAACCAAAATAAGTTAACTGGTCAATTTGTCTCATTTGCTGTTTGTGGGACCTTTTTTTAGTTTGCAAATTGGTAGCTGCAACTTAATGCATAAAATGTATTAAAGTGGTTTAGGATGTCCTGAGGACATGAAAGGACCATGTAAATAGAAGTTTTGACTTGCCTCTTGGTGTCATTTGTGCTATACTCTTGATATATATCCTTCTTTCTTTCCTATTTCTGCTATTTATTCTATTGGTCTTGTTCCACAGATGTGAGTTAACTCTTCAAGTGACCAGCAGCCTACCTGTCTGTTCTTGCCTGAAATTTACACAAGTACAGTTCTACTAGACATGTGAATCTGACATTCTTTAGCTTCTTCTCAACCCAGGGGTACTAAGTCATTGCTAAGCCCTCAATGTTATTCCAGCTTCAATCAGTGAGTGAATTAACTACAGATTAGCGTCAAACCTGGCACTTTTTCTGGTCTGAGGTTCAGCTATTAACTCAGCCAGCCAGCAGAGTAATGGAGATGACCACATCTGTTTCTGTATGCATCTATGCAGTTGGAGTTCTAGGGTGGCTATATTCTGTTTTCAGCCAGTTAACTTCTGTTGGCTGGTGTCTTGGCAGGCAGTAACAAGCAGCCAGCTACTGCAATGGAGTTGAGTCAATTCATCTGATTTAGCGTATTGTTGAAAAAAAAGAGACGTCCAAGCTTTGCGTCCTGCACCCATCAGAACACTTGCAAGGATATTGATATAAGGGGAAAACAATTTATTCTGTATGTGAAAAGAGTATTGATTGGTTGGCAAGTGGAGTTGCCATGGAGAATGCACCAGTGATGGTAACTGACAGTTAGCTGCCAAGCATTGCTTGAAATTTAAACCAGGTCACTTGACCCTCATATGTCAAGGCCTTGCCCCAAGGAATGAGCTGGCGAATGATTGTCACTTGTTTTATTTAGCTGAAGCAGGCGCAATGTGTGTACCTGTTCTTTCTGTCTGCAAAGAACAGGGCCCTGTGTATATGTAGCTTCCAGTACATGCAAATGCGCCAACTGACAATCTTAAATTGGTTGTCAGCATAATTCTTAGCACATTGGACACATTTGCTAAATAATCTTGAATCGTGGAATCGCATCTAATGTTGGACACTTTTGAGTTGACAACCAATTTAAGATTGTCAGCAGTATTGTGAAGTATTGTTATCTTTGAAGAGATACTAGCAACCCCCTGTGGGCTGCAGAGACCAAATTCAAAGAGAACTATACAGAGACCATCTGCATTTCATAAGCCAGGCTGACCAACCGGAGTCTATTTGTCTGTGAGGACAAAGGGCCCACAACCTTCCTTTCAAGTCTTAATGGTTGGAACAGTCTGAAAGTCAGAGTGGAGGGGTGGAAGACATGTGACATGGGCCTAGCTTGTGGAACCAGTAATATTGCCTCGTGGTACTGAAAAACCCCAGTCTGCAATTTTACCATCTTCAAAAAGCAGCGCAGAAAAGGGGCTCTGCCCAGATGGAATACCTGGCCCCATCTACGCTGTTTCTACAAGAACTTGTGTGCCATCGCCTACAAGACTGATTCAAATCTGTGTGCCCTCTCCTCGTATGAAGTAAAAAGTCAACTCCATTGGGAAAGTCAATTATACAGCATCGGTTTTAGGCCTGCCGACCTCTGAAGGAACGCCTCATTGGACTTTGAATCTGGACTCTGGACACACATGAACCAATTCTTTTCTCTGTGACCTTTCCCCTGTAAATCTGCCTTTCTCAATCCCTCTTTTACTGGAAGAGCGCCCAGGGGCTATGTTGCGACCTGCTCCTCCAGCCCCCCAACCACACTTTTTTGAGCATGTGCAAGTAAACTAACCTCGGAGTTCATCCTATCACAAGTATGCTATGGGGTTGTTAATAGAAATTGGATCACACCAAAACCGAAGGGGGTCGGAAATATTTCACAGCTTATAAAGGAGGGAGCAAACCAAAACACCTTTCTGTTTATAGACGGATGGTGTGAGGAGAAATCAGAGCTGTTTAAATTAACTGCCCTCCTGTCCTGGGTTACACAAAATGTCAAATTCTAACCTGTGGTAATTCTAGGTAGTCACTTGGAAAGTGACTCAATTTTTAATTTTCAGACAGTTTTCAAAACACTCGATGCCCCAACTCTATTTTTATGTTAAGGTTTGGATATGGTATTTCCTCCTTTTGTTCCTGTACAATAACTGTAGTATGAATTTGTTCCTTTTAATAGTTTCTATGACTATTAAATATGAAATAGTTGAAATAGCTGGTCATATTTTCTGTGTTCTGTTTTGTAGCTGCAGCCGTCTTCGACAAGTTCAAAATATCCTGAATTACAGCAGCAAGCCAAAATCTGATGGAATTCTCTGCATTCTGGGTATGTTTCGGGCCTGTATCCTGTATCCAAGCTTTGACCACAATGACGTAGCTATTTAGTCGCCAAGCAAGTTGGCAAAAATGTTCACTTCCCTTGGCAGTAAAAATGTTTTTTATAAAAATGAACTTTTTGGTTAAGTACTCCAAGCACATTCTTGGGTTAACCAGTACCAAAATCTTGCCCTTTCTCCCCATTCAGTTGAGTTGAAAACAGATTTTGCTATGACTCATTTCTCTCCTTATTTTGGTTTGCTCTTTCAACCAACAAGCTGCTTTCATGTCAAGGTCATGACTGACTTTAAGGGAACTAGAAATGAATATTTGGGATGAGTCTGGATGTCAATTCAGATGCACCAAGCTGTGGAAAATAACATATTTGATTGAGTGTACAGACACCAGAAATTGGCTCGTATTAACTTTTTAATTCAGTTCACATGTCTGTAGATAACCATTTATGCTGGACCCATTTGCCCTGTTGCTGAAAAAGTTGACATTTTATTTAGCATACATTATTGACATGGTTTCAATAATTTATTTATTTTTAAGTTGTTTAGTCATCATTTTTTCATGTAACTATAAAGTTCGGTGATATTTCCCCATGGGGCGATAGAATTAAATACAGTCAAACTGCATTTCAACATTTAAAAAAAAAATGATGCTTTTGAAACTGGTATCGTCCAGGTGGACTGAGAAAATTCATTTGCAAAAAAAGTTGGGGGTGGGATCATCTTTTATGGTGGGTCTTATGTGCCGCAATCTATGGCATCTATGATAAAATGTATGTTAAATTTTGTTATGGTTATTAACATCTTTCTCACTATTTTAGGGCAAACTTTAAAACTATCCAGTGAGCAAAGCTGCATGTGTATGTCTTATCACATTGGCTCTGGGGATTGCTATAACCTGTGGTAGTTTTGCAGGGATCATGTTATTTGCTGAAACTTGAGCTAGGGGCACTGGTGGGCAGTAGAAATGCCTTAAGGACAATTGGAGTTGTTTTGATGTGCGCCTAAAAAGAGTCTTTGTGTTGTTGTAATAATTGAAAAGCATTTATGTTAACTGTGCATCATTTTAATTGATTTGAAATCAGGAGCATGAGATTTTATGGAATTACTTGTGCATTAATTAGTCAAATACAGATTGGTCCCTAATGTTGTTTTCCTATTGGTAGATTGTAATAGGAAGAAAAAAATTGTATTTTTGCAATAGAATTTAACATCTCTCATTTCCTTTGGGTGCAGTTAGATGTGAGGAAAGTGATTTATTTTATTCTTTTGGCACAGGCACATCAGAACAAACTGGTTCTATCAAATAAAATAAAGTATTCTCCTCCCTATAATTTGCCATCTTCCCACACAAACGGCATGGTTTTTCAGTGCCTCCCAATGGAGGAAAGCCTGAGTATTTACATCCTTGTTTCTGCTTGCCTTGACATATTTTATACTTGGCATATAAGTCAATCCCATTATTGGAAGGATCTTTTTTTGGAATCCTCACTGGTCGACTTGTATGCCGTGATCTACAGTTCCTAACTTTGCAGCAACTATCCACAGTTTTCTTATTTATTTCCGGTTTCCCCCCCCTTTTTTTTTCATGCTACTTCTCTAGCTAACTGACCCTTCCTTCTGTTAAAAACCTCCTTAGTGCTTTTTTTATTCTCCATGGAGGCCACTTCCAAGCCCTTCATTTAAGTCTCTGCCTGACTCTGTTTGTGTTGTACTGATGTGACCTATCTAAGCTAGCTTGTTTATGGCCTTGTTTTTGGCAGTCTGCCAGGTTTCTTGGAGACAGATTGAACCTCCTGTTTGTTTCTGCCACTGCCCCTCCTTGGGCTGCATGCATCCCTCTGCTCTGTTACTCCAGTATTTGTTTTCTGTTTTCTTCTGTTCTGGTGCTGTGGTAGTTTATTGCTATGAATTTGCTTTCTTTTTTTATTCTTTCATGGAATGTGGGAGTTGCACATATTTGTCGCCTATCCCTAATTTCCCTTGAATTGAGTGGTTTACGAGGCCATTTTAGAGGGCAGTTAAGAGTCAACCACATTGTTCTGGGTCTGGAGTCATGTAGGCCGGACCAGGTAAGGATGGCAGATTTCCTTCCCTAAAGGACATTAGTGAACTGGATCAGTTTTTATGACAATCAATAATAGTTGTCATGGTCACCATTACTGAGATTAGCTTTATATTTCAGATTTATTATTTGAATTTAACTTCTACCAGCTGCCATGTTGAACATGTGTTCCTGAACCATTAATCTGGGCCTTTTGAATACTAGTTCATTGACATTACCACTTTGTCACTGTCTCCCCTATATATGGAATTGGTATTTATTAGTTCAATACATATTCAGTTTTCAACATATGCACTGCTTTGTTATGAGAGTGCAGGTTGGTGCGGTTAAACTAAACAAGTGATTCTCTATGATCACTATGATTTGGGAAGAAATTGCCATTTTTTTTCCCCTGGAACTGAAATTTCTGATTTAGAAAATAATTTAAACAAGGTTTAACAAGTCAAAAATACTCATGTTATTTTAAACTTTTAGCCATTTATCTTCCCTTAATTGCAGTTTTAACTTTTAAGGTCTGACTATCTAAAAGACCTGGTTAGTTGTGCCTCAACAATTGGGAGCAGATGTTGAAACACATCAATGAATTCTTCATATTCTTGTATCCAATTTGTAAAATTTTCAGCATAATTTTTGTTCAAGGTAAGGGCAGAGACATTAGCCCATCAGATTTGAGTTTTTCTTCTATTTCAGAAAAACTTGAAAATGAACTGTCGTTTAGATACTCAAAGCTCTGTTTCTCACATGCTGTTATAACTTCCACACCTGTGATAAGCAAAAGTGTGATCATTGTTTCTTTGACAATCAGGAAAGAAAAATCACCTGTACACTCTCTTCAACTTTAGTTTGGAAATTATGTAAATTAATTAAGGTTATTTATGGTAATTTGTGTTAAGCATGTTGGCCAACTTTTTGTCTCCTTTGGGGAATTGTGCACACTTACGAATTCTGTGTGACATTCTCTCTATTAATTTTACTTTTACTCTTAAATGACTTAACACAGAGGGTTAAAGATAGAAACTGCTATGATGGGAAAAGTGGAGATGGGTAGGTACAATGCTCCCAGGCTCAGACCTCTTCCCTTAATTTTCCTAAATTTTAGAGCATTCCTCAGTTCACAGAACCTCCTGTCACTATGTTAGATTAATTTCACTTTATTTCTCCCACATACTTGACCACCTCCAAAATGCAGCTGGAACCTGAGATCCATTCCATATTGTGCCTGAATCCTCAGCGCTGCAGATCCTTGATTCGTCCCTATGGTGATATGGCAGTGTCACTAGTAATAATATTTAGCATTAATACCCCATTCTTTTAAAATCTCTGACTCAAATATGAGCCATGGAGATGTCTTCATAATGAAACGATTTTCTCCCTTTGTATTCTATGGTGAATCTTGATTCTTTCCGAAGCTGCAATTTCTGTGCCATTGATGAGAAAGGTTTTTCCTACATTGCTGATACTCCTGTGATCACTACATGAAAGTGGTCATTCCTTATTGTATGTACCTGCTGTCTGACTGCCCATAAAAAGCAAGTCTGTATCGATAAGCTCTAATGCTGGAGTTGAGTTAGAAGTTCAGCCAAGATCTTGTTGAATGGCCGAGCAGGCTGGAGGCTAAATGGCCTACTCCTCTTATTTCTTCTGTTCTAGTGTTCTTCTGCTACTACTGTACTGCAACAATAATCTCTTTCAGTAATGCAAAAAAGTCTCATTTGCAATATTAAGAGGTCTTATTTAATTCCATTTGCATAAATAATGTATCTATTTTAATTTTGTATTATGGATTTCATCACTTTTTATTAGAAACAAGAAAGTTGTGAAGTGGGCATGGTAAAATAAATAATGACAATTAACTACAGGACACAAGCTAAAATTGTGATTAGAGGACTAGAAGATAGAATGCAAAATTAAAAAGCCTCAAGGAAGATTGAATTAGGTTTTTGTTTCCCATAATCTCCAACCAAAACATTAACTAGCTGTGAATGTGAATCACACAATGCAGAAGAGGCCCTTCGGCCCTTCGAGTCTGCACCGACACGTGAGAAACAACTGACCTACCTACCTAATCCCATTTACCAGCACTTGGCCCATAGCCTTGAATGTTATGACGTGCCAAGTGCTCATCCAGGTACTTTTTAAAGGATGTGAGGCAACCCACCTCCACCACCCTCCCAGGCAGCGCATTCCAGACCCTCACCACCCTCTGGGTAAAAAAGTTTTTCCTCACATCCCCCCACTAAACCTCCTGCCCCTCACCTTGAACTTATGTCCCCTTGTGACTGACCCTTCAACTAAGGGGAACAGCTGCTCCCTATCCACCCTGTCCATGCCCCTCATAATCTTGTACACCTCGATCAGGTCGCCCCCTCAGTCTTCTCTGCTCGAATGAAAACAACCTAAGTCTATCCAACCTCTCTCCATGCTGATTATTATGTCAAAAGTGGGTAGAGATGATGAAATAGCACAAGGTACATATACTGTATGTGCTTCTGGGATGGAAGTGTTATCAATAGAATGCAACAATATTAAACCAAATAATGAATCAAGTGGTCACAGATGTTTCCCTATTTGAGACATACTATGAAATTAAAGTTGTGTAAGATTGATATCTTGGGTAACTTAACAACATTGCTGTGAAACTTTCCTTATGCTTAGTCACTTACCACAAGCCTTCATTGTATATTGAGTGGTGTCCATGATACTGAAAAATGTATATGTGGGAATGAAGGAGCACAATGGCATGTTATAGGGACATAGGAATAGTAGTGGGCCATCCATCCCCTTGAACCTGTTCTGCCATTCAGATATCATGGCTGATCTAAGTCCTAATTCCATCCACCCACCTTGGCTCGACATCCCTTATCCTTTATACCTTTGGTTAGCTGAAATCAGGAATCGATCTTGACTCAACTCCCTCCTTTTTTTGAGGGAAAGTTCTACACTTTATAACCATTTACAAGAAGTGTTTCCTAACTTCTCTGGCTCTGGTTTTACGGTTATGTCTCCTTTCGATAGACTACCCACCAACTGAAAGTTTTTCTTTTCTCTACTCTAACAATTCCTTTCAAAGCCCTAAGTACTTCAATCAAATTACCCTTCACCATCTATATTATATTCTTAAAACCTGGGTAAACCTGGTGGTGATACAGATTCAATCATGGCTTTCAAAAGGGAATTGGATAAGCGTCTGGAGTGAAGAAAATTGCAAGGCTGCAGGTAAAAGGTGGGGGAGTGGGACTGGCTGAGTTTCTGCAGAGACTTCTTTTTTGCTTGGACGTGACAGGCTGAATGGTATCTCTTCTGCTGTACGCATTCTATGATCCTACAATGTTACAAAAATCTAAGATTTTGTTTACATTTTTATGATTTATAAAAATTGGTCATCTGTACGTTTCTGCTTGACTTGTTGAGATATATCTAGTTATTGTTCCATGAGTATGGTGAAAACTGATTTGATGCTTTCTCTCTTACTTTGACAGACGCACAAACATTCTTGCAATGTCTGCGTAACATCGCTTTGTCCCATGCCAACATAATAGAACTTGCTTTTTTCCCTCTGGAAATTCAGATTAGAATTGCAAGAGTTTATATTATAGGCCATTTGGCCCATTGTGTCTGTGCTGGAGCAATCCGAGATTTAACTTCACTCCTTATCTTTCCTCAGTTCTGTATCTTTCTCTGCTTCAGATTTTACTTTTGTTTTTCCTTGCAGGATGCTGTGGTCTCTGTTTCAGTCATCCTCTCTGGCAAAGCTTTTCATGTTTCAGCAGTAACCCTGACAGGAAATTCTCCTAATCAGGGACTCTAAAGATAGGTCAATGACCTGAAATTCTGATTCTTTCTCCACACATGCTGCCTAATCCTTTGAGTGTTTCCGGTATATTTTGTTGTTTTAAGGGCCTTATCAACTTCCACCTTCAGAGATTTGTAAATGTGATCTCACCAGTCTGTTTCTGCCGAGTTTCTCCCCCTTGGTTTACATTGCATCTCCTCGTTCATCTTTCAGAATGCATCTTTTCACATTTCTCTGCATGAAATTTCATCTGCCATGTATTTGCCCATTTCATCAGTTTGTCACTGACCTGAAGTCTGCTACTATTCTCACTGTTTACTACGGATCCAAGCTCTGTCATTTGCGAAATTTGAAATTATGCCTTCAATACCCAATTCCAGATCAACAACACATATTAAACAAAGCAGTGATTCTAATACTGCATTACCCTTATTACATTAAATGGTTTGGAGTACCAATTGCATGTTAAACATTGATAAGTTTTCTTTGCGTGGTTTCTAATTGACGTTTTTTCTTTTTACAGGTATTGATAGCAGATATAATGAGGGGTGTAGAGAATTGGCAAACTATCTGCTTTTTGACCTTTATAACCTGACAAACATTGATTCTGATGTGTCTGATTTGCCAGAAGAAGTTCTCGATGGTAAATATATGATCTTTAACCTAATTTCACAGAGCAAATGGCTGAATTATTCATCTGCTAAGGTGCCCTTTTTTGCATTTTTAATATAAATGTTTTCCCCAATACCGTACTTTATTAAGGGATGTCAGAGTTGTTAGATTGGAACACTTTCCACTTTGTGTGCCAAGACTTGTGATTGACTACACCATTTTGGATGAAAAATGAAGCTTTCTTTAGTTTTTAATAGTACCACAGCTCCTTCTGCAACAGTGTGGTGTCTCCTACACAAACAGCTTTGGGGTTCTTAGTACATGATCTCCATTCAGTAGGTGTGTGTTTTGGATCATCTGGGCACTGGATTGAGACTGTTGATACCAATTCCACCCAGTGCTCCTGCAGGCAGGAATCTCATCCATTCGATGGGCTGATTTAAATCCTGGTTCCAGAAGTGAACAGTGTCATGAAATTAATTGATCTGGTTGTTAAATTAGGAGTCTGTGGAAAAAGAAACATTTAAGGTACAGATGTTCCAATGCCTGTTAAATTGGTTTCTGCCTACTAACAAGCATTGGACCCTCTGGGAGTGTTTTGATAAGTCCACAGATTAGTTCAAGGGTCAGTGAACAACTCTCCTGGAGGCAGGCAGTTTTGGGGAGTCTATCAGCCCACAAGTGCCACAGAAACAAAAGGGACAGAAACAGGTCCCAGTTAAGTTAAAGAAAGAGCTGCGGGGAGCAGACTTTAAGTGAAGAGGGCCATTGGGGCAAAGTTACCCCTTTGGAGCAGTGGTGTTCTGGTTGGCACAGCCATAGATCTGCATGTGTGCTTGTGAGTTGGTGTTGATTGTACTCGGGAATCCATGAAGAAGGAATTTGGGAAGGTGAGATTGAAACCCTGTGAGGTGGGCCATTGTTAACACCATCTGAGTGGGAGTGACATTTGGAAAGAATTCCAAGGAGAGATATTTGATGGTGAAGCTGGGAATCCTTCGTGAGACAGAATTTCAATGAGATTGTTTGTTTGATTTGGCGTTTACAGATGTCTGGGTGGGTTCTTGAGAAATCCATGGACTCTGTCTTGATTGCATCTGAATTCTGTAATGTGTGTTTGACCATAGTTCGTGGCCAAACACACCACAGATACCTCATACTTAGTCTTAGAGAATAAGGTACATATTGTAAATTGTTTTACCTTCCTGAACATGTATGGTCAATTTTTGTTTTGGCCAATGTCTTCAAAACCTGTGGAATTTTGTGGCTTTATTCCAAAAGCAGGTGTCTTGAATCTCAACCATTATCCTCTTTAAACAAAACTTTATTGGTTCCCTAACTGGGTCTCTTCCCCACCCCAGCCCCTTCACACTCTTGGGTCTGGCCAAGGATTATAACATAAATTGGGGGCTCTTGCGGGATCTTTGATCCACAGAGAAATACAAGTGCTGATACTTGCTGTGGTTAAGGTTTATGAGATTTCTGTGTGAATTTTGCTATACTGATTGAAAAGTAGAATGGCTTTGTCAATTGCTAAGACTTTTCTGGAGAGGGAAGATTTATCCCTTTGTAACCTGCAACAATTAACCAAGGCTAGAAGCAATCGTGAATCCAAATTGAATTCCATCTAATTCAACTGAATTGCTGTTAGAGATGAAGCAGCTTGAACTTGAAAAGGGAAAAGAAATGAAGCAATTTGAGATGGAAAAAGAAATGGAAATGAAAAAGCTCAAGTTGGGGAAAAAAGGAGAAAGAGAGCAAAAGAAATGAAAATGCGAAAACTTGAATTTCAAGGAGAGGAAGAAATTAAATAGTATGAACTGGCTAGAGAAAAGCTTAGGATACGGAGTGAAGGAGAGTCTAGTAGTTTGGATGAGGAATTAAGTCCTATCCTGAGTTTTGATATAACAAAGAATCTTCGTCTGTTGCCTAAATTCACTGAAGATGGGGTTGAAAGAGATTTTGTCTTGAAAAGGTGTCTAACCAACTAAAATGTCCAAAGGACATATGAACACTCATTTTGCAAAGTGTGTTCGTTGGGAAGGCTATGGATGTGTATTCTAGCCTTTCAGAAGAACAGATTATGAGATGGTTAAAGCTGCAGTACTTAATGCTTATGAGCTTGTCCCTGAAGCATACCAGTTGAAATTTTGGACTTTAAAGAAAAGATCAACTGTGACATTTGTAGAATTTGCTAGGGGAAAAGAAATGCTGTGGGACTGATGGTTTCAATCACTGAAGTTAGAACAAAGTTTTAAGAATGTGAGAGGGCAAGTGATAGTGGAAAAATTTCAAAGTAGCATCCCGGTAGCTATTTGGTCACACCTGCCAGACTGTATGGCTTCTAAGGTACAAGAAGCAGCAGTTCTGGCAGATGGGTATGATATATCACAAGCACCTGGGGGGCAGTAGATATCTACTTGTCAACTCACGGAAACTGGAGGAACAGAAAAGGGTCTAACTTTATGGAGAAGGGATGGGCAATAAATGCTGGTCTAGCCAGTGATACCCATATCTCGCGAATTAATTAAAAAAAGAGAGACAACAGTCAAGAAAAATGATAGAGAATAAAAAGGGTGAAAATAAACTGGGTATGCTATTATTGCCTAAGACAGGGCATCTCAAAGCCCATTGTTGGAAGCTGAAAGATAAACTGGTGGCAGTAGTAGGAACGCTTAAGGAACCCTCAGAAAAGGCCGTATCAACAAATGAAATGTGTGGAAAAACCGTAACAGTGGTACAAGTGAAACAAGTTCCCTCAAAACTTACTAGAAAGGGGGATATGACGAAGAACAATCAAGATGATTCTTCCTTGATTATGGCTAACGGGTGTCAAGCTACTGAAGGTTTTGTCTCGAAGGGAGAAGTGTTCCCTTCCTCCTCCAACAAAACAAGTAAACACAATAATATTTTGAGAGATACTGGGGCAAATCAGCCATTGATGGTGGCTGATGATGCAATTTGTGTTCCAGATAATTTGATAAAGGAGAAGGTATTAATAGGGGATATTCATGGAACTTACAAACCGTTCCTTTGCGCAAAGTCAATTTATGAAGTGACTTAGTAAACGGAACTGTAAGTGTGAATTGTTCTGAAGTTACTTATGGAAGGGGTAGACTTTTTATTGGGTAATGATTTGGCTGGTTTGAAAATCTCACCATCCCCAAGAGTTTTGAGAAAACCGGTTGAGGTGCGAGAAACGGAGATTTTGCAGGAAGAATATCCTGAGCTGTTCCCTGCTTGAGTGGTAACTAGAGCCTATGCTCATAAGGCTTGACAGGGAAGGGGAATTCGTTGAGGAGAAGGACAATCTTTGTGTGTGACTTGATAGGCCGCCTTTTGGTTTTGTGAAGGAGAATAAAAACCCAGACCACAATGAGACAAAATTATTTAGCTGAAAATCATTGGTGGAGGCCCAACAAGCGGACCCTGGTTTGGGGGGCTGTGTCAACCAGCATACCCTGAGGAAGAATCCGACAGAGCCCCTCGCTGTTGCTATCTAAAAGATGGCTATTTGATTGAGGAAATGGAGACCTTCTCGGAGACCTGCAGATGAGGACAGGCAGTAGACCATAAAATTGGGGTCCCTCCTGGTTATCATAGGGAAATTTTAAGAATTGCCTTTTATTGGCCAGGACTGCATGGAGATTTGTGGAATATGATAAGACTTGTCGCACCTGTCAGGTAGTTGGGAAGCCCCAGCTGTCGATTGAACCCAGTACCTGCTTTTGATGAACCATTTAGTAGGGTTCTGGTGGATTGTGTGGGACCCCAACACAAGACTAAAACCAGGCAACAATATCTTTTAGCTATTGTGGATTTACCCAGCAGATTCCCAAAGGTAATCCCTTTAAGCAAAACCACTGAAAAGGTAATAATTGATGGGTTGATTGGTTTCTTTACCAGGTTTGGGTTGCCCAAAGAGTTTCAAGCAGATCAAGGATCAAACTTTGTTGCGCATATTCAAGGAGGCCTGGGTGTGTAACAGATTAGTTCATCTGCCTATCACCCCAGTCCCAAGGGGCTTTGGAGAGATTCCATTAAACCCTAAAAATCATGATCAGGGCTTATTGTCTAGAATATCCTGAACATTGGAATAAAAGTTTCATTTTTATTACTCCCCATCAGAGACTCACCTAACGAAGCGATGGGATTTAGTCCTTTTGGGTTAGTCTATGGGCATGAAGCACTTAAATTAATCAGAGAGAATCACGGTCCAGAAAGAAGAAATTGTGTTTTTTGATTGTGTTCAACTTCAGAGAGAGGATGACAAAAGCTTGCACTACAGCTCAGGAGCATCTTAAGATTTCCCTTTGAATGTTGAAAGACCACGTGGATAAGAAGCTTGATATTTTCAATCTGGGGATAAAGTGTTGGTTTTAATACCTTTGCTGGATGAGCCACTGAAAGCTAAATTTAGTGGTCCTTATGTTAAAAGAAAGCTCAATGCAGTTAATTATGTTATTAGTATCCCAGATAGAAGGAAACGCCAATATATATGTCATAATGTGCTAAAAGCTTACCATGTCCGGGAAGCTAGTCCACCAGCAACTGTACTTTTGGTTATGAAAATAAAAGAGAATGTAGACACACTGGAGGGTTTACACAATGAAGCAAAGCAAGAAGGTTCTCTGGCTGAAACTGCATTTGCAAAATTGGCCGCTACAGTGGTGTTAGAAAATTTAGACAATGTTACATGATCTTCCAGAGAAGTCTAAAAGTGACATCGCTGAACTGCTCACCAAGCATAAGTTGATATGTTGTGATAAACCAGGGCGGAAGTCTTTAGCTAAACATGATGTGGATGTGAGAAATGCTATCCTCATGAAGCAAAATCCTTATCATCGAGCCCTGAAATATTGGCTCAAGCAAGTGAAGAAGCTAAATCTGTACTGGTTAACGACACCATTGAACCCAGTCAGAGCAGCTGGATTTCTCAATTGTCTTGGTGCTGAAACCTGATGGGTCCCTTAGGTTCCGTATCAATTGTTGAAAGATTAAAGCTATAACAAATGCTGACTTGTACCCAATTCCTCGACTGGAGGATTGCATCGATAGAATGGGACATTTGAGCTTTGTTAGCAAGATTGACTTCCTTAGAGGGAATTGGCAAGCTCCGTTAATCGATCAGGCAAAAGAAATCTCTCTGTAACTCCAGACCACCTGTATTGATGCAATGTTTTGCCTTTTGGGATGAGGAATGCTCCTGCTATGTTTCAACGGCTAACCAATCAGGTAATTGCCGGATTACACAAGTGCGTGATATAGATTGATTATCATTTGATTTATAATACCTGGGGAGAACATCTGCAACACTTCGATGCCCTATTCGATGAGCTTCAAGGGGCGAATCTGGTGATCAATCTGGCAAAGAGTGAGCTTGGCGGGGGTAAAGTCACCTACCTGGGGCATAAAACCATAGGAAAGTTACGGCGTAGAAAGAGCCCATTATGCCTGCTCAGGCCAAAAAAGAGAAAAAAGAATCTAACCACTTATTTTTAATCCCACCTTCTAGCACCTGGTCTGCAGCCTTGCAGGTTACAGCACTTCAGATGCAGATCTAGGTAACTTTTAAATGAGTTGAGCATTTCAGCCTCAACCACAAATTTAGCCAGTGCATTTCAGACACCTGCCACCACCCTCTGGGTGAAAAGATTTTCCTCATGTACCCTTTAATCCTCCTATCAGTCACCTTAAACCTATGCTCTCGGGTAATTGACCCATCAGCTAGGAGAAACTGGTCTTTCCTATCAACCGTGTCTAGGCCCCTCGTAATTTTGTACCCCTCAATTAGGTTACCCCTCAGCCTCCTCTGTTCTAAGGAAAACAATCTTAGCCTATATAATCTTTCCTTATAGCTGCAATTATCCAGCTCTGGCAACATTCTTGTAAATATCCTCTATACTCTCCACAGCAATTATGCCCTTCCTGTAATGTGGTGACCTGAAGGGTACACAAACTTAGAGTTGTGGCCTAACCAGCGTTTTATATAGTTCCAGCATTATATGGCTCTTGTACTCTATGCCCCATCTAATAATGGAAGCATTCCACATGCCTTCTTTACCACCTTATCCACCTGTCCTGCCACGTTCAGGGGCTTGTGGACATGCATTCCAAGGTGTCTCACTTCACAAAATCACAGAATCTTTACAGTGCAGAAGGAGACCATTTAGCCCATTGAGTCTGCACTGGCTCTCTGAAAGAGCTCTCTAATTCATGCACACCCCTATAGTTTCTTACTTTGTTTCTTTTTTAAAAAAAATTCATTCATGGGATGTGGGCTTTGCTGGCTGGGCCAGCATTTATTGCCTATCAGCTCTTAAACCGCTGCAGCCCATGTGGTGTAGGTACAGTACAGTGCTGTCAGGAAGGGAATTTCGGGATTTTAAACCAGCGACAGTGAAGGAACGGCGATATATTTCCAAGTTGTGATGGTGAGTGACTTGGAGAAGAACTTCCAGGTGGTGGTGTTCCCATCTATCTGCTGCCCTTGTCCATCTAGATGGTAGTGGCCATGGGTTTGGAAGGTGCTGTCTAAGGAGCCTTGGTGAATTCCTGCAGTGCACCTTGTAGATGGTACACACTGCTGCAGCTGTGTGTCGGTGGTGGAGGGAGTGAATGTTTGTTGATGTGGTGCCAATCGAGCGGGCTGCTTTGTCCTGGACGGTGTCAAGCTTCTTGAGTGTTGTGGGAGCTGCACTCATCCAGGCAAGTGGGGAGTATTCCATCACACTCTTGACTTGTGCCTTATAGATGGTGGACAGGCTTTGGGTAGTCTGGAGGTGAGTTACCCGCTGCAGGATTCCTAGCCTCTGACATGCTTTTGTAGCACAGTATTTATATGGCTAGTCCGGTTCAGTTTCTGGTCAACGGTAACTCCCAGGATGTTAATAGTGGGGGATTCAGTGATGGTAATGCCATTGAACGTCAAGGGATGATGATTAGATTTTGTCTTGTTGAAGACGGTCATTGCCTGGAATTTATGTGGCATGAATGTTACTTGCCACTTGTCAGTCCAAATCTGGATGTTGTCCAGGTTTGTGGCATTTAGACATGCAATGCTTCAGTATCTGAGGATTCGCGAATGGTGCTGAACACCATGCAATCATGAGCAAACAGCCCCACTTCTGGCCTTATGATGGAAGGAAGGTCATTGATAAAGCAGCTGAAGGTGGTTATGCAGAGGACACTACCCTGAGGAACTCCTGCAGTGATGTCCTGGAACTGAGGTGACTGACTTCCAGAAGCTACAACCAGCTTTCTTTGTATGACTTCAACCAGTGGAGAGTTTTCCCCCATTGACTCCAGTTTTGCTAAGGCTCCTTGATGCTGCACTTGATGAAATGCGGCCTTGACATCAAGGGCAGTCACTCTCACCTCCCCTTGGGAGCTCAGGTCTTTGATCCATCTTTGAACCAAGGCTGTAATGAGATCAGGAGTTGAATGGCCCTGGCAGAACCCAAACTGGGCTTCAGTGAGCAGGTTATTGCTGAGCACGTGCCGCTTGATAGCACTGTTGATGACCCCTTCCTTTACTTATGATGGAGAGTAGACGGATGGGGTGGTAATTGGCTGGGCTGGACTTGTCCTTCATTTTATGTACAGGACATGCCTGGACGATTTTCCACATAGCCGGGCAGATGCCAGCGTTGTTGCTGTGCTTTATAAGCTTGGCTAGGGCACATGGCAAGTTCTGGAGTACAATTCAGTACAATTGTTAGGATGTTGTCAGGGCCCATAGCCTTTGCAGTATCCAGTGCCTTCAGCCATTTCTTGATCTCACGTGGGGTGAATCGAATTGGCTGAAGATTGGCATCTGTGATGCTGAGGATTTCCTGAGGAGGCTGAGATGGATCATCCACTTGGCACCCCTGGCTGAAGATTGTAGCAAATGCTTCAGCCTTATCTTGCACTGATGTGCTGGGCTCCTCCATCATTGAGGATGGTATTATTTGTAGAGCCTCCTCCTCTGGTGAGTTGTTGAACTGTCCTCCACCACTCATGACAAGATGTGGCAGGACTGCAGAGCTTAGATCGGATCCGTTGGTTGTGGGATCGCTTAGCTCTGTCTGTCACTTGCTGCTTGTGCTGTTTGGCATGCAAGTAGTCCTGTGTTATTGCTTTGCCAATTTGACACCTCATTTTTAGGTATGTTTGGTGCTGCTTGTGGCATGTCCTCCTGCACTCTTTATTGAACCAGGGTTGACCCCGTCGTTTGATGGTAATGGTAGAGTGGAAGATATGCCGGGCCATGAGGTTTCAGATTGTGTCAGAGTACAATTCTGCAACAGGGCCGGGCAGCGGGCGATTGGGCGGGTTGTCCGGCCCAACTGTCTGCCCTCTTCCAAGGCAATGTTCACGGACGGGTGTCCCTGGAGAGGGAGCAAGCGGTGTATGCCGGCATTGTTGAAGCTCTCTGTGCTTGGTGGGCACTGTGGGGATGGGGGTTTTTTATTGACCCCTTAAATCCTGTTTTGATTTAGTGTCTTGTCAGTTTCTTTTAAATTTTGTCTTTTGTTTTTGCAGTTTCCCTTTAAGGGGGCGGCCTTTTAATTTGTCTTTTGGTTTGTTAATTTAGTTTAATTGTTTTGTAACAAAAGAGTTACAATTCTGCTGCTGCTGCTGATGGCCCACAGCGCCTCATGGATGCCCACCCTTGAGTTGCTATATTTGTTTGAAATCTATCCCATTTAGCACGGTCATAGTGCCACACAATACGTTGGAGGGTACCCTCAATGTGAATTTGGGGCTCCGCCTCCACAACAACTGCGGTGGTCACTCCTACCGATTATAGTCATGGACAGATGCATCTGCGGTAGGCAGGTTAGTGAGGAAGAGGTCAAATATGTTTTCCCCTCTTGCCGCAGACCCAGTCTAGCAGCTATGCCCTTTAGGGCTCGGTCAATTGTGGTGCTACCAAGCCACTCTTGTTGATGGTCATTGAAGTTCCCCACCCAGAGTACATTCTGTGCCCTTGTCACCCTCAGTGCTTCCTCCAAGTGGTGTTCAACATGGAGGAACACTGATTCATCAGCTGAGGGTGGGGCGGTAGCAGGAGATTTCTTTGCCCATGTTTGACCTGATGGCCATGAGACTGCATGGAGTCTGGAGTTGATGTTGAGGACTCCCAGGGCAACTTCTCCCTACAGTATACCACTGTGCCACCACCTCTGCTGGGTCTGTCCTGCTGGTGGGACAGGTCATACTCAGGGAGGGTGATGGAGGTGTCTGGGACATTATCTGTACGGTATGGTTCTGTGAGGATGACTATGTCAGGCCGTTGATTCACTAGTCTGAGAGACAGCTCTCCCAATTTTAGCACTAGACCCCCGCTGTTAGTAAGCAAGACTTTGCAGGGTCGATAGGGCTGAGTTTGCTGTTGTTGTTTCTGGTGCCTAGGTCGATATCGGGTGGTCTGTCTGGTTTCATTCCTTTTTTTTTGGTGACTTTGTAGCGGTTTGATACAACTGAGTGGCTTGGTAGGCCATTTCAGAGGGCATTTAAGAATCAACCAGATTGCTGTGGTCTGGAGTCACATGTAGGCCAGACCACGTAAGGACGACAGATTTCCTTCCCTAAAGGACATTAGTGAACCAGATGGATCTTTACAACAGTCGACAATGGTTTCATGGTCATCATTATTCCAGATTTATTTTTAATTTAAATTCTGCTGTGGTGGGCTTCTAACCCAGGTCCCCAGAGCATTACCCTGGGTCTTGATAGTCCAGTGACAATACCACTACGCCATCGCCTCCACATCCCTTCCACTAGTTGGTGACCATAAGGAGCAGAAGTACTCCATTCAGTCCATTGAATCTGCTCTGCCATTCAGAGAGATCATGGCTGACCTGATAATCCTCAACCCCCACATTCCTGCCTTTTCCATAATCCTTGATTCCCTTACTGATTAAAAATCTGTCTATATTAGCCTTGAATATACTTAACAGCTCAGCCTCTACAGCCCTCTGTGGTAAAGAATTCCACAGATTGACTACCCTCTGAGAGAAGAAATTCTCCTCATCTCTGTTTTAAATGGGCGATCCCTTACTCTGAGATTATGCCCTCTCTATGATCCTAGACTCTCCCACAAGGGGAAACAACCTCTCCGCATCTACCCTGTCAAGCCCCCTAAGAATCTTTTATGTTTCAATAAGGTCACCTCTCATTCTTCTAAACTCCAATAAATACAGGCCCAAGTACTGGTGGTCCATATACTATACCGTCAATGTTAGTGCACCTTTTTCACTCCTTGCCTCTAGCCAGAGAGATTCCATCGTTGACCCCTCTAGAACATCCTCTCTTTCCAGCTCTGTAATGCCATCTTCAATCAATATTGCCACTCTTAACCCCCCCGCCCACCCCCCCATCCACCTTTCTTCCTTTCCTGTCTCACCTAAACACCTTGTACCCAGGAAAATTTGATGCTCAGTCCTGTCCTCCTTTGAGCCAGGCCTCTTTTTTATAACAATGACATCATAATTTCATTTGTCAACCTGTGCCTGCAGTTCACCAATCTTATTAACCACACTCTGCATCCACAAACATGCACGTTAGCATTGATTTAGGCTTTTTTACTTTCCCCCTTAATCTGACCCCATCTAATGACTTACTATGCCTACTCTAATTCTGTAAAACTCTCCAAGTATTCTATTTACCTTGATATTACTCTCTGATGTATCCTCCTTATCAGTTGATACCTCTTTATTTCCCACTGCCAGTTTTTCTGCTCTGCACTCTGAATTTCACCTCAGGCTCCCGTCCCCCTGCCCATCTATTTTAAACCCTCCCCAACAGCACTAGCAAATCTCCCTGCGAGAGCACTGGTCCTAGTCCTGTTAAGGTGTAACCCTTCTCGTACAGGTCTATCTGCCCCAGAATTGGTCCCAGTGCCTCAAAAATCTAAAGCCCTTCGTCCTACCCCATTTCTCCGGCTGTGTGTTGAACTGCTCAACCTTCCTATTCTTATGCTCACTGGGAGTAATCCTGAGATTACTGCTCTTGAGGTCCTGCTTTTTCATTCCCCTTCTAATTCCCTAAAATCTGCTTACAGGACCTCATCCCTTTTCCTACCTATGTCATTGGCCCCAATGTGGACCATGACCTCTGGCTGCTCATCCTCCCCCAAAAGAATGTCCTGCAGCTGCTCTGTGACATCATTGATCCTGACACCAGGGAGGCAACATATCATCCTGGAGTCACATCTACGGCTGCAGAAATGCCTGTTTGCTCCCCTAACTGTGGAACCCCCAATACTTTTGCACTTCCACTCTTCCTGCCCCCCCTCCCCCTCCCCCCTCCCCTGTGCAGCTGAGCCACCTGTGCTGCCACAAACTTAGCTCTTGCCACAGTCCTCTGAGGAACCATCTCGCTCACCAGTACCTAAAATGGAAAAGTGGTTAGAGAGCAAAATTACCTCAGGATTCCTGCACTACCTTCCTGTTTCTCTTAGATACTATGGTGGTCACCCATTCTCTCTCTGCCTGTGCACTTCTTAGCTGTGGTGTGACCACCTCTCAAAGTGCTATTCACGTAATCCTCATCCTTGCAGATGCACCACGTTGATTCCAGCTGCCGCTCGATCTCTGCAGCTCAGAGCACAAGTTTATGCAGCTGGTGACATTTGCTGCAGGTGCAGTTATCAAGGGAAATTTTGTGCCTGCACAGCTTACCATATCCCGCAAGATGCAGATTCCACATAGCTGAGTTGTACTGACATACCCTTAAACTTTATATAAAACGTTTACTACAGTATTTATTTACTAATTTATTTTAAATATTTTCTGAATTAATTTAGAATAATTCCTATGTATTCTATTTACTGTGCTTATTAAATGCTAGTACCACTCACAAATATAACTAAAAGTTATCCGTTTCTTAATTACACAGTTGTGTTTTAGGACTCGCGCTGTTTTCGCTATCCTGACTGCCTCCTTGCACGCTGTTTTCGCTCTCCTGACTGCCTCAACTCCTCTCAATATCCTCCTGTTTACTGAGTATTCCCTTGCTTTGTTTGCCTTTCCTAAATGTATTACCTCACATTTTTCCAGATTGAATTCCATTTGCTATTTTTCCACCCACTGAACCAAACTTGGTTTGGAACCATATCTTGGTTCCTGTCGCTGAGCCTATTTTGGATCCAACCCGCCACATTCCCCTGTATCCCATGAGATCTCATTTTTCTGACCAGTCTGCCATGTGTGACCTTGTCAAATGCCTTACTGAAATCCATGTAAACAATATCCACTGCATTACCCTCATCAATCCTCCTTGTTACTTCCTAAAAAAAAATTCTACTAAGTTAGTAAGACATGACCTTCCTCTAACAAAACCATATGAACTATCCCTGGTCAATCCATGCCTTTCGGAGTGACAGTTTATCCTGTGTCTCAGAATTGATTCCAATAATTTGCCCACCACCTAAGTTAGATTGACCAGCCTATAATTTTCTGGCCTATCCCTTGCACCTTTTTTAAATATTGGTACAACGTGCGCAGACCTCCAATCCTCTGGTACCTCACCTGTATCCAGTGAAGAATGGAAAATAAACCTCAGAGCATCTGCTATTTCCCTCCTGTCTTCCTTTAATATCCAACCCTGGTGATTTACCCACCTTTAACGATGCCAGTCTCCTCCAGCACCTCTTCTCTCATTATGTTTATTGTATCTAAAACATGACGTGGGGTAGGTAAAGTGCTGCCTTGACAGGCTAAAGTTAAAACCATAAGAGACTTCCCCATTCCTAAAACAAAAATAGAAATCTTGCAGTTCTTGGGAATGGCTGCATTTTACATGAATTTTGTACCGAATTTTTGTGTTGTAGTTGCTTCTCTGACCAGTTCGCTGAAGAAAAGCATGAGGTTTACCTGGACTGAATCTTGTTAAACTGCCTTTGAAAGGATGAAGGCCATATTAATGAGTGAACTGGTTTTGGCTGCTCCAGATTTTAGTAGGCCTTTCAAAGCAGCTGTTGACGTCGGTGACGTAGGCGTGGGCGCAGTGCTGCTGCAAGAGGTTGACATGAGCATAGCGTCCCATCAGTTACTTCTTGAGGAAACTTTGAGTGAACAAAAATATTCAATCATTGAGAAGGAAGCGTTAAGCCTAGTGTTAGCTGTTTGCCATTTTGAAGTATACCTTTCAAATAATCCAGGAGAGACATTAATTTATACTGATCATAATCCCCTGGTGCTTTTGGAGAGGCTTTGCATGATGAATCTTCGGCTGTTCCACTGGAAGTTAATGCTACAGCCCTTCAACGTGAAAATGTTGCTGGAAAGGAGAATGCCGTCACAGGTGCTCTTTCCAGAGTTTAAAGAAAGGATGTTGGAGAAAAGGCATTCTGAGTTATGATAACTCTGTGACGTCTAAATCCTGCTAATCCTACTTGTTAAATGTATTGACGTTTGTTTTGGTTAAACCTTTGTGAATTGTATAATATGACGTGTAACTGAAACAAAATGAAGTTTATCGGTATAATATGTGATAAGCTGTTTGTTAAAGGTTATGGGTTAAGTACTTCTTGCAAAGAAACTGTAAAGCCATTGTAAAGGAGCCTTCACTGGTGAAGCTTTCTTCCAAGGGAAAAGGTGTCATGAAATCCATTGATCTGTGTGTGCTTGGGTATTAAATTAGCAGTCTGTGGAGATTGTAACATTTAAGGTAACAAGCATTGGAACACCCTGGTGCATTGGTTCCTGCCTAGTAACAAGGTGGAACGCTTGGGGAGTGTTTTGATAGGTCCCAAGATCAGTTCAAGGGTCAATGAACAATTCTTCTGGAGGCATTCAGTTTCGGTGGCCTGCCAGCTCACAAGTGCCACAGAGACAAAAGGGACACAAACAGGTCTCAGTTGAGTTAAAGAAAGAGCTGCGGGGAGCAGGCTTGAAGTGAAGATGGCCATTGGAGCAGTGGTGTTCTGTTTGCTACAGCCATAGATCTGCAAGCGTGCTTGTGAGCTGGCGTTGATTCTACTCTGGAATCCAGGGAAGATGGAATTTGGGAAGGTGAGATTGAAACCCTGTGAGGTGGGCCATATTTAAAGCCGTCTGAGTGGGAGTGATTTTTGGAGAGAATTCTAAGGAGAGATCTTGGAAGGTGAAGCTAGGAATCCCTTGTGCGAAAGAGTTTCAATGAGATTGTTTGACTTGGTGTTTACTGATGTCTGGGTAGGTTCTTGAGAAATCCATGGAGTCTGTCTTGGTTGCATCTGAGTCCTGTAGTCTGGTGTGTTAGACCACAATTTGTCTGTTAGTTCACAGGTACCTCATATTTACCTGTAGAATCTTGTGGCTTTATTCCAAAAGCAGGTGTCTTGAACCTCAACCTTTAACTACTTTAAACAAAACGTAACTGGCCTCTAACCAGATCTCCCCCTGCCCCTCCCACATCCCAGGGTCTGGCCAAAGACAGCCTGTGTCTGACACAGGTGTAAGGCAGGATTTGCAGTGCAAAGGGTAAATCAACTTTTTATCAAGGCCCACAGTCTCCGTCTGTAACTTTGTTCAGGGCCACTTTGAAAGATTTGCATTGCTGATTGGTAACATGCAGCTAGGTATGTCATGCTGAACTCCCGATTAAATGGCACCAATTCTGCGAGATAATAATGAGATGGCTTTTCACCCTGAACTTTTAGATATGCTGTTCAGATGATATGGAAAACGTAGTATATACCTCAGCCCTGTGGATGGCAAAGGGGCCTGGCAGTGGAAAGAAAAAAAATGAGAGGAAATGTGCTGCTGTAGCGATACATTGCAGTTCCTTTATTCTTTTGTAGGAAGAAGCAAAATCAGAGGAATTGTATTAGGGACTGAATGGCAATACAGATGCAAAGCACAGTGATAGGACTTTGTAAATCCACGACCTTGTGGTCTTTTTGGTAGAGATGAAGTAAAGAGGAAACAGCACTAACGTTGACACCTGGAAGGAATATTAACTAAAACAAATGCAAGGTATAGCAAATTTGAATGTGAGCCATAGGAAGTATGTCCGGGACACACATACTAATCGCATGAAAATTCATGTATGCATTAATGTTGTTGCACAGAAGGGCAGTGAGGGGGAAACTAACACAGAAAATTGCCCTTTCACCTGATCCACAGCAGACTGAAGTTACATAGTTTGTTTTAAAAATTTATTCTCAGAATATGGTTGTCATTGGCAGTGACAGTATTTATTGGCCATCTCTAGTCCTTGAGAAGGTGGATAGTGAGCCACCTCCTTGAGCTGCTGCAATGCAAGTAGTGAAAGCACGCTCTCTGTCCTGCTGGATAGTTAGAGTTTTGACCCAGGGACGATGAAGGAACGAGATTTTCATGTCAGGATGT
Source organism: Cetorhinus maximus (assembly GCF_964194155.1). NCBI lineage: Eukaryota > Metazoa > Chordata > Chondrichthyes > Lamniformes > Cetorhinidae > Cetorhinus > Cetorhinus maximus. Next base: position 233,987,478 of record NC_135879.1, read on the forward strand.
GGAAGTGAGTGTTCCTGCTCCCTTTGTCCTTCTAGCTTGTAGAGATGTTAAATAAGTTTTGGCGAGTTGTTGTAGGGTGTCCTATACAGCTACAGTGCATCAGTGATGGAGAGAATGGATGACTGGGCTGCTGATGAAGTGGGCTGTTTTGTCCTGCACGCCATTTAGCTTTTTGGGTGTTGTTGCAGCAGCGCCCATCTAAGTGGCAAATGGATAGCGTTCTGTCACAGATTTGACTTGTGCCTTGTTAGTGGTGGAGAGATTTTGGAGAGCCGGAACTGAGTCACACCTTGCAGGATACACAGCCTCTGACCTGCTGTCGTACGCGTGGCTAGCCTGGTTAAGCTCCTGGTAATGGAAATCCCTTAGGTTGTTTATAGTGGAAGATTTAGTGACAGTGATGTGACTGAGTGTCATGGGAAGGTGGTTGGATCCTGTTTGCTGGAGATGGCCATTTCCTAGCACCGTGTGGTGCAAATGTTGCTTCCACTTATCAGGTCAAGGCTGGGTGTCATCCAAGTCTTGCTATATGTGGGCCCAGACTGCTTCGTTGCCTGAGGAATTGTGAATGGAGCTGAACATTGTCTATAATCATGACTTCTGACCTTATGATGGTGGGAAAGTCATGGATGAAACAGATGGTTGGGCCTAGGATGCTTTCCTGCAAACCTCCTGTAGTGATGTTCTTTGAAACTACCATTTTTTTTTCCCTTCAATAATCCAGTTTGAAAAATAAAATAATGGGGAAGCCCCCTTGGATTAACACAGTTAAGATCCAATTATGTGCAAATCCTGCAACTGCATTCTCCAAGACAACTTGTATTGGTTTGGTGTGGCCTTGCGTTTTTAAATTTTGGTTGCGGAAGAATTGGTTAAGAACAAAATAAAATGTATCTTTTAATTTTTTCAAGCACCTATTCTCAGTATGTTTAATCCAAATTACCACAGTGGGAAGCTATTATTATTAATCAGAAAACATCTGATTTTCATGAAGAGATACTAATGTCTATAATATTATTCGGAATTATTTTTAAAATGGAATTGTAGTGGGGCCTGTGTCTGTGTTTGACTGTGTGTCGTAATTGGATTAAAGCCAGCTAGTCTGAGTGCTTTGATGTATTGCAGTTTGAGATGTTAATCGGATAAACAGTAAGGAGCATAGAAGGTCAAGTGTAAATTTGCATTTGTTGAATAAAACATTCAAAAGAAGGGGTGAAATCTTGCACCTAGCTAGAAGACACCAAGCAATGTGTATACCTTTTTCAGCTGACTAATAAAATTGGTGGAATCAAAGGATGCTGTTGTTGGAAGAGATTAAATTAAAAACCTAGTAATACAATGGGAAATTTACATTCAAAGGAAAAACTAGGTATAAACAGAAAGGAGTTTATGTGTGTCTAAGGCAGAGGCATTTAAGATCTAACCAGTCTGTAAGCCTACAACTGTGCCTGCAAAGGAACCAAATTGCAAGGAACCTCTTTTGAATTTGTAAGGTCAAATGTGCTTTGCCTGGTGTTTGCTTAAAGTCTATGGATTATTGTTGGCTTGGTGAAGATTTACCTGGGAATGATTAATTTGGGGATTTGTTTAAAAGTTATTATGGTAGTAATTTGTAGACATGCGTATATGTTTAATTTGTTGTAAATTAATAAACGTTTAATTTAGTTTCATATAAAAAGCGTCTCTAGACTCGGTGGTCTTATTCCTGAATTCAGAGCTGCATCTCAAACATACCAGTTGGAAAATATAGATGCTGACAGTTGTTGAAGTGTCCCTCTAGGATTTAAACAACTCAGCCTTTACCAACTTGCTGTGTCATAACATGATACAAATTTCACATCAGAAGTATCTTCCAATGTAGTGGCTCCTATCTGCTATTGCTCCTATGCCAGCACTACATTTCCCACAGACTCCTGTTTCTAAACTGTTTGTGCTTTGCAAGGTCACTGTCATTTGAAGCTATCTGATATCTCGGAAGTTTTCAACTACTGCGGTGATATTTGAAAAGTATGTTATATGTTTCATGTTACAGCATAAATATTTATTTTTAGAAATGTTACAAAGACTGATTTTTTTTGTTTCTGTTACTAGTCTGACATGATGTCGAGCTTTTTTTAATATCTGTACACATTGAAGACCATTCAGTCCTATGTCCTTGTCAAAGGCAGGATTGCAAGATGGTTATTGAGTTTGTTGATTGCTAAATGTCAGTTGATCATAGCTTCTTTTATGTCTTACTATGAAATAATGACAGTTTAAAACATTGTTATTTTGTCCCCTTTCTATTTCAGATGTAATTCTGTTAATCAAGCCAGAAAGTGTTCATGTGTACTGCAACCCTATAAATTATAACTATCTCCTGCCTTATGTAGCGTACTGGAGAAATCTACGCTTGCACTGTTTGACAGAAAAAGAAGTAAGTTGTAAAAGCATAACATATCAGAATATTCCAGCTGAGGAAATATCTAAGGTTTATCATAAAGGTGTCCTTTGGAGATTTATTTTTTCAGTGATCAATATGAAAATCTAACTGAAGAGGTCAAATGCAGCATTTTTATCATGGAAGGAAGGTCATTGATAAAGCAACTGAAGATGTTTGGGCCTAGGACACTAGCCTGAGGAACTCCTGCAGTGATGTCCTAGAATTGAGATGATAGATTTCCTACAACCATAACCATCTTCCTTTGTGCTAAGTATGACTCCGACCAATGGAGAGTTTTCCCCCTGATTCCCATTGAGTTCAGTTTTGCTAGGGCTTCTTGATGCCACACTCGGTCAAATGCTGCCTTGATGTCAAGGACAGTCACTCTCTCCTCACCTGTGGAGTTCAGCTCTTTTTTAATGCTTGAACCAAAGGCTGTAATGAGATCAGGAGTTGAGTGGCCCTGTGAAAACCCAACTGAGTGTCAGTGAGCAGATTGTTGCTATGCAAGTGCCACTTGATAGCACTGTTGATGACCTCTTCCATCACTTTACCGAATATTGAGAGTAAACTGATGGGGAGGTAATTGACTGGGTTGGATTTGTCCTGCTTTTTGTGTACAGGACGTATCTGGGCAATTTTCCTCGTTGCCAGTGTTGTAGCCGTGCTGGAAAAGCTTGATAGGGGCGTGGCAAGTTCTGGAGCACAAATCTTATATTGCCAGAATATTGTCAGGGCTCGTAACCTTTGCACTATCCAGTGCCTTCAGCCATTTCTTGATATCACGTGGAGTGAATCAGATTGGCGGAAGGTGATGCTGGGGACCTCCGGAGGAGACCAAGTTGGATCATCTACTTGGCACTTCTGACTGAAGATTGTTGTAATGCCATATCTTTTGCACTGATTTGCTGGGCTCCCCCATCATTGAGGATGGGGATATTTGTGGAGCCTCCCCCTCCAGTGAGTTGTTTAATTGTCCTTCACTGTTCATGATTGGATTAGGCAGGACGGCAGAGCTTAGATCTGATTTGTTGGTTGTGGAATCGTTTAGCTCTATCGCTTGCTACTTATGCTGTTTGGCATGCAAGTAGTCCTGTGTTACAGCATCACCAGGTTGACACCTCATTTTTATGTTTGCTTGGTGCTGCCCCTGGCATGCCCTCCTGCACTCTTCATTGAACCAGGGTTGAGCCCTTGACTTGGTAGCAATGGTAGAGTGGGGGATATGTCAGGCCATGAGGTTACAGATTGTTGTTTTGTTTTCATTTCTGCTGATAGCCCACAGCTCCTCATGGATGCACAGCCTTGAGTTAATAGATCTGTTTGAAATCTATCTCATTTAGGGTATCCTCAGTGTGAAAGCAGGACAGATTTCCCTTCATAAAGGACATTAGTGAACTGGATGGGTTTTTACGACAATTGGCAATGGTGTTAATTCCAGATGTTTGTTGAGTTCAAATTCTACCATCTGTCATGGTGGTATTCGAACCTGGGTTCCCAGTACATTACCCTGGGTCTCTGGATTACTAGTCCAGTGACAATACCACTACGCCATTTCCCCCCTCCCCCATGTATAAGGAACCATATAACAGTTTATTACTGTATGCTTCTGTATTACTGTCTGCTTCTGCATTGCTGGATCTATTCATCCTTGCTGTTGTGCCTTGAAACCTAGGTCACCTGCTCATCAACTGACTTAGTGCATTGCACTGCACCACTTTGCCCTTCCTGTTGTAAATGGTGGTGGGAAGGGGTGAGGCTGACGCAGTTGATGAGAGTCAATGGGATGGGAATAATGATGAACGCAGTACCCGCGAGAAGGGATGGAAGGAAGCATACCTGGGTTGGGAGAGAGAGAGTTTGGGAAGAAGGGGTAGAGATGAGATTTGGGTTGTGGGAACAGACATCCAGCCAAGGTGAGGGAGATTTTTTTTTTTCCTTGTGTTGTTTTCTGCTGGTACCATTCCCATGTTGGTTTTCATTATTGCCATACTGGCTAGATGCCAGTATTTAAAAAAATTAATTCATGGGATGTGGACTTCACTGTCTGGGCCAGCATTTATTGCTCATCCCTAGTTGCCCTTGAGAAGGTGGTGGTGAGCTGTCGTCTTGAACTGCTGCCGCCCACGTGGTGTGGGTATACCCACAGTGCTGTAGGAAGGGAGTTCCAGGATTTTGACCCAGTGACCGTGAAGGAATGGGAAGGAATATTTCCAAGTCAGAATGGTGAGTGACTTGGAGAGGGGAGCTTCTAGGTGGTGTGTTTGCATCTATCTGCTGCACTACTTTGCCTCCTAGTATCCTCTGTGTTTTTGTCTCAGAAGATTCTGTGGCCTTGCAACCCATTATCCCAAAGGATACTCTGGTCCTCCTGGCTAGCACCTTCACCATCTCACACACACACACATGTTTCCCTGACCTGCTCCCTCCCATGACATGCCTTGCCCCCTTCATCTATTATGCACTATGGCCTTCCTCCTTTGCCACTCCCCCAATTCCTACCAAAAAGGCAAAATACGAAAGAGTAGCAGAAGAGGTTAGAGACAGAAGTGAAATAGAAGCAGGAGCAGAGTGATGGAGAAGCAGTAACATTAAGAAAGCTGAAATGGGTAAGAGAGACCATGGGCTGTATTTTGCATGCCCCTGTCTGGTGTGTTTTCTGCAGGGGAGGCAGGTAAAATAGGGCGGATGCCCACCCCACCAACTTCCCATCCATCCCTGAGCTCACCCCCATAATATCCTGCCATATTTAAATAGATAATCAAGGGTCAGCTAGGCTTGTTACCAAGTTAATTGACCTCAATAATATGCTGCCCACACCATAAAACGTTTGACCGTGAGCAGTTGGGAGTGGCCAGCCTGGCTTTTTTAAAATAACTTCTTCAAAGGGCAGGAAGGAAGGGGCTGTTCTTTCTTTAGGGACTGCCCTTTGAGGATCGGGGGGTGGCCCCGTAAGATAGGACCCCCCTTCTTCCTACCTGTCTGCAACCTTAAATCCACCACCACCTTCCTAACCTGCCCAAACCCGCCACAACCAAAACCCCAGATTTGCCTATTTCCAGGTATCCATTGATCCTTTTCCTTGCTCCCAGTTGCACTCCCTGCAGCGCCCACCAGTGCGCCTTTGGTGCTGAGGGACTGATGGCGCTATTGGCCAGTTGGATTGGCTGGTAGCTCCTGAGGGTGGGACTTCCTCCCCAAGGAGGGGTAGAAGTCCCACTTGGCCCTTGTTTAGCTTGTCTGCAGTGGGGTGGGTTGGCGTAGAGTGGGTCAGCTCCATGCCAACTTTGCCTCCAGGGGGCTGAGCTGCCTGTCTCCCTCTTTTTCCCCTGCCCCCACCCCCCCATAATATTCAGCCCCATATGTTCTAACTTATTTTCACTCATGCCAAGTGAGATCTAACAGTAATCTAGTGGAAGCAGGATCTTGCCACATGTACTTGCCATTGTTACGTATGAAAAACTAATCTTAAAGAAAGAAGAAAACTGATTAGACTCTGGGTGCCACTCCTTTCTTGCACTTTAAACTGACCAGTACTTCCCATTCTTTAACATTCTGATTGATGTCGACCTGTTTATTTAAACTTGGCCTTGCCTCCAGTTTATTTAAAAATTAGATTTTGTGGCAAAGCAGTTAGAAATTTTAAACATTGGGTATGGCTCAATTATCGGTTTCTACAATGTAGAACAATTACACTTGTGTAGCCTTACATACAATTTAGTAGCAGAGTAATAAAGTGTGCTCTGTATAGCATATTGCACCTGTCCGCCCTTTTCAAAGCATGATTTCTTCAACTTGCCATGAGCAGAACTAGGGAGATCCACAAGTATATTTCAAAAATCAAATAATAGTGCACTTGCTGTTCCTTTGATGATGAACTTGGTGCTCTCGTTTTACACTTTGAATAATTTAAATTTTTACAAGAAGTGAATATCTGGCCCAGCAGGGAAAACCTATCCAATAAAGAATACTAAAAAGGGCAGAAAATTTCAATCTGAAATGTTCAAACCAGTTGTTAAAAAGAGTTGGAGACTTTTTCTTCATTTTTGTAACATTTTTTGTTTGTCCAAATGTTTTCAAAACTATTTAAGTGCTTAATATTTATTCAGAGTAGGGCTCAAAGAGACAACCATATTTCTCGATGATATACAAATGAAATGCAAAGATACTTTTTTCAAAATTGCATTTGTGCTCATCCTTCAGGTGAATTTTTATTTGTCAATATTAAACTGAAAATTTTCCAGATGTTCTTAAATTTTTGATTGTTCCCATCAGTTTTTATTTTTACAATTAATCCAACAAGCTAAGGCAGAACTGGAGAAAATCAATTAAAATCAGATTTATCTTTGCATGTACAACCTCAAAGACAATAATAACCTCAATAAAAGGCACAGTTAACCAAAATGGCAATTATTTACAGTTCACATACACCATTTTCATAGTGACATTTCAAAAACAAAGTAATAACTTTCTACAATATCAAAATAGTAAGTATCAAGCTATTTTAGCAATAAAATGCAAAGTATTATGCAATCCAAAAATAAAAATTCCAAGCAGCACAACACCTCATTGTATCTTGGAGCATATTTTTAAAATTTTGACTGAAATTTGAAATATTTAATGCCAAACATATATTTTGCAGTTTATCCAGTGGACTGTATATTTTGACCATTTCCCTCCCAAAAAACAGCTGAAGTTCTCAATAAAAATTGAGCTATGTTTTGGAATCATCTCAAGTGTGTGAGGTACTTGCCCTGGAGTGAGGAGTGCGTGTTTCTTTTGTGTCCAAGTTACTACTTTAAAATTACACAAATGTTGGAGAGAGATCTTCCAGTTATTTATCACAATGTTCAGACGGGAAGCTAACAGTTAACCTGACGGCTGGTCCTTACATAAGTGGGCACATGTTTAGCCTAGTTTCTTGTCAGTGCATAACCTATTGCTGAATTTATTTTGAAATTTGTTTTGCTTTTTGATAAGACCACCTTCCCATATGCCTGCCATGCTGTGTTGTTGATATAAACAACTTGCATGTTCATCAAAACAGTTGTGCCTTTACAGTTCCTCTCTGGAAGAAGAGCTAAACACATTTATTTATGAAGTGAAAGTTCATAGGGAGAAGTTTATTTTAAAAGAAAATATTAGGGAAATATCTTGCTAATCTCTTCCCAAATTAATATTGTTGCAGATGTTGTTTTTATTTCACTTCCACACTTCAGCACACTTTCTTAGAACAGCACGCGAAGATACGAATTAGGAGCAGAAGTAGGCCAGGTGGCCCCTTGAGCCTGCTCCGCCATTCAATAAGATCATGGCTTATCTGATTGTAACTTCAACTCCACATTCCTGCCTACCCCCGATAACCTTTCACCACCTTGTTAATCAAGAATCTATCTAGATCTGCCGTAAGAATATTCAAACTCTGCTTCCACTGCCTTTCGAGGAAGAGAGTTCCAAAGACTCATTACCCTCAGAGAAAATATTTTTCTCCCCATCTCTGCCCCCTAGTTCTAGATTCTCCCACAACAGGAAACATCCTCTGTACATGTAGCTTGTCAAGACCCTTGAGGACCTTTTTAAAGGTTTCAATCAAGTCGCCTCTTGCTCTTTTAAATTCCAGTTGATACAAGCCTAACCTGCCCATACTTTCCTCATAAGACAACCTGCCCATTCCTGGTATTAGTCTAGTAAACTTTCTGCAAACTGCTTCCAACGCATTTATATCTTTCCTTAAATAAGGAGACCAGTACTGCACACAATACTCCAGATGTGGTCTCACCAGTGCTCTGTACAACTGAAGCATAACCTCCCACTTTTGTAACCAATTCCTCTCTCAATAAATGATAACCTTTTATTAGCTTTCCTGATGACTTGCTGTACCTGCATACTAGCCTTTTGTGTTTCATGCACTAAGAAACCCAGATCCCTCTGGATCTCAGAGCTCTACAATCTCTCATTATTTAGATAATAAGCTTCCTTTTTATTCTTCCTGCCACATTTGCCCACATTATACTCCATTTGCCAGATCTTTGCCCACCCACTTATCCCATCTATGTCCCTTTGTAGCCCACTTATGTCCTCTTCACGAATTACTTTCTTAACTTTGTGTTCTCAGTGAAGTTAGCAGCCATTCCTTCGGTCGCTTTATCCAAGTTATTTATATGAATTGTAAAAAGTTGAAGCCCCAGCACTGATCCCTGTGGCACACCACTCTTCACATCCTGCCAACCAGAAGAAGATCCATTTATGCCTACTCTGTTTCCTGTTAGCTAGCCAATCTTCTCTCCATGCCAATATGTTACTCCCTACACCATGAGCTTTTATTTTCTGCAATAACCTTTGATGTGGCACTTTTATCAAATGCCATCTGGAAATCTAAGTTTAGTACATCCACCGGTTCTCCTTTTATCCATAAACAGAGTCACCCGAAAACTGAACACATCCAAAAACTGCACTTTTTTTGAACCTCATTGACCTTTAGCGTGGGAAATCCCTAACCTGAGCTGATATAACCTGAGCTGAAACATCCTGAGCCAACACTAACCTCGCCAACTGTACCCGACCTTTAGTGCAGGAAGTCCCTGGCCCGAGCCAACATGAACCTCGCTGACTGCACCTGACCTTTAGCGTGGGAAGCCCCTGACCTTGCCAACCGCACCCAACCTTTAGAAACAGGAAGCCTAGTTGTTTGTCTGCACACCAACACTCTTAACCCTCTCCTCAAGCAGAATTGTAGATGGTGCCACAAGTGGGAGCTTATTACAGGTACCCTGTATTTATCATTCAGTGATGCATCATACTTTTCTAGCCATTTTATTTACTTTAGATTGTAGCTAGTCTAGGCTTAGGCTATTGTAATGTAAGTTTATATGCAGTGTCCAAAAACTGAAATTATCTGAAATCCAAAAGGCGATCGGCCCCGAGGATTTTGGATAACGGATACTCGACATGTATTTCACGATAACTTCGCTACAATCTGCTATTATAATAATAAACATATCTCTAGCCTTGGATTATGGTAATATGAGCGCACCTATGCAAAGCTGAGTGGTCTCTGAAATATTTTCTTATCCCTTAATGGGATACCCCAGCTAAAAAGAGCTTTTTCTTCCCAGGAGAATAATAAATTATGTATTCCATACTACCATATTCCTGTCACAAAGAAAGACAGCTGATTTATTGAGAAATTTGATGAGAAATATTCTGATGGGAAAGGTGGAAATGTAATACATCTAACACAACCTGACATCACACTTGGAAATAGTTGCAAAGCAGCCTCAAAGAGCTGTGACACCTAGAAGTACAAGGACAGCAGATGCAAGGAAACGCCACCACCTGCAAGTTCTCCTCCAAGCCACATACCATCCTGACTTGGAACTCTCTCACTGCTCCTTCTCTGTCACTGGGTCAAAATTCTAGAGTTCCCTTCCTACAGCATTGTGGGTGTACCTAACCACAAGGACTGCAGCAGTTCAAGAAGGCGGCTCACCATCACCACCTCGAGGGTGCATGGAAAGAGGCAGTAAATGCTGGCTTAGTCAATGATATTAACATCCTGTGAAAGAATAAATAAAAAAAATTTGTACCCTGCAACGGGTGAAAACATTCTAATTTGCTAAAATCACTTATTAAACATAAACATTTGATTGAACTTGGCCTCTTTTTACTTGTGGCTTATGACGTAATGCCTAGTAGAATATGGGTGCTGTAAAACAACCCATCATTCAACTTTTAATAAAAACCAGTGCACATCTATTAATGTACACAAGTTTTGAATTGAGTTTGTCATATTGTAGTTATCTATCAAGAATCCTATGTTACTCTTAAGGATTTTAAAAATATTTCAACAAAAAATGTTAATTTCAGGAATTTATCTTTTTTATAAAATGTTCTTTGAGAAAATTGACTTGAGGTTCTATCTCAGAAAAACTGACCTTTAATTGAATCGGAAGGCTTAGCAATGCATCTTTATGACCTTAATAGACCCATTTTAATTTCAGGGTTAGTTTGGAGAAGCTGGGTTTGTTCTCCTTGCAACAGAGGAGACAGGGAGATTTGGTAGAGGTGTGCAAGATTATGACTGGTTTAGATAGGACAGACAAAGAAATGCTGTCCCCATTAGCGGATTGTACAAAGGCAATGGGACACAGATTTAAGGCTTTGGACAAAAGATGGGGGTGGGGGAGGTGGGGTGGTGGAAGAACTTTTTCTTTATTCTTTCATGGGATGTGGGCATCACTGACCAGCATTTGTTGCCCATCCCTAATTGCCCTTGAACTGAGTGGCTTGCTAGGTCGTTTCAGATGGCAGTTAAGAGTCACCCACATTGCTGTGGGTCTGGGGTCACGTGCAGTAAGGATAAGGATGGTAGATTTCTTGGTTTTTATGATAGTTTCATGGTCACCAATACTGAGACTGGCTTTACAATTCTAGATTTATTAATTGAATTTAAATTCCACCAGCTGCTGTATTTGAACCCATGTCCCTCCGGTATTAGCCTGGGCCTAGTTCAGTGATGATGCCACTATGCCACCATCTCCCCATTGTGTTGGAGGGTGGTGGAAGCAGGGATGTTGAATGATTTCAAAAGGAAATTAAATGGGCACTTGGGGGAAATAAACTTGCAGGGCCATGGAGAGAGATGGGATTGGAATGACAGGATTGTTCTACAGAATCAGTATGAACTTGATGGGCTAAATGGCCTCCTGTACTGTAATGATTCTATGACTATGAATAGAATCATAGAATGGTTACAGTACAGGAGGATGTCATTAGTTGGTGGAGTCCATGTTGGCTTTCCGTGATCGTAATTTAGCTGGTCCATAAAATAGCAAAAAAATGTGTTTTTAAAATGGATATCCTCAGGAAATGGGCATCACTGACAAGGCCAGCATTTATTGCCCATCGCTGGTCATTCTTGAGAAAGTGGTGGTGGGCTGCCATCTTGGATTGTTACTGTTCATGTGGTGAAGGTTCTCCCACAATGCTATTGAGTATGGAGGTCTAGGGTTTTGTCAAGTGATGATGAATAAGCAGTGATGCATTTTAAAGTCAGGATGCTGTGTGACTTGGAGAAGAACTGGGAGCTGACAGTATTCCCAAGCGACCCTTGCCCTTGTCTGTCTAGGTTGGGAAGGTCACTGGTTTGTGGGTTCTGCTCAAGATATTTAGCTTACTAGTTCAATACATAAATTTTTATAAGATTATTCATAACATGAACAAAATTTTATACTCGGCAATTAACTGGGTTTAAAATTCTTTCTTCAGTATGAAGATGAAGAGGCGGCAGAGGAGTTTAAAATTACCAGCTTTGTGGATATGGTGCGAGATTGTTATCGCATTAGAGTTCCTTACAGCTTTCAGGGTAAATCAAAAACTGTTTTTGAAAATTATAAACATAGTGCAAAATAATTAAGCTTTGCTTCATTATCCTTGACCTTTAATGTCTCTTCTTTGTATCCCTGCTATGTTAAATGTTTTGAGCAAAGATATTCAGGCTAGGAGTATAAAACAATTTATCTTGGTTTGTACCTGACCCCTCTCTGCTGGTAAAGTGAACACTGGAAATCTGACCCATTCGGAATTGGGGATGCATTCTGCTGAATGCTGGCTGTGGTACTTCTGCATGTTTTCAGTTTAGATTTTTCACTTATTTTGATGAACTTCGCTTTCTCTTGATCCACGTCACCATCTTAGATTTATTTGGTTCTCTGTTCTCATGAAGCAGTCAGTAGATTATTTTGTTATTACTTCATTTTTTAATTAATGTATTGTTCTGCCACCCTTGATGTTTATACTAGCATTTAAAGATGAACCATGTTGAAGCACTTTACAGACTAAATTACTTTGGATGTGACTCTTGCTATCTGGACTATTCAATTAGAAATGAGCTGTGAGAGATTTGGTGGGTATACATATTAAGGTGCAAAAAAACTGGCAAGTTTGTTCCATTTGTTGCTGACATTTGGCCATACATATTGAATTGCATGAGGTTGATAGATTTTTAAAGCTAACAGAGTATAAGGTTAATATATCTGTACTCTTAAGCCTGGGATCATTTCTTTCTTGTCCTACTTGGTCTATTTGCTGGTGAAATTATGGCACCTCATTATGTATTACATTCTATTCACTTAATGGATTTGTTATTTTGTTTTTCGATCACCTCATTGTGCTTATCGTTCTGTGCCCATTGCTATTTTTAGGCCATGTTCAGAAGTTTGACATGTTCATTGTTGAGAAGTGGCCCATTGTACAAGCATTTGCTCTGGAAGGAATTGGAGGAGGGGAATTTTTTACAATGAAACATGAGGTATTTAATTTAATTTTATGCAAGTGTTGTAAAATGCAGCTATATACTAATGTTAAAATTAAAATTTGACAAGCTCATATGAAAAGTTTCCAAAAACAGGGCTAAGCAGGCAAAAGTCATGAACGATTATTAATGATTGACGTTGTACATGTTAAAACACTCAAGAATCAAAACATTGTAGAGATAGATGCATTTTGTCCCACAAGTACTAAGAAACTGAGCTGTAGATGTTTGATGCATTGCAAGCTGTCAAAACTATTTCTAATTGACATTAATGTCTTGGGTTCAACTCTGTTTGTCTACCCCGTTCTTTCCCATCTGTCTGCTGCCCCCCACACCCTCCCTACCTGTCAGCCTGTCTCTCTGTCGCGTGCCCTCTCTTCCCCTCTCTCTCTGTCGCGTGCCCTCTCTTCCCCTCTCTCTCTGTCGCGTGCCCTCCCCCTCTCTCTCTGTCGCGTGCCCTCTCTTCCCCTCTCTCTCTGTCGCGTGCCCTCTCTTCCCCTCTCTCTCTGTCGCGTGCCCTCTCTTCCCCTCTCTCTCTGTCGCGTGCCCTCTCTTCCCCTCTCTCTCTGTCGCGTGCCCTCTCTTCCCCTCTCTCTCTGTCGCATGCCCTCTCTTCCCCTCTCTCTCTGTCGCGTGCCCTCTCTTCCTCTCTCTCTCTGTCGCGTGCCCTCTCTTCCTCTCTCTCTCTCTGTCGCGTGCCCTCTCTTCCTCTCTCTCTCTGTCGCGTGCCCTCTCTTCCTCTCTCTCTCTCTGTCGCGTGCCCTCTCTTCCCCTCTCTCTCTGTCGCGTGCCCTCTCTTCCTCTCTCTCTCTCTCTGTCGCGTGCCCTCTCTTCCTCTCTCTCTCTGTCGCGTGCCCTCTCTTCCTCTCTCTCTCTCTGTCGCGTGCCCTCTCTTCCCCTCTCTCTCTGTCGCGTGCCCTCTCTTCCTCTCTCTCTCTCTCTGTCGCGTGCCCTCTCTTCCTCTCTCTCTCTGCCGTGTGCCCTCTCTTCCTCTCTCTCTCTCTCTCTCTCTCTCTCTGTCGAGCCCTCTCTTCCTCTCTCCCTCTCTCTGTCGCGTGCCCTCTCTTCCTCTCTCCCTCTGTCGCGTGCCCTCTCTTCCTCTCTCTCTCTCTCTGTCGCGTCCCCTCTCTTCCTCTCTCTCTCTCTGTCGCGTGCCCTCTCTTCCTCTCTCTCTCTGCCGTGTGCCCTCTCTTCCTCTCTCTCTCTCTCTCTCTCTCTGTCGAGCCCTCTCTTCCTCTCTCCCTCTCTCTGTCGCGTGCCCTCTCTTCCTCTCTCCCTCTGTCGCGTGCCCTCTCTTCCTCTCTCTCTCTCTCTGTCGCGTGCCCTCTCTTCCTCTCTCTCTCTCTCTGTCGCGTGCCCTCTCTTCCTCTCTCTCTCTCTCTGTCGCGTGCCCTCTCTTCCTCTCTCTCTCTCTCTGTCGCGTGCCCTCTCTTCCCCTCTCTCTCTGTCGCGTGCCCTCTCTTCCTCTCTCTCTGTCGCGTGCCCTCTCTTCCTCTCTCTCTCTGCCGTGTGCCCTCTCTTCCTCTCTCTCTCTCTCTCTCTCTCTGTCGAGCCCTCTCTTCCTCTCTCCCTCTCTCTGTCGCGTGCCCTCTCTTCCTCTCTCCCTCTGTCGCGTGCCCTCTCTTCCTCTCTCTCTCTCTCTGTCGCGTGCCCTCTCTTCCTCTCTCTCTCTCTCTGTCGCGTGCCCTCTCTTCCTCTCTCTCTCTGTCGCGTGCCCTCTCTTCCTCTCTCTCTCTCTCTGTCGTGTGCCCTCTCTTCCTCTCTCTCTCTCTGTCGCGTGCCCTCTCTTCCCCTCTCTCTCTGTCGCGTGCCCTCTCTTCCTCTCTCTCTGTCGCGTGCCCTCTCTTCCTCTCTCTCTCTGTCGTGTGCCCTCTCTTCCGCTGTCTCTCTCTCTCTGTCGCGTGCCCTCTCTTCCTCTCTCTCTCTCTCTGTCGCGTGCCCTCTCTTCCTCTCTCTCTGTCGCGTGCCCTCTCTTCCTCTCTCTCTGTCGCGTGCCCTCTCTTCCTCTCTCTCTCTCTGTCGCGTGCCCTCTCTTCCTCTCTCTCTCTCTGTCGCGTGCCCTCTCTTCCTCTCTCTCTCTCTGTCGCGTGCCCTCTCTTCCTCTCTCTCTCTCTCTGTCGCGTGCCCTCTCTTCCTCTCTCTCTCTCTGTCGCGTGCCCTCTCTTCCTCTCTCTCTCTGTCGCGTGCCCTCTCTTCCTCTCTCTCTCTGTCGCGTGCCCTCTCTTCCTCTCTCTCTCTCTGTCGCGTGCCCTCTCTTCCTCTCTCTCTCTCTCTCTCTGTCGCGTGCCCTCTCTTCCTCTCTCTCTCTGTCGCGTGTCCTCTCTTCCTCTCTCTGTCGCGTGCCCTCTCTTCCTCTCTCTCTCTGTCGCGTGCCCTCTCTTCCTCTCTCTCTCTGTCGCGTGCCCTCTCTTCCTCTCTCTCTCTCTGTCGCGTGCCCTCTCTTCCTCTCTCTCTCTCTCTCTGTCGCGTTCCCTCTCTTCCTCTCTCTCTCTGTCGCGTGCCCTCTCGTTCCATCTCTCTCTCTGTCGCGTGCCCTCTCTTCCTCTCTCTCTCTGTCGTGTGCCCTCTCTTCCTCTCTCTCTCTGTCGCGTGCCCTCTCTTCCTCTCTCTCTCTGTCGCGTGCCCTCTCTTCCTCTCTCTCTCTGTCGCGTGCCCTCTCGTTCCATCTCTCTCTCTCTGTCGCGTGCCCTCTCTTCCTCTCTCTCTCTGTCGCGTGCCCTCTCTTCCTCTCTCTCTCTGTCTCTCTCTCTCTGCTCCCCCGCCCCCACGTGCGAGTAACCCCAATCTTCACCCCTGCAGTACGTGCCCCCGCTCTTTCCACACCCCCCCCCCCCCCCAACTCCGCGCACTCAACCCCGCTCTCCCGGCCATCCTTCTTAACAGCCACTCCTCTGCCCTTTTCCAGCCGATTCATCTGACTTGCTGACCCCAAACAACCCTCTCCCCGATGACCACCCCCTATTATTGTCTCCCACTGACTCCACCTTCTTGCTCTTGCTCTCTCCCGCTCCATCCCGCTGTTCGTTCTTGCTTGCGCTTTTTCTTGCTCTGTCTTTTTCCACCTGACCCTGCCATTCTCCCTTTCTCTCTGCAGACAGACAAAATTGGAAGGGATAGTCAGTACTGAGGTGGACTACAGCTAATTATAATATATTAATCTAAAAGATTGAGCATATATTTGGCAAACTAAACTTTCAACATGGATAAGTGTGAAGCATTAAATTTCATTAAGAAAATTGACCTAGCCCCACAAGCTTTGAAGAGCAGACTTTAAATTAGGGATAGAGAAGCAAAGAGATCTGGGACGATAAGTACACAAACCATTAAAAGTTGCGAAGCAAGTTAGAAGGCCATATCTAAAGCAATTTAAGTACTGGGGTTTATTTCTAGAGTATTGGAATTGAAAAGTAAATAAATTATCCTAAACTGCTGTTGAATTTTGGTTGGATTACATCTGGAATATTGTGAACTGTGCTGGTCTCCATATTTTAAAAATAATATAAGGGCACTGGAGAGAATGCAAAGAAGATCTATAAAGATGGCCGCAGACTGAGATTATACCTATCAGGAAAGGATGAACTGCTTGGGTTTCTATTTTCCCTTGACAGAGGAGGCTGAGGTGTGACATAATAGCGGTCTTAACAAGTAGGAAAATTGTGATAGGGTAGACACAGTGAGTGTTCCCACTTTTGTGAAAGAGCAAAGCTGGAGGCCAGCAATACAAGATAGTTGCCAAAGAAAACTCAGATAGGGAATTCATAAGGAAACTGTTTACACAGAGTGATGAGAATGTGGAACTCACTACCACAGGTAGAAGTTGAGGCAAATAGTATGGATGCACTTCAGAAGAGGTTGGATAAGCATACCAGGGCAAACAGAATATGATGATGGAGTTAGGTAAGGAAGGATGGAATGAGGCATGAGTGGAGTATGAACACCAGTGTGAACTATTTGGGCCAAATGGTCTATTTCTGCACTGTATGTTTTGTGTAATTCTATGTAAATAGCAATATTGCTGGCAGTTTAGGGAGATAAGTGGAGATGTTTAGAACATAAGAATTTCTTTGTGGTACTAGCTCATGAGGAACTGGGGCACTATTGCAGCAACAGTAATAGGTAGTGAGAGGGTGTAATTATGACATTTTTAGAGGAAATTTCTATTCTAAGTGTGGACATTGCAGTTTATAATTGGTAAACTGTTGAGAGGAAATGTACACAAATGCAAGGTATTGAATATAATTAACCTGTGGCATTATACATGGTAATTCAGAGAAAACGGCCTCTGCTATAGTTCTCTCCACTGGCATTGTGCTGTTTCTGTCTTTTTTGCTCGTTTTTCTTCTCTTCACTCTCAACCTTTTGCTTCTCTCTTCCTTCAGTTGGGATTGTGAGGAAAGGATTGATCATTGTCGGGCTGCATTTGGGATAGAGGCTGTGGAGAAAATATGGCTCTCTGCAACTCTGTATCCAATGTATTCTCCCAATCATTAATGTTCCTCCCTACATTTTCACTTGCACTGTCCTGACCTTTTCTCTGAGCTGCCAGCTGAACTCTTATGTCCTTACCTCCCACTTGCTTTGCTGTCACTCAACTTAGTCTAACCATTCATCTAACTCCTACTTGCTTCAATCCAGGATGGTAACAGTCCTCCATTACTCAACCTGTTTCAATCATCCCTACCTATCTGTTTACCTTACAGGCTTTGTTTGCTTTCAATTTTCAACTATATAAAGTTTAAAAAATTTAAAGTGAGGAAAGGCACACATCCTTTGTCTTATAGGCATTCACAGTGGTGTGAGCAATTAGCATGTACCTTTCCTAACTTAATCAAGCACAAATTAGATACTTAGTTGGTTTCAAAATTCAACATATTTTTGTTTTTCAAAGTTGACTTGAAATAAACTATTGAACTGAAACTATGGGTAGAAAATAAAGAAAGATATCCCATCAGTCTGCTGACAAGTACTGATGCACCCTGACCAATTAAGTATACTGCAGAATACATGGGAATCCAAACCCAGATTATTGGGAGAGATTAAAGTAAAAACTTTAATGAAACTAATAGATGTCACAAAAGACAGACACGTTATTGTGAAATACATAGATTATTTCCAATTTCAATACGAGATTAACTATGGAATAACCTATCTTCATGTTTTCATCAAGTCATAATTTTTTTCAGTAGTCACTGAATGTGAAGAACGAATTAAAATTGCACAAAGTCCATGTTAATCACATAATTTTCCATCCAAAGAACAAAATACATATTTTCTGAGATATATCATAATCCGTGGTCCAAGTAACAGTTAAACCATGTTGGGCGGTATTTTTCGGAAAAGGAGATTTCCCATTCCACCACCCTAAGAGTTGGCGGGGAATGCATCCTCGCCAATCCCAGCAGCCCTCCAGCCATTTCTCATTCCAAAGAGCGTTAACTGGCTGGAGATGGGACTTTCGCCCTACACTCGGGTGCTACCAGCAATGGTGGTCCAGACTGGGACGACAAGCAGCCCTCTGAATCGAAATACGAGTCCAGGATCAGGTAAGCCTGGGGAGCTGCTGGCTGAAGGGGGTGTGGAGAGGGGAATGGGAGTGATGGCGAGGAGGCCCAGGAAGAAGAGAGTACCTGTGGGGGTGCGGACCTTAGTGGGGTGAAGCCCGATGTGGAAAGGGGACCTTAATGGATGTGCCCTCTCCCCTTTCCTGCCTGAGGCCAGAGCAGGGCAACCTGCTGGGCTTGAAGTACCCCCCATCCCTCCCTCCGGCCTCTCAACTCTTCCTGCCAGCCTCAAAATTGAGGCCAGCGGGAAAGAGCCGCAATTTGTACAAGGTCAGGCGAGCCTGCTCTAGGCCTTGCCTGCCCCTGGTAAAATTGCAGACAGGTTGGAGGCTGGTGGGAAGGCCAACTGGGGAATTCATTCCCCCCACCCACCCCAGCCCTGCCATCACCACCATCCCCCACCAACTGCAAATCCACCATTGGGGGACTTTAAAAAGGTGCCCGTTAGGTGAGAACCATCTAAGTTCACTTTCTTGTATGAGTTGTTACTTGCATGTATAAACATTAAAGTGAGGATAAGAGAACTTTTTAATTTATAATACTGATTGTGCACATATAATTCTATTTGTCAGGAAGGCTCTAATTAATGTATTGTTTCTAATAAAATGGACATTTTTATACCTCTTCATAACTTAAAGAAATGT
Source organism: Cetorhinus maximus (assembly GCF_964194155.1). Lineage (NCBI taxonomy): Eukaryota > Metazoa > Chordata > Chondrichthyes > Lamniformes > Cetorhinidae > Cetorhinus > Cetorhinus maximus. The sequence continues at coordinate 234,006,417 of NC_135879.1, forward strand.
ATTAAAAAATGGTCTACTTTGTGTAATGTTTTCAGTCTTTTTGTTTCAATTGTAGTTGTTTGATGCTAGCGAGGAGCTATGGCAGACCTATAACAAATTGGATCCTGTCTCCCTGGAAGTCTTGATTACTGAGGTAATGTTATAATAAATATTTTAGAATCCATATCCATCCTTATGAATAATAACTTAAAAGGATAAGGAGTTTATACATATAACATGTTATGGATATCTTATTTTGTAATGTTTTCAGTAAGAACTGAAAAAGGCTGCTTGTGAAATAGGGTGCGTTGTAGGAGCTTTAACAATTTGTTTGCTCTACTCTTTCTGTCCATTTTGAATGTTTCAGGATTTGATGGCATTTGACAGACAGTGGGCAAGCTTCTTTTCCAACTTTGACATTGAGGGTTCTTCCTCAATCCTGGAACTTTCTGAGGCACAGGCTGGAGAGGTGGGAAATATAACATTATTACAATACAGTTTATGCCATCGACATTTGCCATTCTCTTTTGATAATTCTTCAGTTCCTGAAAGAAACGCAAGCATAAAAATTATGCCTTTACCCTAAAATAAGTAAACTGGCCAGAATAAAGGAATTTTAAATTTACAGCTTTAATTCAGACAGCTGGATTTTTTTCTATCGGCTGTTTAGTTAACAGCTGTTATTTTGACTGGGATTATGGTTTGGAGCTGCGAGGAAGCTGAATTCTGAACTGAGACAACTGATGCAATACAATGGGTCAAAGTCATAAAGCTTAGAATCCTCACTGTGTCTTATTAAAGGTTGGTTTACATTGTTTTGGTTGTGACAATTTTAAGTATTGTTTCTCATTAAACTGTTTTTCCCTATTTTTGTTCATAATTCTCCTACCCTGCCCCTTACACAGCCACTTGCCTTCACATATACTTCATATAGCTGGAAGAGCAGACAAATGGGCTGCAAGCTGCTGCATGGCTTTCAACACCAGTGCTCTTCCATGGATCAACTAATGGGAGGCATGATGGTAAGGGGTCTGAAATTCAACATGTCGGTTTTAAGCCCTGCAATGGGATGCTGTAGGTTGTTCCACTTGCTCCACTATAAACCCAGCTGAAAATGATGACAGCTGTTATAGTCACGTGTCAGCTACTGATACTATATGGGATGAAAATTGGCATTGATGTAGACCTTTTATGCATTTTTAACAATTAAATGATGCAACACTTTGGTTATGTTCAAAATATAACGCTCATTAATGTCCATTCCATGCCCCCTCATATAACCCATGCTGCCTCTATACGCTCTCGTGCCCCCTTAATGGCCACTCGCCCAGTATCCACTATGTCTTTGAAATAGACATTGGGCAGGATTTTTCACTTAGCGGACGGGCGTGCATCCAACCCGCTCAAGCGTAAAATGACGTGTCATGATGTCAGGCGAGCGTCCCGACATCATTGCACACTCACGTGATATTTTGGTTGCCGGGCATGCGCAGGAGTCGGCAGCGCGCCCGCTGACAATTAACTTTAACCTCATTAGATTAAAGAAACCATTCTAGCTCACAGCGAATGGAACATATTAACATTGAAAAGCAGATGGCTAATTTTTTTTCTTAATTTAAGATGGCCTGTCAATCAAAGCAGTCCAGGAGCAGGCTGAGGATTTTTTCTCTGACAGCTGCTGAAGGCTTTTTCATTTTAAAAACATTCTGGATATTTAAATTACTTTCGATCACTTTAGATTGGGACCTGAATGTTGAACAGTATGTGACTTTTAGGAACAATAGGAAGTTAGGAAAATGTGGAGGGGTGGCTGTGTTACCTAAAGACAACATCAGCACAATAGGGAGGGATTGCCTAAATTCAGGAAACCAGTATATTGAAGTGGTTTGGGTAGAGATGAAGAATAATAAAGGCAAGAAGTCACTTGTGGGAGTGGTGTACAGGCCCCCTAACAGTAATCTCACAATAGGATGGGGTATCAAAGAAAAAGTAGTGGGAACTTGTCAGAAAGGTATGACGATCATCACGGGGGATTTTAATCTGCATATAGACTGAAAAAAATCACATGGGCAAGGATAGTGTAGATGACAAAATCATAGAATGTTTTCGGGATAATTTCTTAGATTAGCATGTTCTGGAACCAACCAGGGAGCAGGCTACTCAGACTTGGTATTGTGCAACGAGATACGATTAAACAATGACCTCAAAGTGAAGGTGCTCTTGGGAGCAGTGATTATAGTATGATTGAATTTTGCATTTAGTGTGAGGGAGAGAAAAGATGAGTAATTTAAACTTAAATAAGGGCAATTGTGAGGGCATGAAAGCAGAGCTAGCAGAAATGAACTGGCAATTTAGGTTAGGGTTTAGGGTTAGTAGAGAGGCAGTGCCAAACATTTAAGGCATTCCAATGAGAAAGAAAAATTCCAAGGGGAGGAGCACCATCTGCGGTTAACTAAAAAAGTTAAAGCTAGTATCAAACTTGAAAAAAAGGATATAATTGTGCAAAGATGGGTGGCAGGTCAGAAGATTGGACAGACGATTAAAGAACAGCAAAGAATGATGAGAAGATGAATAAGGGGGGGGGGAATTAGAGTAGGAGAGAAAGATAGCTAGAAATATGAAGACAGATAGTTAGAGTTTCTCTAGATATTTAAAAAAAGAAAGGTAACAAAGGTGAGCGTTGGTCCTATTGAAAGTGCATCTGCGGAATTGATATTGGAAAATAAGCAGATGGCAGATGAATTGAACTGGTATTTTGCACAGTTTTCACTATAGAGGATACAAGTAATATCCCAGAAACAGCTGTAAAACAGGAATTGGAAGGGAGGGAGGATCTCAAGAAAATACAATCACCAGACAAGTGGTACTTAGCAAATTGTTGGAACTGAGGGTTGATAAGTTTCCGGGCCCTGATGGAGTTCGTCCCTAGGGTCTTGAAAGAAGCGGCTAGTGAGTAGTTGATACATTGGTTTTAATTTTCCAAAATTCACTAGATTTGGGGAAAGTTCCATTAGATTGGAAAATAGCTAATGTAACTCCTTTATTCAAAAAGGGAAGAAGGCAGAAAGCAGGAAACTATAGGCCAGTTATCTTAACATCTGTCATAGGGAAAATTTTAGAAGATATTATTAAAGACGTTATACTTAGGTTTCCAGAAGGCAGTCAGCAGCACGTGGAGGAGAGTGCGAGAGGAAGACGCTGGGACAGGCAGTCAGCAGCAACATCTAGTCGATACTTGAGTAGGAGTATGGGTAAAATAAAAGCAAGGTCCATATTCTATTTAGTTAAAGTGTGTCTAGGGAGCTCAGTCCCGTGATTTGCACATCCTACACTATGTGTAGACGCTCCTGGCGGTCTGGATGACCATGCGTGCAGGAGGTGCCTGGACACCTGGAGCAACTCGAGCTCCGGGCTTTGGAGTCAACCACATTGCTGTGTGTCTGGAGTCACATGTAGGCCAGACCAGGTAAGGGCGATGGATTTCCTTCCCTAAAGGACATTAGTGAACCAGATGGCTTTTTACAACATACGGCAATGGTTTCATGGTCATTATCAGATTTTTACTGAATTCAAATTTCACCATCCGTGTTGGGATTCAAACCCAGGTCCCCAGAGCATTACCCTGGGTCTCTGGAATACTAGTCCACTGACAATACCACTATGCCACCGCCTCCCCTATAAATTATAGCAGTGAGGAGGAATGATATCTTGGAAGGATCATCAAATGAGGCTATATGTGTAGAAGTAAAAAACATGAAAGGGGCAGACACGCTATTGGGTGTGTTCTGTAGGCCGCTAAACGGTCAGGGAGAGATAGAGGATCAAATATGTAATCAAATTTCAGAGAAGTATAAGAATAATAAGGCAGTAATAGCAGATGATTTTAACTCCCCAAATATTAACTGGAATAGTTTGTTTTGTCGTGCAAGGTAGGGAGGGAGCAAAAGTCTTCAGTTGCACCCAGGAGAACTTTTTTAGCTAGTAAATAGAAAGCCCAACAAGGCAGTTCTGGACATAATATTCGGAAATGAGGGGCATGGACAGGGTGGATAGGGAGCAGCTGTTCCCCTTAGTTGAAGAGTCAGTCACGAGGGGGCATAAGTTCAAGGTGAGGGGCAGGAGGTTTAGGGGGAATGTGAGGAAAAACTTTTTTTACCCAGAGGGTGGTGATGGTCAGGAGTGCACTGCCTGGGAGGGTGGTGGAGGCATGTTGCCTTTCATCCTTTAAAAAGTACCTGGATGTGCACTTGGCACGTCAAAACATTCAAGGCTATGGGCCAAGTACTGGTAAATGGGATTAAGTAGGTAGGTCAGGTGTTTCTCATGTGTCGGTGCAGACTTGATGAGCCGAAGGGCCTCTTCTGCACTGTGAGATACTGTGAAATGAGCCCAGGCACGTGGAAGACGTATCAGTAGGGGAGCATTTTGGAGATAGTGACCATAACTCAGTTAGATTTAGGAGGTTTATGGAAAAGGATAAGTTTGGGCCGGGAATAAAAGTTCTAAACTGGGGAAAGGCTAATTTTACTAAGATGAGATATGATTTGGCCCAAGTGTCGTTGGACTAGAAATCCAGAGACCCAGGGTAAATGCTCTGGGGACCCGGGTTCGAATCCCAACACGGCAGATGGTAGAATTTGAATTCAATAAAAATCTGGAATAAATGATGACCATGAAACCATTGTCGATTGTTGGAAAAACCCATCTGGTTCACTAATGTCCTTTAGGGAAGGAAATCTGTTGCCCTTACCTAGCCTGGCCTACATGTGACTCCAGATCCACAGCAATCTGATTGACTCTTAAATGCCCTCTAAAATGGCCTAACAAGCCACTCAGTTGTATCAAAACCACTATAAAGCCACAAAAAAAAGTAATGTAACTGGTTGGATCACCCAGCATCGACCTAGGCACCAGAAGTGACAACGGCAAATTCAGCCCTGTTGACCCTGCAAAGTCCTCCTTACTAACAAGTGGGGGCTAGTGCCAAAATTGGGAGAGCTGTCTCACAGACTAGTCAAACAACAGTCTGACATAGTCATCCTAACAGAATTATATCTTACAGATAATGTCCCAGACACCACCATCGCCATCCCTGGGTGTGTCCTGTCCCACCGGCAGGACAGACCTAGTAGAAGTGGCGGCACAGTGGTATACAGTCCATAAGACATAGGAGCAGAAATTAGGCCATTCGGCCCATCGAGTCTGCTCCGCCATTCAATCATGGCTGATAAGTTTCTCAACCCCATTCTCCCGCCTTCTCCCCGTAACGGTCGGGTGGGAGTTGCCCTGGAATTCCCCAACATCGACTCCAGACCCCATGAAGTCTCATGGCATCAGGTCAAACATGGGCAAGGAAACCTCCTGCTGATTACCACCTACCGTCCTCCCTCAGCTGATGAATTAGTGCTCCTCCATGTTGAACATCGCTTGGAGGAGGCACTGAGGGTGGCAAGGGCGCAGAATGTACTCTGGGTGGGAGACTTCAAAGTCCATCATCAAGAGTGGCTCGGTAGCACCACTACAGACCGAGCTGCCTGAGTTCTAAATTACATAGTTGCTGGACTGGATCTGAGGCAGATGGTGAGGGAACCAACAAGAGGGAAAAATATACTTGACCATCTCCTCACCAACCTGCCTGCCGCAAATGCATCTGTCCATGACAGTATCGGTAGGATACTGCACAGTTGACAAAGTCCTGCCTTCACAATGAGGAAACCCTCCGTCGTGTTGTATGGCACTACCACTGTGCTAAATGAGATGGTTTTCGAACAGGTCTAGCAACTCGAGACTGGGCATCCATGAGGTGCTGTGGGCAATCAGCAGCAGCAGAAGAATTGTACTCGAACACAATCTGTAATCTCATGGCCTGGCATATCCCCTACTCTACCATTAACATCAAGCCAGGGGATCAACCCTGGTTCAATGAAGAGTGCAGGAGGGCATGCCAGGAGCAGCACCAAGCATACCTAAAAATGAGGTGTCAACTTGGTGAAGCTATAACACAGGACAACTTGTCTAAGCTAAGAGCTAAGCGATCCCACAACCAACTGAGCAGACCCAAGCTCTGCAGTCCTGCCACATCCAGTCGCGAATAGTGGTGGACAATTGAACAACTTACTGGAGGAGGAGACTCCACAAATATCCCCATCCTGAATGATGGGGTAGCCCAGCACAGCAGTGCAAAAGATGAGGCTGAAGCATTTGCTACAATCTTCAGCCAGAAGTGCCGAGTGGATGATCCAGCTCGTCTTCCTCTGGAGGTCCCCAGCATCACAGATGCCAGTCTTCAGCCAATTTGATTCACTCTATCAAGAAACGGCTGAAGGCACTGGATACTGCAAAGGCTATGGGTCCTGACAATATTCCGTCAATAGCACTGAAGACTTGTGCTCCAGAACTTGCCACGGCCCTAGCCAAGCTGTTCCAGTATAGCTACAACACTGGCATCTACCTGGCTATGTGGAAAATTGCCCAGGTATTCCCTGTACACACAAAGCAGGACAAATCTAACCCGGCCTATTACCAAGATAAAAGCAAAATACTGCGGATGCTGGAAATCTGAAACAAAAACAGAAAATGCTGGAAAAACTCAGCAGGTCTAACAGCATCTGTGGAGAGAAAAAAAAATCAGAGTTAATGTTTCGAGTCCATGTGACTCTTCTTCAGAGCTCCCCAGATGCTGTTTGACCTGCTGGGTTTTTCCAGCATTTTCTGCTTTTGTTCCCACCTATTACTATCCCATCAATCAGTAAAGCAATGGAAGGGGTTTATCCACAGTTCTATCAAGTAACACTTGCTTAGCAATAACCTTATTAAAGCCCAGGTTGGGTTCCGCTAGGGCCACTCAGCTCCTGTCCTCATTGCAGCCTTGGTTCAAACATGGGCAAAAGAGCTGAACTCCCGAGATGAAGTGAGAGTGACTGCCCTTGACATTAAGGCCACATTTGACCGAGCGTGGCATCAAAGAGCCCTAGCAGAACAAGAGCCAGTGGGAATCGGGGAAAACTCTCCGCTGGTTGGAGCACAGAGGAAGGTTGTTGTGGTTATTGGAGGTTAATCATCTCAATTCCAGGCCATCACTGCAGGAGTTCCCCAGGGTAGTGTCCTCGGCCCATCCATCTTCAGCTGCTTCATCAATGACCTTCCTTCAATCATAAGGTCAGAAGTGGGGATGTTTGCTGATGATTACATGCTGTTCAGCACCATTCGCAACGACTCAGATACTGAAGCAGCCTATGTCCAACTGCAGCAAGACCTGGACAATATCCAGGCTTGGGCTGATAAGTGGCAAGTAACATTCATGCCACACAAGTGCCAGGCAGTGACCATCTCCAACAATAGAGAATCTAACCATCGCCCCTTTACATTCAATTACCATGACTGAATCTCCCACTATCAACATCCTGGGGGTTACCATTGACCAGAAACTGAACTGGAGTCGTCATACAATACTCTGGTTACAAGAGCAGATCAAAGGCTAGGAATCCTACGATGACGAACTCACCTCCTGACTCCCCAAAGCCTTTCCACTATCTACAAGGCACAAGTCAGAAGCGTGATGAAATATTCCCACTTGTCTGAATGAGTGCAGGTCCCACAAAACTGAAGAAGCTTGACACCGTCCAGGACAAAGCAGCCCCCTTGATTGGCACCACATCCACAAACATTCGACCCCTCCACCACCGACGCACAGTAACAGCAGTGTGTACCATCTACAAGATGCACTGCAGGAATTCACCAAGGCTCCTTCGACAGCGCCTTCTAAACCCAAGGGCACTACCATGTAGAAAGTCAAGCAGAGAAATGGAAACACCGCTACCTGGAAATTCCCCTCCAAGTCACTCACCATCCTGACTTGGAAATATATCACCATTCCTTCACTGTCATTGGGTCAATACCCTGGAACCCCCATCCTAACAGCACTGTGGGTGTACCTGCACCACATGGACTGCAGCAGTTCAAGAAGGCAACTCACCACCACCTTCTGAAGGGCAACTAGGGATGGGCAATAAATGCTGGGCCAGCCAGTGAAGCCCATATCCCGTGAATGAATAAAAAAAAATTGGGAGCAGCTACTTACAGAAAAAATTGTCAGAGCAGTGGAAGGCATTCAGAGAGGAAGTAGCGAGTGTACAGGGCAAATATGTTCCCATAAAGACAAAGGGTGGGACCAAGTCTGGAGAACCCTGGATATCAAGGGACATAAAGGTTAGGATTAAGAAAAAACGGAGAGGCTTATGGCAGATACCGTGGGCTCAGTATGGCAGAGTCCCTAGAGGAGTATAAAAAGTGCAGAGGGGGAACTTAAAAAGGAAATTAGGAAAGCTAGAGAGTGCATGAGAAAGCATTGGTAGGTAGAATAGAGGAAAACCCAAAGGGGTTTTTTAATAATATAAAGAGCAAGAGAATAACTAGGGAAAGAGTAGGGCCAATTAGGGACCATAGAGGTAATCTGTGTGTGGACCCGGAAGACGTGGATACAGTCCTCAATGAATACTTTGCGTCCGTCTTCACAATGGAAAAGGACGGCGCAGGTATAGACATCAGGGTGGAGGACTGTGAAATATTAGAGGAAATTAACAGAGAGAGAGGAGGTACTAGCGGGTTTAGCGGCCTTAAAAGTGGATAAATCCGTAGGCCCAATTGAGATGTATCCCAAGCTGCTGAGGGAGGCAAGGGAAGAGATATCAGAAGCCCTGATGAGGGTAATGCATTTGATGTGGTCTAGATGGACTTTAGCAATACTTTTGATAAGGTCCCTCGCTGAAGACTGGTCAACAAAGTAAGAGCCCATGGGATCCAAAGCAAAGTGGCACGTTGGATCCAAAATTGGCTGAGAGGCAGTAAGCAGAGGGTGATGGTAGAGGGATGTTTCTGTAACTGGAAGTCGGTTTCCAGTGGGGTTCCGCAGGGCTCGGTGCTGGGACCCTTGCTGTTTGTGGTATACGTAAATGATTTGGACTTAAGTGTAGGGGGAATGATCAAGAAGTCCCCGGATGACATGAAAATTGGTAGGGAGGTAAATAATGAGGAGGATGGCCGTAAACTGCGAGGATATCAATGGACTGGTCAGGTGGGCAGAGCAATGGCAAATGGAATTCAACTCGGAAAATATGAGGTCATGCACTTGGGGAGGGCTAACAAGGCAAGGGATCACACTGAATGGTAGGACCTGGAAAGTACTGCAGATCAGAGGGACCTATCCACAGATCCCTGAAGGTAGCAGGGCAGGTAGATAAGGTGTTTAAGAAGGCATATGGGATACTTGCCTTTATTAGCTGAGGCATAGAATACAAGAGCAGAGAGGTTATGCTAGAACTGTATAAAATGCTGGTTAGGCCACAACTGGAGTACTGCGTGCAGTTGTAGTCACCACATTATAGGAAAGATGTGATTGCACTGGAGAGGGTGCAAAGGAGATTTACCTGGATGCAGCCTGGGCTGGAGGATCTGAGCTATGAGGAAAGATTGGATACGCTGGGGTTGTTTTCCTTAGCAGCCAAGGTTGAGAGGGGACCTGATAGGTGTGTATAAGATTATGAGGGCATAGATAGGGTATGTGGGAAGGCACTTTTTCCATTAGTGGAGGGGTTAATAACCAGGAGGCATAGACTTAAGCTAATAAGTAAAAGGCTAAGAGGGGAGTTGAGGAGAAATTTTTTCACCCAGAGGGTGGTGGGAGTCCGGAACTCACTGTCTGAAAGGGTGATTGAGTCAGGAACTTCGTAACATTTAAGTATTTAGCTATTCACTTGCATTGCCGTAGCCTCTAGGGCTATGGACCAAGCGCTGGAAAATGGGATTAGTGAAGTCAGATCTTTGTTGACCGGCATGGACACGATGGGCTGAATAGCCTTTTTCTGTACTATAAACTTCTGAGTCTATAAGGCATTTGATAAGCTCCCTCATGAAAGCTTATTGCAGAAAATTAAAGCTCATGGTGTGTGGGGTAACATTGGTATGGATAGAAGATTGGCTAACTAACAGGAAACAGTGGGCATAAATGGCTCATTTTCTGGTTGGTAGGACGTGATGAGTGGTGTGCCACAGGGATCTGTGCTGGGACCTCAACTCTTTATAATTTTTATAAATGATTTGGATGAAGGAACTGATGGTATTGTTGCTAACTTTGCTGATGCCACAAAAATAGGTAGGATAATAAGTTGTGAATAGGACATAAGGAGGCCACAAAAGGATAAAGATAGGTTCGGTGAGATCTAGCAAATGGAGTCTAATATGGGAAAATGTGAGGTTGTCTATTTTGGCAGGATGAATAAAAAATGAAGCATATTATGTAAATGGTGAGAGATTGCAGAGCTCTTGAGTTGCAAAGGGATCTGGGTATCCGAGTGCATGAATCACAAAAGACTAGTATGCAGGTGCAGCAAGTAATTAGCAAAGTGAATAGAATGTTATCGTTTATTGCAAGTGGAATTGAATACGAGTGTAGTGAGGTTATGCTTCAGTTGTACAGGGCATTGGTGAGACGACATCTGGAGCACTGTGTACAGTATTGGTCCCCTTATTGAAGGATGTAAATGCATTAGAAGCAGTTCAGAGAAGATTTCCTAGATTAATATCCTGGAATGGGTGGGTTGCCTTATGAAAAAGGACTGGACAGGCTAGGCTTGTATCCACTGGAATTTAAAAGAGTAAGGGACGACTTGATTGATCTATGTAAGATCCTGAGGGGACTTTACAGGGTGGATGTGGAAAGGATATTTCCTCTTGTGGGAGAATCTGGAACTCGGTGTCACTGTTTCAAAACTAAGAGGTCGCCCATTTAGGAAAACCTTTTTCTCTCAGGGTTGAGACTTCTCGATAAATTCTCGATAGATAAGGAGGTGGAAGGTTATTAGGGATAGGCAGGAATGTGAAGTTGATGTTAAAATCAGATCAACCGTAATCTTCTCGAATGGCGGAGCAGGCCTGAAGGGCCGAGTGGCCTACTCCTCCTAATTCATATGCTTGTATGTATGTTCTTATATAATTACATCACAGATCCTAACCACTGCAGTAAAAACACATCTAACTTACAATACAGTATCTAATTAATGAAAGTGAAAGAACAAATGTTTATTTTGTGTTTCAAAGCCTGTTAATGAAAGAATTCCAGAAGCAGGTGATTGTTTTTTTTTGGTTCCCTACTTGGGACTGGTGTTTCCCTGTGCTTCATGCCTGCTCTGAGGGGCCATGAATCATGCCTACTTACTGAAGGAGCCCGACTCCACTAATATTGTGGGAGGTTTGAACTGCCCACTCCCATAATGGAGCTGGCAAGGATGGGAATGCTGTGTGCGGCCAATCCCTTATCCTGTGCCAGCGAAAATTGCTGGAAACAGTAATGGGGGCGGAATCTGGTCCCACCTGTCATTTTTAAAGGGCTCCCGAGTCATCACTACTCAGCGAAAATCTGGCCTTGCTGTCTCATAGAGTCATAGAGGTCTACAGCACAGAAAAAGGCCCTTTAGCCCATCGACTCTGCGCCGGTCAAACAAGTACATAACTATTCTAATCCCATTTTCCAGCACTAGGCCCATAGCCTTGTATGCCATGGCATCACAAGTGCACATCCAAATACTTCTTAAATGTTATGAGGGTTTCTGCCCCTACCACCCTTTCAGGCAGTGAGTTCCAGATTCCCACCACCCTCTGGGTGAAAAAATTCTTTCTCACATCCCCTCTAAACCTCCTGCCCCTTACCTTAAACCTAAGCCCACTGGTTATTGAACCCTCCACCAAGGGGAAAAGTTCCTTCCTGTCTACCCTATCTATGCCCCTCATAATTTTATACGCCCCAATCATGTCCCCGTCAATGTCCCCTGCTCCAAGGAAAATAACCCCAGCCTATCCAATCTTTCCTCATGACTCAAACTCTCCAGCCCAGGCAATATCCTGGTAAATCTCCTCTGCACTCTCTCTAGTGCAATCACATCCTCCCTATAATGCGGATTACAGAACTGCATGCAATACTCTAGCTGTGGCCTAACCAGCATTTTATACAGTTCAGCATAACCTCCTTGCTCTTATATTCTGTGCCTCGGCTAATAAAGGCAAGTATCCCAAATGCCTTCTTAACCACCTTATCCGCTACCTTAAGGGACCGGTGGACATGCACACCAAGGTCCCTCTGATCCTCGGTACTTCCCAGGGCCCTACCATTCATCGTGCATTCCCATACCTTGTTTGTCCTGCCCAAGTGCATCACCTCACACTTATCTGGGTTAAGTTTCAGTTACCACTGATCAGCCCATCTGACCAGCCCGCCTATATCCTCCTGTCATCTCAGCCGACCTAGTTTGTATATTGCCCTTTATATGAGTAAGTTATCTATAACTGCACTCATTTACATGTTTAGTCGTTTTATCTGTGCTGTTTAAATGAATGAGCTAATGGGGAGGATATGCGATATTGAAACAGATTCATCAAGAACGTTTCTAGTTGCTATGCAAATAGCACACAGGAGCTATTCGCTGAATACCTAAAAAAAAAGCAGGGATACTGGAAATACCCAGGTGATTGATCAGCATCTGAAACACAATGAAAGCTTGACTTATGATGCTCTCTTAGGACTAGTAAGTTGAAGCTGGGTAATATGGAAAAAGTGCATAGGAACTGAATTTTGGTCAGACAGGATTAGTGATGGCATGGACTCATATAAAGATATGATGGCATTTGACCAAAGCTATTCTTTGTGTACTTGCAAGTTCAAGAATATCAGGAGAGGGCCGACAGTTTTATGCAAGTAGTATGGCTTACATTTGATAGAAGTGATGTACTTCATAAATTCATGGCCTATCCGTTGATCTGATGGTGAAAATCATACACCTCAGGAAGACTTAAGCCAGAATTTTGCGCTTGCTGAGCAGGCACACAGTGGACACGTTCGATCGCGAAATAGGGTGCGACAATGTCGGGAGGGCATCCCGACATCATCATGCTGTATTGCGATATTTGGGTCAGCGGGTGCATGTGGAAGTTTGAACCACGCCCACTGACAGTTAAAGGGCCAATTAAGGCCATTTAAAGGGCAACTGACTGCCATTTTGAGTGGCCCGTGTGCTTTTACGCTTGGCAAAGACAGTCTTCACGTTTTTCATGCATTCTATATCCAGGGCGGGATAAAAGGCCCACAGGCTAATGGTAAGGTGAGTAGTTAGGAGTTGGCTGTGAATTGCTTGTTGTTAGTTTAGAGAGAGTTTCTGGCATTTTTTTGGTGTTCTTGAGAACTCTCTGATGGTTCAGCAGATGTCCCGAAACCTGGCACTGGGCAGGTGACACAGATTTCTGGACTTCTGCTCTTTGCTGCAGAGAACAGTGTTAATCCCCTCATTATACTGTCTCCTCCTACATTCCTGTTTGTTTTCCCCTGCTTGAATGGCCTCCTGTACCATGGTACCATGGCCAGCCTGCTCATCCACCTTGCAGACCTTGCTTTTGTCCACACAGGTTGTGAGCACTTCAGACCTGTTTGACAATTGCAAAGTCTGAGGCTCCTCCACTACTGTCTGTTCGGTCCCTTTACCTGCCTCACTGACGGTCACATTGCCCTGACTCTCTCTCCTCCCCAAAACAGACAACCCTATTCTAAGAGGCCTGATCGTCTTCTGGAACAAAGTGTCCAGGCATTTCTCCTCCTCACTTATGTTGTGCAGTGTCTGCAGTTTGCCTTCTAGATCATTAATCCCAATCCGGAATTCCTCTAGCTGTTTACGCTTGCTGCAGCTGTGTTTGTCCTGGATCGCCTTGGCGTTCAAATAATCCACATTGCACAGCTGCAACATACCACCTGTCCTGACATTGTTACTTAAGTTATTAAGTTAAATTAATTAAGGGAGTAATTAAATTAGAATAATTCCTATGTATACCCCACCTCATTCCCCTGTGCACCGAATTCCCATGTGAACCTAATTTACCACTCACTCAGTCTCTGTCTCACTCCGGCATAGTCGCCTGTCTCCTTGTACGCCCCTTACTTAGATTTCATACCCTAAGCCAATCTCTTCTCTTTCCATTGGACATTGGACTCTTGCCCTCATCCAACATCCCTGCCTCTCCATGACCTGTGGATCTGGTTTCATGTTCACAGGCCATTTCCAATCTCTGCTCCTCTGTCTGACTGAGGATAAGAGGGTTAGGGATACTCCCCACCTGCTCGTCTTCGCTCCACCACATTGTGATTCCTTTTCTCTGGTAAAGGAAAAAGTGCATAATTTGTCCCCCTCAACAAGCCTCCTCCACCCTCCCAAAGTACAGTTGACCATCACATCATTGCACATCACACTGACATACATGCCAACCATGGTCTGTCTTTTTAAAAAATTCATTCATAGGATGTGGGCTTCGCTGGCTGGGCCAGCATTTATTGCCCATCCCTGGTTGCCCTTGAGAAGGTGGTGGTGAGCTGCTACCTTGAACCACTGTAATCCACATGGCGTAGGTATACCCACAGTGCTGTTAGGAAGCGAGTTCCAGGATTTTGACTAAGTGACAGTCAAGGAAAGGGGATATATTTCCAAGTCAGGATGGTGAGTAACTTGGAGGGGGAACATCCAGATGATGGTGTTCCCGCCTATCTGCTGCCCTTATCCTTCTAGAAGGTAATGGTCATGGGTTTGGAAGGAGCTGTTGAAGGACCCTTGGTGAATTCCTGCAGCGCAACTTGTAGATCAAAGCACATGATTATGTGCTACATTGCGCTCTGTATTTCACACCCCTGAGTACCAACATGTGTTTCCACTCACAAAGACACCTACCGTAGGTTCCAACTGTCCAACTGGAATTAGCCCTCACCCTGGCAGAGTGCAGAAGGTGATCCTTTTCTGACATTAGATCCAGACTCTGCAAACTACATCATGGCTGCTGACCAGGCCTGCCACCTCCATCCAGGCCTTCTTGCTCATGTGAGATGGCGTCCCTTGGCAGCAGGATGTCACGACAGTCAGTTACTGCCTCCAGCAAGACCCTGAGGCACTCATTCAAAAAACAGGGGGCAGACTGTATCCAGGCATTCCTGTCACACTTGGGAAGGGCTGCTGGCAAAGATGCCACCCTGGACACAGGAGCAGCACTCTAAATCAGGAATGGTCACCAAAAAATTTCGAATTCAATACCAGCTCCCTGAGGCTCTGAGTGCAGACTTCCAGCTTTCAGGGAGCTGCATTTAAATCCCCCGTCTGCACCTTTCCTGTTCCTGGTACCCACCGCCTTCCTGCCCTCACTGGCAGCGTTGAGCTTCTCTCATTACGCGTTGCACTTTGCTGGCAGTTAATTGGCCAGCCAGTGTGAAATTGACTTCGGGAGACGATCGCGGGCGGCAACTGATTTCACATCCGCTTCCGGTCCCGCCGATCGCAATCGCAGGCCAGGCTGAAAATTCAGGCCTTAGACTTAACGCAACAAAATCTGTTAAACGTATTGAGCATTTTAAGACAGTTTGGTTCCCCTTCCAAAAATGACATTTTATTTTCTTTTTCAGCCTTTTCGAACTTACTTCAGCCATGGGTTGATAACCAGTCAAATTACAGAGAAAAGGTACATGCGTATGCAAAACAATTTCTTATTTTAGTATTTCACGCAGTATCTGATGACTTTAACTTGTTAGTTTTTTTTGATTTTGGGCTCTATGTATAGGTACCCTTTTACTTTATTAGATCAGCTCATTTTTAATTGATGGTGCCACTGCATGAAAGAAAACTATTTTTAAAGCAAAAGTAAGCTGGTCAAATTGTTTTTAAGACCATTTTGATTGAATATTTTATAACCTCAATAAAAGCCCTCAGTTAACAGGTTATGACAGTGAAATTTGCTTGTGTAGCTACAGGAATGGGAGTACTGATTTATTTCCATTGTTGATTGTATAATTCCTTTACTGTTTAATTGAAGAGTGTGGCAAGTGCACCTGCTGCTGGTGCTATTCTGCTTGAATAAGGGTAAAGATTATAAACTTTCTCAATAGAATTTGGTTCAGGAACAAAATTGTGACAAGCGGTTAAATAAATCAATTTGTCAAACTCTGCCACAGATTAAAAAATCTCTGGTTGTGGGGGAGCTGGTGCTATCTATTTCACTGATTCTATGTTGTACCTAGATTGGCTCTTGTCTCAAAATTTTGAAATAGGTTTTCGTCACAAATTTCTCTGTCAGTATTTGATAAACTGAGTGCTTTTGTAGTTTTTAAATGAATGGGTAATTTAGCTTTCATGAGGGCAGTTGTCTAACTATTGATTCCTGTTAAGTAATCAGTTTGTGCTTTGCTGGACATCCATTGGGCAGTAAAAGGGAGAATGCACTTTGGAAGGATAGGAATAACATTTGTGATAAAGTAGGACATGGAATTGGTTCAAAGTCTAACAAAGTATGAAAATCACCATGAGGGCTTTTTGCCCAATTTGCTTCAGTTCTGAATAGACAAAGCTGGTATAATTCTCTAAATTTAGAGTTAAGTAAAAACTCTCTAAGGACGAAAGGTTTGGAACATGAAGAATGTATACTTCATACAGAAGCAGTCAAGGGGTTATTTTTGTTGTTGTAGACTGAATTCTAAAATGTATGCAATTTTAGCTTGTGGTGTTTGATGTAGCCATTTAGTAAAAGTACAAAAGTCACTCCTGTAAATAAATGATAACAGATACTCAAGTGATTCCTGTAAGACTGAAAATTTAGACAACATTCAAGCATTTCCCCTAAGTATTTTCCACTGCTCATGTATCCATGTACAGAAATTAATTCAATTATATGAGCATTTAAACCTATTTCTGAATATAGGAATTTAGAGGCAAAATTATGTTTGCACTTGAATGAAATCAGGAAATAGATTTATTTTAAGGAGGATTAGAAATATTTTTTGCCCTTGCCCACCCCATCTCACAAGCACAATATATCACTCAGTTCAAACACTTCAACCAAATGTTGTCCCAATTTTTAGACCTACAATATCTGTTATTATTTATTGAAACAAGAATGTTTCTCGCTTCTGAGTCACGGGGCAGAATTTAATTTGTGCTATGGGTGTCCTGCCCACTGGTTGGAGAATTGCAGGGGACCCCACGTCTCTTCTCTCTGGGAGGCCCAATGCAATTTCAAATGCATTCAGACACTTGTCTGGACAACACCAGGCTTCGCACTTGATCAAGTCCCCAGTGGGATGGAAATTTTCCAGTCAGAGGCTGTCATTTGTCCATCATCAGCAGTGCTACCAGAAGCGGTTGCTGCTGCTGGTAATGCGCAGTGACCTTTAACCGGGATCATCACTAGATCCTTGGAGAGGTTAGTGGGGAGAGATGAAGGTTCACGGGAAGGTGGGGGGGTCATCAGAAATATGGGGTGAGGGGGGTTGGATACAAGGATGGGGCGGCTTCCAGCGCCTCTTCTCCCCAGTGACCAATGCCTGGTCCTTCACTGGGTGCTTATGAATGAGAGACTCAAACTCCCTCCCAATGGCGCTACAGGCAAACCTGGGCAGCCTTAGAAGGCATGGGAGACCTTTGCAAGTTCAGTGAAATTCCTGATTCCTCATAAACCCCTGGTGGGCTCAGGGGCAATTTGGTTTAAGTAGCTTGTTAACAAATCTAATTGTTTTCCTGCTGACAGCAGGTGGGATTCTTGCCTTGGGCCCTTCTCGCCTCCCCACTAAATGCAGGACAATTTTCCTCCCACCAGGAATTGGACACGTAGCCTCCCATTCGATTTTCCCAGCACCCCGGTAATCACGTCCTTTCCAGCACGCTCCATTAAATTTTGCCCAGAAGGTTTTGGGTTCAAGGCTTTTGTCCAAAAATCGAAGCTTACACTCCAATGCCATACTGAAGAAGCACTGCACTGTCAGAGGTGCTATCTTTCGGAAGAGACGTTAAACTGAGGCCCCATCTGCCTGGTTGGATGAATGTAAAACATCCAAGAAAAGCAGGGGAGTTATCCCTGGTGTCCTGGCCAATATTTATCCTTTAATCAACATCACAAAAAATAGAAATTATCTGGTCATTATCACACTATTCTTTGTGGGAATTTGCTGTGTGCATACTAGCTGCCCACATTACAAAAGTGAGTACACTTCAAAAAAAGTCCTTCATTGGCTGAAAAATGCTTAAGTGTTTTGGGATGTCCGGTGGTCACAAAAATACTATATATATTTAAGTTTTTCTTCAATGAAAGGAGGCTGCAAATGTTCAAGATGGTTTTACTTTTGTTTTTTCTACCCTTATTCAGCACTGATCGGCAGCCTTTTGTTCTTTTCGGTTGCCACTCGACAAAAGAAAACTTAAACTCGTACAGCTTTACTTTTCCATCTGAGGGTCACCTTGTTAAAAACACAAACAACAGAGGAGGCACAGCTAGGCATATGGTATTGTAACTCATTTTTCCCATTTAATGTTCACAGTCAGGTATGCTTGCTGGTTTTTACTGTAGCTGTGGCTAATTTTCTGGTAGAATATAAATAGGATGCAATACAAAATTTATTCCACAAATGTGCTGATTTGGACTTCTCATCCCACAGAAAGGTTAAGTTTAAGATTGCAAAATATGTTTATTTTTTAATGCTATCTAGAATGTAATAAAACTATTCCTGATTGGTACAATTGTTAATTGGTCTTCATTCAAGTAACTTTACGCAATACCTTGAGTAAGATGCATGTTTGCACCTAGGACTCTGTTTGAATTATGAAGACAAAAGGGGCCAGGTTGTTTTTTTATTCTGACAGGCTAAATGAGGGTGATCTCATGCATGAGTCAAGCCTAAAACTTAACTTTGACCAAATGGTTTGCTTTTGGTTCTGTGGGATGCCACATTACATCCATGTCTTAGTATTGATCAGCTCGGTTAAACAGGATATGCTGTAGCTTACATCAAAACGTTTTTGGTGGAGTAGATACAGGAGATAAAGTAATAAAATTTTGCAATATGACTATGGAAAAATTGTGTAGTTAGTTTTAAACTGCATAACTTCATGATGTGGAAGATGTTCAAGTCTTCAATATTGGACTGTTGAGGATAGGGACAATGTCACATTCATTTCTAAGAGGATTGGAAAGCAGCAAACATTTTAACCATCCAACAGAAAGGATGAAGGAGCAGCCATAATAACTGCATGCAAATAATCTTAAGATTATGTCAATACTCATAGGGGAGAATTCTCTCCCCATTGGGGGAGTGGAGCGGGCGCGCTGCCATTTTATGTGGGCGGGCACACTCCCTGTGCGGGTGGGGGGGAGTAGGCTGAGTCGGGGTGCGAAAGAGTGCAGAAATCTCCTTGAGGCGCAGAGTTGCCTCAGGGAGATCACTTTGAGTTTCAAAAATTTTTAATTATTCAAAAAAAAAAGAAAATAATTTAGGACATGCCCCCTCATGTGAAAGTGTCACATGAGCTGGGACCTGTCTACGAATTTTAATGAAAATCTTTATTTCACTTATAAATCATTCATGAAACCTCATCCCGCCTGTGGATGAAGTTTCATGAAAAAGGTGAAGACTGCCTAGGCTCTTCGCCTGCCCGCCAACCTTAAGGTTGGATGGGCAGCTACGTTAAGTGGTTTAATTAGTTTTTAAATGGCCTTAATAGGCCTTTGACAGTTCGGCAAGTGCGCAGCCGACTCCGGTGTGCGCCTACCGAACTGAAAATCGGAATGACGTGCCGCACCCCGCCCCTGCTCGCAGAGCCGAAGATTCTGGCCACAGTAATATGGTGCGAAAAGCTGTACGTTTTGTCAGTTATAATGACCTTGGATCTGACTGATGTTTTGACTTACCAACAAATGGACACTTTCAAACTCATAGTCCAGAAATAAGGTATTTTAGTCCTTGCCCATTGTATAGCTAGAACAGTAGCCACTGATTTGATAAATAGTTACATTCCAGAACAATTTGAAGCCAAACTTTTGTTGGATGCCTGAATTGCTGAGTTGAAATACGATAATTTGAATTTAAGCATTAAAGCATAATGAATGGTAGTTGTTGTATTTTTGTGTACTGAGGAAATTTGTTTTTACCCACGGTGTACAGGTTGCCCAATATTGTTGCTTGATTTACTAATAAATGTTACCTTGTACAAAGTAGTTATCTGTACCCCCATCTCTTAAGGGCAAGATTTTCTGGCCGTTGGGCGGGCCCGGGTGCAGCGGGGAGACAGTCCACTGCCTGTGATTGGCCCCTGAACGCGATTTCATGCTGGCTGGCCAATTAGTGGCCAGCCAGTGTGAAACGCGCACTGAGAACCTCAATACTGCCGGGGTGAGCGTGGGAGAAGTGGTAGCGCAGAAGTCAGCACATGTGCGGGGGTGCGCGCACTGAAAGCTCCCTGAAGGCAGGGAGCTCCCTCAGGGAACTGAAGAGTTTTGGAAACAGAAATAAAGATTTTAAAAATGAGAGAAACATGTACCCACTTATGACTCAGTCACATGAACAGGGACATATTAAAAATTATGTCTAAAAAATTTTTGCTTTTTTAAAAATTACTGCTGGAAACCTCATCCCGCCCGTGGTTGATGTTTCATAAAAAATCCAAAGGCCGCCGGGCAGTGGAAAATTGCTTTTAATTGATTAAAGGCATCAATAGCTGGACAGGTAGCCGAGGTTGTGGTGGGGGAGCATTTTAGTGATAGCGACCACAGCATGGTACGCTTTAAGTTTGCTGTGGACAAAGAAATAGACAAGTTGCAAAAAAATGTTTTTGATTGGGGGAGAGTGGATTTTAGTCAAATAAGGCACGATCTGGCCAAGGTGGACTGGGAACAGCTATTTGTGGGGAAATCTACAGAGGAGCAGTGGGGGACGTTCAAAAAGGAAATGGGGAGGGTACAGGCTCAACATGTTCCCTCTTAGGGTGATAGGAAAGAGTAACAAGCCCAGAGAACCATGGATGACCAGAGATATTCAGGTTACGATGAGAAGGAAAACAGAGGATTTAGTAGGTACAAGGGAAGCAAATCAGCGGCGGCATTAGTGGAGTACAGAAAGTGCAGGGTGGAGCTTAAGAAAGCAATTAGGAGAGCAAAGAGAGGATATGAGAAAGCTCTGGTTGGTAAAAGTAGGGAAAATCCCAAGATATTCTATAAGTATATCAATGGGAAGAGGATAACCAGGGAAAGAGTAGGGCCCATTAGGGACCAAGGGGGCAACCTATGGGTGGAGCCAGAGGACATTGCTAGAGTGTTGAATGAATATTTTACATCCGTCTTCACCCAAGAGAATGAGGATGAAGGTATCGAATTTGGGAAGAGAGACTGCGAGGTTCTTAAGCAAATTGATATAGGGAATGACAAGGTATTGGAGGTGATGGCAGGCTTAAAAGTGGACAAATCTCCAGGTCCAGATGATTTGTGTCCCAGACTGCTAAGGGAGGAGATCGCAGGGGCTCTGACCCAAAGTTTTAATTCCTCTCTGGCCACGGGGGAGGTGCCAGAGGACTGGAGAACAGCTAATGTGGTTCCGCTATTTAAGAGTTGTAGAGATAAGCCAGGGAACTACAGGCCAGTGAGTCTCTCGTCAGTGGTAGGGAAACTATTGGAGAAAATTCTGAAGGAGAGAATCTATCTCCACTTGGAGAGGCAAGGTTTGATCAGGGATAGTCAGCATGGCTTTGTCAGAGGGAGGTCATGCCTAATTGATTGAATTATTTGAGGAGGTGACCACATGTGTAGATGAGGGTAGCGCAGTTGATGTAGTTTATATGGATTTCAGCAAAGCCTTTGACAAGGTCCCACATGGGAGACTTATAAAGAAGGCAAATGCACATGGGGTACAGGGTAATTTGATAAGGTGGATTCAAAAATGGCTTAGTTGTAGGAGACAGAGGGTGCTGACAGAAGGATGCTTTAGTGACTGGAAGCCAGTGTCCAGTGGCATACCACAGGGATCTGTGCTGGGTCCCCTAATATTTGTCATTTATATAAACGACATAGATGACTATGTTGGGGGTAGGATTAATAAGTTTGCGGATGACACAAAGATTGGCCACGTTGAGTGAGGTTGAGTGTCTTGGGCTACAGGAAGGTATAGACGGGATAGTCAAATGGGGAGATAAGTGGCAGATGGAATTTAACCCTGGAAATGTGAGGTGCTGCACTTTGGAAGGAATTTGACAAGGAAGTATTCAATGAACGACATGACACTAGGAAGTTCTGAGGAACAAAGAGACCTTGGCGTGTGTGTCCATAGATCTCTGAAGGCGGAGGGGCATGTCAGTGGGTTGGTGAAAAAGGCATATGGGACACTTGCCTTTATCAATCGAGGCATAGATTACAAAAGTAGGGAGGCCATGTTGGAGTTGTATAGAACCTTGGTGAGGCCACAGCTGGAGTACTGTGTGCAGTTCTGGTCGCCACATTATAGGAAGGATGTGATTGCACTGGAGGGGGTGTAGAGGAGTTTCACCAGGATGTTGCCTGGGATGAAACTTTTACGTTATGAAGAGAGGTTGGATAGACTTTGATTGTTTTCATTAGAGCAGAAAAGACTGAAGGGCGACCTGATTGAGGTGTACAAGATTATGAGGGGCATGGACAGGGTGGATAGGGAGCAGCTGTTCCCCTTAGTTGAAGGGTCAGTCACAAGGGGGCATAAGTTCATGGTGAGAGGCAGGAGGTTTAGGGGGAATGTGAGGAAAAGCTTTTTTACCCAGAGGATGGTGACGGTCTGGAATGCGCTGCCTGGGAGGGTGGTGGAGGTGGGTTGCCTCACTTCCTTTAAAAAGTACCTTGGCACGTCATAACATTCAAGGTTATGGGCCAAGTGCTGGTAAATGGGATTAGGTAGGTAGGCCAGGTGTTTCTCACGTGTTGGTGCAGACTCGATGGGCTGAAGGGCCTCTTCTGCATTGTGATTCTCTGAGTAGGGCTCTGAATTGTCGGCGGGCGCACTGCCAACTTTCGTGCGCGCCCGCCGACTGAAAGATCGCGCGCTATTTTACACCCGCCCAAGGAACGTAAAGTCTTGCACTAAGATTAAATAATAGCTGTATCGCTGTCAACAGACTTGAGCGACATGCTGGTGTTGGTGTTTCAGTTTCAATGCTGAGAACATTATCAGTAATTCTTCAAAGAGTTTGAGTATAATAACAGCAAGTTTTATTTTGTCACACTGATTTGGTGACTTAATTTGATTGTCCAATCATGACATTCTGGGAATTGTGTCAAAACACATTGGGCAGAATTTTCCCGTCGGTGATTTGGGGGCAGGGCCTGCTCGCTGACAAGAAAATGATGCGGGATGCCGTCGGGAGGAACCATTTAAATATTGAGGAAGGTGGGCGGACAGCGAAATCAGCTGTCTGCCCACCGACCTGTCAATTGCCATTGACAGGATCATTAAGATAATTAAAGACTCTGCCCGTCCAACCTCAAGGCTGGCGGCCAGGCCAGGAACCCCAGCGGGCTTCTTATAATATATGAAACCTCATCCACTGGCGGAATGAGGTTTCATGTCTGTTTTTAAAAACTTTAATAAAGTTTATGCCCTTTTTATTAACACTTCCCATCTCGTGTGACATTGCCACATGAGGGGGACATGTTAATTTTTATATTTTTCTATTTTTAATGTTTTTGACACTGTCAGTAATCTCCCTGAGACAGCACTTAGTCTCATGCGCGAAAGAGTGCACTTTGACAGATGGGGAATCCCTCCACCCCCCGCACAGGAAGTGCATAGCGCTTCCTGTCGGGCAGGCTGCTGGGCGAGCCTCAATTGGCCCACCCACTCAAAATGGCGGCGGGCTCCGTTTCGCCGGCGGAATTTGGTTGCCTGCCCGCCGCCGAGCCGTTGGGGCCGGCCCGCCTGCCCATCAAGGTAAAAATTCTGGCCATTATGTGGGAAATACTGAACACAAGCTTGCACCCTACTGTTCTGTGGCCTAGCTTATTGCTTCTTTAATATGCTGCTCTGTACATTGTTAATTCTGAATCTTAAATTACATTTTACTTTTGTCTGAAAATATGCAGAATTGCTTGTTGCGTGTTTCATTCCAAAATTGCAAAGGTTACATGGAATAACATAATATAATACCCTCCAGGTTGTGCAGTGTACATCCCCCAGAGGACCTTTGGCATGCTCACGGACATATTTTTTTGGAAATTCTCACGTACCTTACATGGGTAAGTTGATACTTGAATAACCAGTTCATTTCCTATTTCTAAAGATATTCAGAAGTGAAATGAATGCCTATTTTAATTCTTGCAGGCAAAGACAACAATCAGCAGAAAAAGAATGAACTGTTGTAAGTTTTACTCTTGACTTTCTATGCCAACTTTTGAAATAAAACATAAATAATGAACTTGGACCAACATCACTTGTAATGGCTGTCAACCCTTTTTTTTAATAAAGATGTAAATCCCAGGATTACTGTAAAATAATCAATAGACAGGAACAGGGTTTAAAAATGTTTGGTTTTAAGTTGGAAACCAGGATTGCAGTGCCTGTCAAGTCTTTTTGTATCTTTAGCTGAGTCCATTTGGTCAGTGCCAATATGCAAGTTTTTTGCCATAGAGATATTACATATTGATGGCAAATTTAAATAGACTTGTCGAGAATATTATGTCATTGTTGCTTTTTAGTACTTATTATTTGTCTACTGTGTCCTATATGGGCAAAGTTGAATTGAATAATCCTCAGGGTGTGCAGGGTTACCCTGCAGAAAGGACATGCAGCTATTATTGGTAATGGCTTTCCCATCAGACTGCTAACAGTTTTGCATATTGAACATAAAAGGCTTCTTCTGGTATAATGAATTTGAAGTAGTTGCTCATTTTTTGTTTGCCTGCTCAGTACCCAAGTAGCATTTCAACTCAGACCTTTTTAAATCAAGAATAAAAAATGCTTCGTTACTGTGGAAAATTAAGTACGGTATTTTTGAGAACGAAGAATGATTAAAAAAAAATATTTGTTTAGCCTGAACTAATATCTGTTCGTGCAAAGACCAGAAGGGTGGAAATTTTAACTTCTACTGAGAATGTAAACACTGTGACTCAAGATGACGATCAGACAGGTGCCAGCAAGTATTGCGTAGTGTAAAACAAGTATTAGTTTGCAGTAGTGCAAAACGAGTGACACCAGATCGTCCAATTGATGGAAAGGAAATTCAGCTAGGTTTTTAACGAGCGGCAGATCTGATAGCAACAGCTTTATTTTATCACCAGAAGTTTAAAATTACCCCTCAGGAGTGTACAGTAGGGGAGTTTTAAATGGACACACAGAATTATGATCTGAAATTGTTGAACTCGATGTTGAGTCTGGAAGGCTGTAAAGTACCTGATAGAAAGATGAGGTACTACTCTTCGAACTTAGGTTGAGCTTCATTGGAACAGTATGGGAGGCCAATGACAGAGAGGTCAAAGTAAGCTTGGGGAAGGGAATTAAAATGACAGGAGACCAGAAGCTCATCGTCATGTGGGAGGCAGTGGCATAGTGGTATTGCCTTTGGACTAGTAATCCAGAGATACAGGGTAATGCTCTGGGGACCGAGGTTGGAATCCCACCACGGCAGATGGTGAAATTTGAATTCAATAAAAATCTGGAATTAAAAGTCTAATGATGACCATGAAACTATGTCGATTATCGTAAAACCTCATCTGGTTCACTAATGTCCTTTAGGGAAGGAAACCTGCTGTCTTTACCCAGCCTGGCCTACATGTGACTCCAGATCCAGTGGTTGACTCTTAAATGCCCCCCTCAACAATAAATAAATGCTGGCTCATGAATGAATATTAAAAAAATGCTTACAAATGAAAAGGAGGTGTTTCGCAAAGTAGTTACCCAACTACTCCATAGAGGAGATTGCATCATGGACACCAAATATTGTACACTATTGTACACTAAATTGAAATCGCAGCTCATGAAGTTGTTCTCAAGTAGTCACTGTTGTAATGTAGGGAGAAATTTGTGCACAGCAAGATTCCACAAGCAGCAATGAGAAACATGACCAGATAATGTCAATTCGCCACATATGTATTCTTAGTTAGCTACATGTGGCTGGTGGATAATATATTGGCAAACACTGTTCTGGGCTGCATCATGAATCAGTGAGTAAGTCTCTGAATGATCTTTATTTCATAGGGTGTTGCCACAGATTTATGTTGCTGTAGTAGAAGCAGTGCTGGCTAGCATCCGATGCTACGTAGAAACTTCCAGCATAAAAATTGTAAGTGCCTTTTGTAAGATTGAAATTTTAACTGTTAAACAGAGGTTTATGCTTATTTTGGTGTTGTAGTCTGTAGCAAGCATGACTAATTAAGTTAGAAGTTAAATCATCATACCCTGGCAAAACGCTTGAATCTTGGCAACATCCTCCAAATGGATGAAGGTGGGATAATATGGAAATTAAATGACTGACAACTTGTAATGCATGGGGGAATATTCTTGCTCCATTTGTATTTTATGAATTTTCAGCTCAGTATTGTGAAAAATGTAGAAATATTGGCGAAAACAGTCTGAGATGGCATGCTCCCTCACTCCTCTTACTTCTGCTTCAATACTAACCCTTGAAGTAACTTTCACAATTTCATAATACTCTGTGAAGAGGTCTCATCTGTCATTTAAGTCTCATTTGAGTCAAGTTTTAAGTCATCTATTTTTAATCTTGAATCTATGGTCTCTCATCCTTGATTCAAATAATGGAAACCTTTAATTCCATCTACTTAGACATAGTTATAGAAACTATTGGAAAAGAAAGAACTTGAATTGTATAGCGGTTTTCTTTGCTCCAGGATGTCCCAAAGCGCATCGCAGCTCATGAAGTTGTTCTCAAGTAGTCACTGTTGTAATGTAGGGAGAAATTTGTGCACAGCAAGATTCCACAAGCAGCAATGAGAAACATGACCAGATAATGTGCTTAGTGATGTTGGTTGAGGGATAAATATTGACCAGAACCAGAGGAGCTTGCATTTATGTAGTACATTTAAGGTTGCAAACCATTTGAAAGTTCTTCAGCGAAGCGTTATTAAACAAAATTTGGCACCACACCACATAAGGAGATATTAGAACAGGAAGAAGTAGGTTTTAAGGAATCTTGAAGGAATCGAGGTTTGGGAGGGAGTTCCAAATCCTAGGGCCTAGACAACTGAAGAATGTAGGGCTGGAGGATGTTACAGAGAAACGGATGGACGAGGCCCTGAAGAGATTTGAAAGCAAGGATAAGAATTTTAAATTTGAAAAATTGTTGAACCTAAAGCCATTGTAGGTCAGAAATTGAGCATTTTGGAAAAAAGAGACGAGCTGTCAAAGCTTTTCATCTTGTACTCATCAAGACAGATGCAAGAATGTCAAATTTCAAAGGGAACAGCAATTTATACTGCATGGGAAAAGGGATGCTGATTGGTTGTAGAGTCATAGAGGTCTACAGCACAGAAAAAGGCCCTTCAGCCCATCGAGTCTGCGCTGGTCAAACAAGTACCTAACTATTCTAATCCCACTTTCCAGCACTAGGCCCATAGCCTTGTATGCCATGGCATTGCAAGTGCATGTCCAAATACTTCTTAAATGTTGTCAAAGTTTCTGCCCCTACCACCCTTTCGGGCAGTGAGTTCCAGATTCCCACCATCCTCTGGGTGAAAAAAAATTTCCTCAAACTCCCTCTAAATCTCCTGTCCCTTACTTTATATCTATTCCCCCTGGCTATTGATCCCCCACCAAGGGGAAAAGTTCCTTCCTGTCTACTCTATGCCCCTCATAATTTTATGCATTTCAATCATGTCCCCCCTCAATCTCCTCTGCTCCAAAGAAAATAACCCCAGTCTATCCAATCTCTCCTCATAACTAAAACTCTCCAGCCCAGGCAACATCCTGGTAAATCTGCTCTGCACTCTCTCTAGTGTAATCACATCCTTCCTATAATGCGGATTCCATAACTGTATGCAATATTCTAGCTGTGGCCTAACCAGCGTTTTATACAGTTCCAGCATAACCTCCCTGCTCTTATATTCTATGCCTCGGCTAATAAAGGCAAGTATCCCATATGCCTTCTTAACCACCTTATCTACCTGTCCCGCTACCTTAAGGGACTGGTGGACCTACACACTAGGTCCCTCTAATCCTCGGTACTTCCCAGGGTCCTATCATTCATCGTGTATTCCCGTGCCTTGTTTGTCCTGCCCAAGTGCATCACCTCACACTTATCCGGATTAAATTCCATTTGCCACTGATCAGCCCATCTGACCAGCTTGTCTATATCCTCCTGTAATCTAAGGCTATCCTCCTCACTATTTACCACCCCACCAATTTTCGTGTCATCCGCAAACTTACTGATCAACACTCATACATTCAAGTCTAAATCGTTTATATATACCACAAACAGCGAGAGACCCAACACCGATCCCTGTGGAACCCCACTGGATACAGGCATCCAGTCATAAAAACACCCCTAGACCATCGCCACCTGCATCCTGCCACTCGGTCAATTCTGGATCCAATTTGCCAAATTGCCTTGGATCCCATGGGCTCTTACCTCGGCTTTGGTTGGTCAAGGTGTTGCCATGCAAATGCACCGGGGAGCTATTGTCCCCCATGCTTTTGTTTATTCAAACAGGTGTACATCTGTTTGCCTGTTTTGCCTGCAGAGGACAAGTTCCTGCATATGAATATTTGTAGCTTCTAGCAAACAACATTGCGAGCCTGATTGCTAATCTTAAATTGGTTGTTAAATTCTTAGCACAGTTGGGATTGTTCAGCAAATGTTGCCCAATCGCGGAATCACACTTAACATTAGACATTATGTTCTGAGTTTTGCAAGCACAGGTTAGTTGCATATGGTCAGTATGACAATGAAGAGGGTAGGAGGGCATGCCAGGAATAGCACCAGGCATACTAAAAATGAGGTGTCAACCTTGTGAAGCTATAACACGGGAGGACGACTTGTGTGCCAAACAGCATAAACAGCAAGTGATAGATAGGGCTAAACAACCTCACAACCAATGGATCAGATCTAAGCTCTGCAGTCCTGCCACATCCAGTCGTTAATGGGGGTGGACAATTAAACAACTCACTGGAGGACGAGGCTCCACAGATATCCCCATCCTCAATGATGGAAGAGCCCAGCACATCAATGCAAAAGATAAGGCCGCAGCATTTGCTACAATCTTCAGCCAGAAATGCCGAGTGGATGATCCATCTTGGCCTCCTCTGGATGCCAGACTTCAGCCAATTCGATTCACTCCATGCGATATTAAGAAGCGGCTGAAGGCAATGGATACAGCAAAGGCCATGGGCCCTGACAATATTCCAGCGATAGTACTAAAGACTTGTGCTTCAGAACTTGCTGTGCCTCTAGCCAAACTGCTCCTGTACAGCTACAACACTGGCATCTACCCGGCTATGTACAAAATTTCCCAGGTATGTCCTGTACACAAAAAAACAGGACAAATCCAACCCAGCCAATTACTGCCCCATCAGTCTACTCTCCATCATCAGTAAAGTAATGGAAGGGGTCATCAACAGTGCTATCAAGTGGCACTTGCTTAGCAATAACCTGCTCACTGACACCCAGTTTGGGTTCCGCCAGGGCCATTCAGCTCCTGACCTCATTACAGCCCTGGTTGAAACATGGACAAAAGAGCTGAACTCAAGAGGTGAGAGTGGTTGCCCTTGACACCAAGGCCACATTTGACTGTGTGGAATCAAGGACCCCTAGCAAAACTGGAGTCGATGAGAATCAGGAGGAAAACTCTCCACAGGTTGGAGTCATACCTAGCACAAAGGAAGATGGCTGTGGTTGTTGGAGGTCAGTCATCTCAGCTCCAGGACATCACTGCAGGAGTTCCTCATGGTAGTGTCCTTGGCCCAACCATCTTCAGCTGCATATCAATGATCTTCCTTCCATCATAAGGTCAGAAGTGGGGACGTTCACTGATGATTGCACGATGTTCACTATTCGTGATTCCTCATACTGAAGCAGTCTATGTCCAAATGCAGCAAGACCTGGTCAATATCCAGGCTTGGGCTGACAAGTGGCAAGTAACATTCATGCCACACAAGTGTCAGGCAACGACCATCTCCAACAAGAGAGAATCCTTGGTGTTCAATGGTATTACCATTACTGAATCCCCCACTATCAACATCCTGGGTGTTACCATTACCCAGAAACCAAACTGGACTAGCCATATAAATACTGTGGCTACAAGAGTAAGTCAGAGGCTAGGAATTGTGTGACAAGTAACCTACCTCCTGACTCCCCAAAGCCAGTTCATCATCTACAAGGCACAAGTCAGGATTGTGATGGAATATTCCCCACTTGCCTGGATGAGTGCAGCTCCCACAGCACTCAAGAAGCTTGACACTGTCCAGGACAAAGCAGCCCGCTTGATTGGCATCACATCCACAAACATTCACTCCCTCCACCACCAATGCACGGCAGCAGCATTGTGTACAATCTACAAGATGCACTGCAGGAATTCACCAAGACTCCTTAGACAGCACCTTCCAAACCCACGACCACTACCATGTAGAAGGACAAGGGCAGCAGATAGATGGGGACAGAACCTGGAAGTTCCCCCCCCAAGTCATTCACCATCTTGACTTGTAAATATATCGCTGTTCCTTCTGTGTCGCTGGGTCAAAATCCTGGAACTCCATTCCTAACAGCACTGTGGGTGCACCTACACCACATGGACTGAAGCACTTCAAGAAGGCAGCTCACCACCATCTTCTCAAGGGCAATTAGGGATGGTCAATAAATGCTGGCCCAGCCAGCAAAACCCACATCCCATGAATGAATAAAAAAAACTCCGCCTATTACGAATAATTGAAGGGATGTGCTGTTTTATATGATACACCATGGCCTACACACTTGGCATTCCACTGGCACTCAAATTCATTAACCACATTACTCATTTGTGTGGTAGGCTTAATGGTGTTAATGACGGATACAAATTTGTATCCAACGGACCCGCTGCCATGCATGACCGCACGGCCCTGCTCAAAAGCAAGTTACCAAAGTGCTTGTTATACTTCTCTAAGAGTAATGAGTTGCTTGATGGTGCATGTGATAGGATTCACCCTCATTGTTCACTATGTCCACGTATCTACAGGGTGACCACGACACACACAAGTGATGTCCCATTATGCCCTATGTTGTCCATTACAGGCTGTTGCAACCATTTCTGAGTGAGTACTCTACATGCACGGTGAAGGATTTTGCAAAGACTGTATGCGACCTGCATATCGACAGCAATGCCGTGTCAATGTGCTTGTTCGACATTGCGAACCTATTCATTAATGTGCTCAAGGAAACCATAAAGATTTGTGCTGTATCATTAATGATGAGATTTTTTTTCTCTGAGGTCGTTAATCTGTGGTATTCTCTTCCCCAGAAAGCAATGGAGCTTGGGACATTGAATTTCTTCAAGGCTGAGTTAGATAAATCTTTGATAGACAAGGAGTGAAGAGTCATTGGGTCAGACAGGAAAGTGGAGTTGAGACCTCATTCCGATCAGGCACGAACTTATCGAATAGCGGAGCAGACACAAGAGGCTGAAAGGCTTACTCCTGCTCCTAAATCCTTTATTATCTCATGGCAATCTGTACACGCTGTCATGTTTTGAATCTGTATTCTTTGAATTTATGAACTTAGCACCTTGTGCAGTTGAATTCAGATTTAATGGCATTATGTATGCTCAAATAGATGGTGTTACCATTGAATACCCTCTAGGGCCAGCTCTCACTAATATTTTCATCAGTTTCCATGAACAACGCATTTGCATATTCCGATACGTGGATGATACATTTGCTATACTTGAATCTGCAGCTGCATGTAAGAATTTCCTTATGAACCTTAATGCACTCCATCCTGCACTCAAATTCACCTTTTGAAATTGAACAGT
Source organism: Cetorhinus maximus (assembly GCF_964194155.1). NCBI lineage: Eukaryota > Metazoa > Chordata > Chondrichthyes > Lamniformes > Cetorhinidae > Cetorhinus > Cetorhinus maximus. The sequence goes on from NC_135879.1 coordinate 234,038,193, forward strand.
CTAAAGATCTCTCTTGCCTCTGTGCCAGTTGAGAAATGCACTAATCGGTGTTCTCCTACTGTCTACCGCAAGCCTACATTCACTGGTCAATATATGTGATCAGCCATGATCTTATTGAACGGCAGAGCAGGCTTGAGGGGCCACATGGCCTACTGCTGCTCCTAATTCGTATGTTTGTGTTCCTACAGCTCCACTGCTGTTTTATATCCCTTCAGCTGTTCGCAATAGGCAGAGTATTGACCATACTCAACTAACCTGTATTTGCAAAACTCAGAACATGCATCTAACGTTAGATGTGATTCTGCGATTGGTCTTATTAGCAATCTTGTAAATAGGGCCTGAGCCATCTGCTCACCATGCAAGATTAATGCTGAAATAGGGTGCATCAACATCCTGGGGATTACCATTGACTAGAAACTGAACTAGACTAGCCATATAAATACTGTGGCTACAAGAACTAGTCAGAGGCTCGGAATCCTGCGGTGAGTAACTCACCCCCTGACTCCCCAAAGCCCCTCCATCATGTACAAGGCACAGGTCAGGAGTATGATGGAATACTCTCCACTTGCCTAGATGAGTGCAGCTCCAACAGCACTTAATAATCTTGACACCATTTAGGACAAAACCGCCCATTTGATTGGCACTCCATCTGCAAACATTCACTCCCTCCATCACTGATGCACAGTGGCAGCGGTGTGCACCACCTGCAAGATGCAATGCAACAACCCACTAAGATTCCTTAGACAGCACCTTCCAAACCCACGGCTGCTACAATCTAGTAGGACAAGGGCAGCAGGCACATGGAAGCACCACCAAGTTCCCCTCCAAGCCACTCACCACCCTGACTCTGAAATGTATCGCCGTTCCTTCGCTGTTCCTAGATCTCCCTCCTTAGCAGCACTGTGGGTGTACCTACACCACATGCACTGCAGCGGTTTAAGAAGGCAGCTCACCACTATTTCTTAAGGGCAATTAGGGATGGGCAAAAATGCTGGCCTAGCCAGCAACGCCAACATCTCATGAATATATATATATTTTAAAAAATCAAAGCTATCTTGCAAGATAATGGCTACCCTGTTCAGATCATTGCTCACTGTATATCACGCATACTCACGAATAGACCCAAGTCCCAACTTTCAGACCTGAAAACCACCCAATCTGCCTCATTTCCCTGGAAGAATAAAGTACCTCAAAAATTTGAGCACCACCAGAAGTTAGCCGTTTTATGCTGCGACTAAGCAGTGGCAAAATAAGTGATATTTTCCACTAACAGAATGCTGCCCATGTACCACAAAGATGCTCTGCCTATCACACAGATTAGTAATTTGGTGTATGAATTTTGGTGCCAGTGCAATGCCAGGCATATAGATCGTACATCCCAACAACTGGTATCAAACAGCATGTCCTTTGGTCTGTTCGCAATAGGCTGAGTACTCACTGTACTCAACTGGCCCGTGCTTGAAAAACTCAGAACATAATGTCTAACGTTGGATGTAATTGGGTAGCACCTGCTGAACAATCTTGAGTGTGATAAGAATTACACCAATGATCAATTTAGGATTATCAATCAAGCTCGCAATGTAGTTCACTTATACTTGCTAGAAGCTACATTTTTTCAGACACAGGGACCTGTTCTCTGCAGGCAAAAGGAATATGCTCAGACTCCTGACCTTTTTTTGAATAAACAAAAGCACGGGACACAATAGCTCCCTGGTGCATTCGCTATGGCAATATCTTGACCAATCAGAGCCAACTGACCAACCAATCAGCAACCCTTTTCTTTTGCAGTATAGATTTGTTGTTCCTTTGAAATTTTTAACTCTTGCATCTATACTGATGCGTGCAAGACAAAAAGTTTTTCTTTTTAATTCATTCACGGGGATGTTGTCGCCAGCATTTATTGCCCATCCCTAGCTGCCATTGAGAAGGTGGTGGTGAGCTGCCTTCTTAAACCGCTGCAGTGCATGTGGTGTAGGTACATCCACAGTGCTGTTTGGAAAGAGGTTCAGGATTTTGACCTGGTGACAGTGAAGGAACAGCAATATATTTCCAACTCAGGATGGTGAGTGACTTGGAGGGAAACTTATAGATGGTGGTGTTCCCACCTAACTGCTCACTAGTCCTTCTAGATGGTAGTGGTCATGGGTTTGGAAGGCTGTTGAAGGAGCTTTGGTGAATTTCTGCAGTGTATCTTGTAGATGGTACACACTGCTGCTCCTGTGCAACGATGGTGGAGGGAGTGAATGTTTGTGGATGTGGTGCCATTCAAGTGGGCTGCTTTGTCCTGGACGGTGTCAAGCTTGAATGTTGTTGGAGCTGCGCTTATCCATGCAAGTAGGGAGTATTCCATCACACTTCTGACTGTTGTGCCTTGTAGATGGTGGACAAGCTTTGGGGTGTCAGGAGGTGAGTTACCCGTCGCACGATACCCAGCCTCTGACCTGCTCTTGTAGTCACAGTATTTATATGGCTAGTCCAGTTCAGTTTCTGGGCAATGGTAACCCCGAAGATGTTGATAGTGGGGGATTCAGCGATGGTAATACCATTGAACGTCAAGGGGCGATGGTTAAATTCTCGTTTGAGATGGTCATTGCCTGACACTTGTGTGGTGCGAATGTTACTTGCCACTTGTCAGCCCAAGCCTGGATATTGTTCATGTCTTGCTGCATTTGGAAGTGGGCTGCTTCAGTATCTGAGGAGTCACGAATCATGCTGAACATTGTGTAATCATCAGCAAGCATCCCTATTTCTGGCCTTGTGTTGGAAGGAAGGTCATTGGTGAAACAGCTGAAGACGGTTGGGCATAGGACACTACCCTAAGGAACCTCCAGTGATGTCCTGGAGCTGAGATAACTGACCTCCAACAACCACAACCATTTTCCTTTGTGCTAGGTATGACTCTAAACAGCGGAGAGTTTTCCGCCTTATTCCCATTAACTCCATTTTTGCTAGAGTTCCTTGATGCCACACTGTCAAATGCGGCCTTGATGTCAAGGGCAGTCACACTCACCTCACCTCGGGAGTTCAGCACTTTTGTTCATGTTTGAACCAAGGCTGTAATGAGGTTAGGAGCTGAATGGCCCTGGTGGAACTCAAACTGGGCGTCAGAAAGCAGATTTGTGCTAAGCAAGTGCTGCTTAATAGCACTCCTGATGACCTCTTCCATTACCTTACTGATGATGGAGAGTAACTGGGTGGTAATTGGCTGGGTTGGATTTGCCCTGCTTTTTGTGTACAGGACATACCTGGGCAATTTTCCACATATACGGGTAGATGCCAGTGTTGTAGTTGCACTGGAACAGCTTGGCTAGAGGCGCGGCAATTTCTGGAGCCCAAGCCTTCAGTACTGTTGTTGGAATATAGTTAGGGCCCATCGCCTTTGCTGTTTCCAGTGCCTTCAGCCGTTTCTTGATATATGGAGTGAATCGGACTGGCATCTGTGATGCTGGGGTCCTCTGGGGGAGGCTGAGATGGATCATCCATCTTGGCTGAAGATTGTAGGAAATGCTTCAGCCTTATCTTTTGCACATCATTTATTTTTTCAGCAACACTCAGGGTCTGTAGTACCAAGTGACTGTTTGTAGGCCTGAAAGCTCAGGACTGACGGGTGAAGGGACAGATGAAAGTTAGAATACTGGGACTAATGCAGCATAGTTTTGGATGAGGTGGAGGTGGGGCTGAGAGTACAAGAGAAGGAAAAAGATTGGAGGTGGGCAGGAGAGTGTTGGAGGACTTGAGTCAGGAGATAACAGAAGCAGCAGATGGGCTGAGACAGGAATGGTCATGTGTGCTATTATGAAGATTTAAGTAGGTAGTCTTGGTGATGCAAAGGAAGCCGAAGCTCAGATATGACACCAAGATTGTGAAGAGTGAGATACGGCCCCAGACAGTGATGTAAAAGAGGAATGGAATTGGTGGCTAGGCAACTGAGTTTGTGGCACCCGAAGAGCTCTTCTGCTTCTCTTCAAATTGTGAGACAAGATGGGGCCTCAGTTTAACATCTCTTTAGAAAAACAGCATCTCTGACAATGATTCCCTCAGTACTGCATTCAAGTGTCAGACGATATTATGTGGTCTTATCTTTAGAGTGAAGTTAGAATCCGCAATGTTCTGAATCTGAGGTGAGAGTGCCACCAGTGAAACAAGGCTGACAACTAAACAGTAATGAACCAATATACGGAAAATCTTTTTTTCCCCTCTGCTCTTCAATTTGGAAGTGGGAGCAACTCTTTGAAAAATAAAACCTATATTGCTTTTTATCGACCAGCCAAAGCTTCACATGGGCAATGTCTATTTCTCACTGTGTTGAATGGAAAGCAACTTCCAATAATTGAGTAAAATAAGGAGCAGCTTGCAAGAGTGCACAGGCCAAGTAAATTTCTGTACACTTTATCTATGGTTCAGAAAATAGGAAGATTACCCTTGGTGCGTTTGAGTAGATGTTGCACAGCCCACTGCCTTCTCTGCAGCAAATGTGGCAGAGACTGCCATGCCAGGTTATGGCTCCTGAGCCACACCAAGTGGTGCTTAACACATTTGATCACCATGGCGCAAACCATCGTCTTAAGAGATGGAAGGCTGCCACCATACAGTAATAAATTAGTACCCCATTTTGTTAATTCATAGGCCAAAGAAGTTGCTGAAGAGGTTTTCCTTTCAACTTTGGATTATTACAGTCTTATGCAGTACAAAACTGTCCTAAGGTATGTGTAACAATTTTTTATCTTAGGGTTGTAATTTAATTTTTTAACTTGGCAAAAAAGAACAGCAGTATGACTGAGGAGACATCATGTGCTTAGTACCTGACAGAAAGCACTGGCATAATCGTGCTTCTATTTCATATAGTGTATCCATAGAATCATAGAAACATCTTCATTACAATAAGTTACTGTTCAGATAATTGCAGTGCAATCGTTTTTCCTTAGTCTTTTCTCATATCCTTTTGTATTTTTCAAATATCTTTACAATTCATGATATATGTTTGGAGCATGGAGGATAAAAGAATATGGAAGACAGAGAGCAGAACAGTTGAGGATAGAGCAAGCATTGAATAGACACAGGAGTAGGCCATTCAGCTCTATTTAGATGTGCTTTATGCAAGAACACAAATTTTATTCGATTCCAGGGCCCTGATTTTCGTCTTGGGCTCAGGAAATGCGAGCCCATTCTCAACTTTAACCCGAGCCCACCTCTGGGCTCTTATTCCAGCCATACTTCTGTCTCTGAGAGAAGTGGTGGGGTGGGGGCAGGTTTTGTGAGCTGCAATACACTGCGGGAGGAGCGCAGGAGGAGAGTGGGTGCAGAGATGGGTTGATTAGAAGGCTTATCTTGATTCTCAGGGTCAGCAGCCCAGTTCCCTTCATTTGTTCTTCTGTCACCTAAACCTCAACCTCACCACCCCCCCACTCTAGTTCCCTCATACTCCTCATGCACTCATACTCCCCATGCTGCCACATATCCTCCATCACTATTTACCTTGTATTCACTATGGGCAGACCTCAGGAGCCATGCCTTTGAAATAGACATGATTTAAAAATAAACTAACAATCTAATATGGCAGTCATTCAAACACACATATTGAAAAAACTCATTCACAATAGTCATTCAAAAAATGTTAAATCTCCAGGTGGTTAACCTGTTGTAAAAACATTTATTCACTTATCACATCAAAGTCAGATAACCCTCTTAGCACTGTCAGTCACACTCTCTACACAAGCCCCTGCTGAGATAAGTGGTTTTGATGTTTTTGTAACTCAGCCAAGTATTCACAATAGCCTCAGCTGTCAAAACAAGTTCTTGGAAATGCCCATTGAAACTAGAAAAAAAACTAGATGGCATTTATTTTATGTCCACAAGAAGGCTTTTGTTTTCTGTAAGGGGAAGTTGCTGAATGTTTTTTTTTCAATTTAAAAGGACCTTGGACATTTATATCGCCTTGGATCAATACACTAGAAATCCCAAGAGTGTTTTCTTCAGTTTTGAATGCATAAGTGCACTTTTCCAAATGAAGAAAAGTACTCTGATACATCTTAACACTCAGATAATGCTGATCAATGTAATGATCAACTTGCCTTTTCAGAACAGAGCCCTATGATGAATCACTGTAGTGACAATACAATACAGCATCTAACGGTGACCTCTGAAGTTATCAAAACATTTAACACTTGCCTATCAAAATGTTCCCGACTCCTCAGCACACTTCCCCCAGTGGTCATAAGCTCTCCAACGAGATGAGTTTTATAAGACTTACAAAACACGCACCAGCAGACAAAAAAAGTGGGTTTGGGCAGGGGGAGTAAATTCAAGGTTCCTACAGAGGCCAAAATGGTGACCCCAAACTCAGAAGAGGTGTGTGTAGAATCGCAACCCAAGTTCTTCCCAACTCGTGAAAAGGCCACAAAAAAAAAGTCCGGATCGGGAAAGCACTGCAAATTTAAGATTACTGCAAAAAGTTCTTAAGTTTTTGTCATTCCTGACTATATTCCTGCCACCAGACAAAAATCTGAACCCAGGTGTTCCATTCTGGAAAGTGTTGGGATTGTGACTTTCTGTTACGTTAGCAAAATGCATCCCATCCACGCACACCTTTGATTGCTTAGCATTCTTAAACATTTCCTTTGTGTGACCCTCAATATTTCTGTGGCTTTCCAAAATACTAACATGTATACTGTCTATTTTGATTGAACATTTTAAACAAAATATTTTTGGTAACTCTCTCATTTTGCCTTCAGATCTAATTTGTCCTTCCTTATTCAAGCTGTGAACAATCAAGGGAGGTTAGTGCTTTTTTTGTGCTCAACGCTGTTTTCTAAATCTCTGATGGATTTATATGTGCAGGGCTAAATTATCCGTTTAGGAACTTTGGACGAACGTACTGTTGTGACGTACTTCATTTGTTTGTCACTAAAGCCAAGTGGTGTAGTTGGAGGATAGGTTTTGATTATTGGCCATTCCAAGTTAAGATTTTCCTCTGTCGAAGAATGCAATATAGCTTGCGTCTAAATGTGCGTTCATTGCTAAATTCAGGTGTGACAGTTTCAGTTTTCGGGCTAGCCTTTGCACCTGTCCACAGTCTTCCTCAAGAATGCATTTTGATGAAGGTTAAGGAGCAGTTGTTATTATTGTTAGTTGATTTATGGTATAGGAGACCAAAGGAGGATGAAAAAGTAACGTTCATTTTTAATGCAGCGCTATTTTGTTTTTCTGCTCATTCTGTATCACCATGTCTGGTGGCCTGGCCAAAATGGAGAGTTGCAAATATGAAACAATGAGAATAGTCTGGGTGATGCGTGATGCATTCTTCTACCTGTGTTTCTGCTCCATGCAGCTGTAAAAGAGGCATGTAAAAATAGTTAATTTTATTCAGTTTATTCTTCATGACAGTTATTTATGTGTGCTGAAATGTTTTCTGGATTATAATAAAACTTAAAGCCAGAAATATATTCTCTCATTCGAAGCTAATTTGCTCAGGAACCTTTGGAGGCTGTATACTATATGAAGCTGTTGAGAGTAACAGCAGGTACTATGGACTTCAATAGTGAATAAATCAGGCTTCTTAAGTGCCAGCTACCAATCTAAATGATAATTATAGTTTTTACAGCTTATGAAATATTTCTTCACCTATTTCTTTCTAGGATCATCTCGTTGGAAAGCCACATAAGCAAATTCCTTATTAAAACAGTAAGTTATAAATAATGTGTAACATTTCTCTTCCGTTTCCCTGCCGCCTGTCAAAAAAAGCTTAGTGACACATTGAGTGGGATGCCCCTGGATTGATGTGTTGAATGTAAATCCCCAAGCCTGTCTGCTCTTCAACTCCTGTACTGTTCATTCTTGTAGTTTGGGTGATACTGGATAGGCAATAAAAACAGAAAATCCTGGAATTCTTAGTAGGTCTGGCACTGTCTTTGGAGAGAGAAAAACAGTTAATATTTCAGCTGAATGATCTTCCATCAGATCGGATTTCCAGCATCCACAATATTTTTGCTTTTACATTACTGGAGATACAACATTTCTTGCCCATCAAAAATTGAGTCATTAGAGGGGAGGAGTGGCAGGACCTTAGTAAATCAGTTAGGTTTTTACAATGATCAAACAGCTTTGAACATTTTTCTGGTAATTCCAGATATAATTAATTCAGTCTCATAACTTACCCTAATGTCTAGGTCAGTGCAGCACAGTAGCCACTAGGCTACTGTACCTATTAAAGTTTTAAAATTGTGTATATTTCCTCTGTATTTTCTCACTGCTTTGTACTTAGGCTCAACTGACATCTACTTGGCTAATCTAGCAGCCTGTCAATGTCATTATATTTTGGCTTATTCACGCTTTTATTCATAGTTAACTTTGTTTTGTATTTTTATATTAAAAACAGAAAATGCTGGATATACTCAGCTGATCGAGCAGCATGTGTGAGGGGAAAAATGGTTAATTTTTCAGTTTTGATGAAGGATCACCTGAAATGTTAATGTTAACTTGGTTTCTCTCCACACATGTTGCCTGACCTTGCAATTTCTGTTTTTATTTCAAATTTCCACCATCTACAATATTTTGCTTTGGTGTTAGCTCCCCATTTTTGTGTGTGTTGGTCTTTTGTGATGTTGTGCCAGTTGTAATTTTTAACAAGCTCCAGATGTGGTTGAAGGATTGTGAGAAGTTATCTCTGCTGAATTCTATAAGCAACTTTGAATTGTTTCACTTAAGGTGCTGCTATAACCTATAGAGCTATAGATTAAGAGTTGGAAAGTGGGATTAGGCTGTATAGATCTTTTGGCTGGCTCAGATATTGAGGGCTGGATTATCTCCCTCTGTACTGTAAATGTTCAATTTTTCCAAATTGCCTTATTTTGTATCTTGTCTCCATTCCCCCATTTGCAAATAATCCTTGAGGTCGCCATCTTTACCTCACTTAGTCCTTCATTACGTGTTAGCATGGATGGTGGGAGTCGTAGTTTAATTACCAATTTAGGGATACCATTAAAGCTAGGTCCCTATCATTACTTGATGGATGCCAGTATGGATCACCGAATAGTAATTGACCTCCAAGCTCTGCGAATTTCTTTTTTTGCTGTTGAGTCTGAGATTTTTATTTATTTATTTATTTTTGTAGTCCTGGTTTGAGCTTGGGTAACTGAGTGGTTTCCATTTCTAATTTTATTTCAGGCATCCATGATTGTCTATGACATTCCAGATTTAACAGGAGGAAAAGGGACTCTGGGGTCCATAGTGTTCTCTGAATCATTCCTAGAATCAAAGCTGTTTCTCAAAGAAAATGGTAAGTGCAATAATTTGAGATGAGTTCATTTCTTAGTCTATTTCATTAAAGAAGTATTGTTTGTTTGTTTCTTATCACTTTTTCCCCCTTTTGGAGAATAGTGGGGAAGAGTTGGGAGGATTAGAAGGCTGATTATTTAAACAGCACCATGAGTCCTCCTTCCATGGTCAACAAGTCCTGGAGTCAGACTTGAACCCAAACTTCTGTCTCAGATACAGGGGTGCTACTTGCTGAACCACAAGACCTACCTGAAGTATTAAAGATAAGGAATGCTTTGGAAATTTTTTGAAAAGATTGGTTATGGCCAACTAGTCGAGTTGAATTTTTTGTGGCAGTCACTAATATTGTGGACAGGGTGTATCTATGGATGTTGTCTATTTGGATTTGTAGAAGACATTTGATAAAATTTAGCACAAGAGATTGTCAGCAAAAATAAAAGCCTATGGAAATGGAGGTAATCTTGTGATGTGGGTTAAATAGAACCATAGAAAAGTTACAGCACAGAGGGAGGCCATTTGGCCCATCCTGTCCATGCCAGCCCGAGGACACCCAGGTGCCCTTTCTAATCCCACTTTCCTGCACCCGGCCCATTGCCCTGCAGCTTACAGCACTTAAGGTGCAGATCCAGGTACTTTTTAAAAGAGTTTAAAGTTTCTGACCACCAACTTGGGCAGCGAATTCCAGACACCCACTACCCTCTACGTAAAAAAGTTCTTCCTCATGTCCTCCCTACACCTTCTGCCACTTTTCTTGTCCCCTGGTTCTAGAATTCTCTAACAAGGGAAACAATTTTATCCTGTCCACTCTATCTATTCCCCTCATAATTTTGTACACCTCAATCAAGTCACTCCTCAGCCTTCTTTGTTCGAAGGAAAAGAACCCCAACCTATCCAATCTCTCCTCATAGCTGCACTTTTCTAACCCTGGCAACATTCTTGTAAACCTCCTCTGCACTCTCTCCAGAGCTATTACGTCCTTCCTGTAATGCGGTGACCAGAACTGCACACAATACTCCAGTTGTGGCCTCACCGGTGTTTTATACAATTCCAACATTATATCCTTACTTTTATATTCTATACCTCTGCCAGTGAAGGAGAGCATTCCATATGCCTTCTTTACAATCTTGTCTACTTGAACTGCTGCCTTCAGGGACCTGTGTACTTGTACGCCAAGATCTCTCACTTCATCTACCCCTCTTAGTATACTCCCATTTATTGTGTAGTCCCTGTAACTGTTTGACCTCCCTAAATGTATGACCTCACACTTCTCAATGTTAAAATCCATCTGCCACTTTACCGCCCACTCCACCAACCCATTTATATCGTTTTGGAGATTATGGCTATCCTCTACACTACCCACTACTTGGCCAATCTTTGTGTCATCTGCAGATTTCCCAATCGTGCCCCCCACGTTCACGTCCAAATCGTTAATATATCACACAAACAGCAAGGGTCCCAACACCGAGCCCTGTGGAACACCACTTGAGACAACTTTTCATTCGCAAGGGCATCCATCGACCGTTACTCTTTGTTTCCTGTTACAAAGCCAACCTTTTATCCAGTTTGCCACATTACCCTGAATCCCATGGGCTTTTACTTTCTTGACCAATCTGCCATGTGGGACCTTGTCAAATGCCTTGCTAAAATCCATGTACACAACATCCACTGCACTACCTTCATCAATCCTTCTTGTCACTTCCTCAAAGAATTCAATCAAATTTGTGAGGCAAGACCTTCCTTTAACAAATCCATGCTGACCATCCCTGACTAGTCCATGCCTTTCCACATGACAGTTAATCCCATCTCTCAGGACTGATTCTACTAATTTGCTCACCACTGATGTAAGACTAGCTGGCCTATAATTGTTTGGCATTTCCTTTGATCCCTTTTTAAACAATGGAACTAGGTTTCCATTCCTCCAGTCCTCCGGTACCTCCCCTATATCGAGTGAAGATTGGAAAATCATCCTCGGATCATCTGCTATCTCCTCCCTGACTTCCTTCAGCAGCCTCGGAAACATACCAACTTTCAAGGATTTCAACCCTTCGAGTACTTCCTCTCTCTTTATGACTCTGCCATCCAATATCTCGCAGTGTTCCTCCTGGACTACTATATCTACATTCTCCCTTTTCTTTGTAAACACGGAGACAAAATATTCATTCAAAACCCTTCCCACAGCCTCTGCATCTACACACAAGTTTCCATCTTCATCTCTGATAAGTCCCACTTTTTCCTTAACTAATCTTTTAGCATTAATGTATTGGTAAAACATCTTTGGGTTATCTTTAACTTTACATGCTAATCTTTTTTCATGCCCTCTTTGATTTCCTTTCTTACTTCGTCCCTGCACTTCCTATATTCGTCTAGGCTATCTGCAGTGCTTAGTTCTTTGTCCGTATCGTACGCTTTATTTTTCTGTTTGTTCTTCCCTTGTATTCCTCTAGACAACCAGAGGGGTCTAGATTTGGCAGTACCACTCTTATTTTTGTAGGGGACATGTCTACTTTGTACAATTAGGGTCTCGCTTTTTAGTGCTTCCCACTGGTTTTCCACTGTTTTATCCTCCAGCAGTGCTGTCCAGTCCACCTCAGCCAAGTCCCTTCTCATTTCTGCAAAATTTGCCTTCCCCCAGTTCAAGACTTTTACTCCTGCCTTATCTCTGTTCTTTTCCAAATCTAATTGAATTGTGATTACTGTCCCCGATATGGTCGCCAACTGTCACTTCACCCACTTCCCCTTCTTCGTTCCCCAAGACTAGGTCTAGAATTGCATCTCCTCTCGTTGGGTTTGTCACTGGTTGAAAAAATTTTCCTGGACACACTGCATGAATTTTTCTCCCTCAGTGCCCCTTATATTGTTTGAATCCCAGTTGATATTAGGATAGTTGAAGCCTCCTACTATTATTGCCCTCTTGTTCTTACAAGCAGAAATTTGGCTACATATTTGTTCTTCTATCTCCCTTTCACTATTTGGGGGTGTAGTATACTCCCAGTAGTGTGACTGCCCCTTTTTTTCTTTCTAAGCTCAGTTGGTCATGATTTGGAATTTCGAAGTCGGAGAGTAAGGATAAAGGAAATGTACTCTGACGGATCACTGACTTGGATGAATGAATAGAACCATGAACATCTAAATTAGCAGATGACATAAAATTAAAAGAGACAGTAAGAAGAGTATATGGAAGCAGGAAGCTACAAAAAGATGTAGACAAATTAACTGAGTGGACAAAACTGGGTTCAACGTAAGGTATTCCATTTTGGAAACGAGAAAAAACAATTGGAATATTTTCCTAATAGTGAAAGAGCAGCTATGTAGATGAGAGAAGAAATTTGGGTGGCAACATGCACAAATTAATTAAAGCTACTGTATAGGAACAGAAGATAAGCAAAAAGGCTTATATAAGGTTACCATTTATATTGAAGAAACTGGAATGCAAAGGGACAGAAGTTATGTTTCAGTTGTACAAAATCTTGCTTTGATGATGTCTGCAGCACTGTTGCATTCAGCTTTGGGCACTACTCCCTAGGAAAGATAGATTGGCCTATGAGGGCAGATTGCATAAATGTTATATTTATAATCATTTGGCATTTCTGAAAAAAGAGACATATATTATCGGAGCTTTTCGTCTTGCACTCATCAGGACAGTTACACAAAATAAGCCAACGGTAAAGGGAAGTTTAACTCGTTCCATTTACTGTTGGTTTATCTTGTGCAGCTGTCATAATGAGTGCAAGATGAAAAGCTTTGATAGTATGTCCTTTTCTTCAGCAAAACTTTAAATTTCCTTCAGTTTAGAAGGTTGAGGGGCGATCTAATTGAGGATCCTAAAGGATTCACAAGAGAACAATAAGCTCTGCTGGAAAATCCAGAACAAGGTGGCTAATCAAACATTTAGAGCTAGGTCATTCAGGAGTGAAATCAGGCACAAAAGGTAGTGGAAATCAGGATAATCACCCCCAAATTTGTTAGCTGAAATTTTCAGGGCGTAACAGATTTTTATCAGGTGTGGGTATCAAGGAATTGTATCAAAGGTGGCTAAATGAGTTGAGGTACTGATCAGGCATGATTTTATCAAATGTACAAGAGGTTTGAGTGGCTGAATGACCTAAGCCTCTTCAAAAATTCCTAAAAATGACCTCATCTGTATGAGAATATTATTTACTTATTCGTTCATGGGATGTGGGCGCCACTGGCTAGGCCAGCATCTATTGCAAACCCCTAATTGCTCTTGAGAAGAAGGTGCTGAGCTGCCGCCTTGAACTGCTGAAGTCCATGTGTTGTAGGGACACCCATAGTGCTGTTAGGAAGGGAGCTCCGGGATTTTGACCCAGCGACAGTGAAGCAATGGCAATGTATTTCCAAGTCAGGATGATGTGCGACTTGGAGGGGAACCATGCAGGTGGTAGTGTTCCCATGCATCTGCCGCCCTTGTCCTTCTGGGTGGTAGAGGTTGCAAGTTTGGAAAGTACAGTCGAAGGAGCCTTCGTGAGTTATATATCAAGAGAACAAGGGTGGCTACACCAATGTGGGCCCTTAGTGATAGACAGGGGTGATAGTGTAATTGAAAGTCAATGAATGGCAGACTTACTGAATGGCTAGTTTTACCTAGTTTTACTTCATAGTGGAGAACGATAAGATACAGTGAAAGCTGAAAATAAGTCAAGGGAAGGAACTAACTAGATTCAAAATAGTTGGAAAAAAAGTGAGGGAGGAATGAATAAGTTTTTAAGATTGATAAATCTCAAGCCAGGAATTGTCCCCTTGGAATGGGAAATTATTAGTCACTCTGCTAATTAAGGGTAAGAGAGCTAAATGTGAAATTACAGGCCTATTAGCTGAAGGTTAGTTGTAGGGAAGTTACTACAATCTGTTACCATAGGACAGAGTGACTGAGCATTTGGACAAATGTGAGCGCTGATCAGAGAGGGCCAGCATGGATTTCTAAAGTGTAAATCATGTCCAGTGAACGTAGTCTTTTTTGAGCAGGTAATGTGCTAGATAAGGACTTAACTATTAATGTTATTTATGTAGATTTGGAAAAAGCATTCATCAAAGTTCCGTGTAAGAGACTATTCAAAAATAGATGGGTTTATTGAACTTTGCAACCTATTGGCTTGGATAGGCAATTGGTTTAAAGGTAGGAAACAGAGTAAGGGTAATGGGTATGTACTCAAATTAGCAGAATGTGACTTGGTGACCCGCAGGGATCTTCTAGGCTTTTCATTATATTTATAAATGACTTGGATAAAGGAACAGAGAACCTTATAGCTAAGTTTGCTGACATCTCCAAGCTAGGTGGCGTAGTAAATTGTTTGATCAGAACAGAAAGTTGCTAAGGGGCATATATTAAGTGAGTGAGCAAATTATAACAAATGTAGTTCATTTTGGGGACGTGTGAGATCATCCATTTTGAGGCCGTGGAAAGATAGATCAGTGTGTTTTCTAATGACGAGAAGTTGGCAATTGTGGTGGAACAGAAAGGTTTAAGTGTCCAAGTGGAGAAATCACTTTTTTAAAAAAAAGTTCTGGGCAGGTACAAAAAATGAAAAAGGCGAACAGAATTTTGGCTTTTTTTTCTCGAGGGCTAGAATACAAAGGGATAGAAATTGTGAAGACGGGTTGCATCGATTATGATTAGACTTGCATTCCCTTAAATATAGAAGATTAAGAGGTTATCTGATTGAGATGTTTAAGATGAATAAAGGATTTGATAGGATAGACAGAGAATTTCTCCAATGAGAGAGTCCAGAGCTAGGGGATTGTTGGACCTGGGCATTTTTTATCTTTTATGGGATGTGAACATCTTGACAAGGCCACTATTTGTTACCCATTCCAAATTGACCTTGAGAAGATGGTGATGAATGCTACCTTGAACCGCTGGTTTGACTTTTTTGTAGCAGTTTGGTACAACCGAGTGGCTTGCTAGGCCATTTTAGAGAGCAATTAAGAATTGGCCATATTTCTGTGGGTCTGGAGTCGTGTGCCAAATCAGATAAGGACAGCAGATTTCTTTCCCTCAAGCACATTAGTGAACCAGAAAGGTTTTTCCAATGACTGATGATTTCATGGTTACCATTACTGAGACTAGTTTTTAATTCCAAATCTGTTAATTGAATTTAAATTCCATGGGATTTGAGCCTGTCTCCAGATCATTAGTGTGAGCTTCTGGATTACTAGTCCAGTGATATTACCACTACGCCACCAATTGTGGTAGAAATGTTCAGGAAGACAATACATAATCAGCAATAACAGAGGTGGTTTTTTAATTGGCATTAATACAGCAATAATCAATCTAGTTCATGCAAATGAATATTATATGTTCTCATTACTCTGACAGTGCAATATCTACAAGAATGCAAACAAGAGTTCAGGGCGTTAGGAATTTTGAAACCAGGATAGCTGGATGAAATTAAATTATAGATCAGCCATGATCATATTGAATGATGGGCAGGCTCAAGAGGCTGAATAGCCTACTCCTGTTCCTAGGTTATCATATTATTGTGTATTGTGGTCAAATATTCCTTTCAAAATAAATTAAATAAACTCTAGCAAACTTGATATCTAATAGACATGAAGAATATTTTTTGCTGTGAACTCTTGTTTGCATTCTTGTAGATACTGCACTGTCAGAGTAATGAGAACATATAATATTCATTTGCATGAACTAGATTGATAATTGTTGTATTAATGCCAATTAAAAAACCACCTCTGTACATAGCTGATTATGTATTGTCTTCCTGAACATTTCAAACTACAAACTTGAGGTTGCACATAGATTGTGAAGAAACAGCTGTCTCTGTTTTAACAGGTTGAGCTACTTGGTTGTGACACTAAAGAATTTCAGCTCTCTAACTTGATCAGACATTAAACTTATTGAGGAATAATGTGTTCTCACATGTTAATTTTATGGATAACTACTGGAGGACAGCACTCTGCTAAATATGTAAGATCAAATATCTGCTAACTCATATTTTATGCTCAATGTATACTATTTCTCTGAATGTGGTAGTATGGAAAGTGTTTGAAGTGAATAGCGTAAATGCATTTAAGGGGAAATAAGACAAGCATATGAGTGAAATAGAACGGAGGGTTAAGATGATGGATTTAGATGAGGAAAGATATGGGGGAGAGGCTTGAGTGGAGCACTAATGCTGTGCCTTATATTCTATGTAATCCTATGAACCCACTTGGTTGACTGAACATGCCTGTCTCTTGTCACAATTCATGACAATCTGTTTAATCTCATCTGCAAATTTATAAGACCCAATCCATTTAATTTTTCTAAAGCATGCAAAGCTGAAGTTGGTAAATGCAAATTATTAGAATGCATTTTTAACATAAAATAATCAGGGCTGATAAAATCCTTTCTGCCTGTCAGTTAATTTTATTTTTAGTGCAATAATTCTTCCATCATGCAGTGTAACAGTATTTTGAATCTACGCTTCACATTAAATATTGACTCATGGTGAACACGAGGTGGATAAACTGAACTTTCAGGAAATGACTTGGGTGAAGCAATTGAAGGGATGGTTGCCAAATTTGCTGATGACACAAAGATAGGTAGGAAAGTAAGTTGTGAAGAGGACATAAGATCTGGCAAATGGAGTATAATATGGGAAAATGTGAAATGGGCCATTTTGGCAGGAAGAATAAAAGAGAATCATATTATCTATATGGTGAGAGATTGCAGAGCACTGAGGTGCTGAGAGATCTGGGTGTCCTAGTGAATGAATCACAAAAGACTAATATGCAGGTACAGCAGGTAATTGAAAGCTAATAGAATGTTATCATTTATTGCGAGGGGAATTGAATACAAAAGTAGGGAGGTTATGCTTCAGTTGTACAGGATGCTAGTGAGCCCACCTTTGGTGTAACGTATACAGCATTGGTCACCTTATTTAAGGAGGGATGTAAATGCGTAGGAAGCAGTTCAGAGAAGGTTTACCAGACTAATACCTGGAATGGGTAGGTTGTCTTATGAGGAAAGGTTGGACAGACTAGGCTTATATCCGCTGGAGTTTAGAAGAGTGAGAGGTGACTTGATTGAAGCATATAAGATCCTGAGGGGCCTTGATGGGGTGGATGTGGAGAGGATTTTTCCTCTTGTGAACCAGGGCCAGAATTTTCTTGACGGCGTGTGGGGACGGGCCCCGCATGCTGACATGTAAAACGGCGTGCGGTGCCGTTGGGCAAGCGTCCCAACATCACCGCGTGCCATTGTGATATTTCGGGGGGCGTGCGCGCGATGATCTCTGATGCACACCCGCCATTAATTAACGGGCCACTGAAGGCAGCAACTGACGGTGACTTTCTGGGGCTCGTGCAATCTTCAGGTCATCGCATGGGCGCAATGGGCAGGCGGGTAGGCCACATTTTTATAAATCTCATCCATGGGCGGGATAAGAGGGGTGAGTGGGGTTGAGTATTATTTGTCAGACATTTAATGCTTAAAGTTACTGCTACTTGCCTGTGTGAGCAGGAATACTTCAAAACTCTCCACAGCTGCTAGAACAGGAGTAACAGCCTTCAGGTCAGGACTCTGAGTAAACATCATTTCTGGGGCCTCGTTGGTCTCAGGAAGCCTTCCCTTACCCTGGGAATGGGAGCTGTGCTATCCACTGGAAGCACCTCCTCCTGAGGAGGAAGGGAGGGCCAGAAGAGGGAGGAGGCCAGGAGTCCACATTCAGCCTCCAGGGGAGCCACCTTTGGGAGGAGAGGCGCAGGCACAAAGGGCATAGGGCCAATAGGAAGTCCAAGGCGGAAGGGGCTGGAGGAGACCCCACTATCCTGCTGCCAGGGTATACAGGCGGTGAAGCAGCTACCTCAGTGTCTGAGATGCAGTGCCAAAGGATGCTCTGTCTCTCAAGGGAGAGAGTGACCTCCATCTGTCAGATGATAGGCCCTGAGATCTGCGCTAACTGTACAGTGGGTGGGCACCCCATGCCAGTGCTGTTGAAGGTCACGGCTGCCCTCAATTTCTATGACCCTGGCTCTTTCCAGGGGTCAGTGGGTGATCTTTGTGGAGTCTCCCAATCAGCTGTCTACACTTGTGTCAAGCAGGTCACAGACGCTCTGTCCAGGCATGCATTGACTTTCATTCACTACTGCTGGGACAGTCAGACAGAGCAAGCCAGAGGCTTCGCAGTGATTGCTGGCTTACCCCGTGTCCAGGGTGCAATCGACTGCACACATGTGGCCATCAAGGTGAGCCTGGTGCCTTCGTCAACAGGAAGGGATTCCACTCCTTGACCGTGCAGATAGTGTGTGAGCACAAGATGCAGATTCTGTAAGTCTGTGCAAGGTACCCAGGCAGCTTCCATCCTCAGACATTCCCAGGTGTTGAGGCTCTTCAGTGCTCCAGCCCGGCTGGATGGATGGCTGATGGGTGACAAGGGCTATCCCCTCAAAAGGTGGCTCATGACGCCCCTCCGCCATCCAAGAACAGAGGCTGAGTAGCGGTACAATAGGAACCACGCCTCCACAAGGGCTGTGGTAGAGAGAACCATCGGTCTTCTCTAAATGCGCTTCCGATGCTTGGACCGTTCAGGGGGCGTACTCCAGTACCCCGCAGATCGTGTGTTGCTGATAGCGGTTGCATGCTGCACTCCCCACAATCTGGCGCTGGAAAGGGGCAACACAGTGGAGGAAGAAGATGTAGGTGCAGTTGCTCCGGTTGCACACGATGAGTCCAGTAGTGAGCCTGAGGATGAGCACGCACAGGAGAACGCTGAGGGGGTAGACGCTGACCCGGGCATCCTCCAGGGAGGCGGGGACACCTGGAAGGCTTTAATTCAATGAACCTCCAGCTAGCCCACCACAGATGGACTTCCAACACAAGCCAAGGTTGCAGGCTCCATATTCAATACCTGAGTGCAAAATCTGCCTGGGTAGGAACATTAACTAAGTGCCTTGTCAATAAAGCTCATTGTCAAACAAGTCACTCATAACATCATGGGTTCCCGTCCACCTGCAGAAGTAAGGAATCACCCTGAGCCATGCTCTCATATCAAAATTTAATGATTTAACAAGATGAAGCACAAAAAAAAATTGCAAAGCTGTTACGCATCACACTGAATGGTCATCACGGGGCAACATAAAACCACCAGTGAGAAACCTGTGGTGTGCCTAAGGCGCCTTAAGTTTATGTTTCTGGGTGCTATGTCTAGGTGCTCCCCCCTCACTGGCAGTGGCATCTGAGACAGCCTGCTCACTGTTGTCCTGTTGGCCTTGATGACCTTGGTGGGCATCCTCTGGCCCGTGATGGCCATTGATGGATGGGCACCGAGGTGGGATATTTGGTGTCCAAACCATCTCCCACACTGGCACTGACCAGTTGAGGTCAAGGCTGCTGTGAGGGCTTGCAGGTCTGAGCGCAACCCCAGGAGGCCCTGATTGTTCTCTTGGAGGAGCCTCTCCACGAGAGTTGCCACTCTCTCCATGGAGGAAGCACGGCCATGAAGCTCATTGCATTGGTGATGCTCCACTTGGACTCCTCCAGCATGGGCACTGTGCCGCGCATTGCCTCATGTATCTCCGCCAGATCCTCCCGCATACCCTGCTGCACTCCAGAACTGTTGCCTAACAGACGACTCCAGAGGCACATCATCAGCCACTGACCAAGCATGTGCCTGGTCCCCAGCAGTCCTCCGACTGCCGGCGCCATAGGAACTCTGTCTCCGCCTGCACCTCAAGTGACTGTGAAGTACCCTCACTGCTGTGACCGGGACACTAGCCGATGATCTAATTCCCACCGAGGTGCTAGTATCTGCGCTGGTGCCTGCCTGGCAGAGATGGTGTGACGCTGGTGAGTCCAGTTGTTCAGGGCCCTGAGGTGTGAGAAGTGGCCCCTCTGCCTCCTCCTCCCGGCCGTGCTCCGGTGATGCTTAAAGAAAGAACAAGGACACTTGATTAGTTAAAGTGGAGACAGTGTCAATGTGCATGCCTGTCTCCCGGATCAGTATGCGCGCATCCTTCCATAATCAATGGTCAACCCATGTTACAAGCTTCAATCACTGAACATTCAGCAGTGCCATGGCTGCTGGGACACACATTGTGACCTCAGTGCTTGGCAATCTTACCTCCTCGTGGCACCCCAGCCTCACTGCCACCAGATGGACCTGGGTGCATGGCGCCTCTCCAGATCCATCTGGAGAGTATCTGCTTGTATCTGATGGCGATGGCCAACTGGGCCTGGCCTCCGCCAGTCCGCACCAGCTCCGCGACATTGTGAGCGATCTTCTCCTGTAAAGGAGAGAGGAGCATTGATTAGTCCACCCTTACCTGGATTCCCATCGCATCCCTGCCACTCCAACCAGAGTGGGGCATTGCAGGACTTCAGTGATTCGTCACCCCGCAGCTGCTGCACACTCACACTAAGAAGCCAGGGCTGAACCCCCTTGCCCGCATGCTGCCTCCAATACATTTGGCACCACAAGGTCTAACCTTGCAAAGCAAGGAGGCACAAGCACGTGGAACGCCAAAGGCAGCAGATGGATTGGTGCCCCGCCACCTGGAAGCTCCCCTCCCATCATGTCAGCATCCTGACTTTGACATGTTTTGCAGTTCCAGCACTGTGTCTAGGTGCAGATCCTTGAGGTTGCCCCCAAAACAGTACTCTGGGTGTCAGTGTCTCACATGCTGTGGGTGTAGAACACATCTCAGCACTACCCTCTCAGGGTGAACTAGGCATGGGCAATATCTGCTGGCCCATCCAGTGAGGGAAACATGCTGTGAAGGATTCACAGCACAGCTGTAGCTGCACTCAGAGTTTGGGAAGATGGGGCCTGGGGGCAAAGCCTACCAGCT
This sequence comes from Cetorhinus maximus, assembly GCF_964194155.1. Taxonomy (NCBI): domain Eukaryota; kingdom Metazoa; phylum Chordata; class Chondrichthyes; order Lamniformes; family Cetorhinidae; genus Cetorhinus; species Cetorhinus maximus. The sequence goes on from NC_135879.1 coordinate 234,059,268, forward strand.
GTGTTTAGTGACCTCTGCCAACATGGTACTCACCCTTCCCGAGCGCAAGAGGCCATTGAATCGCTTGTGGCACTGGACCCACGTGCGTTGCACCACGTCATGGGAGCTGACTATGCCACCGTCTCTCAGGCACGTTTGATCAGATGGGGGGATCTCCGCCTCCTGTCCCTCGGAACGAGGACCTCCTGCCATGCTGCCACCTCCTCCAGGAGGGCAGCTAGGCACTCATCAGAAAACCGAGGGCCCGCTGCCCTGCCCTCCCCTCCTGCCTGGCCTGCTCTCCAGTAGTGCTCTAGGGAGCCCTTCTACTGGCCATGCTGAACAGCCTTCGCAGGGCTGCCAATGCTTTATTTGAACAGGCCACCGGGTCGCCATTGGACCTGGCGGTCATTGCACTCCTGCCGCCACCTGCCCACTCCCGCTATCCTTGGGCATCATGCTTCACGCTGGGCCAGCCTTAATTGGCCCACCGACTTAAAATGGCGGAGCGGAGCCGATCGTGGGTGGCGATCAGCTCTGCGGCTGCTCCTGAACAGCCCGCTCGGCAGGGAGAAAATTGTCCCCTAGGGATCACTGTTTAAAAATAAGGGGTCACCCATTCAAAACAGAGATGTGATGTTTTTTCACTGTGGGTCGTGAGTCTTTGGAACTCTTCCTGAAAAGGTGGTGGAAGCAGTGTCCTTGAATATTTTTAAGGCAGAGGTGGATAGATTCTTGATAAGCAAGGGGGTGATAGGTTATCTGGGGTAGGTGGGATGCAGACTTCAGGTTACTATCAGATCTGCCATGATCTTATTAAATGGTGGTGCAGGCTTGAGGAGCTGAATGGCCTCCTCTTGCCCCTTGTTTGTATGTAATTCCTTCCTTCTCATCCAGCTTTTTGAACCTTCCTGGCTTTGACCTACCATTTCTAGTATGCGCTTAACCATTTTAGATGTAGGAAGGTGAGGTGTGCAGCAAATGATCACATTTAGGAAGAGCCCTCTGTGTAATCTATTGTAATTGAGGACACTGTACATATACTCAAAGACCAGCATGAGTTGAGATAATTTTTTGGAGAACTATCCAGACTCCATAGAACTGATCTTGATGCTACCGAACAGCTGACGTGTGTATGATGCTTACCTAAGACCTTTGACACTAACATTTTTGACGTCCTTGAGTTATAGTGTATCTTTCAATTTTATTGCTGCCATTGGAAACATTGTTATTTGCTATTCATGATGCTGAATGCATCTATCAAATCACTTAACCTTTGTTGCTCTAAGGACAACAACCCCAACTTCTCTAGAATAAAAGCAAAATACTGTGGATGTTGCAAATCTCAAATAAAAACAAAGTGCTGAAACTGTGTCCAGGTAACCTTCCTCTCCCTGATACATCACACAGCCCGACGCTCAGACTCAAGCTTGTCAACTCTGAGCCAAAGTTCCTTGAGCTGCAGAGATTTGCTGCAGATGTGCTCTCACCTTGGTGCCCACCAGCTCCCATTCACCACCATTCTCTGCTTTCAGTCTCTTAGCCAAATTTGTATCCATACTGCCACAGTTTCTTCAATCCCATGACCTTTAATCTTTCTAACATGTTGAAGGTATTTTCGTTAGCTGCAGATTTGACTATTCCAATGCACTCTGACTGATCTCTCACACTCTACCTTCTGTAAACTTGAAGTCTTTCAAAACTTTACTGCCCGTGTCTTAACTCACAGCAAGTCCCATCCCTCTATCACCACTCGCTGACCTACATCTGCTCCCGGTCAAGCAGTGTCTTGATTTTAAAATTCCCAGCCTTTCCATGGCCTTGGCCCTCCCTACCTCTATAATCTCCTCCAACCCCACAATGCTCTGAGTTTTTTGTGTTCCTCAAATTCTGGCTTCTTTTGCAGTTGCCTAGGCTACGAGCTCTGGAATTCCTTCCTACATCTCTCCACTTATCTATCTTTTTCCTCCTTTAAGACAATCTGTATAATGAACTTCTTTGACCAAGCTTTTGGTAATCTGATCCAATATCTCCTTATGTGACTTGGTGTCATACCTTGTTTTATAATAATCCTGTGAAGTGCCTTGGGACATTTCATGACATCAAAGGTACAGTAAGTTGTTGGGCATTTTGACAAAATAATCTGTTGCACCTCTTTTTGCACTGCAGATGGCACTGTGTCTACAGATATCAGCTACATGATTCTCACAGCAACTGTGCCTCGATATGTCTCCTGGATGGTAAGTAACTTTTTTTTAGAATGTACGCACAAGATGTTGGTGTCGCTGTTTACTACAGCAATCCAAAACCTATGAACCATGTTATTGTTGAGTAAATTTAACTGGACCAGTCATATAAATATTGTGGCTGTAAAAGCAGGTTAGATGCTGAGAATTCTTACTAATGCCTAACTAATTACTCGCTGCACCTGCATGCTGACTTTCTGTGATTCATGTACAAGGACATCCAGAGCTCTCTGTACTGCAGCAATCTGTAGTCTCTCTCCATTTAAAAAATATTCTGTCAAAATGGACAACCTCCCACTTTCCTGCATTATACTCCATTTGCTTAATTTTTGCCCACTCACTTAACATATCAAAATCTCTTTGCAGATTCTTTGTATCCTCCTTACAGCTCGCTTTCCCACCTATCTTCACATTGTCAGCAAATTTGACTACAATACAGTCAGTCTCTTCATCCATGTCATTCATGCAGAACATAAATAGCTGAAGCCCCAGCACTGATCCCTGTGGCACTCCACTAGTTACAGTTGCTATTCTGAAAGTGACTGTTTATCCTAACTCTGTTTCCTGTTAGTAAGTCAAACTTAAATCCATGCTAATATGTCACCCTCAACACCACAAGCTCTTATCTTGTGCAGTAACCTTTTATGTGGCACCTTATTGAATGCCTTTTAGAAATCCAAATACATTACATCTGCTGGTTTCCCCTTTATCCCCAGCCAAGCTATTCAAATACAGCTACAACACTGGCATCTACCCAGCAATGTGGGAAATTGCCCAGGTATGTCCTCTACCAAAAAGCAGGACAAATCCAACCCGGCCAATTACCGCCCAATCAGTCTACTCTCCATTATCAGTAAAGTGTTGAAAGGGGTCATCAACAGTGCTATCAAGTGGGACTTGCTTAGCAATAACTTGCTCACTGATGCTCAGTTTGGGTTCCACCAGGGTCACTCAGCTCCTGACCTCATTACAGCCTTAGTTCAAATATGGACTAAAGAGCTGAATCCAGAGGTGAGGTTAGAGTGACGGCCCTTGACACCGAGGCAGCATTTGACTGAATCAAGGAGCCCTAGCAAAACTGGAGTCAATGAGAATCAGGGGTAAACTCTCCGCTGGTTTGAATCATACTTAGCACAAAAGAAGATGGTTGAGGTTGTTGAAAGTCAATGAGCTCAGTTCCAGGACATCACTGCAGGAGTTCCTCAGGGTAGTGTCCTGACACAACCATCTTCAGCTGCTTCATCAATGACCTTCCTCCCATCATAAAGTCAAAAGGCCTAGAGAAAATTGTTTCAAGTTCCTCCCTCTTTAATTTTTGTTTATAAATAGCTTCTTAAACTAAAGGCAGGCTAATTGATAGTTATTACTATGATGCAGTGCTTCTTCAATTACTCCAACCTACAACAAATCTTTTTAAAAGATACAAAACAAAAACAGAATTACCTGGAAAAACTCAGCAGGTCTGGCAGCATTGGCGGAGAAGAAAAGAGTTGACGTTTCGAGTCCTCATGACCCTTCAACAGAAAAGATAGTTGTATTGCACAATTGGTGTCTATAAAACTTAGATAAAGCAATAAAAGTTTGTTTATCAGACACACAAGTTTTAATATTGTGCTGATAAACAATCTACTGCTGAAGAAAACCTTGAATGTGTGATGTGGCCTTGTACATGTTATGCTGGTTTCAGTGCATGCCTGTTCTGTAAAACTGAGCTGGGGATACCCGCCTGCCTTAAGAGACTTAAGTACTTTTGTGTATACTTTCCATCTTATCTACTATGCCTTTTACTACCCTATATGTTGAGCGGTGAACTCCTTCCTTGGTGAGACCATATGCAGATTAGGTGACTGCTGTTGAATTTCACTAACCATCTGCGTTTCCAGTATTTATAGCCTTTTTAAAAATCTCTCGGTATGGATCATCTAACTTATTGATTTTATATTACGGATGCACTGGATACGATACTTATCCAACAGGCGGGTAGACCTGCATAATTAATGATTGATTATGACTCACTATTGTGTTTTCTGATGGCTTTTAATTTGATTATTTTCCCCAGTGTTGAACAGATCCAAGAAGAGAAAGAAATGTGGTTATTTAAGGACAATGTGTATTCCAGCTGCATTTATTTGATTTCAACAAACAGAACATTGTTATAATTTATTTACCTCTTTTCGTTGTCTTGCTCCTTTAAACCAGAGTTTGAAAAGTGCTTTACTTTGAATTTGCATTTCTGAACTTACCTACTATATCATTTACCCATTATTCTTCATTACCGGCAGCCTATGTAGCTATTTCGCCCTTTTGTGCCATTGACTGTTCTTCATGAAGGAAAATTAACATGAGGGGTATTTTGTCAGAGAATCACAGAATCTTTACAGTGCAGAAGGAGGCCATTCAGCCCATCGAGTCTGCACTGGCTCTCTGAAAGAGTATCCTACCTAGTCCTACTCCTCTGCCTTATCCCCGTAACCTTGCACATTCTTTTCGGATAGAAATCGAACTCCCTTTGGAATAACTCGATCGTACCTGCCTCCACCACCCTCTCATGAAGTTTGCTGCAGACTCCAACCACTCTCTGGGTGAAAATTTGTTTTCTTACATAACATTTACTCCTTTTGCCAATTATTTTGAATCTGTGCCCTCCAGTTCTTGATGCTCTCTTGAGTGGGAATAGTTTCTCACTATTTACCATGTCCTTACCCCTCAGGATCTTGAATACCTCTATCAAGTCTCCTCTCAGCCTTCTTTTCTCCAAGGAAACCAGTTCGAACCTCTCCAATCTATCCTCATAGCTTCAGTTATTTATCCCTGGAATCATTCTTGTGAATCTCCTCTGTACTCTCTCCAGTGTTTTCACATCCTTCCTCAAGTATGGCCCCCAGAACTGGATGCAGTACTCCAGATGAGGCCTAACTAGTGTCTTATACAACATAACCTCCTTATTCTTGTACTCATGCCCCTATTAATAAAGCCTAAGAAACTATATGCTTGACTACCTGCTCTGTCAACATGCTCTGCCATCTTCAATGACTCATGTACATGCAAGACCATAAGGCATAATTTGGCCCATCAAGTCTGCTCCGCCATTCAGTCATGGCTGATAAGTTTCTCAACCCCATATACACCGAGGCCTCTCTGTTCCTGCACCTCCTTTAGAGTCTCCCCATATTCTTCCTGCCAAAATGAATCACCTCACACTTCTCTTCATTGAACTTCATCTGCTACTTGTCTGCCCAATATACCAACATGTCTATGGCCATTTGAAGTTCATGATTATCATCACAATTGATAACGTTTCCAATCTTCGTGTCACCTGCACATTTTGAAATCATGCCCTGAACACTACAACCTAAGTCATTAATATATATCAGGAAGAGCAAGGGTCCCAACACTGACACCTAGGGAACTCCACTACAAACCTTCCTCCAAACTGAAAAACAGCCATTTATCACTACAGTCTGTTTCGTGTCACTCAGCCAATTCCTTACCTGAGTCAAAAACAAAAAGCGCTAGAAAAACTCAGCAGGTCTGACAGCATCTGTGGAGAGAAAGACCGAGTTAATGTTTTGAGCCCGTATGACTCTTCAGAGCTAAAGAGAAGTAAAAATATGGTGAAATATATACTGTTTAAGGGGAGTGGAACAGGTGAAGCCGGATAGGAGGCCAGCGATAGGTGGAGGCAAAGGAAAGATTGCAAAAGGTGTTGAGTTTTAGTAAGCACCTTGTCAAACACCAGGAGGAAAATGGAAAGCAATGAAGGTGAACAGGGCAAAAGAGATGAGCGGAAATCCTGTCAGAGAGAAGAGCAGTACTTCTTCAAGATAGGCATTTCTCAACATCCCTTCCACCGTTAAGTGGTCTATATACTACACCGATCAATATTATTGCACCTTTTTCATTCCTTACCTCTCGTCAAAGGGATTCTATCCTTGGCCCCACTGGAACATCCCCTCTCCCCAGTACTGTAATGCCATCTTTAATCAATACTGCCATTCCCCCCGCCCCTTTTCTTCCTTTCCTGTCTTTCCTAAACACCTTATACCCAGGAATATTTAACGCCTAGTCCTCCTTCCTTGAGCCAGGTCTCTGTTATAGCAGTAATATCATGGCTCCCTTTGTCAACCTGTGCCTGTAGTTCACCAACCGTATTAACCACACTCCATGCGTTCACATACATTCATGCTGATTTAGGCTTTTTTACTTACCCCTTTACTCTGACCTCATCTCATGACTTACTATTGCCTACTCTAATTCTCTGAAACTCTCCAAGTATTCTATCTACCTTGATACTAGTCTCTGATATATCCTCCTTATCAGTTAATATTTCTCTATTTTCCACTGCTAGTTTTTCTCCCCTCTACTCTGAATTTCACCACAGGTTCCTATCCCCTTGCTAACCTAACTTAAACCCTCCCCAACAGCACTAGCAAGCATCCCTGCAAGGACGTTAGTCCCAGTCCTGTTAAGGTCCTTCTTGTATGGTTCTCACCTGGCCCAAAATTGGCCCCAATGGCTCAGAAATCTAAAGCCCTCCCTCCTACTCCATTTCTCCAGCCACGTGTTGAACTGCTCAATTTTCCTATTCTTATGTTCACTAGCATGTGGCACTGGGAGTAATCCTGAGATTACTGCTCTTGAGGACCTGCTTTTTATTTCCCTTCCTAATTCCCTAAAATCTGCTTTCAAGACCTCATCCCTTTTCCTACCTATGCCATTGGCCCCAATGTGGACCATGACCTCTGGCTGTTCACCCTTCCCCAACAGAATATCCTGTAGCTACTCTGTGGCATCCTTGACCCTAGCACCAGGGAGGCATCATACCATCCTGGAGTCACATTTAAAGCTGCAGACACATCTGTCTGCTCTCCTAACTATGGAATCCCCTACCACTATAGCTCTTCCACTCTTCCTCCTCCCCTCCTGTGCAGCTGAGCCACCTGTAATGCCACGAACTTGGCTCTTGCTACTGTCTTTTGAGGAACCATCTTGCTCATCACTATCCAGAATGGAAAAATGGTTAGAGAGCAAGAACTTTAGGTGATTCCTGCACTACCTGCTTGTTTCTCTCTTAGATACTCCAGTGGCCACCCATTCCCTTTCTGCTGGTGTACTTACTGTAGTGTGATCACCTCACTACCCGCTATCCACGTAATCCTCAGGCTTGCGGATGCACCACAGTGACTCCAGCTGCTGCTTGAGTTCCGCAATCTGGAGCTCAAGTTTCTGCAGCTGGTGAAAGTTCCTGCCGATGTAGCCATTGAGGGTACTTTGCGCCTGCATGAATTCCCACAGGATGCACATTTCACGTGGCCGAACTGCACTGACATATCTTAAACTTTATACCATATTGCCGTAAACACTTTATATAATGTGATAACTCACCTGTCACTCACCAATCGTCTCCTCTGTGCTGAGTCCAGAAAGTCCTACCTGAACTCGCGCTGTTTTCAATCTCCCGACTGTCTTTTTGTATTTGAATTTGCGGTCTGTTATCTTTACAATAATAACTATCTTTTGAGGTCAGAAATCCACCATTTCATTGATAAGGCACAATGAGGAAATTCATGACATAAGTTAAAGCTTTCCAATTATTTTATTTGGATGTTTGTTTTAAAAGCTTCAGAGATAACAAATGTTTGGCTTAGGCTCCAAACATTATCGGAATCAATCATTTCTATCATCAGCACTGTGGGTATAGCTACACCACATGGACTGCAGCGGTTCAAGAAGGTAGCTAATGGCCACCTTTTCGAGGGCATTAGGGATGGTCCCATGAATGAATTAAAGGAGAGGTGATGGCATAGTGGTATTGACTAGAATAGTAATCCAGAGACCCAGAGTATTGCTCTGAGGACCCAGGTTGAAATCCAGCCATGGCAGATGGTGGAATATGAATTCAATAAAAAATCTGGAATTAAAAGTCTAATGATGACCATGAAACCATTGTCGATTGTTGTCGAAACCCATCTCCATCACCGGCAGGACAAGCCCAGCAGATGTGGTGGAACAATGGTACGCAGTCGGGAGGGAGTTTCCCTGGGAGTCCTCAACATCAACTCCAGACCCCATGAAGTCTCATGGCATCAGGTCAACCATGGGCAAGGAAACTTCCTGCTAATTACCATGTACCGCCCTCCCACTGCTGATGAATCATGCTCCATGTTGAACACCGTTTGGAGGAAGCACCGAGAGTGGCAAGGGTGCAGAATGTACTCTGGGTGGGGGACTTCAATGTCCATCACCAAGAGTAGCTCGGTAGCGCCACTACTGATTGAGCTGGCCAAGTCCTAAATGACATAGCTGCTGGACTGGGTCTGTGGCAGGTGATGAGGGAACCAACAAGAGGGAAAAACATACTTGATCTCATCCTCACCAACCACCTGCCGCAGCTCATCTGTCCATGATGGTATCGGTAGGAGTGACCACCGCACAGTCATTGTGGAGACGAAGTCCCGCCTTCCATCCTGTTGTGTGACCGTGCTAAATGGGATAGATTTCAAACAGATCTAGCAACTCAAGACTGGGCATCTATGAGTCTCTGTGGACCATCAGCAACAGCAGAATTGTACTCATAAACAATCTGTAATCTCATGGCCTAGCAAACCCCCCACTCTACCACTACCATCAAGCCAGCGGTTCAGTGAAGAATGCATGAGGGCATGCCAGGAGCAACACCAGGCATACCTAAAAATGAGGTGTCAACCTGGTAAAGCTACAACACAGGACTACTTGCATGCCAAACAGCATAAGCAGCAAGTGATAGACAGAGCTAAGTGATCCCAAAACGTCGTGAATGGTGGTAGGCAATTAAACAACTCACTGGAGGATGAGGCTCCACAAATATCCCCCATCCTCAATGATGGAGGCGCCCAGCACAGCAGTGCAAAATATGAGGCTGAAGCATTTGCAACAGCCTTCAGCCAGAAGTGCCGAGTGGATGATCCATCTGGACTACCTCCAGAGGTCCCCGGCATCACAGATGCCAGTCTTCAGCCAATTTAATTCACTCCATGCGATATCGAGAAACGGTTGAAGGCACTGGGTAGAGCAAAGGCTACGGGCCCTGACAATATTCCGGCAATGGTACTGAAGCCTTGTGCTCCAGAACTTGCTATGCCCCTAGCCAAGCTGTTCCAGGGCAATTACAATACTGGCATTTACCTGGCTATGCCCAGGTATGCCCTGTTCACACACACACCATGACAAATCCAACCCGGCCAATTATCGCCCCATCAGCCTACTCTCAATCATCAGTAAAGAAATGAGAGGGGTCATCAACAGCGCTATCAAGCGGCACTTGCTTAGCAATAACCTGCTCACTGACGCCCAGTTTGGGTTCTGCCAGGGCCAGTCAGCTCCTGACCTCATTACAGCCTTGGTTCAAACATGGGCAAAAGAGCTGAAATCCCAAAATGAGGTGAGAGTGACAGCCCTTGACATCAAGGCCGCATTTGACTGAGTGTGGCATCAGGGAACCTGAGTAAATCCGGAGTCAATGGGATTCGGGGAAAACTCTCCGCTGGTTGGAGTCATACCTAGCACAGAGGTAGGTGGTTGTGGTTGTTGGAGGTCAGTCATTTTGGCTCCAGGACATCATTGTAGGAGTTCCTCAGGATAGTGTCCTTGGCCCAACCATCTTCAACTGCTTCATCAATGACCTTCCTTCCATCATAAGGTCAGAAGTGGGGGTGTTCGCTGATGATTGCACAATGTTCAGCACTATTCGTGACTCTTCCGATACTGAAGCAGTCCATGTCCGAATGCAGCAAGACCTGGATAATATCCAGGCTTGGGCAGACCAGTGGCAAGTAACATTCACACCACGCAAGTGTAAGGCAATGACCATCTACAACGAGAGAACCCAGCCATCGCCCCTTAATGTTCAATAGCATTACCATCACTAATCCCCCACTATCAACATCCTTGGGGGTTACCATTGACTAGAAACTGAACCGAACTAGCCATATAAATACTGTGGCTACAAGAGCAAGTCAGAGCCTAGGAATCGTGCAGCGAGTAGCTCATGTCCTGACTCCCCAAAGCCTGTCCGCCATCTACAAGGCACAAGTCAGGAGTGTGATGGAATACTCTCCATTTTCCTGGATGAGTGCAGTTCCCGCAATACTCAAGAGCGTGACACCATCCAGGACAAAGCAGCCTGCTTGATTGGCACCACATCCACGAACATTCACTCCCTCCACCACCGATGCATAGAAGCAGCAGTGTGTACCATCTGCAAGATGCACTGCAGGAATTCACCAAGGCTCCTTAGACAGCACCTTCCAAATCCATGACCACTGTCATCCAGAAGGACAAGAGCAGCAGATAGATAGGAACACCACCACTTGGAAGTTCCGCTCCAAGTCATTCATGATCCTGACTTGGAAATATATTGTCGTTCCTTCACTGTCACTCGGTCAAATTCCTGGAACTCCCTTCCTAACAGCACTGTGGGTGTACCTACACCACATGACTGCAGCCGTTCAAAAAGGCAGCTCCCTCACGGGCATCTAGGGTAGGCAATAAATGCTGGCCCAGCCCGCGAAGTCCACATCTCGTGAATAAATTTAAAAAAAAAAATCAGTGTAGTATAGTCATATAGACTTGGGTTGTTTTCGTTGGAGCAGATAAGACTGAGGGACGACCTGATTGAGGTGTACAAGATTGAGGGGCATGGACAGGGTGTATAGGGAGCAGCTGTTCCCCTTAGTTGATGAGCCAATCACAAGGGGACACAAGTTCAAGATGGGGGGGTGCAGGAGGTTTAGGGGGGATGTGAGGAAAAACCTTTTTTACCCAGAGGATGGTGACGGTCTGGAATGCACTGCCTGGGTGGAGGCAGGTTGCCTCACATCCTTTAAAAAGTACCTGGATGAGCACTTGACACGTCATAACATTCAAGGCTAGGGCCAAGTGCTGGTAAATGGGATTAGGTAGGTAGGTCAGGTGTTTCTCATGTGATGGTGCAGACTCGATGGCCGAAGGGCCTCTTCTGCACTGTGATTCTGTGAATCAGCATTGGCAAGATTTACCTCTAACTCTCAAAGATTATTGTTAAAATATTTCTAGAATTTTATTTTGAACCCTATTAGAAAGTATCCCTTTCTGTCCCTCACTCAGCTAACTTGTATTCACTCCAGTTGTCACTGGGCAGTGGGATTTGGATCCTGGGTGTTGAACAGTCAAACCTGTTTTCATTTTCAAAAAATAACTATTCTCTAAATATGCGTTCACGTTATATTGAGGTTAAAATCAGTAAGTGCTGGAAATACTCAGCAGGTCTTGCAGCATCTATGGAGAGAGAAACGAGAGTTAACTTTTCAAGTCGAACGTTACTTCTTCAGAACTGAAGGAAGGCAGAAATGTGATAAGTTTTATACTGTTGATGATGGGGGACTGGGGTGGGAGAGATTAAATGACAAAGATACCATGGAACCAAAGGAAGCGGTAATAGTTCTAGCACAGGGGCAAAGCATTTGTCCAGAGTGGGTTTTAATGGCAGAATGATGAACAGCTCTGTCTGAAAGCCAAAACATGAAAAACAAGATTTAGATTGGCACTAGTCAAAAAAACACTCAAAATGGGGCACAGAGCTAGGCCCTGAAATTGTTGAACTCAATATTGAGTCCAGAAGGATGTAAAGTGCCTAATCTGAAGATGAGGTACTGATCTTCAAGCTTGTATTGAGCTGCGTTGGAACATTGCAGTCAGCTGAGGTCAGAAATGTGAGGGTGAGAGCAAGTGGTGAATTATAATGGCAAGCAACTGGAAGCTCGGGGCCATGCTTGCAGTCTGAGCACAGGTGTTCCACAGAGTGGTGACCAATTTGCATTTGGTCCCCCAAATATAGAGGAGACTGCATTGTGAACAGCGAATACAGTAGACTAAATTGAAAGAAGTACAAGTAAATCGATTCACCTAGGAGGAGTGCCTGGGACCTTGGACATTGAGGAGAGAGGAGGTAAAATGGCAGGTGTTAACAACTCCTGTGATTGCATGGGAAGGTGCTGTTGGAAGGGGTCAGGATGGCTGGGGATGAAGGAGAAGTGGATTAGGGTGTTGCGGAGGGAACAACCCATTTGGAATGCTGCCGGGGAGAAGGAGGTGCCGATTTGTTTGGTGTTGGAATCATGCTGGAGGTGGCAAAATTGCAGAAGATGATCCTTTGAATGTGGAGGCTGGTGGGCTCATAAGTAAGGATAAGGGGAACCTTTTTGTTGTTCTGGGAGAGAACGAAGGGGTGAGAGCGGAAGTGTGAGAAATGGGTCGGACACGATTGAGGGCCCTGACAACAACTGTGAGGGGAAATCCTCGATTGACAAAATAAGTATCAGTAAAGTATCTCCACGTTCCTGGATGAGTGCAGCTCCAACAACACTTGAGAAGCTCAACGCCATCCAGGGCAAAACAGCCCATTTGATTGGCACCCCATCCACCGCCTTAACATTCATTCCCTCTACCACCGACGCACAGTGGCAGCAGCATATATCATCCACAAGATGCATTGCAGCAACTTAGCAAGGTTCCTTTGACAGCACTTCCAAACCCATGACCTCTATCACCTAGAAGAACAACTGCAGTAGATGGGAACACCACCACCTGCAAGTTCCCTTCCAAGCCACACACCATCCTGACTTGGAACTACGTTGTCTTTCCTTCACTGTTGCTGGATCAAAAGCCTGGAACTCCCTCCCTAACAGCACTGTGGGTGTACCTACACCACATGGACTGCAGCTGTTCAAGAAGACAGCTCACCACTACCTTCTCAAGGGCAATTAAGGATGGACAATAAATACTAGCCTAGCCAGCGATGTTCACATCCTGTGAAAGAATTAAAAAAACCAAAAATGTTATTGAGATATTTTATTATATTGAGGTATTTTGTATTCATAATTGTTTTATTTCATAAGGTTGAAGATGCTGAGGTGAAACTTTCTGAAGAAGCACAGCAAATAGTAAAGGTAGGTCCTTGGGTCTGAATGTTAAAAATTTAGAAGTTATCTGGTTCATAACTTTGAGTGAACATATTTGCACAATGACAGTATTTAATTTGCTGTGATAGAAAATGCTTTGGGAGTTTGAAACTGCACTTTGTTTCAGTGGCCAGTGTGCCACATGATAATTGAACAAATTTATTCAGTTTGTCCAATGATTACAGCATCTTAATGTATTGTGTAAATTAGATTGAAAGGTACCCTTTTTTTTGTGTCTCTGTCAAGTGTTTTGACTATATTGTGACTGTCAAATAATTTGTTTTCTATTTCCTTAACTGGGCTAACTGTTTAAACTTGTGTGTTTCTCATTTTCTGTTTGGTTATTCATCAGTTGTATTGAACAAATCTTTTTTCCCCAGATGCAATGTTCTTTCCAGTAGTAAATAGTTTCATGAATTACACTCATTAAAAATCAATTTCCCTGTCCCGTTCCCTCAGAAAATTGCAGTTTGTTGTCCAGACCAATGTAAAACACTAAATAAAAATGTTTGCCAGAGAACACACAATTGCAAATCTACCCATAATCTTAGGCCATTAGCAGCTGCCATTTTTCCATAATTAGTACAAGGCACCCTGCTAGGCCTCTTGAGCATCCTCAAGTCAAGTATATTAAAATTTATATTAAATTATCCCTGGAATTAAATTTCCCAGCATAAATAAGTCTAGAATTACTGCCCTCTGATTGCTTATTCTTTCACCTGGATTAGAAACCTGCAGCTCAGTTAAAGGCTATTTGGCCTATCATGCACGTGCTGGCTCTGTAAAAGAGATATCCATTCTTTCCCCTTTGTCTTGAAAATGTTTGTTTTGGAGTTCATTTTCCTTAGCAGAGAAACTTTTAGAACCATCTGCAGTCCTGCTGACAATGTGCAAGAGTCGGTATAAATCAGGAAATTGGAGATGTATGTGACATGGGTAATAATGGGCAACATCAGTTTACACAAACACTGGGTTAACCAGATCACCACTAATGCTCTGGAGGAGGAATTTCTGGAGGTGTATGAGATGGATTTCTGGAGTATTATGTTGAAGAGCCAACTAGGGATCGGGCTAATATAAAAACAGAAATTGCTGGAAAAACTCAGCAGGATCTGTGGAGAGATAAACAGAGTTAATGTTTCGAGCCCACATGACTTCTTCAGAGTTGGGCTATATATGGATTTAGTGTTGTGTATGAGAAAGGGCTAATTAATAACCTTGCTGTAAAGGAGACTTTCGGAAATAGTGACCATAATATGATAGAATTTTGCATTAGATTTGAATGCGATATAGTTCATTCTGAAACTAGTCTTAAATCTGAAATTATGGAGATATGAGGAGCAAGTTGACTATGGTGGATTGGGAAACACTAAAAGATTTGACAGTGGACAGGCAATGACTAGTATTTAAATAAATACTACACAGTCTACAACAAATATACATTCCTCTAAGGCACAAACACCCAAAGGGAAAGATAAATCAACTGTGGTTAATGAAAGAAGTTAAAGATTACATTGTACTAAAGGAAATGGCTCATAAGGATGCCAGAAAAAGTGGTAAGCCTGAGAATTTGGAACAATTTAGAACCCAGCAATGAAGGACCAAGAAACTGTTTAAGAAAGGGAAAAGAGAATATGAATGTAAACTAGCGAGGAACATAAAAGTGGACTGTAAAAGCTTCTTTCAGTCCGTGAAAGGAAAAGATTAGTTAGGACAGATATGGGCCCATTACGGGTGGGCACAGGAGAATTTATAGTGGAGAACAGGGAAATTATAGAAAACTGAACAGTTACTTTGCGTCTGTCTTCAGTGAAGAAGATATAGAAAATCTCCCAGAAATGCTAGGCAATCAAGGGATTTGTGAAGCTGAGGGACGAACAGAAATTAGTATTAGTAAAGCGGTAACACTTGAAAAGTTAACTGGATTGAGGGTTGATAAATCCCCTGGACCAGATGAGCTTCATCCTAGAGTGTTCAAGGAGGTGG
This sequence comes from Cetorhinus maximus, assembly GCF_964194155.1. Taxonomy (NCBI): domain Eukaryota; kingdom Metazoa; phylum Chordata; class Chondrichthyes; order Lamniformes; family Cetorhinidae; genus Cetorhinus; species Cetorhinus maximus. The sequence continues at coordinate 234,074,455 of NC_135879.1, forward strand.
CTAGAGAGAAAGTGGATGCATTGGTGGTTATTTTTCAAAATTCTTTAGATTCTGGAAAGGTTCCTGTGGACTGGAAAGTAGCAAATGTAACCCCACTATTTAAGGAAGGAAGGAATCAGGAAATTAGAGGTGCTTGTAACAAAGGTAATGCAGTAATCATAGGTGACTTCAATCTATGTAAAGGCTAGGTAAACCAAGTTAGCACTAATGCTGTGGAGGACGAATTTCTGGAATATATACAAGGTGGTTTTCTCGAACAGTTTGTTGAGGAACCCACTATTTTAGATCTATGATAGAGGCCTCTTTACCTAGCATCTCCATTACACAAAAACTGGGAACAGAATATAGGTAGGGAGGACTATAATTATAGGCCTTGAAATCCTGGGGATGGTGGCCTTAAATCTTATGGGGGGGTGGACTGGGGTGGGTTCCCTGAAATTGCAAGGATCTCCAGAGTTGTGGGTAGCGGGAGGTTAGGGAAGTAGGATTTGTCCATAATGAGCCAACACTAGTAAGAATAATCCTTTCCAGACTCCGGACCTCTGAAGTTCAAACAAATTTAAAAAATATGTGTTAAAGAACTGCCTCTGGTTGTTCCTGGACTGGGTTGCTTGAGCTCAAGTGCTGCAAATGCCCCACAGATAATCATTTCAACACCCCTTGTGCTTTCTGCTACAATAGTACATACCTGTACTTTTGCTGTATCTAATGTCATTCCTTAACTGGAATTCTTTAGAGTTTTCGTAGAGCTTGCAAAATTTCAACAGGTGATTACAAACTCCTCGAGGGACAGAGAGATGGTGCAATGTGGTCAGTTGCAACATATGGACTTTACCTCCAACCAATCAGCCTAATGAGCTTTTTACATTCTTGCAGTCCAGTTACTGTAAGTGCCCGTTTCAAACTTAACAACACTTACTACGTAATTTGGGTTTGCTTGGAGGATAAATCCTTCTTGCAGTACGGCAGAAAAGAGTAACTTTTTATAATATTTCAGATGTGAACCCTAGTACTGTGATGAAATATAAATGGTTTCAGAGAGCTTTATGGAATTCTGTTTCTTCATTTTCAGGCAGAAGAAAGTTTTTTCGGAACTTTGCTCACAAGCGGAGACTCCGCTTATCTTTGTTCTGGCAGTTCAGTAGCCAGACCGGAAGAAGGTAATAATTGATTTGTCTATTGGATCAATTTATATTCATTTTAAGGTTTTTCATTTTGCCTGCACTGTGGAACGTCCTTTAAAATAAATGAGAGGTTAATATATGATTTGTTTCTAGAAAGTGAAAAATGATATGCCGTAAACTACATTAGACATGGAAAATATATATGACAAGGCACTGTGTTAGGGATGGTGACCAAAGGCAAGATCACGGAGGAAGATTTTAAGGAGCTTTTTGAAGGAAGATAGAAGAACAGTTGTAGGCAGACAATTTTATGGAATACTTTCTATTCTGAACCTGTGGCAGCTGAATGTTCTGTCATTGAAGGTGAATTGAATGGCTGAAGAGATGGGTAGAAGAATACATCAGAGGCTGGTGTTGGAAGAGTTGAAGGTAAAGAGTGAGACCATGGAAAAACAAGGATTTTGAAATTGATGGTTTGGGGATTGGGAAATGACTAAAGCTTGGTGAAGCCAAGAATTATAGTAGAGCAGGACTAAGTACCAGATAGAATGTGACCAGTGGGGAGTTTTGACTGAGTTGCATTTTTGAATCTGTTGTCGTATCTGGTTAATGTGCCAGCAGTGCATCCTAAATTTTGTGCATGTAAGTTTGTCGCCATAAGTTGTTCAGCGTCATGAGCATTGATTACCTTTTCCTGCAGTATGAGATCTTGCTTTGGCAGCCTCTGTTTCATAAGATGATGGTTTGTGCCTTGGTAGTCAACTGTGTTAAGCATGTCCTGGTGTGGCTCAGGAGCCTCACTCTGGCATGGCAGTCTCTGTAGATAGTTAATCTTGGCAAAGTTTTCATGTTTATCCAAGAGGGCCCTCTAAACCCAGTGCAGCTTCTTTGCAATGTGATTCATTATTCTTAATGTAATATGAGGCAGATGTCATTATAAAACTAGGATTCAGGGGCCAGAGTGGGGCTCCTGAGCCACACCAGGACATGCTTAACACAGAGTTGACTACTAAAGCGCAAACCATCTTCTCACGAGACAGAAGGCTGCCAAAGCAAGATCTCATACTACAGGAAAAAGAAATCAATGCTCATGCCACTGAACAACTTTTGGTGACAAACTTAAATGCACTAAATTTAGGATGCGCTGGAGTCAGGCCATTTCCCAATGTCATGATTTCAGTTCCTGTCTTGTAGTGTCCACCCACGCTTTCTTTATGGTGGGGTGGCAGGGACAGGCTAGAGTTGGGGCTGCGGTCTCCTGCAGCAGGCCCGACGTAGAAACTGAGATGAGCGGATGCCGAGTCAGTCAGGTTAACAGGGCTGCCTCTATTCGCTGGGATATTGGCCCAATTCTGTAGATGACTTTGAGGCCCCCTAACCATCGCTCCCTTACCCGCCCTAACTCATCCCCATATCCACTCGCTACCCCTCACCCCTATACCCACTCCATACTTCCCATAACCCCTACCCTCCTATTAACCCACCCCCCACCATGCCCACTCAATAAGTATCCACTATGTACAGAACTCAAGGCTGAAAACATGGGAAATCTTAGAAGTGCTCATATAACTGTCAAAATAAACAAAGTCATTCAAAACGAACTTGAGCAAAACCATAATCTATTAAGACCTCATGACACTGTCAATATAACTCAAGTTCACAGTCCACTTGACAGTTGAGTTCAGTTAACCCCTACTAAGTTAAACCCATTAGTGGAATATTTAGAATTCAGGCAAGCATTCATGATGAGATTCTATTGTACAACAATGTCAGCAAACCCTGCAGAAGTGAATACATTAAAGCCTTTGAAGTCATTCAAGAGCTCAGCATCTGTCCAAACTTTGAAACAGTTAAGCAGGTTTCTGAGCTGAAATTCAATGAAAAGATTAAAGAAAAGAAGACATCTGAATTTCAATATTTCTCAAAGCAGAAGAGCACTTTATCCAGTGGATACACAAATGCACCTGAAGACTTTTTTTCACTTTCGTAATGCTGTCAATTTAACGGTCAGTTACCCTTTAAGAGCAAATATCTATCGTTAATCACTGTATTAATAACATATGCAACTATCATATAGCATTTCATTATGACATGTGAATCTGGCAACTTTTGAACTTGCCCCTCAAAGGTACCAACTCTAAGCCAGGGTTGCCCATAGTTCATAACATCTCTGAGCTGGTGTGAACTATGTTACTTTCAAAAGCTGGCCTGCCTTCAATGGAACTTGCAACATCAGGACAGGTGCGTGCAAGCTCGCGACAGACACCCTTGTTTCGTGCCATTCAAAATTGCTAGCGATAGTGATGGGAATCCAGGAATTGGTTCCCACCCACCATTTTAAAGTCTGCCCAACGTGGATGACCCCGCATCGGGATGGGAAAATTCAGCCCTTGAAGTTTATTCATTTTAGAAAATTAAATTTTTGTTGACCTAAAATTGGCCTCAGCTTGTTTCTTATTTTACACTAGATGAAATGAAGTTTGTCTAGACTTGCTGAACCCCTCATTCATGCCTTAGTTACTTCTAAACTTGATTATTCCAAAGCACTCCTGGCTGGTCTGATGTATTCTACTGTCCATAAATTTAAGATAATTCAAAACTCTGCTGCCTGTGTCTTAACTCACAACAGGTCCCGTTCACCTATCACCACTGTGTTCACTGACTTATGTTTGGTCCTGGTCAAGTAACATCTTATTTTTAAAATTCTCATCCTCCTCCTTTTCTTGGCCTTGCCTTACGCTATCTAATCTCACCCAGCCCTACACCCTCCGAGATATCTGTGATCATATTGCTCCGCCATTGGTGAATTGCCTAGGCCTCTCAAGTTCTGAAATTCTCTTACTACACCTCTCCACCTCGCTCCCTTGTTCTCCTTTTTTAAGACACTCCTTAAAACCTACCTCTTTGATCAAGCTATTGGACATCTTCACTATTATCTCCTTATGTTGCTCTGTGTTTTGTTCTGCAATGGTCATCTGAAATGCCTTGGGACTTCATTACATTAAAGATGCGATATAAGTACAACAACATCATTAGTACAACAATTATGCATGCTTTTAATTGATGCAATTCCTGAAACAACCCTTGGCCAGTAATATTGTCTCAATGGCTCATTTCTCAGTCACGCTTCCAAACATGATCATCTGAAATTTAAATAGATTTCACTTTAAGAGCCGTACTTTTCACAAAGGCAAAATTTATGATATAAAAGAAACAACATGAATAACAAGGAAATGCTTATTATAGGCATGAATTAAGGATTGGTTAACAGGCAGAAAACAGTGGTAAGAATAAACAGTCAGTCTCGTGCTGGCAGGCTATGACTAGCGGGGATCAGTAGTTGGGCCCCAGCTGTTCACAATATATTTTAATGATTTGGATGTAGGGACCAAATGTAATGTTTACAAGTTCGTGGATGACACAAAACTGGGTGGGAATGTGTGTTGTGAGGAAGATGCAAAGCAGCTTCAAGGGAATTTGGACAGATTGAGTGAGTGGGCAAGACCATGGCAGATGGAATATAATGTGGAAAAATGTGAAGGTAGGAGGAATAAATGTGCTGAGTATTTCTTAATTGGTGAGAGATTAGAAATTGTAGATGTACAAAGGGAAGCTACAATACAGGACTACGTGCATGCCAAACAGCATAAGCAGCAAGTGATGGAGCTAAGCGATTCCACAGCCAACGGATCACATCTAAGCTCTGCAGTCCTGCCATCTCAAGTCGTGAATGGTGCTGGACAATTAAACAGCTCCACAAATAGCCCCATCCTCAATGATGGGGGAGCCCACCACATCAGTGCAAAAGATAAGGCTGAAGCATTTGCAACAATCTTCAGTAAGAAGTGCTGAGTGGATGATCCATCTATCCATTCTCAGCCTCCTCCGGAGGTCCCCAGCATCACTATGCCAGTCTTCAGCCAATTTGATTCACTCCACGTGATATCAAGGAACAGCTGAAGCCACAGGAGGGTGCAAAGGCTATGGGCCCTGACGATATTCCGGCAATAGTGCTGAAGACTAATGCTCCAGAACTTGCCGCACCCCAGTAAAGTTACAACACTGGCATCTACCCAGCAATGTGGAAAGTTGCCCAGGTATGTCCAGGACAAATCCACCCTGGCTAGTTACCGCCCCATCAGTCTACTCTTGGTCATCTATAAAAGTGATGGAAAGGGTCAACAACAGTACTATCAAGTGGCACTTGCTCAGCAATAACCTGCTCTCATGCCCAGTTTGGGTTCCTCCAAGGCCACTCAGCTCTTGACCTCATTACAGCCTTGGTTCAAACATGGGCAAAAGAGCTTGAACTCCCGTGGTGAAGTGAGAGTGACTGCCCTTGACATCAAAGCAGCATTTAACCGAGTGTGGCATCAAGGAGCCCTAGCAAAACTGGAGTCAATGGGAATCAGGTGGAAAACTCTCCGCTGGTTTGGAGTCATACCCAGCACAAAGGAAGGTGGATATGGTGGTTGGAGGTTAATCATCTCAGTTCTAGGACATCACTGTAGGAGTTCCTCAGGGTAGTGCCTTAGGCCCAACCGTCTTCAGCTGCTTCATCAATGACCTTCCTTCCATCATAAGGTCAGAAGTGGGGATGTTTGCTGATGATAGCACAACGTTCAGCACCATTCGTGACTCCTCAGATACTGAAGCAGTCCATGTCCAAATGCAGCAAGACCTGGGCAGTAGCCCGGCTTGGGCTGACAAGTGGCAAGTAACATTCACGTCATTCAAATGCCAGGCAATGACCATCTCCAACAAGAGACAATCTAACCCCATGACATTCAATCACTGAATCCCCCACTATCAGCATCCTGGAGGTTACCATTGACCAGAAGCTGAACTGGACTAGCCATGTAAATACTATAGCTACAAGAGCAGGTCAGAGGCTAGGAATCCGGTGACAAGTAACTCACCTCCTGACTCCCCAAAGCTTGTCCACCATCTACAAGGCACAAGCCAGGAGTGTGAAGGAATACTCCTCACTTGCCTGGATGAGTGCAGCTCCAGCAATCTCAGAATCACAGAACTGTTATAGTGTAGAAGGAGGCTATTCGGCCCATCGTGTCTGCATCGGCTCTCTGAGCATTTTAACTTAGTGCCAACCTCCTGCCTTTTCCTCATAACCCTGCACATTGTTTCTATTTAGATAATGATACAATGCCCTCTTCAATGCCTCAATTGAACCTACTTCCACTACCTTCCAGACAGTGCATTCCAAACCCTAACTACTCATTGTGTGAAAGAGTTTTTTTATCCCCTCGCATTTGCTCCTTTTGCAAAACACTTTAAAACTGTGCCCTCTGGTTCTCAATCCATTTGCGAGTGGGAAGAGTCTCTCCCTATCTACTCTGTCCAGGCCTCTCATTATTTTGAAAACTTCTATCAAGTATCTTCTCAGCCTTCTCTCCAAGGAAAACAGCTCCAACTTCTCCAATCTTTCCTCATAACTGAAGTGCCTCATCCCTGGAACTATTCTTGTAAACCTCTTCTGCACTATCTCTAGTGCGTTCACATACTTCCTATAGTGTGGCGCCCAGAACTGTACACAACACTCCAGCTGAGGTCTAACTAGTGTCTTATATAAGTTCATCATCGCCTCCCAGCTCTTGTGCCCTGTGCCCCTATTAATGAAGCCTAGAATACTGTGTGCTTTAGAAACAGCTCTCTCTACCTGTCCTGCCACCTTTAATGACTTATGCACCTATATACCCAGGTCTCTCTGCTCCTGCACACTCTTTAGAATAGTATCCTTTATTTTATACTGTCTCTTCATGTTCTTTGTACCAAAGTGTATCACCTCATCACTTCCCCACATTGAACTTCACCTGCCACTTATCTGCCCACTCCACCAATATGTCAATATCCTTTTGAATTTCTACGCCGTCCACCTCAGTTTACAATTCTGCTAAATTTTGTGTCATCCGCAAACTTTGAAATTGTCCCCTGCACACCAAGATCTAGATCATTTACATATATCAAGAAGAGCAAGACTCCCAATACTGACCCCTGGGGAACCCCACGACAAACCACCTTCCAACCCAAAAAATACCCATCAACCATTACTGTCTGTTTCCTATCCTTCAGCCAATCTTGTATCCACATTGTTACTCCCCCTTTTATTCCATGACCTATAACTTTCCTCACATGTCAGTTGTGTGGCACTGTATCGACCGCCTTTTGGAAGTCCATATACACCACATCAAAGCCTTTACTCTCATCAACCATCTCTTGTTAACCTCTTCAAAAAAACTCCAAATTAGTCCATGCTGATTCTTCCGAATAAATCCTTCCATGTGACACTTAATTCTATCCCGAATAATTGTTTCTAGAAGTTTCCCCACCACAGAAGTTAAACTGACTGGCCTATAATTGCAGGGCAGACCTTTACAACCTTTGTGTAACAAGGACATAATGTTTGCAATTCTCCAGTCCCCCCAGCATCTTCCCCGAATCCAAGGAACTTTTGAAAGATGATTGTCTGTGCAATTTCTGCTCTCTCTTCTTTCAATACTCTTGGATGCATCTCATCTGGTCCTGGTTCCTTATCAACTTTAGTACCAACACTTATCCTAAACCACCTCCTTATCAATTTTAAACCCGTCTCGTGACTGGGTTTCCTCCTCTGTCACCATGTCCTGGGCAGCATCTACCTCGTAGGTAAAGATTTCATTTTATGTTAGCTGCCAGTCTATTTTCATAATCTCGCTTTGCTTCTCGTATTTGCTTTTTCACATCCCTTCTGAACCTTCAATATTCAGCTTGGTTCTCGATTGTATTTGCTACCTGACACCTGTCGTAAGCACACTTTTTCTTCTTTAACTTAATTTCTATCTCCTTTGTCATCCAGGGAGCTCTGGATCTGGTTGTCCCAGCCCTTCCCTTTTGAGGTAACATCTGTTGACTGTGCCCAAACCCTCTCCTCTTTAAAGGTAGCCCATTGTTCAGCTACTGATTTTCCTGCCAACCTTTTGTTCTAATCTATCCAGCCCAGCTCAGCTCCGTTCTTGCCATATTGAAGCCTGCTCTGTGCCAGTTGATTCTTCTTACTCTGGATTGACCAATGTCATTTTCCACCGTTATCCTAAACCTTATGATACAGTGATCACTGTCCCCTAAATGTTCACTTGATCTACTTGGCTCACCTGATTCCCAAGAACCAGGTCTAGCAGTGCCTCCTTTCTTGTTGGACTGGACACACTGCTGTAGGAAATTCTCCTGAACACAATCCAGGAACGCTTGTCGCTCACTTTCCATTTCATGACCACTATCCCAGCCTATTTTTGGGTAATTAAAGTCCCCCATTACAGCTATACGATTTACATCTCTGTAATTTCCTTGCAGATTTGTTCCTCTATATCCTTCCACTGGATGGTGGCCTATACATTACCCCGAGCAATGTAATTGGACCCTTCTTATTCCATAGCTCTAGCCAAATCGATTCTGTCCTTGAATCCTCTAACACATCCTCTTTCTCCAGTAATGCAATGCTCTCCTTAACCAAAAACACCACCCCGCCTCCTTTTTTCCCTTTCCTATTTTTCCTGAACACTTTGTAACCAGGGATATTTAGCACCCAGATCTGCCCTCCCTTCAGCCAGGTTCCATTATCGCCACAACATCATAATCCCACAAGGCAATCTGTGCCAATAATTCCCCAATTTTATTAACTATGCTCCATGCATTCAACACTCAGGAAGCTTCACACCATTCAGAACAAAGCAGCCCTTCTGATTGGCATTCCATCCACAAACATTCACTCCCTTCACCACTGACGCACAGTGGCAGCAGAGTGTACCATCTAAGATGTCCTGCAGCAACTCACCAAGACAGCACCTTCCAAACTCACAACTGCTACCATCTAGAAGGACAAGGGCAGCAGACACATGAGAACGTTACCATCTGGAAGATCCCCTCCGAGCTACTCACCATCCTGACTTGGAACTATATCGCTGTTCCTTCACTGTCACTGGGCCAAAATCCTGCAGCTCCCCCCCTAACAGCACTGTGGCTGAACCACACCACTGGGGCTTCAGCAGTTCAAGAAGGCAGTTCACCACCACCTTCCCAAGGGCAATTGGGGTTGGGCAATAAAATGCTGGCCTAGCCAGTGACACCCGCATCCCAAGAATGAATGAAAATTTTAAAAATTGAGTACAGGAGTGGTGAAGTCTTGCTTCAATTGTATAGAACCTTGATTAGATCGCATCTGGAGTCCAAATGCAGTTTTGAACCCCTTCTGTTAGGAAGGACGGAGTGCAGCGAAGGTTCACGAGACTTGTTCCCAGGATGGCAGGACTGTCCTACAAAGAGAGATTGGGGAAACTGAGCCCGTATTCTCTAGAGTTTCGAAGAATAAGACCTAAGAGGTAGGAACAGAAGTAGACAATTAGGTCTGTTGAGTCTGCTCTGCCATTCAATGAAATTATGGCTGATCTGATAACCCTCAACTTCACTTTCCTGTCTTTTCCCCCATAACCCTTGATTCCCTTACTGAATAAAAATCTGTCTCTCAGCCTTGAATATACTTAACCCGGCCTCTGTAGCCCTCTGTGGTAAAGAATTCCACAGACTGACTACCCTCTGAGAGAAGAAATTCCTCCTCATCTCTGTTTTAAATGGGCGCAACCTTACTTTGAGATTATGTCCTCTGGTCCTAGACTCTCCCACAAAGGGAAACAACCTCTCAGCATCTACCCTGTCATGCCCTCTAAGAATCTTGTTTCAATAAGGTTGCTTTGCCTTCTAAACTCCAATGAGTACAGGCCCAACCTACTCAACCTCTCCTCATAAGAAATAAGGATTAACCTAGTGAACCTTCTCTGGACTGCCTCCAATGCCAGTATATCTTCCCTTAAATAATGGGACCAAACAGTTCACAGTATTCTAGCTGTGATCTAACTAGTGCCTTGTATAGTTTTAGCAAGACTTCCCTATTTTTATATTCCATTCCCTTTGAAATAAAGGCCAATATCCCATTTGCCTTCCCTATTACCTGTTAAACTTGTATGTTAGTTTTTTGGGATTCATGCACAAGGACTCCCAAACCCTTCTGTGCTGCAGCCTTCTGCAGTCTTTCTCCATTTAAATAATATTCAGCCCCCCTATTCTTGCTACCAAAGTGCATTTTCCCACATTATATTCCATCTGCCACTTAACCTGTCTATATCCCTCTGTGGACTCTTTGTGCCATCCTCACCACTTCACTTTCCACCTATTTTTGTCTCATTGAAATCTACAAAATGCTTAAAGGGATAGACAGGGTGGATGCAGGTAGGATGTTTCCCCTGGTTGGGGAGTCTATGACTTAAAAATAAGGGGGAAGTCACTTAGGACCGAGATGAGGAGAATTTTGTTTTACTCAGAGTTTTGTGAATCTTTGGAATTTCCTTCCACAGAGGGCTGTGGAAGCTCAGTCATTGAGTATGTTTAAAGCAGAGGTTGACAGATTTCTATACACCAATGACATAAAGAGATATGGAGATGGTGTCGGGGGGAAAAGACATTGAAGTGGATGATCAGCCATGGTTGTATTGAATGGCAGAGCAGGCTCAATGAGCTGATAATGGCCTACTCCTGCTCCTAGGTTCCTCTTTAGCTCCTTCAAAAGTCAAAATTTTTAAAGTAGGTGAATTTCTTTTTAAAAATTGTTAAATTTGGAACAGCGATCCCCACAACTTGTCTTGTACATGATGTATTTTTAAAATTTTTAGATACTTTTTATGAAGTTATGTCTTTTAAAAAAATAAGTTGCAAGTCATAGTCTGTGAATTATAGCATAGAAAGTCACCCTAGAGTATTGAGTGTGAGCGGTTAATGTACCCATGTCCTAACTTGCACTAAGCTTTTTTACCTGTCACCCTTGTGCCCGCTGACCTATGTAGGCTTCCGTTCTAGCATCACTTTAAATTAAAAATTTTCATTCCATCATTCAGGCCCCGACATGTCCTTGCTCTGCCCTATCTCTGTAACCTCCTCTAGTCCTACAACCCTCTGAGGTCTCTGTGCTCCTCCAATTCTGGCCTCTTGAGCATTCCGCGATTTTCATCGTCCTACAGTTGGCAGCTGCATCTCCAGATTCCTGGGTCTTGGTCTACAATTCCCTCCTTAAAACCTTTCAGCACTCTACTTCTCTCAATACCATTAAGATGTTCAAGAAAATCTATTTTTTGACCATCTGGCCTAATTTATCCTCATGTGGCTTGATACAAATTATGTCTGATAAACCTCCTATGAACACTTAGATCACACACTGAAAGTCTTTGAAGACTCATGGAAATATATTTCTGAATGATTCATAATTTTAAAAAATAGCCAAGCAAAATTAATAAGATCAACTAACGAATTGTATTTTTAAAATTTCAGGTAAACTCTTTATTTTGTCGGAAGGCATCTTATTTATTCATCCGCGCTCTGGCAGCATGACAATTCCAAAGAACCATATGGCTGCACTGAAATATTATGATGGGGTAAGTGCCATTATCAGCCATTTAAAAAAAAAATGCTTTGGAGTCACACATGCTGACAGAATCTCAGTGGAATTATTCAATATTGCATCTCAAGCACTGCACACCATCCTATTTATACATTCTAAGGGGTCCATCCAAGCTCAAGTGGAAATGCACAGGGTATAAGGCTAATCTTGTGTTGAAGGCAAAACTGTAAGGAGTGGCTACTTAAGATGGAATTATTGGAATAGAATTTTCTGTAATGATGAAGAATTTCTTGTTTTTTTGAATTGGAGTAAAAGGCTAATGTTTATAAAAGCCAATCTGTGAAGGTACAAAATTTACAATTTATGTTCTCAAATTTGACTTTTCTTTTCTAGCCAATTAAGAAATGGAAGTTCCCCAGTGTTTTATATTGTAATGCTATCCCAACATTTGATGCCTTAACAGAATGTCTCCACATGTCCACAGTAAATCCTTTTTATACATTGCTAGTAACACTAATGGCAGAATGGTTTTTAAAAGTTGTTGCACTTTTTAAAATTTATGCATGAGGGTGACAGCATTGTTGGCAAGGCCAGCATTTGTTGCCCATCCCTAATTGCCCTTGAGAGTAGCTGCGAGTCAATTAAGCCAGACCAAGTAAGGGTGGCAGATTTCCAAACCTTAAGGACATTAGATGTCAGATGGGTTTTTAGAACAATAGGTGATAGTTTCATTGTCACCATTACTAAGACTAGCAATGAATTCCAGAATTTATTAATTGAATTTAAATTCCACCAGCTGCCGTGGTGGGATTTGAACCTCAGAGCATTAGCATGGACCCTTGGATTACTAGTCGAGGGACAATGCCACTACGCCACTGTCTACCAGGAACAGCTTTGAAACAATAATGGTGTTGGAATATCAATATTATTTGCATTCTCAGTCTAGCTGCCAGCAACAGGGGGGTGAAAACCAACAGCATGTATAGTTTTGAAGTGACATAGTAATAGAATGTCACTAACAAATGTAACATGCTCTCGCTAATGGGGGAGTCCAAAACTAGAGGTCATAAATATAAGATATTCACTGAAATCTAATAGAGAATCTTTAGGAACTTCTTCACCCAAAGAGTGGTAAGAATGTGGAACATGCTACCACAATAGTGAAATAGTTGAGGCAAATGAATGCATTTCAGGGGAAGCTGGATAAGCGCATGAGAGAGAAAGGACGCAATGTTGGCAGGTGAGATAAAGTAGAGATGGGAGGGGTTTCATGTGGAGCATGAACATTGGCATAGAACAGTTTGTTAATGATATGTTAATTATATTGTTAGGATACATAGGTGAAGGGCATCGTTCAAGTACTTTAAGCACACATTAAATAGGTGATAGTTGTGACACTGGACATGTGGGAGGAGAGCTGTGAGATTGAATAAAGTTGATAAACTCTCAAAGAAAAGCTCTGTGTCTTGGCTTTGACTTCACCAACCAACTTGGATCCTATTAACAAAGTTGGGTTGAGGTCGATCTCTTTTATATTATTCTCTTCTGTAATTAGCCATGTATTCCTTTTGGTACCCACTCCATTAACTAAATTTTTTTGGGGAAAAGGTAAACTAAAACTGCACACAGTGCTCCAGATAAGGCCATTGCAGTGCCAAATACAGTTTTAAAAAATCTGTGGATTTCTATGTCATGGTAAAGAAAGGCTCGATGAGAAGGGTGCACCGTCTGTGGCTAAATAAGGAAGTTAAGGATGGAATCAAATTGAAAGAAAAGATGTACACTGCAGCAAACCTTAGTGGTAGGCCAAAAGATTGGGAAAATTTTAGAAACCTGCAAAGGATGACTAAAAAAGGACTAGTAGAGGGTGAAACTGAACTATGAAAGAAAACGAGCAAGAAATATAAAATCTTATATAACTATATAAAAATAAAACGAGTAGCTAAAGTGAATGTTGGTCCCTTAGATTGGGGAAGCAAGGAAATGGGAGAGACTTCGAACAAGTATTTTGAATCTGTCTTCATGGTAGAAAACAAAAAATATCTCAAGAATTTTAGAAATGCAGGGGGGTAATCATAGAGGAAAAATTACTAGGAAAACTAAAGGGACTAAAGGCTGCGAAGTCCCTTGGGTCTGATGGCCTGCATCATAGTGTCTTAACAGAAATTGTTGCATTGAGTGTAATCTTCCAAAATTCCCTAGATTCTGGAAAGGTCCCCACAGATTGGAAAACCACCGATGTAACACCTCTAATCAAGATAGGAGGGAGACCGAAAGCAGGAAACCATACACCAGTTAACTAAACATCGGTCATTTGAATTTGAAAAGGGCGCAGAGAGCAGGAGAGACTTCAGTTTGAAACGGATGCGGAGAGAGGTGGGGACTTCAGTTTGAAAAGGGCATGGAGAGTGGGAGAGACTTCAGTTACAAAGGGCATGGAGAGCGGTGGGCTCTTCAGTTTAAAAAGGATACGGAGAGCAGGAGAGACTTCAGTTCAAAAAGGGCACGGAGAGCGGGAGTGACTTCAGTTTAAAAAGGTACCAGTCCGGGAAAAAGAAAAAAAGCAACTGTGATGTCACAGGAAGCTAGTAAGTTGATTGGCCGGTAAGTGCCTAGCCTAAGGGACAGTATGTGAGAAGCCAGCTGAGGAGAGGTGAGTTAAGTTAGATCTATAAATAAAAAGAACTAAAACTTTAAAATAATAAACCAAAATATGAAAACTTTAAAATTAAAATGAAACAAAGATTTAGAAAAAGCAACAAAATAAAGTAATTTAAACAAACATCTAAAACACATACCTTGTAGGTAAGAAGCATATAACCTTTAATTGGCAGTGGTACTAGCATTAATTGTAGCATACATAGGAAGAAAGTAATTGAAGTAAATTAACTAAATAACATAAGTTAGAATGGCAGGACCGGTGTTATGTTGCAGCTGTGAGAGCTTTTGGACGTCGAGGCGATCCATGACAAACGCATCTGCAGGAATTGTAAGCAGCTTGAGAAATTCCGGATCAGGATTATTGATCTGGCAGCCGAAATGCAGACGTTGCGCAACGTAAGGGAGTGAGAGAAATACCTGGATAGTTTGTTCCAGAAGACAGTCACACCTCTTAGAAGAGGGTCATCTGTTTTGGTCAGCAGTGAGGGACAGGAGGATGTGACTTTCAGTGAGGCAGGTAATGGGACCAAGCAGACTGTAGGGGAGGAGCCTCAGGCTTTGCAATTGTCAAACAGGTTTGAGATGCTCACGACCTGCGTGGATGAAAGTGAAGTCTGCGAGGTGGATGAGCTGGCTGGCCATGGGACTGTGGTACAGGAAGCCATTCAAGTGGGAGGAGCAAAAAGGAATGTAGTGGTAGTTGGGGATAGTATGGTTGGTGGGGGGTGGGGTGCGGAGGGGATTGACATTGTTCTCTGCAGCAAAGAGCAAGAGTCCAGGGGGCTATGTTGCCTGTCAGGTTTCAGGACATCTGCTTAGGGCTGGAGAAGAACTTGCAGTGGGAGGGGAAGATTCAGTTGTCAAGGTCCATATAGGTACCAATGACATAGGTAGAACTAGGAAATTTACAGATGACACAAAGATAGGTAGGAAAGTATGTTGTGAAGAGAACATGAGGTTGCAGATGTTTATAGATAGGTGTATAAAATTATGAGGGGCATAGATAGAGTAGACAGGAAAGAACTTTTCCCCTTGGTGGAGGGATCAATAACCAGGGGGGCATAGATTTAAGTTAAGGGGCAGGAGGTTCAGAGGGGATGTGAGGAAGAATTTTTTCACCCAGAGGGTGGTGGGAATCTGGAACTCACTGCCTGAAAGGGTGGTAGAGCCTGAAACCCTCATAACATTTCAGAAGTATTTGGATGTGCACTTGCGATGTCATGGCATACAAGGCTATGGTCTAGTGCTGGAAAATGGGATTAGTATAGTTAGGTACTTGTTTGACTGGTGCAGACTCGATGGACCAAAGGGCCTTTTTCTGTGCTGTCGACCTCTATGACAGCTGCCATTATTATAAAGTGTTAGATTGGATGAATGTTCCTTTCAAAGGCAGTGTTTAAACTTTACAGCCTAACAAACTGCTGCTGTGATTTGACCATTTGATAGTTTTAAATATTAAATTTGTAGCCATTACTACCATAATCATGGCAACTAATATCATGCATTAAGTTTCTGACAGTTTTTTTCTGCAGTGTAAAGTTTTGAAGGATACTGAAATTGTTTTGTGATCTAGTTATGGGTAATGGTGGAGTACCATTCAATACGGACTAATGGTAACAGTTTTTAACTTAAGGCTGCAACTATGAAAGTTCATCGCATTTCTAAAATTGGAAAATTGCTCACATTGCATAAAAATATCTTCTGCATAATTTAAGGGATGAATTGACAGCTGGCAGCCTTGGCTCTGAGCTAGCACTCACGCCTCTGTGTCATTAGATCGTAGATTGAAGCTCGACTCCAGAGATTTTACACATAATCTAAACTGACACCGTAGGGCAGTATTAGTGAGCTCTATAATCGCCAAGCTGCCATCTTCGTTAATCCTAGGCTTTCGCAGATGGACTCAAAAGATCCCATGGCACGAATCAGGGATGTTTGTCTGGTGTTAAAATTGTACAGTTCTTAAAGCACAGAAGGGAACCATTCAGCCTATTGTGCCAAAATCGGCACTTTGAAAGAGGTGTCCAATTTGGTCTCAGCAAGGTGCTAACATCTATTCCTCAACCAACACTTAGAAAAGCTATCTGATCACTTATCTCATTGCTGTTTTTGGGACCTTTCTTTGTGCAAGTTGGATGCCATGTTGCTCTCTATTAATCACTCCAAAAGATTTTCATTGGCTGTGAAGTGCATTGGGGCAACCTTAAGATGCTATATAAATACAAGTTCAATCTTTCAAAACTGTTATCACTAATGACTCAGTTGTGTGGCTATTTCTATAATTAAGTTCCAGCAAATTTGAGGAATACTTCTTGGCCAGCATTTAGCCCCAATATTGGCTGTTTTACCTACTGAGTGTATATACTGTGACTACAAGAACAGGTCAGAAGCTAGGAATCCTGCTGCGAGTAACTCATTCCTGACTCCCCAAAGTCTGTCTACCATATACAAGACACAAGTCAGGAGTGTGGTGGAATATTCTACACTTGCCTGGATGAGTGCAGCTCCATCAACACTCAAGAAGCTCAACAACATCCAAGACAAATCAGCCTGCTTGATTGCCACTGGTTGGAGTCATACCTAGCACAAAGGTTGTGGTTGTTGGAGGTCAGTCATCGCAGCTCCAGGACATCACTGCAGGAGTTCCTCAGGGTAGTGTTCTCAGCCCAACCATCTTCAGCTGCTTCATCAATAACCTTCCTTCCATCTTAAGGTCAGAAGCAGGGATGTTCGCTGATGATTGCACAATGTTTAGCACCATTCACGATGACTCAGATACTGAAGCAGTCCATGTCCAAATGCAGCAAGACCTGGACAACATCCATGCTTGGGCTGACAAATGGCAAGTAACATTCATGCTACACAAGTGCGAGGCAATGACCACCTCAAACAAGAGAGAATCTAACCATCGCCCTTTGACATTCAATGGCATTACCTTCGCTGAATCCCCCACTGTCAACATCCTGGGCGTTACCATTGACCAGAAACTGAACTGGACTAACCATAGTTGTTTGGCACTGTTTGGTTGCAATATGATCCACAAACATTCACTCCCTCCACCACCGACGCACAGTGACAGTAGTGTGCACCGTCTCCAGGATGCATTGCAGGCACTCAACAAGGCTCCTTAGACAGCACCATCCAAACTCACGACTGCTACCACCCAGAAGAACAAGAGCAACGTATGCATGGGGACACCACCTGCAAGTTTCCATCCAAGGCACTCACCACCCTGACTTGGAAAAATATTGCCATTCCTTCACTGTCACTGAGTCAAAAACCTGGAACTCCCTCCCTAACAGCAGTGTGGGTGTACCTACACCACATGGACTGCAGCAATTCAAGAAGGCAACTCAGCACCACCTTCTCAAGGGCAATTAGAGATGGGCTCTAAATGCTGGCCTAGTCAGTGACGTCCACAAACCATGAATAAATTTTTTAAAAATCCTTACATTACTAGATATTTTATTTATTGGAAGATATATAGAATGATGATAGCGTAAGTAATTATGCATCCCTACTTCTACTTGAACCTAGATGATAGTTGTTAACAGGATATGACACAACAGTAAGCATCAAAACTAACCTTGAGTTAGGGCTGCTACTCTTTCTAATAAATTAACAACTTGGATATGTAGGACATGATTTCAAAGTTTGCACGTGATATATAATTTAGAAATGTAGAAACAATGTGGAGAATAATTACAGATTTCAGGATAGACTGGTAAGGTGGGCAGATACATTTTTTAAATTCATTCATGGGATGTGAGCGTCGCTGACTAGGCCAACATTTATTGCCTCTACCTAATCTCCTTAAGGAGATGGTCGTGAGCTGCCTTCTTGAACTCCCTGCAGTCAATGTGGTATAGGTGCACCCACAATGCTGTTAGGGAGGCAGTTTCAGGATTTTGACCCAGCGACAGTGAAGGAACAGCGATATATTTCCAAGTCAGGATGGTGAGTGGCTTGTAGGGCAACTTCCAGGTGGTGGTGTTCCCACGCGTCTGCTTCCCTTGCCCTTCTAGATGGTGGTGGTTGTGGGTTTGGAAGGTGCCGTTGAAGGAGCCTTGGTGAGTTCCTGCAGTGCATCTTGTAGATGGTACACACTGCTGCCACTGTGCGTTAGTGGTGGAGGGAGTGAACATTTGTGGATGTGGTGCCAATCAAGTGGACTGCTTTGTCCTAGATGGTGTCAAGCTTCTTGAGTGTTGTTGGAGCTGCACTCATGCAGGCAAGTGGAGAGTATTCCATCACACTCCTGACTTGCACCTTGCACCTTGTAGATGGTGGACAAGCTTTAGGAAGTCAGGAGGTGAGTCACTCGTCACACAATTCATAGTCTTGCTCTTGTAGCCAGCCCGGATCAGTTTCTGGTCAATGATAACCCTCCAAATATTGAAAGTGAGAGATTCATCGTTGGCAATGCCATTCAATGTCAGAGGAACCGATAGAAACAAAAAACTACTGCGGATGCTGGAAATCCAAAACAAAAACAGAATTACCTGGAAAAACTCAGCAAGTCTGGCAGCATTTGGGGAGAAGAAAAGAGTTGACGTTTCGAGTCCTCATGACCCTTCGGCAGAACTTCGGAAGTTCTGCCGAAGGGTCATGAGGACTCGAAACGTCAACTCTTTTCTTCTCCCCAAATGCTGCCAGACTTGCTGAGTTTTTCCAGGTAATTCTGTTTTTGTGTCAGAGGAACTGATGTTGGAAATGGTCATTGTCACACAGTGCGTGTGGCACGAATCTTATTTGCCAGCTGTCAGCCCAAGCTTGCATATTGTCCAGGGGTTGATGCATTTGGACATGGGCTATTTCAGTGTCTGAGGAGCCATGAATGGTGTTAAACATTGTGCAATCATCAGAAAACATCCTCGCTTCTGACCTTATGACGGAAGAAGGCATTGATGAAGCAGCTGAAGATTTTTGGGCCTAATACACTACTCTGAGGAGCTCCTGCAGTGAAGTCCGAGACTGAGGTGATTGAGCTTCAACAGCCACAACCATCTTCCATTGTGCTACATATGACTACAACCAGTGGAGCGTTTTCCCCTGATTCCAATTGACTCCAGCTTTGCTTGGGCTCCTTGATGCCACACTTGATCAAATGCTGCCTTGATATCAAGGGCAGTCACTCTCACCTCACCTCTGGAGTTCAGCTCTTTTATCCATGTTTGAAACAAGGCTGTAATGAGGTCAGAAGCTGAGTGACCCTGGAGGAACCCAAACTGAGCTCCAGTGAGCAGGCTATTGCTAAGCAAGTGCTGCTTGATTGCACTGTTGACGACCCCTTCCATCACTTGACTGATGATCAAGAGTAGACTGATGGGGCGGTAATTGGCTGGGTTGGTTTTGTCCTTTGTGGATGGGACATACCTGGGCTGTTTACCACATTGCTGGGTAGATGCCAGATTGCTGCGCTGGAACAGCTTAACTAGGGGCATGGCAAGTTCTGGAGCACAAGTCTTCAGTACTATTGCCGGAATATTGTCAGGGCCCTAGCTTTTGCAATAGCCAGCCCCTTCAGCCGTTCCTTAATATCACAGGGAGTGAATTGAATTGGCTGAAGACTGGCATCTAAAATACTGGGGACATCTGGAGGAGGCTGAGGTGGATTGTTGCAAATGCTTCAGCCTTATCTTTTGCACTGATGTGTTGGGCTCCCCCATCATTGAGAATGGGATATTTGCGGAGCCTCCTGCTCCCGTGAGTTGTTCACGACTGGATGTGGCAGGACTACCAAGCTTGGATCTGATCTGTTCTGTTGAAGGGTCATGAGGACTCGAAACGTCAACTCTTTTCTTCTCCGCCGATGCTGCCAGACCTGCTGAGTTTTTCCAGGTAATTCTGTTTTTGTTTTGGATCTGATCTGTTGGTTGTGGAATCGCTTAGATCTGTTTATAACTTGCTACTTATGCTGCCTGGCACGCAAGTAGTCCTATGATGGCAGATGAAATTTTACATGAAGTATAAATTTTGGTAGAAGAATGAGCAGCAATGTGACGTTAAAATTTAAAAAGGGCACAGGAACAGGGAGACCTGGGGCTTTATGTATACAAATCTTTGAAGGTGGCTGGAAAAGTTGAAAAGGCTGGTTTTAAAATAAAAGCACAAGATCCTTGACTTTATAATGAGATGTGAATAGATTTGAAAAGCAAGAAAGTGCTAAACTTTTATAAAACGCTGATTAGGTCCAAGCTGAAGTATTTTCAATTCTGGGCACCGCACTTGAGGAAGGAACCCAAGGTCTTAGATTCTTTTCTCCAAGATTCTTTTTTTTTTCACTACTTTTGTTCTTTACATTTGTATGGCCGTTTGTGTTTTCTTCAAGTTCTTCTGCCAATGAGCCTTTTCCTCTTCAAATGTCTCCTAGATGTCATTTATTGAATATCCCTGAGCCACTTTGAATTTGAGAGATTTGTTGGAAACTAGAGAGAGTTTAAGTTATTTGTATTTTTAAGTGTTAGGAATGAGTTTTGGCTCTAAGTTTCAGTTTGATTTGTATTTCTGTATTTGTATGTTAAGAACTTGAGGGGAACTTGAGTCTTACTTTCAATTTAAAAGATGTGTGCATTATAAATGGGTTTTACGACTCTTGAAGGGAAGCTAAAACAAATACGAGGTAGCAAAAACTGTGGACCAGAGAGTGGAACAGGAAAGGCCCCAAGAGGACAGTTAAGTCAAAGGACAAGAACTGGAATCTGGAAAAGATCCTGTTAAGTGAAGTTGAGTGAGGAGCAGAGAAAGGCTCCAGGCTTAAAGGGAGAAAGCTTCAGGATGCAAACATAAAGCAAAATAGGCTTGTGAGAAGCCAGAAGATCCAAGAAGACCAAAGGTCTCTAACTTTTTACTGTGGGCACCTGAAGCAGCGATGTTCTGTTGGCATGGATGAGTGTCTCAGGGAGAGTGCACGGAAGGCACAGCTTGAATACATGTGGCGACCAGGGGAGACGAACATCAAAGGAGAGTTTGAAACCCTGGAGGTGGACCCTTCTAGAAGGTGTCTGAGACAGAGCGTCATTTAGGCAAGTTTGTCGAGAGTGGAGATTGGAAACCCTCATGTGAAAGAGTTCAGTGAGGCTGGTTGGCTCACCGTGTGACAACAGTCTGGGGCAGAGTTGATGAGAGATCCATAGCATCTGTTTGGGATAGCATCTGTCACTTGGTTTCAGAGTGTGGTGTGCCTGACCACAGGTCACCTAACGGTTTACATGGACTGTGTACTTGTTGTGACCATGAGAGTATAAGATAGGCTTTGTAACTTGTGTTATCCTTAACGAATCTCTATATATCTGTCAAGGTATAGTTGTGGGTGAAGGAGTATTGTAATATAGTTCATCTATCTGAATGCACATAGCATTCATAACAAAGTAAATGCATTGATGGCCCACGTTGAAGTAAATAAGTATGACCTGATAGCAATTTTGGCAACATGGCTGCAGGACGACAAAGATTGGGTCCTTAATATTGAGACGTACATGACATTCAAGAACAATAGGGAGCTAGGTAAAGGTGGAGAGGTAGCACTGTTAATCAGAGGGCATTGGTGCAATAGTCAGAGATGACCTTGTTTCAGGAGCTCAGGATATAGAATCACTTTGGGTGGAGATGAGGATTAGTAGGGGAAAATAGTCATTAGGTGGAACGGTCTACAGGCCCTCTAATGGTAGCCACAGTTTAGGACAAAGTGTTCAAGAGAAAATATTGTGTGGTTTTGATAAAGGGACGGCAATAATCATGGGTGATTTTAATCTACACACAAGCTGGAAAAACCAGATTGGCAGTAGTGGCCTGGATGAGGAGATCTTGGAATGCTTTTGAGATGGTTTCTTAGAGCAGCGTGTTCTGGATCCAACCAGAGAGCAGGTTATATTAGACTTGGTATTGTGTAATGTGACAGGATTAATTAATGACCTCAGAGTAACGGCACCCATAGGTTGCAGCGACCACAATATGATTGAATTTTACATCCAGTTTGAAACGGAGAAGAGTGGGCCGAAGACTAGTATCTTAAGCTTAAATAAGGGCAACTGTGTGGGGATGAAAGCTGAGCTAGGTGAAATGAACTGGGAAACTTGGCTAGAGGATAGATCAATAGAGAAGCAGTGGCAGATATTTAAGGGGATATTTCAAAATATTCAGAATAAGTACATTCCTACTATAAAGAAAAATTCTAAGGGGAGGACCCACCATCCGTGGTTAACTAGAGATGTTAAGGAAAGCATCAAACTTGAGGAAAAAGCATACAGCTCCGCAATGATGAGTGACAGGACAGATGATTGGACAGAATATAAAAAATGGCAGAGAATGACTAAAAGGTTAATCGGGGAAAGAAATTGGATTATGAGAGGAAGCTAGCTAGAAATGTAAAAACAGATCACAAGAGTTTCTACAGGTATTTAAAAAGGAGAAGAGTAAGTAAAATGAGTGTTGGTCCTCTAGAGAGTGTCAGTGGAGAGTTAATAGTAGATAATAAGGAAATGGCAGAAGAGATGAACAAATATTTTACTTCTGTGCTCACCATAGAGGATACAAAAAACATTCCAATAATAGCTGCAAATCAGGAGATGAATGGGAGAAAGGAACTTGGTGAAATTGAAATCACTAGGGAAATAGTACTGAGCAAATTTGTGGAGCTGCAGGCTGGCAAGCCTCTGGTTCCCAATGGACTACAACCTAGGCTCTTAAGAGGTGGCTAATGAGGTAGTCGATGCACTGGTGTTAATTTTCCAAAATTCGCTAGATTCTGGAAAGGCTCCATCAGATTGGAAAATAGCAAATTCAAGGAGGGAGGGAGGCAGAAAACAGGAAGATTGGTTGGCTGGCAGAAAGCAATAACTTTCCTTCTTTCATAAGAAGTGGGGATGTTTGCTGATGATTGCACAATGTTCAGCACCATTTGCGGCTACTCAGATACTGAAGTAGTCCATGGCCAAATGCAGCAAGACCTGGACAATATCCAGGCTTGGGCTGACAAGTGGCAAGTAACATTCGCGCAACACAAGTGTCAGGTAATGACCATCTCCAACAAGAGAGAATCAAACCGTCACCCTTCGATGTTCAGTGGCATTACCATCACTGAATCCCTGACTTTCAACATCCTGGGGGTTACCATTGACCAGAAACTGAACTGGACTAGCCATATAAATACTGTGGCTGCAAGAGCAAGTCAGAGGCTAGGAATCATGCGACGAGTAACTCACCTCCTGACTCCCTAAAGCCTGTCCACCATCCACATGGCACAAGTCAAGAGTGTGATGGAATACTCCTCACTTGCCTGGATGAGTGCAGCTGCCACAACACTGAAGAAGCTGGACACCATCCAGGACAAGCAGCCCACTTGATTGGCACCACATCCACAAACATTTACTCCTTCCACCACCGACACACAGTATCAGCAATGTGTACCATCTACAAGATGCACTGCAGGAATTCACCAAGGCTCCTTAGACAGCACCTTCCAAACCCACGACCACTACCATCCAGAAGGGCAAGGGTAGCAGATAGATGGGAACACCACGACCTG